>NW_028270163.1:37344243-37969243 GCF_037043375.1 Chiloscyllium plagiosum
TATATAATATGATGCAAATGTAAAGGGAAGCAAGAAGGGGCTGACCTGACTAGACATGACATAATGACAGTGGTCAAAACGAACACAACCAACAGCTTAGAAACAGAAACAAAGACAGGAAATGCTGGAAAAGCTCAACTGGCCTGTTTGCACTTGAGGACAGAAACAGTGAATGTTTTAAATTAAATATTTTTTCCTTGGTCATCACCAACAGCTTCAAAACAGAAGCCATTTGATTGAAATAATAGATAAGAAGGGAATAGTCATTCTTCGAGGGGTATACTACAGCTCACCTAAAGAAGATAGGGAATATGATATATTAGGAAACACGTGCAGTGTGTTAAGAACATGGGATTATTTTAACTACGCCAAATGACTGACAAGAAGAAATACCAAGAAGCTTAGAAGAAATAGTTTTCATAATGCATGGGACTTCTTCTTTATCATAAATGTATAAAAGCCATCAACAAGGATGCTGCTATACCAGGTATTGAGGACTGAGCCAGAATCAAAAGGAAAAATACGCAAAGGAGAACAACCAGGCTCTGATAATAAAAACACACCAAGGTTTAAGATAAAGATTGAGAAGGAAGACAAAGACAAAAATAAAAAATTGGTAAAAGCGTTTTTTTTTGTGGGATATGAGAACCTCAGAAAATAAGGTGTAAAATATTTCTGACAAACCAAGGAATAGAATACCAATGGGAACCATTCAAGATGGTATTCAGCAAATTCATTACAAATATAATAAAATATTATCAGTCTTGATTTTAAAAGTGAATGTAAGGTTTAACCAGCATTATTTATCTTTTAAAAGAGCAAATAGAAACTGCAGATAAGGGCAATGCAGTGGAAGTAATATATTTAGATTTTCATAAAGCCCTCAATAAAGTGCCACATATTAAATTCCTGAGTAAAGTTCGAACACGTCAAATCAGGGGACAAGTAGTAGAACAAGTAGCAACTTGACTATAAAACTGAAAACAAAGAATAGGTGTTTAAGGTAGTTTCTCAAGCTGAAAAAACATGGCAAGTCCCATAGAGTGGCTAGAATGAGGAGCTTGCAACCATAGGGAAGTGTTTGGGTGATTAGCATTGATGGACATAAAGGAAATTCATGAGATAACTACATAAAGGAGAAAGGGATGGAAAGATAATTACTGGGGTTAGATCAGGGCTTCCTAAAGCGGGGATCAGGACACCAGTTTGGTTGCAAGTTGAAACTTTGGTATCACAGACTTTGAGGCAGCATTGGCCACATGGGATCATGTGAAGTTATAACAGCTATAATAGCTTCCCACTCCCATCTCCACCTCAATCCCTCTCCCCCACAAAAATCTCACTGTTTTGACAGAGGGGTCATGACAATTTTCAAATCTCAAAATGGGGTCATGGTGTGAAAGGGTTTGGTTGGCAAGGTTAGATGAAGCTGGGTGTGAATAGGTATCTATAAAGCATAAACAGCAGTATATATCTGTTGCACTGAATGGCCCATTTCTGTGTTGTATATGCAATACAAGACTATGGAATTTTAAATATATCATATGTGATTAGGTGTGCCTTTTAAACTTTTGCTTTACTTATAGCTTCTAGTCTTGAAAGTAACATTTCTTGTACAACAATCCTGATCCATTTAAAATAATTCTCACTTCAACGGGTACTTAAGAAATTTAAATATCCCCATGCTCCATGTTATCTTGAGCTCTGAACTTAATACACACTGTCACTTTTCACAACATGGGTATCCATTCATCCAATACCTCAGAGGTGCATGCTCCTGAAATAAGCACATTGACTGTTCTATTAAAACAGTTCACATATGAATTTTATGAATTTTTTTAATCCAGGATGCTACCAGAGTAAATTATACTCTATTGTGTTCCACTTTATTATATTTATGTTTGTCTATTTGAAATTAATCAATATCACTATAGAAACATGAGCCTTCCAACAAATACTGAGTTGAAAATTCCAAATGCTTTGTGAATTTGCAGTTAGATCATGCTCCACAGCCAAGTATAAACAATACTGTTATTCACTTAATTATGCCTCAGAACAGAATTGGGGCAGCCCTAATTACATGCCCTGGGAGATCACTTTAAGTTCAGGTCCTGACCTATAGTTAGTGTGATATTCACATGATTGTAAATATAAATAGGGTATTACTTAACTTACTCTCATATTTCTGCCCAAGGTATATTTAATAATTTGTTATAGTATTTGTTAAACACAATGGAAGCCTACACCATTAGAAGAAAACTCTACTAGTATCCGTGAACTGAAATGACCTTGAGTGCTTTCTAATGTCTTCATCACTGCTATTATTCTGCTATTATTCCCACCTACTTTACAGCAAACCTTTTGTCACTGCTTCAGCTGAATTCATACAAGTTAACATTGTGCCAGACAGCCTTAAGACTCAAATGCATGACCTTCTATTTGGGAGCAATGCACTCATCTGTATAATTTAGTGGGTCATCACCGTTAATTCAGATTTGATTTCAGCCAACAAGTTTGCAACCTTTTTACAAACGCCCTTACCCATAATCATTTCACAAGACTCACTTCAAACGTAACTACTCAGATAAAATCATTATTCATACAACAGCCCACATAGGATCTTTAAACTAACTCACACAGGCACTTAGATCATCAGATGATCCTTTCTCCAACATATCTTCTGTCGATCAAATTCAAGATCACAATTCAAATGCATTCATGTTATAGATGTACAGAAGTAGCTACGGTTTGACATAGATTGTGGGAGTGGCAAGTTTTCAAGATGATTCAGAACATGGGTTTACCTTATAAATTACATGGTTTTTTTGGTTAAATTTAGTCATGGGATTTGATGGTTGTCATCAATGCCCATCCTTAGTTAGAATTCCAATGGGCAGTTAACAGTCAATCAAGGATGTGGCTATGGAGTCATTTATAGACCTGATCAGGTAAGAACATCAGATTTCCTTCCCTAAAGGGCATTAGTGAACCAGATGGGGTTTTCAGTTGTCAGCAGTAATTTAATGGTAATTAGGCCAACTCAATTCCAGATTTACAGAACATCCTTGATTATCCGAACGAGACGGACGGGGAGTATTTTGTTCAGATAAATGATTGTTCGGATTACAGATAGTGTATTTACTGGACCTGGAGATCTTGTTCAGATAATCCGAAATTAAGATAATTGATGTTCAGATAGTCATGGCTTTTCTATATAGTGGATTCAAATTTCACCATCTGCCATGGTGGGATTGGAACTATGTCTAAGGTTCTGGATTACTTGCCTAGAAGCCCCACTTTATCACTATTCAGCTAAAAAGCAGAATGAAACTACCTACTGCACCCATAGATTGGAAGGATTTCTACATTGAGCTCAGTAAAGAATGACCTGATTTTTATGGATAAAGGAAACAAAGTATAATATCTTGATTGCTAACATCCAAATGAATAGCATCTTGAGCCAGAAACATAAGAAGATCAAGATCACTGAACCTTGCATGCAGTATTAATTAATGAGCAAATCTACACATGTAGTGTGACAGCACTTAACTTCAGATATGTTGGAGATTACTGCCATCAAGGTTTGGCTGAGACCAAGGATACCAAACTGTAGGATCAGTGGAAACAACACAGTCGCTTAGCCACTCTGTACATTTGGCAGCACTGCAAGGTGCATTTTTTATCAAAAAAAATCAAAACTCACCGGAAAAGAGTGGAAAGATTTAAAAGGAACCTAAGGTACAACATTTTCACACAGAGGGTGGGTGTATGTATGGAATGAACTGCCAGAGGAAGTGAAGGAGGCGAATACAATTACAACATTTAAAAGGCATCTGGATGGGTATTGGAATTGGAAGGGTTTAGAAGCATGTAGGCCGAATGTTGGCAAATGGAACTGGACTTAATTAGGATATCTGGTCGGCATGGATGAGGTGGACTGAAAGGTCTGTTTCTGTGCTGTCCATCTCTATGACTCTACAACACTGGAATACATTTTTTTAATTACCTGACATCAATTATATGACCAAATAATAACTCCTGCTTGTAAATTTTTAAATGTCAAAAAGTTGCAGTTGTATACCCAGGGAGGCACAGAAATGCCACTTGCGCAGAACACTATGCAAAGCAAATACAAACTCAGTCTACAGCTCAGAAAATACCAATAATTAACAACAATAACAGTGGCAGCAGCAGTAGCATCATCAATATCTATATATCGTCTTCAATATGCAACATTTTTGATGCAATTTATATAATTGCAAAATAACAGATTTCTGTGTTGGGATATGTATTTGGAGGGGTAACCAAAGGTTTGGGCGAATAGTTAAGAAGGTTTTTAACCAAGATAACAGAAGCAGGGCAGTGGAATGGGTTAAGAATAGAAAACAAGTTCTTGCCCTCTGAAAACTTCGCAATCAATGATGGTACAAAGGAAGAGGATGGACTCAGTTGATCTGAGTGGCACCTTTTATAATTTGACTGCTTTTGGGAGTTTCTGGCACAGGTATCTCAACATAGAACTCACCTAAAAAGAGTCCACTAATGGCAGTGATCAAGAAAAATAGCATGTTTTTACTAAATGGTTATTTTTGCTTAAGGATATTACCTTTTCATAAATTTTGGCATTTGTTTCTTCAGCTGTTTTATATCACTTTCTGCCATGATTAAAATAATCTCTACTCTTGAGAGGTATGCTAGACTGTGAAGTGCTTCACGGTACATGTACTGTACTTTTACTTGAAGTGTAATTGGGCCTCATCTATCTCATTGCAATAAATAGGGGGAAGTGGCACACAGCACCATTACGCAGCAATTTTTATCACTGTTTATTTGCAGTCACATTGGGTCCTGTTACACGTGCTGAGCTTTCTCCCAACAGTTAGAAATATAAATGTTTAGAGAAAGAGGAAGTAAGAATCCCTGATCTCAGAACATTTGCACAAATCTCAAAAAGTGATTGGGAGGAGGGGTTAACAGAAGCCAAATTTACACTGTGGCATTCACATTGGTGTGATTTCAATGTACCATGAAAAATATATATGAAAGAAATGACTGTAATATGTCTATAGCCCACTTTACATTTCATAAAATAACTCAACCAAGAAAGAGAGAAAAATTTGTATTTGTATCACGCATTTCACAGCCTCAGGATGACCCAGTGTGCTTCAACAAACCAATGAAGTACTTTGGAAGTGTAGTTACTGTCATCATGAAAATGCTGTAATGTTGTAAATACCTATTGAACCCAAAAAGTGTTGAGAATTTCCTGTCAGTATCTAATCATTACTGGGACACATATGTTTTTTGATAAGCTCAGAGTGTGCCTCCTCTTTGATTAAAACTGAACAATTGTGACAGATTAAGTAGCAAAGCACATTAAATTAATTTACGTACATTTTGCTTCCCTCAAGAAATACAAAACAAGTGACATGTTTTCCCAACAAATAGTGAGTCTCTCTGCAAAATAATCAAGATTAGGCAGACCTGGTAAGAATACGTCTTCTTCTTTTGCAGAGTTTATGTGTGTGAACATTTGAACATGTGAAAATGTTTCTGTCCACTTTTGTCAGGTACAGATGATAAGTATTAGGACGAGATTGACGTTTCCATAAATAATATCGGAATTTTCCAATTATTCCCATTGCATTAATTATTGAGTGAATTGTCTCTTAAATATTCAGATAATTTTGCCACTTCCTGATTTACCCTGCTTCACCAATAAAAATTCCAGTTGAAGTTAAATCTATCCAAGCATTAACACTTAATAGGAAATTGAAAGCTGTGCTGTAAACAATGTTTTATTAGAGAAAAAAAGCTTATAAGCATCACTATGCTTCAGCTCCAATGCCATTTTTGTATGTAGAAACAAATCTTATCTGTATGGCTAGTTGTCTATAAAGATCATTTCTGGATAGTCCCTTGGGTGGCCATTATAGAGAGGTTTTTCTATACTTCAGTGCTTTTATTGCCATGATTTATAAATGCAGACTCACATGTTATTGCTATTTAGTATTTCTGCATAGAATATTAATAATATTTTTAACCTTTTCAGAACAGAATGCACTTTGCCACTAACAAAAATTTTTTTCCTGTCTTTTGTTGTTGATAAAATAATTTTCTAAGCTTTTAATGTCAATTGCAATAAGATAAAGTGAGAGACTTATATAAAGCTGTTGGGTATATCTTTATTCTTAGTTCATTTTCAATTTGTTGAGGTTCTTGTCTCATCATCTGCTGGTACTTAATTCTGAGCTGTTTTCTTTGGTAGGCTTTTCAGTGATGGTATGCCGTTGACTTACAATCTCAGGAACAGTGAGTAGGCAAACCCCAAGTCTATCTCCTCTGAATGGGAGAATAACTGTGTTCTATTTCTTTGCAAATTGCATGAAATATTTCAACCTGCCTTCTGTTTAAAATTGGCTTTGAAGTGACTGAATGAAACAAATTAGTCATGTTGTCATCCAGTTAACTTGATGAAATTTACAGGATCCATCCTTCTAAAGTGGGAATAAAGCAGATTCCAACTTGTTGGATGGAAGCGAATGCAACAGATGAATGGCAGATGAGGAGCGTGAAAAAAGATAGGAGTGACATTGTAATCTAGGGCAAGAAATTATCAGTTCAAACATTAGGCTTTTGTCATATTCTCAAATAGGGCTGTTAGGTTTGTTTTGTTCTGTGTTCTAACTGGTTACTTTTTTTTTTACAAATTCCAATGAATCAACCACAATCAAATAACAACAGTATAACTAAAGGCTCAAAATTACCATAATGTCAGTGTTTTGTTGTTCGGTTTAGCTCAGGTAACAGCTCGCTCCAGAATCAAAAACCTAAGCTTCCTAAACTTGACCACTGAAACAAAGTTAATACTCTGATAAAGTACTGAGATTTACCTTCTTACAGTTAAGATATTAAATGGAGGAATTGTGGCTGTTAGTATCTTCCAGAGCATCAGGCAAATTTTAGAGATTCCATGGCACCATTTCAAGAACATCAATTAATTCGTATGGTGTTTTGGGCCTCAACAAAATTCATTAGTTTTGGATACATCTTTACAGAAATTAGCTGATGCTTTGTCTGCATAACTTAAGTTGCTTGAGCATTAGTTTACAAGGTGAGCAGGTTGAAAAATGTTTGAGATGCAACAAGATGTTATATATCAATTGTTATGACCAGACCCAGGTGAGGATTCCCATAGTTCCACATAATATAAATAACAGAACATAATAGAAAACATAAAACTTTCAAACCTATTGGTGAGGAGGGATAAACTGATTCCTTGTCTTTATTGACTCATACTGAAGCATCTCATAATAAAGTTAATTTATAAAAGATTCTTTCTCCTTGAGCAAAAATAATTCATGTTTTAAAAATAGCCAATTTAATCAGATTTTGAGTTAATAAGGAGTGAGTTTCTTAATTTCTGTTTGAGAAGAAAGAATAATACAACACACGTATACAAACATTATAAAGGAGAAGGAGGTCCAAAGAAAAAGTTAAATTGTATATACATCAATCCCGGGGTCATTCATGAAGAGTAGATAGTGAGCATTGATAGAGTCATAGTCATAGAATCAGAGATGTACAGCATGGAAACAGACCCTTCGGTCCAACTCATCCATGCCAACCAGGCATCCCAACCCAACCTCGTCACATTTGCCAGCACTTGGCCCATATCCTTCCAAACCCTTCCCATTCATATACCCATCCAGATGCCCCTTAAGTGTTGCAATTGTAATAGCATCCACCACTTCCTCTGGCAGCTCATTCCACACACGCACCATCCTCTGTGTGAAAATGTTGCCCCTTAGGTCCCTTTGAAATCATTCCCCTCTCACCCTAAACCTATGCCCTGGAGTTCTTGACCCCCTCACCCCAGGGAAGAGACTTCGACTATTTATCTTATCTATGCCCCTCACGATTTTGTAAACTTCTATTAAGTCACCTCTCAACCTTTGACGGTCCAGGGAAAACAGCCCTGTTTCTTTTGATCATGGCTGGCTGACAGAACACATTTCAAAAGAGTGTCCTATTTTAATTTGATTGTATAACTGGCTTTGAATGAAATAGTCCCTCACCAGTAATGCAGGGTGATTAGTGGGTGGTCTTGAACTAAGACCTTCACAACACACCAAGGTTTGAACTAAACTCGCATACAGAGGTACCTCAGCCCATGGTACATGTGAGCACCACAGCATCCTAACATGGCTTCTTCCATTAACAGCTACAGACCAGAGCTGATTAGGCCTTTAATCCCTGTTCTTGTGTATTGTAAAAGGAGAAGACACAAAATAAATCTCTCATTCAGCCTCCTGTCTTTTCTCCTGTCATGTTCACAGTCTGAGATAATTATTAGGAGATTACAGTTCAGATTGTAGAACATTAAGTCCAATCTGTGGAAAGTTTCTTGACAAGCCATCAGGTGTGACATTCCAGTGCTGTAATTAAATGTTCAATATGTCGATAAATAAAATGGGGTTATGATCAATTGTTATGATACAATGTAAATATTTTCTTTTCTATTCATTTTATCGCCTTAGTTCATTGGATCAAGCCAGAGTGATTTATATTGTGATTATGTTTCTGGTCAACTATTTTAGATTAATTACCTATTCTTAATGAATAAAATGTCAACCATGCTATAAAGGTGATATTTTGGTAAATGACCAAGAATATTAATAAATTTGCATTGACAATGAATGTGAATTTTTGATGAGACAAGTTACATCCTTCGATATCTGTTACAGTCTAATCAGCTCCACCACTGAAAGTGGACAGCAGTAATGTTGTCATCTGTATACCATTTCTCTCTTTGTCAACAAATAATATATCTCAATAGCCAATGAGCAAATTTCAATTCAACTTGATAAATAGTTAGGATAAGGCTCAAAGATGATCTGATTATTGCTGAAAAAAAGATAGATTTTATCAAAGATCATTGCTTGCTCATCAGAATAAAATAAGGAGAAAACAATAGTTATACGGCATGAGAGGAGGGTGCTAATTGGTTGAGAAGTGGACTCTGACCGATAGAGGCATTACAGTGGAGAATACACCAGTTAATGATGACTGACCGCTAACTGCCAAGCTTTGTTTAGATTCAAACCAGATAAGTTGACTCTGATTGATCAGCATGTTGCCCTGAGAAATGAACCAACAAATGACTGTCCCTATTTTGTAGAGTCAAAGCGGGTTCTGCATGTGGTCACATGCTTTCGGTCTGCAAAATATAGGGCATTGTGTATTAATGTGTATAGCTTCCAACACACAACACACCAAAGTGCAAAGCTGACTGACAATCCTAAATTTGTTGTCAGTGAAATGCAACAAAGGAGTTCCCTATGTTCCATATCCTCATTGGGAAATCAGCAGGGGAGGTCTCTTGTAGTGTCTACCACAAGCCTACCTTCACTGGTCTCATTGGGATTCTCCACAATAGAAGATTGGCCTCATTAGCAACCTCATAAATAGGGCCTGAACCATTTGTTCACAAAGTGAGCTTGATGCTAAAACAGGGCACATCAAAACTAACCTGCAGGATAATGGGGAGCTATCCTGATCAGATAATTTGTTGTATATCATGCAAACTCATCAAAGGCCCGAAGGACACTTGATGTTGAAAAGTGGCCAGAATCTCTCAGGTTAGCCTGGAAGGCAAAAGACCATAAAAAAAAACTGAGCAACAAATGATGCAGTTTCATGCTCCCAATATGCAGTGGCAATACAAGTGATATTTGCCACTAAGGGGCTGCTCCCATCAAACCAAAATGATTTCCTGTCTATCACACAAATGAATAATGTGGTGTGTATTTCAGTGCTAATGTGATATTAAGTATGTTGGCTGTATTTCCCAAAGATTGGTGGATCGTATCAGACAACATATCAGCCTTTTGGCTGATCGTATCAGCCTTTTGGCTGTTTGCAACAAAAGGAATTATGAGGGGCATGGATAGGATAAATAGACAAAGTCTTTTCCCTGGGGTTGGGGAGTCCAGAGCTTAGAGGGCATAGGTTTAGGGTAAGAGGGGAAAGATATAAAAGAGACCTAAGGGGCAACATTTTCACGCAGAGGGTGGTACGTGTATGGAATGAGCTGCCAGAGAAAGTGGTGGAGGCTGGTATAATTGCAACATTTAAGAGGCATTTGGATGGGTATATGAATAGGAAGGGTTTGGAGGGATATGGGCTGGGTGCTAGCAGGTAGGACTAGATTGGGTTGGGATGTCTGGTCGGCATGGACGGGTTGGACCGAAGGGTCTGTTTCCATGCTGTACATCTCTATGATTATAATCTCACCAACACCTTTCTCCCCAACCTCAAATTCACCTGGACCATCTCGGACACCTCCCTCTCCATCTCCATCTCCGGTGACTGACTAACCACGGACATCTACTACAAGCCCACCAACTCCCACAGCTACCTAGATTACACTTCCTCCCACCCTACCTCCTGTAAAAATGCCATCCATTATTCCCAACTCCTTGGCCTCTGCTGCATCTATTCCCAGAATGATCAATTCCACCTTAGAAAATCTCAGATGGCTTCCTTCTTCCAAGATCGTAATTTCCCTTCCCACGTAGTCGACAATGCCCTCCAGCGCACCTCCTCCACTTCCGCACCACCACCCTTGAACCCCATCCCTCCCAACACAACAAGGACAGAACCACACCCGGGCCTCACCTTCCATCCCACCAACCTCTGCATATATTGCATCATCTTCCGTCACTTCCACCACCTACAAATGGACCCCACCACCGAAGACATATTTCCCTCCCCACCCCTTTCAGTGTTCTGGAGAGACAATTCCTTCTGCGACTCCCTCATCAGGTCCACACCCCCCACTAGCCCACACTCCACTCCCGGCACCTTCCCCTGCTACTGCAGGAAGTGCAAAACCTGCACCCACACCATTCCCCTCACCTCCGTCCAAGGCCCTAAAGGATCCTTTCACATCTGACATAAATTTACCTGTACTTCCACTAATGTCATCTACTGTATCTGTTGCACCTGATGTGGTCTCCTCTATATCAGGGAGACAGGACGCCAACTTGCGGATCGTTTCAGAGAACATTTCTGGGACACTTGCACTAACCAACCCCACTGCCCCGTGGCTGAACTTCCCCTCCCACTCCATCAAGGAAATCCATATGCTGGGCCTCCCCCATCGCCAAACCCTTACCAGCCAACGCCTAGAGGATGAACACCATCTTCCGCATTGGGAACTTGCAACCATACGGGATCAATGTGGATTTCGACAGTTTCCCCTCCCACTACATTATCCCAGTCCCAAGCCACTAACTCAGCACCGTCCTCCTGACCTGTCCATCACCTTTCCCATCTATCCATTCTAACCACCTGTCCGACCTATCACCTTCATCTACCCATCACTTTCTCAACTACCTTCCCTCCCAATTAATTTTTAAGACCCCCGGCCCGCAAGCCTCATTCCTGATGCAGGGCTGATGCCTGAAATGTCGATTCTCCTGCTTCTTGGATGCTGCCAGACCTGCTGTGCTTTTCCAGCACCACACTCAACTCTGCTTTCCAGCATCTGCAGTCCTCACGTTCTCCTATTAACGCGCTAGCTTGCATTTGCAAAATTTGCAATGCCATGTTCAACATTAGATGTGATTCTGCATTTGAGCAACATTTGCTGGATAATCTTAAGTGTGCAGAAAATTACACTGAATCAATTTAGTAGTCACTTGGGCTTTGAGTTTCACACATTTGTGCATACCGGAAGTACAAAGTGAAGAAAGGAAAATATCAAGGAATCTGTACAAAGTGATAGATTAGATTAGATATAGATTTATTGACACATGTACATAAAAATAGAGTGAACAGTGCTTTATTGTATTCAAAATGCAAAGTGTCAACTTGTTCTGGTACCATCTTGAAACACTGAACATAATACAACATTTTCCTGTGAAAAAGTTCATCTTTCACTCTTCTTCTTGTTAACCTTTGCTACTCCTCCGTTCGCTGCTTAACATTGGCTGGGGTCTCTGTTATTGGACCACCTACATCATTGCCATCATTTCCACAACCACCATCGCCACTGGTCATCGGTCGCTGGGGTCCTAGCTCCGGGCCCCCCTCACCTCAGACTCTGAAGGCTCTGCTACTTCAGTGGCAGAGACAGAGTTGGCCAGGGATTTGGACCTGCATGGGGCCCAATCCCAAGGGACTCCTGTGCAGAATTTTGAAATCATGTTTACTGGAACACTTTGTGAGATGTCTATAATGTTGTCTTCTCCTGGAATGTTGAGAACAGAAGCAGAGTGTGGGTCTGATACCTTGTGAATGTAGGGAGAACAGTTAGACACTATGTTTGATTGGCTTCTATCCACTTGACCATGGCTTGTATAGGGCTCATGTAGCAGAAATACATAGCTCTTAATGAGAAAGAATAAAAAAATACTCCGTGTTCTCTCTTCTTCTTGAGCGGAGACACCAGAAAGTCTCCAGTAACAGCTATGTGGCTTCCAATTACATTTCTCTGCAAAACTATTTTGAAGGACTAATACAATGTCTCCAAAAACATTGAAAGGATTAATTCTTGACTAGATTAGATTAGATTACTTACAGTGTGGAAACAGGCCCTTCGGCCCAACAAGTCCACACAGCCCCGCCGAAGCGCAACCCACCCATACCCCTACATTTACCCCTTACCTAACACTACGGGCAATTTAGCATGGCCAATTCACCTGACCTGCACATCTTTGGACTGTGGGAGGAAACCGGAGCACCCGGAGGAAACCCACACAGACACGGGGAGAACGTGCAAACTCCACACAGTCAGTCGCCTGAGTCGGGAATTGAACCCGGGTCTCTGGTGCTGTGAGGCAGCAGTGCTAACCACTGTGCCACCGTGCCGCCCACTAGTTAGTATACAACAGAAAAAAGTTAGAAGGAATTGGAAGCAACCAAAGAAACAATTAATCCTTGCATCCAGACTGTTGCTGGTGACAATGTTTCCCTTTTTAAAAAAAAAGTCCATTCTTAATATCCGTGTCTTCTCTGTCATTGTGTGTCAGTCTGTTTGTGAAGGGGGTGTTGAAGAAACCGTAAAGTTTAAGTTACAGCATTAGCAATTCATATTTTGTAGTAAATTGTCATTTATTTTGGTAAGTACAGAAAACTTAAGGACATTTTCTTTTAACCTGAGTTTGTCAGGCAGGTGAATTGAGGACTTTGGAGAATGTGATTAAATTTATTCATATTTGTAATAACACTGGACCTTTTTTTAGGATTGTTGGCAGGTATTGTTTCAGTTAGAATATAGTCAATTATTTGAGATTATTATAGGTTGCCTTAGCTGATGTGATGGAATGTGGCTCTTAAAATGTGAACAGAATTTTCAGGTCAGGTTGTTGGATGTAGATTAGCCTGAAGCTTCCTCAGGGACATAGAAGCTCTTAAAATCAATCTCTATATTATCAGTTTTATACTTGTATATTAGTCAGTAAGGGAAAATAGACTTATGGAAGAGTTCCATATTTGCAATAATGTTGAATTAACACAACGTGGTCAAGGTATGTACTCTAGTGGGTGTCCTGTCCATCTCTGAAAATGAATACAGATAATTAGGTATTCTTTTAAAAGTTAACATTTTCTTTGCTTCATAATGAGCTCTACCTCCTTTAGTTGCTCCAAGGTACAAATACAATGACAACAAGGCACCAATAAAAATCATAATTATCCATGATCAAGAGCGCCAACTTCACTGTTAGTTTCCTTTAACATCTGGCTAACAATTAACAAAAAAAAGTGTGGCCAGTACATTTGTGTAGGCAGAGCGGGACGAATGCAAACCTAGAACAGCAGGGTTATGACATAAAATTTCTTAATCACCATATTAGGTTCCAAGTGTGCAAATTACTTTTGGTTATAGTCACATTTCAGATAAATAGTCCCTGTTTCCTGTTCAAATGATGAATGGGAACCAGAGTCTTATAAATAGCTACATGCCAGTGGCATGATGACAACACAACACAACACCGGCTTGGAGAAGGTATTTGTCAGGCAAAGAAATTATTACCTCTTATATGCAGACAGATGTACTTTATGACATGCCAATACATACTATTGAATAACACTGCTGTTGAGTAGCATGCCTTAACTTTAAACTTCTTTTTGATGTTATGACGCAGATCTAGTTTCATAGTAGTTTTATCATGGAATTATTAGGTAGCTTAATTGCCACTGTACATTTCCACATATATCAAAAGTAACATTTTAGCAAATGTAGCAGCGCTTTGTGACCCTGTTTGGTTCTGTTATATAATCAGAATAGAAAGGAATGTGTGCATGTACAATACTGAATAAGACTTTTAATCACTGACTTTTAATACTCACTCTTAGGCTCTGAACTATTGAGTCTTTCAAATCTGCAGTTTTGCTGAATTTGAATACTCCGAGACTTTGTACAGGTTTTGTGAAATGTTTTGTCATCCCAAAGAAATGGTTTCGTATGAATTTCCTTCAGAGAAATCAAGTGACCATTTTAAAAACGTAAAGTCATTGAAGACATATTGTTTGCATCATATTTATGCAAAAGGTTTCTCAGCAAGAAGAGTATCACGCCTTGATCAAGTTTATAGCAGAAACTTTATAACTTGGTCAAAATCTTGTAAGTGTTTGGTGCAGTCTGGTAAAGTTGAGGCCTTCTGCAACCAATAGGCACTCCAGAGAATAGATTTAGTAGTTACGCATCTTCTTTTTTAGTGCATTTTAGACCTTGCTGCTTTATGTTGAAGATATCTTAGTTTGATTGGACTACATTTTGTTGTGATATTGAAGGTGTACTTAAAGGAACATTGACAGCTGCTGACTCCAGTCAGTGACTGAGATAACTTCCACTTAGTTCAAGTAAAGTAGACTCAAACCATCATAAATTTCTTGACAAAGGATGTGTTAGATAGCACCAAGGATGACTCTTCTATCTCCTTTCCAGAAGGAGAATCGACAATCTCTGTCCAGCGCTGCTCTGCTCTATTTAGTTAAAACTGGGAACTGATTGCAGATCAAACCTATGCTTCTCCCTCATTAAAAAAAACAGAACTGTGGACGCTGGAAATGAGAAACAAAAACAGAAAATGCTGGAAAAGCTCAGCAGGTTTGGCAGCAGCTGTGTTGTGAACCTGATTCTGAAGAAGGGTCACTGGACTCAAAGCTAACTCTGCTTTCTCTCCACTAATGCTGCTAGACCTGCTGAATTTTTTTCCAACAATTTCAGGTTTTTGTTTTGCCTCCCTCATAATGTGGATTTGAGCATGAATACTATACTCCAGAGTGTGAATTTTTAATTTTATTTTGTCACAAATTGTTTTATATTTATGAGATTTTATTTGTGTTGTGTAGAAAGTATAACAGTGTCCTTCCTAACACAGATTTAAAAGCAAAAATCATGGTTTTCTTTCAGCCAAAGTTGGATTTTTCTTACTTCTATAGTGACCTTCTGAAAAAGACAACCTTCAGTATAATTTATTCGACTAACTTGATAGAGTTGTTTGAAGAAGTGAGTGGCGATTAGACAAAGGGAATATGGTTGATAGTGTGCATGGATTTTCTGAAGGCTTTCAAGAAGATGAATCACAAAATACTTGTTAAAAAAGAATGGAAACTGGTGAAAAAGCAAATATAGCAGCATGACCAATCGTCAGGAAGCATTCAAGTAAATGAGCATTGTTCTAAATGCTCAATTCCAGTAAATGCTGGAATTGCTATAATGCAGGAGTCAATGCTGAGTCAGCTTTGATTCTTCATATAACAGAATTAATAGGTAAAAGTAGCAGAACTCTTGAAATTTGGTGCTAAATAGCAAAGGCAATTGGTAAGGTCAAGGAAGCCATTGGCTGTTTAGAAGACGGGCCAGAAAGGTTTTAGTTGCAATTTAATGTGGTTAGGTACAAGGGAAAAATATCAACCACTGTGTATGCTTTCAATCGAAAGACAATGAAAATGTTGATTAATAGAGAAACCAGGAGTTCAAACACATCATTGTCTGTGAAAGTGACTGCAGATAAATAAAACCAACACACATAATGAGAGAAATTTGTTCTTACATGCGAAAGTATAGAAAGTATGCGAAAGGTTATATTGATGAATTTGTAGAAAACATTGATTCAACCACAATTACAGTAATCCATGCAGATTTGGGCATTCCATTGTAGAAAATGCATTAAAACAATAGTACAATGTTGATTCACCAGGATGATAGCGTGGATGGGAAACAATAATTATGAGAAGACATGTGACATACTGACATTGCTTCCAATGCAGTAAATAGAGGTAACGAGGCTAGGTGGAGTTTTTTTCTAATTTTGAAGAGTTTGATAGAGTGAATAGGGACAGGCAATTGCTTCTGGCTAAGGAGAACTGATAGATTGTCATCAATTTAAAATTGTTTCAGAGAATATGAGGATGCGCTTCCTAAAACATTGTTGCTGGCAGAGGGAACATTTTAACACAGGGAATGGTCAAAGCAGGTACTACTAGATCTAAAGAAAAATATGATAAATATTTGAAACATAGAAATTTATAACACTATGAGAAGAGAATAGGACAGTTGGAGTTGTTTTACATTGCTCAGTAAGAAAACACCACAAAGTTGATGGGTCACAAAGCTTCCCTCCATGTTACAAACTTGTATGATTTTAAATGAATTACTAGGACTCCTTCAGTAATAAACCCTATCAAGTACGACCAAGCCTTCAGACATTTTGGCTGTCAAAGATTCATTATTATGGATTCAACATAAATGCATTCTGTTACAAGAGTCTTTTATATGCATGTATTACGAGACCATGATTCCTTTGAGTAAGTCTTAATACTTTCTGCAAATTAGCACATTGCTTAATACATATTTGATGTACTTTAAATTTATTCATCAAAGAACATTATGAAACTTTTCATGTCAGTTACAAATAAAAGCCATTCCAAGCATGTTTTAGCAACTTGGCAAAACATTCTTATGTCATAAATTACAAGAATGCATAAAGTGAGCAATAGTAACAGTTAAAGGCAATTGCCAATAACTAAAGTTAATTCATTTTTCAGGAGTCAGTATTGGAATGCAGGTCTTCTTTTAACCTTGATTCTTAAACCCTTTATCCCCATATTATTTACTTGCTGTTTGGTCTGGACTTTCTGTGAAGTGTTATGATACCAGACAATGTTATTAATGGACAAATAAGATCCTCGACTAAAGTCAGTTTTGACAGATCATATTTTACTCTACTTTGATTTTCTTGAAGAGGTCTGTCACTGAAACACGGCATGCAAAACTGAGGGTTTTGCTTTAATAATGAAACAAGACAAATTAAAATCAAACAGAATAAACCAAACTATCTACTTACATCAAGAAAACCTTGTTAATCTGAAATCCTCCTTTATAAATTGAAAGGAAACAAAACAGAGTGTTGCTCTTTAGTACCTATTTCAACTTTTGGACTTGTACTACAGATTTTTTTTCCCCTGGAGCTATCATGCAGCTGTTGAAATGTACTCAGATTTAAGTAACCTCTTCAGGACTTTTTCCCAACATTTTTGATCTGGGACAAACACTAACTCTTCACTCAAAGGTAACCTACTTCATTATGGATCCTCTCTTTCTTGGTAGCACCTACCTATACAGTCAGCTTATTCTAAGGACTTCAGATGACCATTCTAAACTCAAAATAAATAGGTAAAAATAAAAGCTTTCCTCTTAGCTCTGGGTGTTTTTCTTAAAATTAAAAATAATCTTCAGATATCTCTGACAAACCTTGAGGCCCCATTATTTACCTTTCTCAGTAGCAACACATCTAAAATATCCAGTAGTGGTGAACAAAACCAATTCACTCTAAAGTCAGGTCTCAAAACTGTTTGCAAAAAAAATCACCATAGCCACAGAAATGCTGATAAGATAGTCATTAACTTAAGACACTCAGACAACACATTAGTTTATAAGTCAAAAACCAGAAACCCAAATTTATAATAGATAGTATCAGAGAGATCATGTAATCACTAGCATGTAATAACTACAATGAAGTTATACTATAGGCCTCCCAATAGCCAGCAGGAGACAGAGGAACAGATATGTAAGCAGACCAGGGAGAAATGTAAGAACAACATGTTTGTTGTCAAGGGTGCTTTTTTTTTAAAACTGTTTAAATATATTTTAATTGAAAAGATAGATTTTTTAAATATTACAAGTACAAAACAATACTATTTAAAACAGTGCAAAAAAAACCCCAAATAAAAAAAATCCCCAAACCATTCTCATAAACAAATGCATAAACATGTATAGGAAAAACTCAAACTGGCTATTTAACTAAATAACCAACAACAAACTCATAAATAGTAATAACTCAGCCCAGCCAAACAAAACGCTCATACATTCACAGTTCCTCCTCCCTGGATTTTGGACTCGTAAAACTCAATCGTTATGGCTATATAAAAGCCCTTGTTGGTGTGGCAGATAAATCTGTGTCAAGGTATTCCGAAGAGGGCTGCCATGTCTTATAAAAAGTCTCATTTTGTGGTGTACCATATTTGTGAGAAAATCCAGGGGAATATGCTCCATTACAATCTTCTGACAACCTGACAGGCCCAGGAGTTTTTGGATATCCAACCTAGCAAGGTATTCTTTCTTGCACAGAATAGGAGGATATTGAAAAGTTTTTTCTTATGTACGTCTGCTGGAAATACAGTGGGCAGGCCCAAAAAGAGAGAGATAGGGTCGTTCTCCACCGTTACAACCAAAATTCTCTCCATTGCGCCCACCACAACATTCCAATATGTTTGAAGCCTTTCGCAAGACCAAAGACAATGGGTAAGAGTGCCAGTGCAGATCTTGCACTTGGGACACGCTGAAGACATGTTTAAATTTTGACAAACAGTCCGGAGCCAAGTGGACCCTGTGGTGAATCTTCAACTGTAAAGCATGGGTCCTATTGCAAGTTGATATCTTTCTTGCATTCTTCCAAATATCCTCCCATGCCTCTGAGGAAACCTCAACACCCAGCTCTCTCTCCCACATCCTGCAGAGTCGATCAAACTCATCTGAGGTGGCACTCCCTGAATTGATGATATAAAGTATTGACAGAGAGTGCACTCTTAACACTTAGCACCCATCCCCCACCACTGTCGGATTTGCAGGATCAGTCAAAAGTGTGGTCTTTTTTTGAATACAATCCCTAACTTGAAAAGAAATGAAAGAGGCCTCTATTGGATAACTTGTATTTCCATACTAACTGATCAAAGGACGTCATTATGTCTCCCTCAAATAAATCGCCCATGCAAAACTCCTAGCTGCCCAACGTTTAAATCCTGAATCTATCATACCTGGTTGAAAACCTGGCATACCCACTAAAGTTGTAAACAAAAATGCTTTGCTAATATTGCCTTCCCTCTGCTGAATTGCCCTCTATGCTTTAACAGTATTGATGACTTTTGGGTTATGGCAATACTCCCTAACTGTCCTCACCTTGTCCAAAAACAACAAACTGGTAAGGGGGCCCCTTGCCTGGGAGGCTTCGATATCTGGCCATATTGAAAGAGGATCTCCACAAACCCAATCACTCACGTAGGACAAAAGCGAGCTTAATTGGTAATTTTTAATGTCTGGAAGGTTCTATCCCCCCTGTCTGTGAGGCAGTTGCAGTTTGGCTAGTTAAATGAGGGGCCACTTACGATGCCAAATAAAGGAGCTGAACCAACCGTTCAGCCTCCTGAGTGTTTGCTTCTGAAAATGAGGGGGAGCATCTGTATAGGGTATAGCAAACGGGGGAGAATATTCATCTTAATAAGCGCTATCTGACCCAACCATAAGACCGGAAGTGCCTCCCATCTTTGAATATCTTTTAATTTTTCCAAATAATTGGATAAAATTGGCTTTGAACATCCAATCCAGAACTGGAATAATGAATATGCCCAAATACACAAAACCCCCCTGTGACCACCTAAATGGGAATCTATAGTCGCCCTCAACACCTAGCTCCTTCGTAAGACCACCCATAGGCATAACCTTTGATTCGCAAAATTAATCTTGTATCCTGAAAAAAATGCCAAACGTGCAAATGAATTTTATCAGGTGAGGCACTGAAACTGCTGGATTTGTCAAAAGAAATTAGGACATCATCTGCTACAACAAAATCTTATGTAATTTTGACCCCACTTCTGGAGCTGATATATTGGGATCCCCACGAATGGCCTCCTCCATACGTTCAATCACCAATATAAAAGGCAGTGGTGAAAGGGGATAGCCCTGCCGGCTGCTCCTAAAAATATTAAAATTGCTTGATCATACCCCGTTGGTGATGACTGCCGCAAGAGGGCCACCATAGAGACCCTTTACCCATCTTTTGAAGACTACACCCAAACCAAACCTCTCTAGAGTATAGAAAATGTACAGCCACTCAACTCGGTCAAATGCCTTCTCTGCATCTAGAGAAATCACCAATCCCTGTATTGACTGCTGTTGGCATGCTTGAATTACATTAAGCAGCCTCCTAATGTTATTGGAGGATCTGCAACCCTTTACAAAGCCCATCTGATCCTCTTTAATAATAGAAGGTAACACAGTCTCCAACCTGAACGGGAGAGTCTTAGAGAGGATTTTAAAGCCCACATTCAAGAGCGAGATGGGCCTGTGTGAAGCACAGTCTTCCGGATCCTTCCCTTTTTTAAGGATAAGTGAAATAATGGCCTCTCTCAGAGATGGTGGGAGACAATCATAACTGTATGAATCATTAAATATATTGAGCATCAGGCCTGGCAGTATACTTATAAATTCCTGATAGAATTCACTGGGAAGTCTGTCAGGACCAGGCACCTTTCCACTCTGAAGCTGCCTCACAGCTTCCTGCACTTCATGCTCTGATAATGGGGCATTGAGAAAGGACTCTTGTTCAGGAGTCACACCCGGGAGCTTCAGATCCCCAATAAAGGATTCCATTTTGGCCTGCCCCTCCTCACAATCCTCAGATTGGTATAACTTAGAGTAAAATCTCTAGAACGCCATATTAATCTTTTCGGAATCACATGTTAGGTTCCCAGACCGTTCCCTAATCACTGTAATGGTTTGTGGGGCACTTCTCTTTCTGTCAAGGTTTGCTAAGTATTTGCCTGGCTTGTCACCATGCTCGTATAACCTTTGCTTTGTAAAAGCCAGCTCCTTCTGTGCCGTCTGCAGGAGCATGGAATTTAATGGAGACCGCAGTGCCATAATCCTCTGTAGTTTGACCACCGAGGGTCTGTCAAAATAGGCTTTCTCGGCTGCCTTCAACCGTGCTTCAAGGAGACGCTGCTGCTCACCCTTCTGCCGCTTCCTACTGGTGGAATATGAAATAACTAACCACCTAGCATAGGCTTTGGCATTTTCCCAGAGAACGGATGAGCTATCAACCGAGCTTATGTTGATGTCTAGGAACACCCAAAATACTCCACAAACTCATTCTCCTTGAAGATAAAGGGATCCATTCACCAGTACCTTGAACCCTTAATCTTAACAACAAGGTACACTGGAGCATGATCAGAGATGGTAATATTACCAATTGTACAAAATGCCACCAAATCCAAGGGTGCCACAGGGGTCAGAAAAAAAATCAATCCTGGTGTGACATCTGTGCGGATTGGAGAAAAAAATGTAAAATCCCTACCTGTAGGGTAGAGATGCCCCCAGACATCCACCAACCCTAACTCCCCACACAGACCCACTAACTGGTTAGTTTGTACAGAGGTTATCGAGGGACTTTGGGCAACCTGTCTACTGTGGGATCCATGAGACAGTTAAAATCTCCCCCTATAATGATGTGCCAGGACTCAAGACTTATCAGTTTAGAAAAATGTCTACCAAAACTTTAAGGAGATAAGCTGGAGGGCAATAAACATTTAAAACACTGTATTCTTCCCCATTTATCAAGGCTTTAAGAATTACAAACCTCCATGTGTGTCTTTAACATACTCCAACAACTTAAATGGGCGATTCTTCCTAACCAATATAGCCACTCCCCTACTTTGGATATTAAATGATGAAAAATAAACTTGGTCAAAGCTATTCTGCTTTCAGATGCTCCTTGTCATCCAAACGTGTCTCCTGTAACAAAGCAATATCCACCTTCTTCTTTCTAAGACTCAAGAGTACCTTCTTCCTCTTGATTGGTGAGTGACTTCCCTTGATATTCCAGGTACACCATTTAATCAAATCATTAGCCATAATCTTCTGCAACAACATTTAAGTTCCAGAGAGTAGGAACCTGAACCACAACCTGTTGAGCCTTAGTGTCATATGATCCACCAAATATAAAAACAACTATATTTAACAAACCTACAAAACTATTACGAATTAAAAAAACAAAAACAAAAAAACAAACTAATATATAAAGCACAAACAGCGCTGAGTAGGGGAATTCACTCACTACCCAGAGGGGGAAATTACCCATCCCAAACTGCCCATAAGTAGACATCTAACCATCCCAACCACCTTCACTTCTCTCAGCTAGAGCTGCACCACAAACACAAGCAGAAAAGAATAAACACCGTGTATAATACCAATATGAATAAAAATAAATGTTTTTTTAGAAAGGGGGTAATAAATACCCCACCCATCCTTTGTTATGGGACAAACATAGTTCTGAATGAGTGCAGAACTGGAAAGACTGAGCCCATACCACTGACAAACCTGAAATGTTAACTCTGTTTCTGTCTCCATAAACGCTGCCTGGCTTGTCGACTATTTATAGCATTATTTCACTTTGGCTTCAGTTTTCCAGCACTAACAATGCTTTGCTTTTGGAAATATTGGGCCATTCGTCACTCTGTCAGAAAGTGCTGGCCTGACAGTCACATTTGGATCTGGCATCATGGATAAGAAGCCCAAGGGCAAATCCAGCCCAAATTGTCCCAGAACCAATTTGGCTGAAAGCATTTTGTAGAATAAGTTGCTTTTATATTTCAATTATTTAAGTGGTGAAGTAAATGTGTTGAATTTCCTATGGTCAGCAACTGGTGAGACCCAGCATAATCATCAGGAACCAATGGCCTGATTACTAAATGCAATACAACCAGAGCTATAAACATGTCATCAATTGTAGACAGCTTCCTCAGCAGAATTTGTAACTAGCTTCTTATTAATGCTCATCTTTTTATTGTTTATCTAGAAGCATCACTGTAACACCTCAATAGTCACTAACCACTATTAGCTAATATTAGAACCTTGCCAAACACTTGTTTCATTTTAGTGGGTGGAGTTAACACATGAGTTATTGTAATTTTGCATTTGATTACATTTTTTAATCCTCTTCTATAACAGGCTACTTTAGGTAAAATGCATTTCTCCTTTCTATCCACAATATTGGCCCATGTTGTACTTGTAGCTCAATTAATTTTCTACCAAGAGAATAAAAATCAGACAAAAGATTGATGGGCAGTTGGTATAACTTCCCATGAGGGCTATAGAGAGCAACGTATAAACATTTTGCTTTAGATAGATGGCATTGTGATAGCTATGGTATTAGTCTAGAGTCTGAAAGTTCCACTGCTAGAGCTTGAAAATAAATGCAAGAATGGCTCCCAGCCATCACAATATAAAATTCAAAAGAATGAAAATAGAATGCAAAATGTAGCACAACATAAAGTTCCTCTATGAAAGATAAAGAAACAATCTAAAGTCTACCTAACAAGAGCCCAAGACTGATGAAAATTGGCAATACTCTTGGAAATATAATTTTAATGATAAATATTTTGCCCTTTCCATTAATTCAACAAGTAAATACATTACATGGTTGTTGCTGAGACTCAGCAATTCCTTCCTTCCGCATAACCTCCATCATGGCTCATGGGCATACTCACATTGAATGAGGAGTGGTTAACAGGCAGAAAGCAAACAGTCAGGATAAATGGGTCATTTTTAGGTTGACAGGCTGTGACCAGTCAAGTACTGCAAGGATCAGAGTACTGCTTGTGCATCAACTGTTCTCCATCTATGTTGATGGTTTGGATGTTTCTATGTTCTTATATAGGATGTAGGCATCACTAGCAAGACAGACATTTTTACTCACTCTTTTGCCATGGACCGATTGGCTCACCAGGCCATTACAGAGGACTAAGAGTTAGCTACTTTACCTTTAAATTGGAGTCATGTGTAGTTAGACTGGGTAAGGATGGCAGATTTGCTCCCTAAAAGTATACGAGTGAATTAAATTGGCTTTTAGAATAACTGACAATGGTTATTTGGTCCTCATTAGACATGGTTTTAATTCTAGACATTTTATTATTGAAACAACATTTCAGGGTGTAGTGATTGGAAGCAGGTTGACCTCTTTGACTATGAGGTAGTTGATTGGGGTTGTTAACCTGGACCAATCAGCAAAGCCCTGGCTTATAAACATGGGATTAGAATCTCCTTAGTTCAGTTGACTGACTGTGAGCTGGCTGGCCACAGCTAATATACTGTACACAAGTAAATAAAGGGTGTCTTGGTGATGGGATATTGGTAATGGGTGAAAATATTTCATGCCTGAGGAACATTCGTTTGCAACTGTCATCTTGAAGTTGGAGTAAGCATTTCTGGCATCATGCCTTTATTTAGGAAGTTTGATGCATTTGATCCTGCTGTCAAAGACTGGGCCCAGTGTGCGAAAAGAATGCAATATTTTTTCTGGGAAAATGACATTGGGGCAGATGAAAAGCAACAAGTAATCCTTCAGACTGCAACCGGACCTGAGCATTTTCAGTTATAGGAGGCTTACCTTTTGCAGAGGCACCAGAAACTGAAACCTTCCAAGAGTTGATGGACTTGGTTAAGGAATATTATGACTCAAAACAGCCTCTAATTCTGAGACAATGTTGGTTTTATTCGACTATTACAGAACCAGGAGAATCTGTATCAGGATTTTTGATGAGAGTGAGACAACTGGCAGAGGCCTGTGATTTCGGATCAACCCTGAATGAGATGCTAAAACTCTGTTTGGTATGTGGGATTAATGATGTAACCATGCAGACGCACCTATTGGCTGAAGCCCAACTGGACTTCGAACAGGCACTATAACTGGCGTTGTCATTAGAAAACGTGGCATTTGGAGCATGGGAGCTACAGGACATCCCAATGGAAGTGGGATGTCTAATGATGTATATGGTAAAATTTGTTCTCACAGCTCACTAAACCCACCATGTCTCACCTTTCCAACTGAGCTTGGGCAACACACTTGAGTGCAGGCAATCACAGAGCCTCACGCAGGACATTTCCTGACTAGAGGGACCCAAGGCCAGCACGCAGCAGAACCCCAGAACAAAGCTGAGCCTTGGCCAAGTGGCTACAAAGTTCTTCAGGATCTGGGCCAGCAAACCATTGTTGTTGCTGTTGGTATGTGGACTCGAGACAGCAATGAAGTACTCCAAGGCCTGTCTTGAGTAAGAAAACTTATAGGTCAGTACCCCGGACAGGGCATACTCTGGAATTTCTCCCAACATGAGTTAGAACAAATAGATTGCTTAGCAACATCCAAATCAGAACCATGTTTAGTTACGTGGTCACCCAGTCCCTACGGAGGCTGATACTGGTACAGCTGTATCTGTGGTTACAGAATGTGTCTTTAACAAGATTCACTCAGGACTCTACCCTTAAGTTTGCACAAGACCTCAGCCAAACTGAGAACATACACTGAGGAACTGTTACAGATTAAGGGTACGACTTCGGTTCCAGTTTGCTATGAGAAGCAGTTGGTGCAGTTACCACTGATGGTAGTGAAAGGCCAAGGACCAAGCTATCGGGGCCAAATTGGTTGAGAAAGATTTACCTGGATTGACTCAACATTTTTTGATTAGAGAATAGCTACCTCAGTGAAGTCCTAGTGAAATAGCCAGGAGTATTTCAGGAAGAACTTGGGACTAAAAGAGGCCAAAGTTACTTTACATGTTGACCAGGAAGTAATTCCAAGATTTTGCAACAGAGGTGGAAATTAGGAGGCTGGAGAGCAAAGGAATCATCAAATCAGTACAGTTTGCAGAATGGCAGCACCTATCATACCAACAGTGAAACCTGACAGCTCAGTTCAACTTTGCAGAGATTTTAAGCAAACGGTAAACTGCTTCTCACAGCTCGCTAAGTACCCTTGCACAGAGGACTCATATGCAAAGTTGGCTGAGGTGACTGTCCTTTACAAATTTGGACAAGAGCTACACCTACCTGAAATTGCGATTGGATGAGGAATCCCAGACGTACACTACAATTAATACTCCTAAAGGTTTATATGAATATACAAGACTGCCATTTGGGGTATGGTCAGCCTGCACCCTTTCCAGTGGGTTATGGAGAACATTTTACAAGGGCTACCACAGGTTGCCATTTATCTGGATGACGTACTAATAACAGGGAAGACCAATAAAGAGCACTTGGAGATCTTGGATATGGTCCTTAAAAGTTGCTCCCAGGTGGGGGCATGCCTTACCGATGGAAAAATGTGTATTCCAGGCATTCCAAATGACATATGGGTTATAGAATCAATAAGATTGTGTTACACTCGTTGGAAGAGAGGGCGATAAAAGAAGCTCCGGCTCCCACGTCTATACTGGAGCTTAGTGAATTATTATAACAATTTCATACATAATCTGGCCTCCATCTAGGCACCATTGCACCTATTGAAAAAGGGTCAGCCTTGGAAATGTTGGCGTAGCCAAGAAATAGCCTTTAGGCAAGTGAAAAAGCAGCTATCATCATCTAAGATGTTGCCCACTACGATCTGAAATGGGAGATAGTGCTGACGTGCGATGTCTCCCCATGGTACTGGGGAGGCATTGGCTCACTGGTGGCCCAAAGGAGAAAAATGCCCGATAGCATCTGCTTCCTGAACTTTGGTTAATGTGGAGGGCAAGTAGGCCCATCTTTGATGTGAGGAAGTTCCACCAGTACCTATACAGACAGGAATTGGTTATAGTAACAGATCGCAAACCCCTGCTTTGACTACTAAAGGAAGGCAAGGTGGTGACAGACTTGGGGCAAAAACATTGCACGTAAAGCCACAAGTCAAATACCAGGCTATATTTCCAAACTTGGGTGGGTGAGGGCTGTAGTGATTGGAACCATGGTGACCTCATTGACTATGGGATCGTGGGCTCAGGTTAACAACCCTAATCAATCAGGAAGCCCTGGCTGACCGATATAACCAGAAGATTAGAATCTCCTCCTTTTGGGTGAGTGACTCTGAGCTGGCTGGGCATAGTTAGTGTACTGTGCACAAGTAAAAGGGTGATTTGGTGATGGAATACCAGCTTCTGGTGCAGTTATTTCATAGGGTGAGCATTAAACTAGGGTTCTGGATTTAAAGTCCAGTGACATTGCCATTATGCCGCCATCTCCACCTCTTGATTTACAATATATCCACATTTCCAAATTTGCAGATGATATAACTTTCGATAGGATTTGAGTTGAGGAGGTTACAGAGAGGTTTCAAGAGAATTTAGAGAAATGGAGTGAATGGTCAAGATCATGACAGATGGAGTATTTTGTGGCCAAGTGAGAGTTTATCCTCCTCAGTAGGTGGAACAGAGCTGCAATGTATTTCTAACATGGTGAGAGATTGGAAATGGTATCCTTGTTCATGTCATAGAATGTTGGCATGCATGTGCAACAATCAATTTGGAGACAAATGATATGTTAGCCTTTATCACAAGAAGATTTGGGGACAGGGACAAAGATGTAATGCTTCAATTGTATAGAATACCGGTGAGACCACACCTGGAGTATTGTGTGCAGGAGAATATACTTGCCATAAGGAGAGTGCAGCAAACGTTCATTGGACTGATTTCTAGGATGGTTGGATACCAATGAAGAAAATTTGAGGAGACTGGGCCTATATTCTCTGGAGTTTAGAATAATGAGGTGTGATCTCATAGAAACTTACAAAATTCTTAAATGGATTTATAGAATAGATGGGAAAAGATTTTTACCTGGTTGGGGGGTGGTTGAAGACCAAGGTCTAAGAAAGAAACTGAGGGTTTGGTTAAGAAAAAGAAGGAAACATATGTCAGGTATAGACAGAATAGATCGAGTGAATCCTTAGAGTACAAAGGAAGTAGGAGTACTTAAGAGGGAAATCAGGAGAACAAAAAGGGGGCATGAGATAGCTTTGGCAAATAGAATTAAGGAGAATCCAAAGAGTTTTTACAAATACATTAAGGACAAAAGGGTAACTAGGGAGAGAATAGGGCCCCTCAAAGACCAGCAAGTTGGCCTTTGTGTGGAGCCACAGAAAATGGGGGACATAGTAAATGAATATTTTGCATCAGTATTTACTGTGGAAAAGGATATGGAAGATACAGAATGTAGGGAAATAGATGGTGACATCTTGAAGAATGTCCAGATTACAGAGGAGGAAGTGCTGGATGTCTTGAAACGGGGAAAAGTGGGTAAATCCCCAGGACCTGATCAGGTGTACCTGAGAACTCTGGGAAGCCAAAGAAGTGATTGCTGGGCCTCTTGCTGAGATATTTGTATCATCGATAGTCACAGGTGAGGTGCTGGAAGACTGGAGGTTGGCAAACGTGGTGCCACTGTTTAAGAAGGCCGGTAAAGACAAGCCAGGGAGTTATAGACCGGTGAACCTGACCTCGGTGGTGGGCAAGTTGTTGGAGGGAACCCTGAGGGACAGGATGTACTTGTATTTGGAAAGGCAAGGACTGATTAGGGATAGTCAACGTGGCTTTGTGCATGGGAAATCATGTCTCACAAACTTGATTGAGTTTTTTTAAAAAAGTAACAAAGAGGATTGATGAGGGAAGAGCAGTAGATGTAATCTATATGGACTTCAGTAAGGCATTTGACAAGGTTCCCCATGGGAGACTGGTTAGCAAGATTAGATCTCATGGAGTACAGGGAGAACTAGCCATTTGGATACAGAACTGGCTCAAGGAAGAAGACAGAGGGTGGTGGGGAGGGTTGTTTTTTAGACTGGAGGCCTGTAACCAGTGGAGTGCCACAAGGTGCTGGGTCCTCTACTTTTTGTCATTTATATAAATGATTTGGATGCGAGCATAAGAGGTACAGTTAGTAAGTTTACAGATGATACCAAAATTGGAGGTGTAGTGGACAATGAAGAGGGTTACCTCAGATTACAACAGGATCTGGACCAGATGAGCCAATGGGCTGAGAAGTGGCAGATGGAGTTTAATTCAGATAAATACAAGGTGCTGCATTTTGGGAAAGCAAATCTTAGCAGGACTTATACGCTCAATGGTAAGGAGTGTTGTTGAACAAAGAGACCTTGGAGTGCAGGTTCATAGCTCCTTGAAAGTGGAGTCACAGGTCGATAGG
Organism: Chiloscyllium plagiosum; assembly: GCF_037043375.1. Classification (NCBI taxonomy): domain Eukaryota; kingdom Metazoa; phylum Chordata; class Chondrichthyes; order Orectolobiformes; family Hemiscylliidae; genus Chiloscyllium; species Chiloscyllium plagiosum. The sequence continues at coordinate 37,373,537 of NW_028270163.1, forward strand.
ATAATGAAGAAGGCGTTTGGTATGCTTTCCTTTATTGGTCAGACTATTGAGTACAGGAGTTGGGAGATCATGTTGCAGTTGTACAGGACATTATTTAGGCCACTGTTGGAATATTGCATGCAATTCTAGTCTCCTTCCTATCGGAAAGATGCTGTGAAATTTGAAAGGGTTCAGAAAAGATTTACAAGGATGTTGCCAGGGTTGGAGGATTTGAGCTATAGGGACAGGCTGAACAGGCTGAGGCTGTTTTGCCTGAAGCATCAGAGGCTGAGGGGTGACCTTATAGAGGTTTACAAAATTATGAGGGGCATGGATAAGATAAATAGACAAAGTCTTTTCCCTGGGGTCGGGGAGTCCAGAACTAGAGGGCATAGGTTTAGGGTGAGAGGGGAAAGATATAAAAGAGACCTCTGGGGCAACCTTTTCACACAGAGGGTGGTACATGTATGGAATGAGTTGCCAGAGGAAGTGGAGGAGGCTGGTACAATTGCAACATTTAAGAGGCATTTGGATGGGTATATGAACAGGAAGGGTTTGGAGGGATATGGGCCGGTTGCTGGCAAGTAGGACTAGATTGTGTTGGGATATCTGGTCGGCATGGACGGGTTGGACCGAAGGGTCTGTTTCCATGCTGTACTCTATGACTCTAATAAAAGGCATGTTTAGGAATGACGTCAGGAGGAACTTCTTCAGTCAGGCTGGTGATTATTTTTTTTTGGAATTCTCAACCCTGGAGTGCTGTGGAAGCTCAATATGGAAGGGAGTGATGTCTAGTTACTAATAACACCAAGATATATTAGGATAGTTTGGGAATATGGTATTGAGATAGACGATCAGCCCATGATCCAAAGTGGCGGAGCAGGCTTGAGGGGCTGAATGGCCTATCGCTGCTCGTATGTTCTCATGTCTTCAGTTGTTCATTTGTGTCATTTTAAAGGAGACATGATTGAGGTTGACATGCTGGCATTTATATGTCTGTCTTAGTTATTCCAGTGCGATTTTGGATGGTTTCCCACTCTCCCATTAGCTTCAGCACATTCACAAATCTGTTGTTATATTCGATGCCACAACAACTATCTTTGCCCATTAATCCTATCTGCCCTGTCCTCGACTGGTTTCCTGTAATACTGTTCTTCAAATTTAATTCTTACCCTTTGGTTTAAATCCTTCTATGCCCTCTCAACTTTCCATTTGTGGGATTTTCACTGCACGTTCAGTTCCACCACCTCAATTAGAATTTTCCTTATCTTTGATTCTGGCATTTTTGATATCTTACTTTTTCGCACTATCCCATTCTTGCATTCTTAATATATCTGCCTTTCTAAGACTTGCTCCCTTTTTCAACCTCTGTTTTAAAACCCTTCCCAGTAATTAGGATACAGTTGACCCTTGGTTATCTGACATTTAGTCTGGCACCTCATCCTCATTGTAACTCTATATGCAAATCATAGGGATGTTTTATATGTTAAAGGTGCTGTATAGATAGATACAAGTTCTTAATACAGTTGTATGAATGATTGGCCTGTCAGCCTTTCCTGTGCAGGCTTAAACTTGATCAAGTATATAAGAACGTTAGAAATAAGAGCAGGATTAGGTTATTGAGACCTCTCAGGCTTTTATAAGATCACAGTTGATTGGACTCAGGCCTCAACTCCTCTTTTGTACCAGCTCCTTGTAGCACTGAACTACTAAATATTTCAAAAGTCTATCCACTGCCTCTTTTAAACACTTTAATGTGATCTAGCCTCCAGAACTTTTTTGGAGAGAGAATTTCAGACATGCACTACTCTCTGAAAGAAGAAATTCCCTTTGTAGGTGCGGCACAATGGCTCAGCAGTTAGTACAGTTGCCTCACAGCACCAGGGACCTGGGTTTGATGCCAGCCTCCACAACTGTCTATGTGGAGTTTGCACATTCTCTCTGTGTCTGTGTAGATTTCCTCTGGTGCTCTGGTTTCCTTCCACAGTCTAAAGATGTGCAGGTTAGGTGAATTGACCATGCTAAATTGTCCATAGTGTCCAGGGATGCATAGGTTAGGTTCCTCATGAAGGGCTTTTGCCTGAAACGTTGACTTTCCTGCTCCTCGGATGCTGCCTGACCTGCTGTGCTTTTCCAGCAGCACACTCTTGAATGTAATCTCCAGCATCTGCAGTCCTCCCTTTTGCCTAGGTTGGGTACATTAGTCAGGGCTGAAAATGTGTTGCTGGAAAGGCGCAGCAGGTCAGGCAGCATCCAAGGAACAGGAGAATCGACGTTTCGGGCATAAGCCCACCTTCAGGAAGGCTTCCTGAAGAAGGGCTTATGCCCGAAACGTCGATTCTCCTGTTCCTTGGATGCTGCCTGACCTGCTGCGCTTTTCCAGCAACATATTTTCAGCTCTGATCTCCAGCATCTGCAGCCCTCACTTTCTCCTCCTACATTAGTCAGGGGTAAATATTGAGTAATAGGGTAGGGGAATGGGTCTAGGTGGGTTACTCTTCGGAGGGTCAGTGTGAACTTGTTGGGCCAAAAGGCCTGTTTCCACACTATAGGAATACTATTTCATCTTTAAATGAGTGCCCACTTATCCTATAACAATATCCTCTTGTTTGAGATTTCTCTGCTAGTGGAAACATCATCTGAACAGCTACCTTTGAAAAACCCCTCATGTATGTTTCAGTAAGATACCCTTCATTCTTTTACACACTAACAAAAAAAGTCCTAGCCTGTTTAGCCATTTTTGATAAGTCAACCCTTTCATTCCAGAAATCAGCCTTGAGTGTCTCCTGAATTACCTCCAAAGCCAGTATATCCTTTATTTAATATAGGGAACAAAACTGTCCAAAGCACTCTAGGTATGTCCTCACCAAGACCCTGTACAGCTGTACCAAGACTTGCCTATTGTTCAACTCCAACTCCCTAGCAATGAAATTCAATTTGCCTTCTGAACTACTTGCTGCACTTGATAACTGGATGTACTTCATGCATAAGTACATCCAAATTGTTCTATGCTGCACTTCTTTTGTTTAGATTAGATTACTTACAGTGTGGAAACAGGCCCTTCGGCCCAACAAGTCCACACCGCCCCGCTGAAGCGCAACCCACCCATACCCCTACATTTACCCCTTACCTAACACTACGGGCAATTTAGCATGGCCAATTCACCTGACCTGCATATCTTTGGACTGTGGGAGGAAACCGGAGCACCCGGAGGAAACCCACGCAGACACGGGGAGAACGTGCAAACTCCACACAGTCAGTTGCCTGAGGTGGGAATTGAACCCGGGTCTCTGGCGCTGTGAGGCAGCAGTGCTAACCACTGTGCCACTGTGCTGCCCAAAAATGTTGCTGCATTTAAATAATAGTCTGCCTTTTGCTTCTTCTTACCAAAGTGCATGACCTCAAACTTTCCCACATTAAATTCTTATCTGCTAAGTTTTATCCCACTCATTCAACATCTCTATGTTCCCTTGTAGATTCCTTATATTCTCATCGCAACATGCTCTCCCACCTATTTTTGTATCAACAGCAAATATGGATACATTTCATGCTGCACCCTTCTCCATGTCATTAATATAGATTGCAAATAATTGAGGCCCTCGAAATAAAGTTTATGGCACCCCACCAGTTATATCTTTCAAATGCAAAAAAAAATCCATTAATCCCAACTCTGTCTTCTGTATGTTAACAAATCCTCAATCCTTGAGAGTACATTATCCCCAAAATTGTGAGCTCCTATCTTGTGCAATAATAATGTATCTTAATGAATTCCTTCTGGAAATCCAAGTACACCACATTTATTATCAATTCTCCTTGTTATATCCTCAAAGGACTCCTGCAAATTTGTCAAATGTGATTTTCCTTTCACAAGTCACATTGACTCTGTTTGATTGTGTAAAACCTTTTGAAATGTCCTGTTATTTCTTTCTAAAGAACTCTATCATTTTCTCAATGACAGATATGCAACTAACTGGCTTCTCATTTCCTGCTTTCTGACTCCATCCCTTCTTAAACAGGGGTGCCATATCTGCTGGAAACCTTTAAGAATCCAGTGAGTTCTGGAATATTCCAACTAATGGCCTCTACTGTGGCTGCAATCAACTGGACAAAAGTGAGGACTGGAGATTAGAGTTAAGAGTGTGGTGCTGGAAAAGCACAGCAGGTCAGGCAACGTCCAAGGAGCAGGAGAGACAACATTTCGACAAAAGCTCTTCATCAGGAATGAGGCTGTGAGCCTCGGGGGTGGAGAAATAAATGGGAGGAGGAATTGGGCTGGGGGGAAGGTAGGTGCGAGTACGATAGGTAGATGGAAGTGGGTGTAATGGTGATCCTTCAGAGAGGTGGGAAGGAAAATGGACAGGTAGGACAGGTCATGAGGGCGGTGCCAAGTTGGAAGGTCAGAACTAGCTTAAGGTGGGGGAAGGAGAAATGAAGAAACTAGTGAAATCCACATTGATGCCTTGTGGTTGGAGGGTCCCGAGCGGAAGATGAGGCTTGCTTCCTTCAGGCATCAGGTGGTTAGGGAGTGATGATGATGGAGGCCCAGGACCTGCATGTCCTTGGTGGAGTGGGAGGGGGAATGGAAGTGGGCAGAGTGGGAGGGAGAGTTAAAGTGCGTGGACATTCCACCCCGACCTTAAGTTCATCTGGACCAACTCAGACACCACCTTCTCCCTCCCGGATCCCTCCATCTCCATCAATGGTGATGGCTCAACACTGACATCTTCTACAAACCCACTGACTCCCACAGCTATCTGAGTTACACCTCCTTCCATCCTGCCTCCTGTAAAAATGTTAACCCTTATTCCCAATTCCTCCACCTCTGCTGCATCGGCTCCCAGGAAGACCAGTTCCACCACAGAACACACCAGACGGCCTCCTTTTTCAAAGACCGCAGTTTCCCTCCCATGTGGTTGATGATGCCCTCCAGAGCATCTCACCCATTTCCCACACCTCTGCCCTCGAATCCCCACCCCTCCAACTGCAACAAGGACAGAAACTCTCAGTCCTCACCTTCCGCCCCACCAACCTCCACATATTTCGCATCATCCTCTACCATTTCCGCCACCTACTAACAGACCCCCACCACCAGTGGTACATTTCCCTCCCCACCCCTATCCATTTTCCATAAAGACCATTTCATCTGCGACTCCCTTGTCAGATCCACATCCCCCACCAACCCACCCTCCCCTCTGGCACCTTCCCCTGCCACCACAGGAATTGTAAAACCTGTGTCCACGCCTCCTCCTTCACTTCCATCCAAGGCCCCAAGGAGCATTCCACATCCATTAGAGTTTCACATGCTCTTCCACACATGTCATTTACTGAATCTGTTGCTCCTGATGCGGTCTCCTCTACATTGGGGGTGACAGAACACCTACTTGCAGAGCGCTACAGAGAACATCTCCGGGACACCTGCACCAACCAATCCCTCCGTCCCGTGGCTGAACACTTCAACTCCCCTTCCCACTCCGCCAAGGACATGCAGGTTCTGGGCCGCCTCCATCGCCACTCCCTTGCCACCCGATGCTTGGAGGAAGAATGCATCATCTTCCATCTCAGGACCCTCCAACCACATGGCATCAATGTGGATTTCACCAGTTTCCTCATTTCCCCTCCCCTCATCTTATCCCAGTTCCAACTTTCCAATTTAACACTGCCCTCATGACCTGTTCATCTTCCTTCCCATCTATCTGCTCCACCCTCCTCTCCAACCTATCACCATTACCCTGACTCCATCTATCTATCGCACTCTCAACTACCTTCCCCCAGCCCCACCACCCTCCCATCTATCTCACCACCCTCTCGGATCACTGATGAAGGGTTTTTGCCTGAAACGTTGATTCTCCTGCTCCTCAGATGCTGCCTGACTTGCTGTGCTTTTCCAGCACCACACTCTCAACTCTACTATGGCTGCAGCCGTGTCTTTTAAGCCGGTGAATGTAGGATATCACCACCTCTGCACTCCAGCTCAAATCATTTGCTTAAGAGAGGAGGACAATGATTAATCCAAAGGAATGTAAAGGAAACCTTTAATTCAATCATAAAAACAATCAGATACACAAATATTTTAATTTTTAACTACACCAAAATATTCGTCTCAGATACATGGTTCAACTTAGCCTTTCTCTTTATGCTGAACATCACTGAAAAAGAATATTATTAGTTGGAAATCCTTCATAATCCTTGCCTAAATAAACATTATCTAACTAACAGTCAAGGGCCAGTTGTATAGAATACATCAAACAATATTTGAAAGCTATAAAACTGCCCTGAGACCCTTAGTTCTGATTCTATTTTTTTTGCCAGTATAAACACAAACCATGAAAGATAACAGTCTGTCGAAGGTCTGTGCAATGCTTCCAAATTCAACATATTGCTTGCTGCAATCATCAAGGAATACAATCTGTGAAAATAATTTGAGTTGGGTGAGCCGGACTTGCAACTATCAAGGGATTTTGTAGGTCTGGAGTTTGAGAAGGAAGTGAATGAATAAGATAATTAAAAGATATCTTTTAATAATTGTCAATGGAAGTTCATTATCCACCAAATTTTGCTGAGATATACAAAACATTTTACTTATAGTCAATTTTCACCCTTTTCCACCTGTTGGTTAAGGAGACCAATGATTAATAGTATTTATAAATAAGAAAGATCTTTCTATTTTGCTGTATCTGTGTCGTGTTATGTTAGTGACAATTTATGTCACTCTGCACATGATCTTCTGATGAAATGTGCTGTTTAATATTAAACAAAGTTGTGGAAACCACGAAGATCACATGTATAATCATCTCTTTATGCTGAGTTATCTGGCTTCAGCCAGGTCAATAGTGAGGCCACTAAAATTGATTGCAAATAAAAAGTCAATTTAGTCCTCCATTCCTGATTGCTGTCCATTAACTGCTGCAGGAAATGTGTCTTTGTGGGTGTTGGGTGGACTAGATTAAATTCAGAGGTGGTGCTGCTCACCACGTACTGTCGCCTCACATTTGAAAAGTCGACACTTTGATATGATACTCACTAGTTCTTACTGTCCAGGGAGTATGTCTACTTATATTTCAGGAGATGATTGGCAGAAAAGTTGGAGGATAGAAATCAGAGCTTTTATGTTCTTTAAGATTTAGTCTCAATGTATATGCAGTCTGGTTTTTTTCATGTGATGCATGTGGAAGTGTGCAAGATATAATAAGAATGTAGTTAGACAGGTTTTATAACAAGCCAGCAATCCGCTCTGTGAAGGTGAAAATTACCCCACTCCCTTTCTGATATTAATCAGTCAGTATGGATAAGCAGTGAAAGGACTAAAACAAAAAGCTGGAGATCTGAAACAAAAACAGAGAAATTCCGAGTTAATGTTAATGAAGAAGAGTCTGAAGAAGAGTAACCAGACTCAAAACATTAACTCTGTTTTCCCCCACAAATGTTGCCAGGCCTGCTGAGCAGTGAAAAGAAGCTGGACCCCTTAATACTGGTAACAGCAATGATTTTGTCAAACTCATCACTTATGTTTCACTCTCACTCCTAGTTAATTCACACTCTCATACTTTCTCACACTCCCTGTTTATGCAAAGTCACTAAAATCACATCTAGTCTTCTGTGACCTCCTAAAGATCTGCTGTCTCTATCATGTTCCTCCATTTTTTTCATTACGAATCTATATGACTGCATTGATAACAGAAACAATCTATGTAAACGTGTCATGATGTAATTTCCTTTTACTGTCAGTAGAGGCACTGTAGTGCTGTTTCTGGCAAGCAGATCCATTTACTGGGTGACCAGTATAAATAGGCAACTTCCACCTTAAACATGACCATAGAAATTTTTAAATAGAATATAGAAGTACAATGAGAATAGATCATTTCAAAATAGGGTCTACATTACATCTGCATTCAATAGTCCGAATATACATTGGCATCTAACCTCACTTGATCTGAGACTACATTTGAGTTCACTACTTATGCACACCAACACAAGTGCTTCACTAGAATTCACAAATTATTCCAAGATTTTACTGACATAATTGAAAATATGCCAACTCATGCCTGCAACCTGACTTATTTTCATAACAACAGCTGGTATGAGTTCAGATTGGATGATAACAATCACTCACAGACTTGTAGTTCATCAAAAAAAATCTTATTCCAACTTTTATCACAGTTAAGTAAACAATTGAATGAAAGCTAAAGAAAACATAAGGTGGTGTGAAGCATACATCAGGCAGGGCTTGAATAAGCTGCACGCTCCACCTGTCAGGGGCCCCATTCTTGTGGTCAGACCTCATTAATGTATAATTGCTGAGCTTCCAGCATTTACTAGCCTTCCAATAGACAGCTCACTGATTGGGAGGGTGACAAATCTGGCAGATAGCCATTACATGGAGGTACCTAGCTGCTTCTTAAAGGGGAGGTGCATTTTTAAACAATGGTGAGTCAAGTGAAATCTTCTGAAGCAGTGGCGGTATAACTTTATGTTCCTGTAATGTTTTGTTAACAAAGGTATTAAGTGATATTGGTCAAAGGCAGGTATGTGATGTTAGGCCACAGATCAGCCAAGATCTTATTGAATGGCAGAACAGACTCTAGGGGCTGAATGGCCTACTCCTGTTCCTGTGTTCCTATGTGTCCTACGTTCCTAACTTCCTTTGGGAACCCTGAAGATCATCTAATGCTACTAAGTAGGTGCTCAGAGGGCATATGTAAGTACCAAAACTGACTTGTTTGTAATACTGAAGTGAGGTGCCTGAGGACACCAATAGCATGAACACTGTTCTCAAGCCATAGCAAATAATGACCTCAGCAGAATTGCCAAGTGCAAGCCCATTCTCCTTCATATTTCTCTTACTTTCTCTGTAGTGCTGCCACACTGACTTTAGTCCCACTACTGTGAAGCCTTCCATCCCCCACTCTCTTCCCTTACACTCTGAATGGCTGCTACAATCCTGGTTAACTCTTCTCTCTTTAACTACACTTACATAATGACAGGAAGAAGGTGTATACTGTGATAAGCTGCTTCAGATGTCTTCAAAACTCTTCAATAGGATATGCACACATTTTTCTTGTAGAAAGAAGAATCGAGGAACTATGTACATTCTGACAAAATGGAGCGTGTGGTTCGAACAGCAAGTTAGACTTCCCTTCATTTTGCATTTCTAAGTAATATTCTCATATACATTGCATGAAAACCAATTCTTACACTGATCAGATACTGTCTACCTTTGCCAATGTCTCCTAACCTTTGTTCCTCTCCTGTTTAGGACAATCAATTGCCTCAGGAGTTCTAGAATCACGGAATGAGGAGAAGAATCCTTCCAAGATTGCAGCGTCACTTGGTCTCATGCTCCCGCGTATCAGTACTGTATAGAATCAGCAATTTGCATGATATAGCTTGAGTCACGTGCATTAGGTCATTCACTGAAGTAACAGCAGATGAAAAGGATGGCCCAGGAAACAGCTCATAGGGAGCATCCTCATACACCAGCTTAGCAGAACAAGTCAATGACACACTGTTTGCAGACCCAACCTTAAAATAAAATAAGTTTTGTGTGCCAACAATTGTTCAATGCGCTAGACTATCTGCTGAGCAGTTTACAGACTATGTAGGATATTCTGGAGCAGCACACTCTTTGGGATTCTGAGATATTACATCTAAACTCCGCCAATCAGAACGAGAGTGATTACCTCAACAGACACGATAAAAGTAATCTTATCTCTGAGATGTGTCTGTCAGGAACATATAGATTATAAATTCCACTACCCTTCTTCTCCTTGGATAGGCTGGAAGTTCAAATCAATATGGACATGAAACTGGATCATATAAGTCTTACAGTCTGCTTTCTCAGTGATCAATGGAAATAGTGCTAATTCACAGATAAACTGAACGAGCAGTTGTGCAATTGGAAAGAAACTTGTTGCTGACTCTCAAAATAACACCACATCTGGACACTCATTTTATCAGAACCACAGCCCATGTTTAGTTTCAGAAAGCCAGCAGCATCAATGACAATGACTGAGTTGTAGTTGTACTTGCCTCATGACCTATCAACTCCACGTTGCTCACCATAGTCATAAAGTCATAGCACAGAAACAGACATTTCATCCCAACCAGTCCATTCTGAATATAATCCCAAATTAAACCAGTCCTACCTGATGTTCCTAGCCCATATCTCTTCAAATCTTTCCTATTCATGTACTTATTCAAATGTCATTGTACCAACTTTGTACCAACATCCACCACATCCTCAGGAAGTTCATGTGTAAAAAATTTGCCTCTTGTGACTTTTTAAAGTTTCTCTCCTTTCACCCTAAAAATATGCCCCCAGTCTTGAAATCTCCCCTCCTCAGAAAAGGACAACTATCGATATCTCTCATTATTTTATAAACTTCTAACAGGTCACCTCTCAATCTCCCACACTCCAGTGAGAAAAGTCCTAGTCTATCCGGCCTGGCTTTATTACTCAAACTTTCCATACCTGACAACATCATGGTAAGTCTCTTCTGACCACTCTCCAGCTTGGTAGTATCTTTCCTATAACTGTGTGACCAGAACTGAACACAGTATTCCAGAAGAGGTCTTACCAATATCCATTGCCAGCTCGAGGAGCTTTGGGTGAACCACAACAGTCTTCCATCACTGATGCTGACGTCACTGATGTACCACTTTAGGAAGCACATATACAAGTAGGACAGCACTTACGGCAAATAGTGGGACCTCGCATCAGGATAATAATTAATGTTTGGGTTTTTTCTGAGCCTTTAAAGCTATAAGCTATTTTGAAATCATTTTGGGCAGCAAGTCTTTCTTTAATAGCTGTCAAATGTTAATTGATATAAATGCCAATGGTAATATAAGGACAGGAAAATTGGGAGAGTTAAAGGTATGACTGTTAAAGAATGGGAGATAGGATTGTTCAGTCAAAGCATTCTTCAATCAGTCAAGCACTCTGACTGTAAACTTTGAACTCTTCCTTTCCACCCCATCCTTTAAATCAATAATGTCCTCTTCCTCACTGCGCTGAAAGGGTTTTTCTTTTGGTGACTCCATTGCAAAGCAAACCTACTTAGCCTATGGAATACTCTTTGCAAAATTGGCCATACCTGCCATTCATTATGATTATTTGAAGCTCCGATGGTCTGAGCAGTGAGAGCTCCAGTTAGGCCATGAAGCTGACTGTAGTACAGTAGAGTGTGAGCTCCTGAAAGGACTCTAATAATCCTTATCTTCAATCAGTCAGCATCTCGCTTGCTCTACAGGAATGAAGAGTGAGAAATGAAGAATATCTCCAACATAAATGCATCCATCACTTCCGTTATGCAAGCAGCAACTGCAGGTTGACTGATGTGATTTATATATTCTATCACAACCTGCAAGATGCGTTTGTCAAAGAAGTTTTGGTCTGCAGTGGTTGTGGCTGCTTTAATTTATGCAGTTTTGACTCAGGCAGCTTCTACAAAACTTGTTGACAATAAGTGCAACAACAGAGTCCCCAGGGAAGAGTAGCCTTTCCTCCTGCGTTGCTTCTAAGGGAACTCCAGGTATGTTGCCCTGGGTCGACAGTCTGTGTGGGAAGGGGGAAGATTCTGTTTTTTCACCATACAGCTGCAACTCTAATTATATCTCCTTTCTCTAGCCAGAATGGAATTGCCAGGAGGACCACCATGAAGTAGAAAGTGTACTTCCAGTTCCCATAAGTGATGAAAATGTTCTACAGCCACTTTTTACAAGTAGAAGTAGCCAAAAAACATAATAATACAAAATATCCCCAAATCCTCTTCAGCACTTCTCTTAAAAGCTGCTGAGGATTTGTTTAAATCCCATTGATAATGGGTAGATCCCAAATTTGTGCCATCTATGGCTTGTGGGCAGGGGGATAATCTGGCAGTATCATTATGAACAAAGACAAAACTTATGTTGAGTTCTTGATAAGGTAATTTAGCCCAGATTAACAAATAATAGATTCCTGTCTGTTTCAGGCAGGAACCACCTACATTGAAATCCACCTAAAAGACAGACTGAAAGTCAGCTGGCAGTGGTAGGTTCACAGTTCTACACAGCAAAAGTGATGCCTGGAGATCAAAGACAAGATTAGAGTGGTGCTGCAAAAAAGCTATGCCATATTTACAATTCCTCAGCCTCCACCGTGTCTACTCCCAGGAGGACCAGTTCCACCACAGAACACACAAGATGGCCTCCTTCTTTAAAGACCGTAATTTCCCCTCCCATGTGCATCTCATCCACGTCATGCACCTCCGCCCTCAAATCCCACACCTCCAACCGCAATAAGGACAGAACCACCCCCCACCCAGTCCTCACCTTCCATCTTCCATCCCACCCAGCTCCGCATAAACCACATCATCCGCTGACATTTCCGCCACCTACGAACAGACCCCACCACCAGAGATATATTTCCCTCCCCACCCCTATGCGCTTTTCACAAAGACTGTTCCCTCCGTGACTACCTGGTCAGGTCCATGCCCCCCAATAACCCACCCTCCCGTCCTGGCACCTTCCCCTACCACCGCAGGAATTGCAAAACCTGTGTCCACACCTCCCTCATCACCTCCAGCCAAGGCCCCAAAGGAGTCATCCATCAAAGTTTCACCTGTGCTTCCACAAATATCATTTATTGCATCCATCGCTCCTGATGCGGTCACCTTTATATTGGGGAGGCTGGATGCCTTCTCGCAGAGTGCTTTAGGGAACATCTCCGGGACACCCGCACCAATCAACCACACCACCCCGTGGCTGAACATTTCAATTCCCCCTCCCACTCTGCTGAGGTCGTGCAGGTCCTGGGCCTTCTCCAATGCCATTCCCTCACCACCTGACGCCTGGAGGAAGAACGCCTCATCTTCTGCCTCGGAACACTTCAACCCCATGGCATCAATGTGGACTTCGCCAGTTTCCTCATTTCCCCTCCACCCACCTTACTCTATCCCAGTTCCAACCTTCCAGCTCAGCACCATCCTCATGACCTGTCCTACTTGCCAATCGTCCTTCCCACCTATCCGCTCCACCCTCCTCTCTGATCTATCACCTTCATCCTCACCTCCATCCACCTATTGCACTCTTAGTTACCTTCTCCCCAGCCTAACCCCCCCTCCCATTTATCTCTCCATCCCGGGGGCTCCCAGCCTCATTCCTGATGAAGGGCTCTTGCCCAAAACATTGATTTTCCTGCTTCTTGGATGCTGCCTGACCTGCTGTGCTTTTCCAGCACCACTCTAATCTTGGCAGTTGTACATTCCAGCTGATTTCAATCCATCATCATCATCCCATTTTTGCTGTAAACTATATCTGGATTTTTTTTAACCAGCAGTAAAATGAAACTGAAAGCAAATTGTTCTTGTCCCCCAGAAAGTACTCAGTAGAAAACAAGTTGGGTTGAATCTATCTTTTCAATGAATAGTTAAATATAATTTTTGTAAGTTACATGAGAAAATGTCTGCCCATTATCTCAAAAATTCCATATTCACAAACACTGGAGAAAGAATGTCTACAAGCAAGTCAGAATTTGGGTACATTGTTCCTCAGCAATGGATTCTATAGGATCTTATGGGGGATGAACCCTCTGCCTTCACCTCACAAGGTAAGTTGTGTAAATCTATGAAAGGCAGCTCATGAGCACAAAGGATTTAGATAATTTACTTGCAAACTTGGCAATGGAGGTATTGCAGCAGAGAAATATATCTCAGCAGAACGTGCTACCTGTGAATGGCAATAGAATAATGAATGTGGAGGCTCAGACTCAAACTGGAAGTAGTGTCTAAAATCTGTGAGCTGGCCAAAGAACATCTGAAGCACTACGCATTCCTTCACACTCCACAACCAGGAGAGTGAAGGAAATGTCTGCTCTCTAACACTGCACAACAAACCTAACAGACAGCCATACGGTGTATCTCAGGTGTCAACCATTTTATCCTGTATGTTACCATTAAGGAAGGGTCTTATGACATCAATCACAAAACAGTACCTGTGCAGAATCGCAAAAGTACTGAGCAGCAGAAACAGCAATAGACTTCAGATTGAGTGAAAGTATTTCATGACCCTTCCAGCCAATTCAACAAATGAGCACTCATATTCTTTTGCACATAGTTATATGTTTAATTTTTGCTCTCTATTGAGTATGTTTTATTTGTTTGGCTTTGGACAACCGGCACATTTTTCTGTGCAATAGAGGAAGAACAAACTGCAAGGCTTATTAAAAGTGAAGTAATTTTATTCATCTATGCGATGCTACTGATGTAGATTTTTAATGGGCTTTGCCGGTGAATTTGCCTCCAGTGTATCATTAACTTCTCTACATTGGTTGTGCATGTGTCCTACTATGAGTCTCTCATAGTTGAATGAATAGCATTGCAGATACATGATCTATAGGGAATACAGAACTTCTACATGCATCTCTGATTCACCTTGATGGATCTAGATCCGTGGCAAGGGTCATTTTTGTTGCAGTCTTGTGTGCTTGTGTTTTCAGAAACATTATTTAATGTATGTTTTGTTGCTGAACTGAATGTCAGTTATAGAGATAGGAAAGAAAAAAGTGCAAATGTTGGATGTCTCATCTCAGACACTGATAAAATTGCTGCATCTTTTCCAGCATTTTTTGGTTTCATTTACAAGTATCAACAGACTGTTTCTGTGATATTACATATGTTTTGTATGTGTTAGCATTAAACAGTGGGCATTCATGAGGTACCATGAATGGTTGCCTGAAGCAATTCTCCAAATGAGTTGAAGCTGATCATGATTGTGCATTTGATTTTGTGTACCAAAGCATTCCTAGCAACAGTTGGAACATTCATGATAAGTAAGAGAATTTCTCATTGAATGCTTCTACTGTATTTAATGCATACATAAATAATGGATCCATTGCAGATAATGTGCAGATTGCAATGCAAAAGCCAATGCTCTTGCACATCACTTTATATAGGAGATGGCAGTGAGTGTTTGAGGTTTTGATTTTTCAGCTGAGAATAACTGGACTGTTGTATTTTGTTATGGGTAAGGAGACAAGCAACACCTGGTCATAATCTGGATGTTGTTTCAGTTTTAACTCGGATGTGTTTACTGATGGAACTAAATGGGAGCAGTTGCAATTCCATACCTCTAGTTTGTAGCAATTGACATCTCACCGATAATTAACTACTGTTACCTCTTCTTCAATAATGCTCCATTTTTCACTTTGTGTTTCTTGCTTATCATGTACTGGATCTACTGTACTGTATTGATGTTGGCTGCAAGTGGGGTGAAAGCTATATCAGTGGGATGAGAGATGTTGCGTTATGAGTGCATAAGTACCCTTATCTATTCGGGTACCTTAATGTTACTGCAAGCACCATTCTGTGCCTTTTTCACAATTATGTTTATGAGCACAATGATTTAACATTTTCTGTAAGTCATCATTGTAGTTCTGGTGATATCCTCTTTTCTAATCTCTATTAAATGGCAGCAATTTCGAAACTTTCCCTCCTAAATAAATGAGTTATTGTTTTCATCGATTAATTTAGTTCCTTAAAGTATTGGAGTCCAAAAGCTTTGAACATTGGAAATAAGTTTTATGGCTCTTTATTTCTGTAAATCTGAAAGCAATAGTGTGGGTGGGAGTGATATTTGAAAAATAATATCAAAGCTGACAGATCTTTTTTCTACCTGCAGTTTATTTTCTCACCCCTCCTGGTGTAAATATATATATATATATAAAATATTATTTACTTGCAGTTAGATCTTTTCTTACATTTCCGTGATGTCAGACCATTGTCTTTTACATCTATCATTTACAAACAAAATTTTGCTATCTATCATTTGGACACATATCCTTTGTTCTTATTTTATAGTATCAGATAAATCTCACTTTTGCACTCTTATTCACACATTCTCTTTTAGTTTTTTATGTTGCAAACATGTTGGGATAAATGTTCCAATTCACTATATGGGTAATAATCTGAAATAAATGAAATGAGTATTGGGTGAGTTTTATCTGGTCCATTAAGTTATAGCTCAGATGGTGAACATGCAAATATACCTTATTGCTGACCCTACAAGTCATGCCTTGTTTCTTTTTTTTGTGTGCACTGGGACCAATTTTTCTCACCAAATATAGCACATGTTTGCATTACATTACTTACTGGCACTTCCAGAAGCTTGTTGCTAAATCAAATTTTTCCTGCTGAAATTTAGACTTTTTCTGTTACAATGTCATATTTCCCATTAGGATTATAGTGGCTAAGTGGCTCATTAGTTGCTCAACAAGTGTTATAAGATCATCACTGTAGGTGGGTTGTGATTTGCTGTTTTGCTGCCACTGGTGGAATCATTTTTTTTGGATATCACGTCTATGCACATTGCTGAAACTTTATTTGCCTTTAGATGATGTTAATGAAGAACAAGCCTTTTTTTAAAAAATCAAGATGTTGGGCCTGGTTACTAAATATTCCAAAAGTGTCAATAAATTATAATAGTGTTACCAAGTACACCACTCACTGTTTATTCATGAACGGGACTGGAATTTCAATGAACTAAAACTGATAGAAGTGTCTTCTCTTTGCCAGTCATAAGGTTCCTAAAGTGAAATGAATTTTAAGCAGTTTCAACCAACTTTAGATGTGGATCTAAAGTGCAAAACTCATTACAACATAAATTGACAATCTGGCTCAAAAAACTATAAGACTGTAAGAATAGTTAAAATCGACATTGGAGAGGTTCCTATTGGTGAATCGAATGTTTATAAGAGTTGAGAAAGGCTCAAATCTGTGTTAAAATAAAAATCCAAAGAACTGCGTTTGCTGGAAATCAGAAAAAATATCAGAAATTTCTGAAAAATCTCAACAGGTCTGGCAGGATTTGTGGAGAGAAAGCAGAGTTAACATTTAACCTGGTTGTGAAGAAATGTCACTGGATCTGAAAAGTTAACTTTGCTTTCTCTCCACAGAGGAGAAAGCGAGGACTGCAGATGCTGGAGATCAGAGCTGAAAATGTGTTGCTGGAAAAGCACAGCAGATCAGGCAGCATCCAAGGAACAGGAGAATCGACGTTTCGGGCATGAGCCCTTCTTCAGGATGCTGCCTGACCTGCTGTGCTTTTCCAGCAACACATTTTTAGCTCTTTCTCTCCACAGATGCTACCAGATGTCTGAGTTTTTCCATCAACTTCTGCTTTTTTTTCAAATTTGGATTTGTCAACTTGTCCAAAGGCCAATCACTAACTATTTTATTGGGGTGGATTTTCAGTAGAGACCCGTTAGTCTCACAATGCTTCCATGGAGATAATGGAAGATTAGAACTGAATTATTACTCTGTGGGAAACTTAACAACCAGATTACTGAGCCAATTAGGTCTGCAGTACTTTGTTACTCTATTAATGGTTAACCAACTTGTTAAGTAATTGATAAGACTTTAAAACATAAACAATAATTGGTAGTTATAAGCTCATATGTAGGGGTAACCTATAGTATATATCAAATATTAGTAGGATTCTTGTGGTGCAGTTGTCGTGTTCCGATCTCCAGAGCATAAGGCCTGGTTCAAGACCCACATGCTCCGGGGCGTGTCATAACATCTCTGAGCAGATTGATTAGGAAAATTTCTACAGGGGATTAGCTTGGACCTGAAGGTCTGGGTTCCAATCTCACCCATTCCAGAGGTATGAAATAGTAACTCTGAACACATTATTTAAGCATACCTACAGGAGATTGGCCAGCAGAGGTTATGCATAGATCGGCCTTTCTCTCCCTGGTAGAATATGATGACTGGGATCTGTACTAGGGCCTTGGCCTTTTAAAATTTATATCAATAACTTAAATGAGTGGAGTGAAGCCATGTTTGCAAAATTTGCAGATGACACGAAGAGAAGTATGAAATTGTGTTGTTAACAGGACATCTCCACTCCCCATCCCCCCCCCAATCTCCATCCCTCCTCCTTCTACAACTTGTGTCCCACAATTCAGCATCAAACACACAAAGGCTGAGACGGGGAAAGTTAAGGAAAAGTCCATCAGACACTGTTGAGCACAGAGAGAGAGAGAGAGAGACCACACACCAATATTAATGAGGCAAAGGGATTGACTGGCAAATACAGCAAGTGACAGCGTATGGTAATGAAGCAAAAAGCAAGAAGTAGAATTAGCTGAAGATCTCTGAACTGGATGATTTTTGATATCTATTTCAATGCCAAGTGCAGGCAGATGGACTACTTTAATTTGGGATTCTGGTCGGCATGGACCGAAGAGTCTGTTTCTATGCTGAATGACTGTATGACTCTAAAAGGAGGTGGCAGATGGTTATAGGTAGGTTGAGTGAGTGGACAAAATCTGCCAAGTGGAGAATAGTGTAGGAACATGTGAAATTGTTCACTTTTATAGGAAGAATAAAAAAGCAGAGTATTACCTGAATGGAAAATGACCGCAGAATTCTAAAGTGCAGAAATATCTTTATGCATTCGAACACAAGCCTCAAAAATGTAATATATAGGTATAACAAATAATTATGGAGGCTAGTGGAATACTATCCTTTACTTTTCTGTTTGGTTTGTCTTATAATAATGATATTATGCTTCAGTTTTGCAGGGCATTGTTGAGACAAATCTTGAATACTATGTACAGTTTTGGCCTCCTTATTTAAGGAAGGATGGAAATGTGTAGGAGGTGGTTCAGAGGAGATTTACTAAATTGATACCTGGAGTAAGTGGGTTGTCTTATGAAAAGAGATTGGACAGACTGGTTTGTTTTCACTGGAATTTAGAAGAGTGGTGAGTGAGTTTACTGAACTATATAAGATCCTGCATGTTCTTGAGATGGTGGGCATGGAAATTATGTTTTCTCTTGTTGATGAGCCTAGAATGGAGACTCCAACAGAGACTTTATTACACTGTTATAAGGTCAGGAATCACCCTTTTTGGACAGACATGGAGAGATGTTTTTTTTTTCTCAAGAGTTTTATGAATCTTGGGCAACTTTGCCTCAGAAGGCATTGAAGGGGGTGAGGTTTCTGAATATTTTTAATGAGGCAGATTGAATTTTGTTAGACAATGATATCAAAGATTACAGGGGGTAGATGGAAATTTGAATTCAGAACAGAAAAAGATCAGCCACTATCTTCTTGAATGGTAAAGAACCCTTGAGGGGCTAAAGGCAACTTTCGCTCCAAGTTCATGTGTTCACATGTAAGTTTGCATGATTCTCACTCTCATCTAGATAATGTGGCAGCTCAAGATCCAATAGTAAGTTGTAAGAGGTTAACTCATAAAGCTCGGTTTTATTGAGCTGAGTGGTCTTAACTGTTTTAAAATTCCAGAGGACTCCATCCACAAGAAGATTTGGCCTTTTCATGTTACCCAGACTTGGTCAGCATGGTGTGGTCCTGTCTTTTCTGCTACACTCCTTCTCAAGTTATACAGAAAATGTCTAAAGCAATTTGATGTCATGTTGTTTCACACTTAAGGAAAGTATATAATACAAAAATCATATTCTATATTTATACTGGTGGAAATCATCAGTTCTAAATCCATAATAACAATTTGTAGGAAATATATCATTGTGGGCTAATAGCAGAAATATAATTCAGTAATGTTACCAGATGGTTCACTAATGTCCTTCATTTGATTGCAGTCAATGCTTTATGGTGCATGAGGGCACACCCAAGAATAGTATTGGATGAATGTTGGATATGATCCTGTGAGTATGATCCTGCATCTCTGAACTGGTCTGTCAAATCATATGCCAGTTGTCAGATATTAGTGAGGACAACTGGGTATGCCAAAGGATCTGACATTCCCCAAGTTTTATTGCCTTCAATAGTTTATTTTCTCATAAACGTTATAGTGATTATTTGCAACTGTGTGGTCTTCTCAAAGAAAAGTCAGAAATAAATGGTGAAATCATGATTTGAAGGCAATTGTTTTCTTCAAAAGAGCTTGGTCCATGTTGAGATTAGTAGATTGTGTGATATCCCTTCCATCATTCAATTTAAGTGGAGGCACAGGAAGTAACTATAGTCATTTGCTAATTTATGAATTGTCTTTGTTGAGTAAGATCAAAGGTGGCAGGTAAAATGTGATTTTGAGACAATTTCCACAATAGTGACGTAACATGAAGATCATACTCTGGAAATTTTTCAGTGATGAATGTCAACAGCATTTTAATCATGATAATTGATAGTAGTGTGAAAGTAGAATTGCTGAATCACAAAAAGAGAATTTCTTGATTAGATAGACAGTGCCTTTAGCATATTTTGAAAGCAAGCAAAGTATCCCATACCTCCATTGATTTATATTAAGAAAGCATTGTATGTATTCTCACAATCTCCTAAGGCAAAGTGTCTGCTTCTTGGTCCCAGACATCTGCTAATGTACTGGCTTGGCACAGTTTGAAGCACTCTCATCTCTGTCATAAAATTGTGATTTCAAATCCCCCTCCTTGACGCACAATGTAAGCTGACACATCAGTGCAGTGGGCAGGGAGTGCTGCATTGCCAGAATTGCCATCTTTCAGATGAAATTTTAAAGAGAGACCCATCTGGCTATTCACATGTAAATGTTCCCATGGCATAATGTGAAGAAGAGCAGGGGAGTTCTCCACAAGTCCTGTACGGCACATTTCTCAATCAACACCATTGCAGTAGACAAAGTGGTCAGTTTGTGGAACCTTGTGGTATGCAAATTGGACATTGCATTTCACTACCTTACAAATAAATTTATTAGCTGCAAAATGTTTGGGAGTGTCCTGTGGATGTCCATTTTTTGTTTATTATTGATTAGCCTGTTACTAAAAGACAGTCAAAAGTAGCCCACAGTGAGTTATCTTCCCTTTTCCCTTCCAATTGGATAATTCCAGGCTTCTGCTTTGTAACATCCCACACTGGACAACTGACATAGCAAATCTTGTTTGGTAGGCAGTCCCTTTTATGAATTTGAAATGTACCATCTGTGAGTGCAGCATGTGCTGAATCACCAAGTAATCCAACAGCATCCTTCTTCTTAATTACTCTATAGTGTGCTGACAGAAGAGGGCCTCTTATTTAGTTTTAAAATATATTTAGAAAATTCATCTACTGGGAAAAACTGTCACGTAGGATTTCAGATAATATTTCCTATATTGAGCCAATAAAATCACTGAAATAAGAATTTTGAATGACCAAATATTATCTGAGGGGGAGTTTAAGGTATCTAAGAAATCTGCTGTCAGACAAAAATGATACATACAAGAAAAGTTACTAGCACACTTAATTTGCACCTCGTGTGGAATGCGTTATGGAAATACTTCTCCAGTAGGCAGTACCATGAAATTCAAATCTTAACCAAAATGTCTGTACAACCACCTCACAAAGCAACTGGCAGTATATTGCTTTCATTGCTTTGATGCGGTCTCAGTTTGAGCTATAGTGTGCAAGATGTATCTTGGCAATGTTTTGGAACGACCACATATGAAATGTTGTGTAAACATACCACAGTGCCAGTAACACTGCTGTTTACAGTCATTTAGGTACATATGGCTGATGCCCCTAAATAGTCTTCCTGCAACAGTCACATGGAATTCAGACATTTATGCTGTTGGATGATCTCCATACCGATAGCCACCAATCTGGTACCTAGACACTATATGCATGACTACTGAATAGGATTGGGGGTGAATGTTAGGAAGGCACAATGCTAATATAGTAGACTTTGGATAACTGGTGTTTTACATGTTGCTTGTCCCACTTGTTCAAATTAGGAAGAAACTCAGTAATACATTTATAGACTGAAAAAAAATGGTTTGATAGAAATACAGAGTGAACTATTATTCCATAGCTAAATTAACTGTGCAATAACATCTGTCTGGAGAAAGAGTTAAGTTAAAAAAAGTCTACTTATGGTCCATGTTCCATACAGTCCAGACAGTTTTTTTTTTGTTCCAAGTTCTTTACAGAACTGGAAGAGATTTAACCTGCCAGGTTACTTTTAACCTGGTGATGTAGAAAGTTATTTCCATTGTTATTCTCTCAAACTGTTAGCAAACCAATAGGATAATGCAAAACTAACAAAAAAATCTTCAGGTTGTATGTACATTAAGAATTTTTAAAAGTTCTCAATTACTTGTTTTATTTTCTAATTGTGACAATATGACAGTTTAAATAATTAATTATTTGTAGGATAGCATTGTTTCTTATCTAATTTTGAATATGTCAATGAAAGCAGAAAATCGGGAAAAATTAAACTTTTGTTTAATTGCTCATGAATTTGATGGGAATATCACATTCCGCAAACACAAATGAACCAGTATGATAAATGGGTGGACAATGTTGTTAGAAAAGAAGAAATGTTTAATTGTTTTGTTTTCATTTGACAAACGTTATCTAAGGAATCAATAGTTTACTAATTGAAATTTAAAAGTATGCTAATAATTGACTATAAATACGAAATGATGCATTTATAGGATAACTTCAAGAAAACGTTGATCAATGTATTATCCCCGTGTAGTCCTACTGGCGTACTTTCTTTCGATTTTGCTTTTATCCAAATTGAAGTCACATGTCTGGAAAGGCTAAGGGTGCTTGGGTCTATCATAGCAGCACTCCACTTGTCTCTGTATCTGCGTAGTTGCTGACTGACAGCTGTACCCATTTGCAGCACCATTTCCCACCATTCTCGCTCATCCAGGCTATGATGTAGGGTTGGGTGGGGAAAGAGAGAGAGAGAGAAGAAAGTCAATGTCTAGGTTGTCTAAATGCACCAGTGTGCATTTAGACCCTGCACTATCATGTCACTTGTGCTGGCGTCATCCCGGGACTTTGAAAATGGGAACCATGCAGTCACCGAGCGTAGGGAGGCTAGAGTTGGGGGGCGCGGAGGGTGGTAGCAGTCAGCGATGGACGGTCGATGTTGATGCCAATAAACAACGAGCCAACAACAAGAGGGGAAGAACGAAGCAGTGAAAATGCAGTCGGCCTTTAAGTGGAGACATTTGATAGTTACACTCAACGAGCTTCCGGGAAAAGGTTGGACTGCAAATTTAAAACGTGCAAGGGGTTAAAACATTCAGGCCATTCGATTTCCTGGTTGGGTGTGGGAGAGGGAGGGCGGATGGGGGGGGGGTTCAATGGACGGTGACGTCATGGGTGTGACGTCACGTTGCCCTGCCTGTGTGGCGTCATCTGGGGGTCCCAGAATGACGTCAGTGTATTTCCCAGGGCTGTGACCTCACCAGGCAGTTCAGGACAAGGATCTCTGGGTCCGGGGAGAGCTGTCTCCTCCAGCGCGCTGGCCCCTTTGGTCTCTCTCTCTCTCCCCATCACATATCAATGCGGGAAGCATTGCTATCGTCAATCTAACCAACATGAAAGAAGCAGAGGTCACAGATGAGCTTTTTTTCTTTTTTTATAAGAAGCAAAACAATAGTGAGTCCCAATTAGAATAAGTCGTAGCTCAGTGTGTATATGTGTACTCCATTCTTTAAATGTGCGGTTTCTCTCTTAAAAGGGCTGAGTCGTATACCACTGGGGGGGGGGGCGATGGTGCGGTGGAAATTGCTGTGTTGACCAGGTTCACTTGAAGAGTCGTGCCTTGAGCACAGTTCCAAACACTGTGGACCCAACAATAGCCGAGTTTAGGAAGTTCGCAGAATTTGTAGCTCCTTTCTTTTTCCGTTCGCACTATTAGGATTTTTACCTTCACCCCCGCCACCAAAAAAAAAGAAATTCTCCGCCCACCCACCTCCCGTTTAAAAAAAAAATTCCCAATAGCAGCAAAAAAAATAGTGGCGGAAGCGCCGGGTTTGAGACAAAGGGAGTGGGGCTGCCTGCTCAAAGTGGGATACTGGAACCGGGAAAAAGCGGAGAGGATCTGGAAAAGAGATTAGATTTCGCTTCTCTCTCATCAATTTTATGGTTAATGTCAAGCGGCTCCATTGTGGGAGAAGAGGCACGTCAGCCAGCCATAAATTTGAGAGCGGAGTGGCAGCGCAGAACGCATCTGTTTGACCGAGTTCATTCCCTCTTTTACTGTATGGAGACAGGTAGAATCCTGTTTGCACACCAATCCTTAACAAAACAGAGGCAACCCGGGACAAAATACAAACCGTGCAGATATTTACAACTGGGCTTTCTCTAGGAAACAGGCTCGATCTGCCGCCTGCATCGACCGCCTTGGTATGTCATTTTTTAAAAAAAGAAATCTTTTTTCTCCCCCGTCAGCGGTTTATAAATATACACAACGTATAAGCGGGCGAAAGGGAACTATAACAGCAAAGAAAGGGACCACAGTGTATGTGAACAGTTAAATGATAAGAATGTCCTATAACCATTGTCCACACTGTCTTCTAGAGAATAAACAAGCTGAGCTTTAGTCTTCGGCTCGCCTTTTACACTGCAAAGGAATGTGGGGGTCGGCGATTCATTTTATTTGAAAATAACTTTTTTTTGGCTGTCCAATTCAAAGCTGTGCTATAGTGTAAAACGAGCAGGCAAATCAAACCCAGGTGAAAGGGGACAAGATAGATATTTAATTTCCTGGAAATCTAGACCAAAAAAAAGACGTGCAATTTTAACTGGGTTTTGAAGTGAACGCTATATTTCATATAGAAGTTGGTTTGATTTCCATCAGGGTTTGGGAGGTGCGTGTGGGTGGAATGGCGGAGACCCGCGGATTTTTATTTTCGCTTCATGAGCTCCCTACGATTCATCTTCAGATTCACAGAGCGATGGTTTGGGTTGTGCTGGGGAGAGAAAAGAAGGGACGTGTCAACTGTTCGTTTAGGGAAATTCTGAAGCAAATGCGCGATTTTTCATTTATGGGTGATTTTGTTGTTTTGCTCATTTGTAAGGATTGTTCCACCGGCGACATATATATATATTTCTGCCGTTGCATGATTGTTAATGGGGGGGGGGGGGGGGGGGGTTGATGCATCGGGAATCAAGGCGAAAATGGACCCGTAATAAATTGGTGCAGCACACAACGTCTGGTGATTTATATCGTATTCATAAATATAAATCCGAAGCCGGCGAAAATGTAGTTAATACAATTCACACAATTGTGCCACATTTACAAGACAAGCAGCATGTTGTTTTAACTCAGGTTCTGTCCAAAGTTGTCACTTGGTACCGTTCCATTCAGCGAGCACATTCTTTTCCCTGTTTGATAAATCCTTCTGTTTTAGTTATTTTTTTAAAAAACTGACAAGAGCTTCAGTTGCTGGATTACTAATACGTTGCCAATTAGATCTTGTTTTGCAGGTTTAGAGCAAATAGATTAAACTCTTTTCAGCTGCAGCACATTTAGGACCTCAAACGTCTATTGTTTTTTAATCAAATTATAGCAGAAATTTGAGTATTTTCTTTGGCGATGAACAGATAGTCTCTGTTGGCATGGAGGAAGTTAAATCATGCAGAACGCTGTAATCCCTTCTTCTATCTGCTGAATTCCCCCCCCCCCCCCCCCCCTTTTTAAGGCTAACATTGATGGAATAAAACCCAATCTTGATTACTGGGGAAAAGGGTCGGGGTGTAACAGCAGAACATCTTTACGCTTTTCAATTATTTATTTTACTGCGTATTGTGTCTTTAAACCACAAAAGAGGAGGAAGAAAAGCAATTTGAAAGGGAACCCCGCGGTTGGGGAACTGTTTGTGATGGGGGGTTGGTTATAATCTTATTGTACTCTGCTGACTAAAGGCTAGGTTGCTAATTATCTCCTTAAAATGCAGTCGGGTGGGAGGGGGAGGTGAAAACAAAACAAGAGTAGCTCTGCTAGGCAAGGTCGAACATTTTAGCGCCTATTTGGGTGAAATTATTTTAAAAAGACGGTGTCGTCATGAGTATGAAAGGGGACTCGATGCATTTCTGCAGATGTAAACGATGGAAGTACTTTAGCATGAGGTGCACTGCAAGCCTTTGAGGTAAATGTGTGCAATAAGTTTCACCTCAGTATCATTACAGTTTGAACACAAAAAAAATCATTGCAACACGTGTGGGGGTTTCCCAGAACACTTGCAGGTCGGTCCCGGGGCTTTAATATTAGTATCTCAGGTATGTGTGTGTTTGAAATGAAGAGAGCAGAGTTTTGCCGAGTGTGTGAGTGCATGTGTCTGTTTTCAGTTTTATTCTAGGGTTTCTGCTCTTTCCATGTGACGTTGGGTGAATTCTCCTGTGAGTAACCGATTCGGATCACACTGGCAGCGGACAGAGTCTGCAGTGTGTTGCCTGAAGCACAAATACCCTCAAATCTTCCCCAGCGCCGCTCTCTGAGATCAAACATCACGAGGATCTGCTTATAATGTAAATCTGAGGGCTCATCGACTGCAAACAGGGAATGCTGCATTTGCGCCATTTTGCATTCACTCTCCCAAATAGATGGCAATGAAAGAAGCTCCGGCCTATCGGCACCAACCTCGACAACTGTGGAAAGAAAATAGACTTCTATGTCAAGCGCCACACAGAAACTGAGGCACTGAGCTCGGGGGGTTGTGTAATGTTTCAATATGTGCAAAGCGAGTGTTGCAGAGAGCACGCAGCGAGAGAGAGAGAGAGATCACTGTGGATGCGCTGACTTTTATCTTCACTCCAATAGCGGGCTCAATAGTATTACTTAGCAGGCAAATGAGCTTGCATTCGGTGAAATATTAGCTCCAAAGATGCATGGATCTTATTCCCGTTCCGCCACCCACCAAAAAAAAATTAACTCCTCATAGCTAAGTGAGACACTATGGTTTTTTTTGCTAAATTACCGCTGTCGGCGCAGAAAACGGTCTGAGTATCGCTCGTCCCAGTTTAATCGTTGGACTCTTTTTTTGTCAGATGTAAATTAGTTTTTCCTTTTGTCTTTTTGCCCTTGTCCCCTGTCGAACCCCTCCCCGCCCCCCACCCCGGCCCGTAGTCTCATTGCGGACTATTGTATCAAATAAAAGCATTTTACTTTGATATATTGCAAACTCCCAGCCACAGTCTGTAGGGCTTCCCATTGCTGAAGTATGAAACCGAAAGTATTCTCTCGGAGGCAGTTCCTGCGCCCGGCAGTTTAACGTCGCCGTCCCGTTCTGCACATTTACACCCAGCCGCCACCGAGTTTCCGTGGGGAGAATCCGAAAATGACCTGTAAATCCCCAATTTACAATTTCTTAGGGAGATATCACTCCTCGAGCCGGGTGGTGTTCGTTGGAGTAGGGGTTTGTAATTCGACAAGGAGACCGTTGATAAAGATTTTCAACAGCGTTAATTTTCACACTCTTTAGGGAGGGTTCAACTAACGTGCGCTCTCAACCCCCCCCCCTCCCCACACACACACACTGACGGTGACTACCATCGAACATGAGGCGCCCCTCAATCTTCCAGGGAAAGCGCGGAGGAAGGGAGCCTATCCCTAGCAGATAGCTCGGGCTGCAGTTTGAACTGCGCCCACCATTCCCTCTTCGAAACGCTTCAGCAGCCTCGGGCAGGCAGAGTCAACGCGTGGACACCCCACACAATATTAAAACAGCCCATCTCCATACAGCGTACAACATTTATTTACATCGGTAATTAAATTCATTACAATACATAAATTCATCACAGATAGCGATTGGTAATAACCACCCTAACATCTTGAACATCGTTTTTGTGTTTTCAGCATGTTGCTGAATAGTAAATTGATAATTAACAGCCATGAATATCCACAACATGCATGTAGCAGGGGCACTAAGCCCTTGGATAAGTTTTGAGTGATGAACGCTCAAATTCACTTTCCCTGTTTTAAAACTATTGATGTGACAGGCTCACTCGGTTGTAGAAAACCGTAAGCAAAGAAAGGGGCTTGTCTAACGTCCATTTCAACATCAAAAATTGACAGACCGTCAGAAAAATAAGCTCCGAAAATTGTTGCTCAATTGTAAAACAATATTTAATTTGGATTCATTTAAAAAAGCGTGCATCTCTAGCTAGATTTTATTCCCACCTCCTCTACACATTGGTAAAGGGCGAATCTTGCTATATGTTATACAAGGATTTATTTAGAAAACGCCAAATCTATTTCTTTCAAAAAAAACCCTCGACTAATATTTACAACACGAAAATGATGGGCACTCTTTCGAATTTCCTGGGCCGCCCACTTCTCATTTAGTGGAATATGAACATTTATAAATGGGCATTTTTAAAAAAGGAACCTGTTCAAGTGATCAACAATTGTAAATGGGTATATAGTATAAACGCGTGACAAAAGCTGGTTCTTAGGAGCTTGACCATTTCTGAGCTGCTGTACAATCCTGGCGTTAAAATAGAGCTGATATTTTGTTTCGAGGGGTCCGCGTCTAATTGACGAACTGAAGGCAGTGCGATTTATCACATAACACACCCTCCGCACATTCTCAATAATGAAACTTTTTGGTGAAGGTGCGAGTTCTGACTGTGCATATGAGATCTGTTTAATTTTCCATAGAATATTCCAAACGTGTGGCGAGAGAATCGGGATTCGAAACCAGATCATTTTTAAAAACCCACCAGCACAGATACCGAGTTGGATATTGTCAGCACAGCATCTCCTTGTTGGTTTGCAGTTCATAAATAAACCAGAATGTGCTGGGAAGGGAATCTCTCCTTCTCCAGTTGATTTGAAAGCTTTCTCCCGTCGAGTTCATCTCGAACTCTCTTCAGTTCGCACTTTCAAAGACCATCTAACCGGCGTCTGTGCTGCACTTTATAGAACAAAAACAAATCAACCAACAAAAATTCCCGTGCCGGGGGAATACATCACGTAATGCCCAAGCTATTGGGAATTATATATAAAATAATTCACACATCCACATACGCTGCTCTTTAACGTGGTAACTTTTCTTTTGGTGAAAACTAGACAGAAAATGAAGAGATTGCGGTAGAAAGGTTAACTGGACACAAACCAGAGTTCAAGTGGAATTCATTCAGTGTGGTCACACCGGCCCCTTGATTCCCTCCCTAGTCGAAGCAGTCTGTTTTAAAATTTAGCTGGTCAGATGGTTGATAATAAACCCCCCCTTCGGTTTTAGTAAATTGTGGCGTGGTTACAGATTCATTTGTAAAATAAATAAAAAGAAAGGTTTAGCACAAAGTGGCTTCACAGACGCCAGAAGAGAGGCTTCGCAGCCGTGAAAGGAGATTTGCTATCTTTATTTTCAATCATTTTGGCAAGTTTCCTTCATGGGATTGTGTGTGAGTAACTTTGTGATACCGTGTGAGAGCGCCATCGCACAATAAAGGCCCTTTGTGCAAAATGTATTTTTTTGTTGTTGATAAAAGCTGTTCGAGCCTAAAGAAGGAAATGTCTGACCTTATGAGGTATTTCGGTTTTGATACGTTTCTTTGATTTGCCGTTACAGTCACTTAGAATGTTCATACTAAGTTTACCTTTGGAACACTTTCTCCTAATTGATGTTTAAAAGTAGCCGTTACGCCTATCGGTAGGTTCTAATTTATTAAAGCTAAAACCAGATCCTTTTTTCCCACTCCACTACCCTCCCCACAAAAAAATGCTGCAGTTTGAAACGTGATCTGTCCAGATAATATCTTCGCAAATTTCTCTTCAACACCCGATTAAGAAAACGCAAAAAAAATTACACGGACTGAAACATTCACAGACTGCAGACTGCTTTTCAGTCCTTTCGAGCCCCGTTTACTTTTACGTTTTTCTTCAATAAAATGCATCGTAATGAAGCAGCCGTGCCAATAGCTTCTTGCATTTACGAGGGTGACCTCAACAGCTTATAATGCAACACAGATGCAGTGCCCTATTAGAGAGATTTCTCACATTCGCTCAAAGCTCCGTGGATTAAAGTAACAGTCTCTCTCTTTCCGAGACTCTTTTACAACCCATCCTGAAATCATACAGCAAAGGAACAGCCCGGTGCCTTGCTTGTTTGAATTTCAGTCACTTCAGAAAGAAAAAGGCGCTATTTCCTCTCTGAAACACATTGCCATTTTATTGCATGAAGCTGCTTTCTGACGGTCATGCTTCCGAATCAAGATCCAAAGCCCAAAGACCACTGGTTGGTTGGTTTTGAATTTGTGAAGCCGGCCTAAAATTGACAATTCATGACGGAAATGGGATGGGGGGTGGGAAACGACGACTTGATGCTAGACTGTAGATGTTAACAAGTTTAATGCGTAGTTACCTCTGTAGCTCAGACCTATGTGGTCAATCCGCACACGAGCTCACAAAACGAGAGCCGAGGCAAAACATTTATACGGTATTGGAAAGTTTAAATAGACACATTATATACATCTGCAACTATCATTTCCATTCTCAAATTTATCTGATTTTTTAATACCTATCCTTTCTTCCCGAGCTGCTTTTTTATTTAACTTTTTTTGTAAAAAGAAACGTCTTGTTTCTCTTTCTTCCCCTGTTTCTTTTTCCTTTCAGCTTTTTGCCTTGCATTGCAAATATGCATGGAGTAGCCTCCGGCCTCTGGTGACAAATCCTCGTTCCGGTAGTTGGGATCTGGGTGTAAGATCGAAGGAAACTGTCAGTCAGTGATGCTTCATTGATCACGCACAATCCTCTTTGCAGGACTTGCCTTCTTCAACAGCCATCAGTCATTTTGCATTAATTATCCTATCCACTGGTCCTCCAGGCTTTAACAGGCCTCCTCTGTTGGTGTAAAATGAGAGAGAGAGAGAAGGGAAAAAGGAGAGAATTACAAGTTAGAGAAAAGAGTGTAGGAGATCTAGAGGTGAGCAAGTTCACACACACGTGTATAAATATACAAGAGACTGGTCTAGTTTTGGAAGTCATGGCAACGCAGAAATTGAATTAGAAAAATTATTTTTAAACCCACCTCGATCTGTATTCTTCCCTTTTCTTGAAACTGCTGCATTGCAGAATGAAGTCTGCCTAGGCGGATGTAAGCACACACACACACACACCATGTGTTTTCAGCAAAGCACAGAGCTTTCCAAACTTCCTCATCGCGCCAGGCATTGTGCATTAAATTTCTTCACCCCATATCGCGTACAACTGCTTATTCTTCCAGCTTGTTCGGATCTCACATATTTCCCTTTCTTTTTGAACTCTTTTCCTCAGTAAACTTTGAAATCACAATTATCCCTTTGGACACAATTGTCCCTGCTTTATCTTTCTGACACTCACGCTTACACATGTTAAATAAGTTTAAAGTCTTCTATTCAATCTCTTTGCTGCTTCTCTGGTTCTGTCGCAATGATCTTCGTGGCTCCTTCCTGGTGTTGGAAAAGTCTGTTCCATCACTCTTCCTGTTTCCTTTCACAGCACTACTTTTTGCCTTGCAATTGTTCTGTCCCAGTCTGTCCAGCTCTTCCACGTTGCTTTCTCTCTCTGGCTCTGTTCTGCAAATTCTGCTGCCTGGCGTTTCCTCTGTTTTCTCTCTCTTTCTCTGTTGTGTGCAACTGCAGTTCTCCCTTCACTCAATATTTCTCTGCGAAGATCACCTTCCTCCTGCACTTACAACTTCCACTCTTTCACTCTTCTCCCTTTTCTGCTCCTAGGCCATTTGGGTCTCTGTGGAGGCGGCCGCGAAACCGTCACTTCCCTTTATACCAGCTCTCCTTCAACTCGGCGCGAGGGGTGCCCCGAAACCGTCGCCGCGCCCTAATTGCTTTTCATGCAGCCCGGCGCGGGCTGGCCGCCAGCCAATCAGAGGCTTGTTTACACAGTTTGATTGACAGGGATCTGGCGGGCCGCCAGCCAATGGGGGTCTTGTTTACACAGTTTGATTGACAAGAGCCCAGGATTGCTCGCTGTGCGTGCCTCATTGTACAGACAAGTTGTTGAAGCAAAGAAATCTTTTAGTGCTCGTGCTCAACTGCAACCTTTTCAGAAGTGTAGCATGTCACATAGCGTCCAGATAATTAAAAATTAGTCTTTCTTTTTTGCTTTTTTCACAATAAGGCAGTGTATACTCGGAATTGCAGTAAGTACACATTTTTGCTACATATATACAAGAAAAGTCAAAATACAAACATGATAAAAATTAAAATATTTGTTACTTTTCAGTGTAAATTAATGTATTTCCGTCTTTGTTTGTTATTAAAGAAATGTAATCAAAAAACCGTTTTATCCCCCTTCCTTCTTTTTGCTGTAAAATACCAATTCCGTCTGTGCAAAAAACCCGCAGCTCCAGCTCCCAAGCGGGACGGCTGAGCTTATGTGCCCGCTCTCTATGCTGTCTCGCCCGGTTGGTTTCTTGAAGACAGTGCGCTCATTCATGTACTTCCACTCAATACACCTTCTGAAATGTCGTCCTAATTTGCAATATAAATTTATATATATATATTTATATAACAATGCGAAGTATTTATAACGGCCGCTATGCCGTTTGCTTTTATCAAGTCGTCATTGAGAGGGAGCGGTCTTAGCTCTTATTGCACTGCAATGAGGCGAAATGTCCCGTTCCTGTTCAGAATTTGGAAAGAGGGTATCATCTCAGAAAACCCTAAAAGCCATAAGGATGAGTAATAATTCCACCGGTGTGTTGTCGGCGAGAAAATAAACGCCTGGATTTCAATTTGAAAGCACAGCAGTGTTAGATAATGAGACGGAGCACAGAAGGAAACGGTAGTCATATTGTGCTGTGAATTGATAACCGGACTCCGCACATTAGGGGAAAAAACGGGCATTTTACTTCATCGGATTCCAACTATTTTCAAAATGTTAATGGTAGCCTCTCGATTAATTGCTCCATCTTCGTGCAGAATACTTTAATCGCGATCTGCGTGAGAGTATGCGATAGCTTCAACTGTAGGACGCATTGTAGTCTACTTTGTGTGGGTTTCTATATATTCGGTGGTTTTATAAATAAAACTGACTTTTGAGATTAGGAAATTGATTGAGAAATGGGGTATTGCAGGGTGGGGTGGTGCTGTTACCGTAGATTTCCTTCATATGAACGTCTCTGTTTAGTATTTTAAACTATTCCTCATAACTCTCTGTAAATACGACTGTGTTGTGGCAAAAATTAATGTCAGATGGAAGTAGAGGAAGAGAGGAGGGAAGGGAGGGAG
This sequence comes from Chiloscyllium plagiosum, assembly GCF_037043375.1. Classification (NCBI taxonomy): domain Eukaryota; kingdom Metazoa; phylum Chordata; class Chondrichthyes; order Orectolobiformes; family Hemiscylliidae; genus Chiloscyllium; species Chiloscyllium plagiosum. Next base: position 37,406,458 of record NW_028270163.1, read on the forward strand.
GAATGCTGAGAAATAGGGGAGAGGGATGAAAGACCAAAGACGGGCGAGTGAATGAACGATAGCCTCCTGCATTAAATTGTTCGTGCAGACCGGGTGCGCGCTCGCCCCAAAGCGGGGGGTGTCAATACATCTCGGACATCGAAGGGGACAGAATGGTAAAGAAAGGGGGAAAAAAATGCCGCACAAGTTCTGTTGCACAAACCAATTCGTCTTAGAAACGGGGCCGTCTTTAATAAACATTTCATTGTTTAATCCTCTGAATGTCATGAGTAATTTATGTCCCCGGGTGCCGTGTGCTAAATGCAGCCTCTGTAAGTGTAGATATTTGCTTTAATTTTTCTCTCATTGTTGAAGCTACGAAGTGTTAAGGTAAATTGGTGTGATTTATAAGAGTGTTTTTTTTTCCCAGGTATATGTATTATTAAAATGGTCTCGGGCGTTGGTTCTTCTGGTCCGTGACTTTGAGTTTATCTTGGATCCACTGTTCCCTGTCATTAGTTGGAAATGGAGGGGGTTTGAATGAACAAGGCTGTTCGGACTATTCCGCTGCTGTTATTGTACTGGTGACTGCAGTATGGCGGCTCAGCGAGCACGGCAAAGTTTCTCTGCCCCAGGTCTGAAATAAGACGTTTGACTGATCAATGTTTCTCCCATTCTTTCTAGAGGATGGCAGGCTCGGCTGGCTGTGCAAGCGGACACTCAGATGAGCTCAGATCAGCCTGAATCCCTCCCGGAGACCCGCCCGGCTTTGTGGATCTTTACACTGGGGGTGATCTCGGCTCCGTTATGGACGGCAGGGAATTCGCTCCTCCTCCCCACCTCCTGTCTCATGCGCTCGGCGTGGAGGCAGCTAGGGAGCGCGGCGCCTTGGCGCACCGAGCCGTCGGACGGATCGCCTCGACCGGCCACAGCACCGCACCGCACCCGGCTCACTTTCAACCTGCAAAATACTTCCCATCTCCGCTCCCCATGGCTACACATTCAGGTCAGTGTCTCCCTACACAAGCTGCGTGTGTGGGTGGAAATGCAAGCTGCTTAATCGCAATAAATAATTTTGCAAATCGCTTTGGAAATATACGCAAAAGATGGTCTCGTATAGTCTTTTGTTAATATGCATTAATGTCGCAGGAAGTAGCACTAACAAAAAGGGAATCGAGGCTTTTTCAACATAAAATATCTAAAATGGACCCGGGATAATGCTTAGTTTGAATAACATTGCTTTATATCGCTAAACATGCTGATAAGCACCTTACATGCTGTCTAGGAGTAGAGAGCACATCTCAGACTCCAATGCTGTTCTACAATATAGAGAGACACGTTGAATACTGGGGCTGTTCACACGAGATGTGTATTTTGATACAGTGTATGGCAATAGGAAAATTCTGACCGTTACGTTTCTGCACATTCTGCAGAAATGTAATCGTGCAAAGCGATACTGAATGGAACCATTCAAAATGAAAGACGGGAGAGTTCACCCATCACGTTTAGTGTGAGGCCGAGTGGCAGTGTGTCTGTCTCCGGGCTGTGTAATGGTCGAAATTCCGCCTTCTCAAATGGTTTGCGAAGTGTGAGGGCGAAAATGGGTTCACTCGACATTCAGAGCCTTGGTCAAGTGTTTCTGGTATTCTGTTAAACAAATACAGCGCAGGCGTTAGAGCGAAAAGAAACTATTCTGCCGCCTGGTTTAGAGAGGAGCCCAATGTTCACTTGAGTTTGGTGTACAAACGCACGCAATTTCCCTGAAATTGACCGCACTCTGAAGATATGGTTTAATACACTTCGTCATAGATTTGCCACATTACTGTGGAAGGCACAGCCTTATCCAGGCACAGGCTCCCATTGCAGTTTCCAAACTCCTTTATCTAAACTGTACATTCAGATTCAAACCTGACGGTCCTTCACAAAAGTGGATTCTCTGCAGTCCCCTATAGTCACAGCAATAACAACATTATCGAGCTTGTCAGTTCATGGGCTTTTTTTTTTGTCAGAGCAGATGTTGTGAATGCCGGTGTTTCTGATTTTTTTTCAGCGATGGTTTCTAAGTCTATAGTTTGGATCAAATTTCATCTTAAAACAAGAGGAGCGCGCACACACACACACACACACACACACAGCCGCGTTTCTCGTAGTGCATCGGCGGATCCGGGCGATATTTCGGTCGGGAGGGGGTGTTTTAAAAATCCAATATCACTTCAGTGTCACCATCGAGAATAGTCAGTGAGCTCCCGCCTCAACAAGCAGACGCTCACCCCCTTCTCTCTCTCCCCTCCCACCCCCCAATCCTCAGAACTGCACACCTCTGCGTGCATTGACAAGTTGGGCAGATAAATAACACGTTTGGTGGGTTTTCGAAGCGCAAAATACGAGGGCGCGATTCTTCACGTGTTACACCCGGAAAACGCTTAAATTGCCATTTTTGAGATACTGCCTTAAAAGCCCGGTCACCGACTGCGCTGAGGCTCTCTCAGTAAATTGCAGACTTACTGTAAACCACATGGGTTTCAAGAAATACATTTCCACACGATATATATTAAAACAAATCATTCTGGATCCCATGCTAGTTTTGCTTGGAGGCAAATGGTGAGCAGGTATTGCATTAGTCAAATGAAAGGAAGGTTATTACTTAGTAATGTTTGGATTGATATATCAGTGTTAAACAATATTTAATAGCGTATGGATGGATGCAAGTTATACCTAATGCGGCGGCAAATTTGTCTTCGGAAATGGCCAAATTTGTGGATTAAAATCCCAATTGCGAATAAAACAACTTTCATCAGGGGATTTGACCAGCAAGATGACAAGTTTGTGAAGAAGATTGAAACCACGACCATGTTTGAGAACGCTGACACGCATTCTGAATAGACCGAGTACTGTAATGTGTGTGTGTTTTTTTTAACGTTTCGCTTGATGCACTTGGCACTGAGTCAAGACGTTTTATTAATCTGACTACAATATAAACCAATCGAAGCAGGCAGCCTCTACATTTTTGCTGAAGTGACCCAGCGCTCGCCATTGATTAAAGTCAAACAGCTTTGTCCTTTTTGGCCAATGTATGCTCTGTATACGCGAGGTATACCAAAAATGTTAAAGAGTTATGAATTTGTAGATATCCCTTTGTTCAGGTTTTCAACTAGTAATTGACCCTTGTATTGATAAACAATAATCACATTAAAGCAAATAAAGCGCTTAGAGTAAACACATTCTTCCATTTTAACAAACTGCTATTGTATAAAAATTAACCAAATTTATTTGAATTATATGTACAAATCTTTCGTGTCATATTGCCTCATAATAGGTTGTCATGTATATATCCAAAAGTGACTTAATGTGAATGGGTGTACTGTCTTCACAGCTTTAAAACTTAAGGCAGTTAAAATATAACAGTGAACACTGTCTTAGAAAGCGATATTCCTATTGTCCAATTGCTCAGGGAGCTTAGCTCAACTAATGTCGATGGTAGTTTTCCTATTTAAATACTTTACTAAAGGCTATTAAGTACAGTACCATGGGCCCAGAATGTCCTAGAATTTGATCCTGGCCTGCAGCCTACGGGATCATGTAGCCAATAAAATATAAATGGGCGAAACAGCAGAAAAAAGTTATGCCATGACTGGATTATCTTAGTCGAAATTGTTTGCAGCTAGCTACCTGCTCAAGGGGTCAGTTCTGTGTCCGCATTCACCCAGAAACCCAGATCTGAGTATCTGACTGATTTCCAGGGTCTAGAAATTTTGCCATTTGTGTACATTTGGTACAATGGTAGTAATGGCTGAGTTCAGAGACTTGCTTTGTGTGAATATACTGATACAGTTTCACATGGAGCTCTTTCCAAAATGGAAACAGTGGGACGGTCCGCTGGTTAGATGGCGGGCCGACGTTCACGGCACTTTCTTTAATTTCTTTCTTTCTGTTAGACAAGGACCACCGGTTGAAGCTGGAAATGTATATTTTTCCTATCACTGGTTCAATTTAAAGATCACAAGTGAAGTTTTTCGAGAATTAAACTAAACGTTCAAATGCCCCATTTTTGAATTCCGTGTCAAAGGGACTGGCGGTTAAAACAGGCAAGCCCCCGTTTCCTTGATAAACAGATCACAGAAAGAACTTGGATCGTGTCTGCTTCATCCGAGTACAATTTCACTCTTTCTGTCTTTGACGATTTCGGTGCTTTTATTTTGTTAATGTCCCCGCCAGTCGATACAAAGAATCTCATTTTTCACCTCTCTCCTGCGTTTTGCATTTCCAGTCTGCTTCAGTCAGTTACCCTGCTGGGGTTTTTTTTAACCTCTGTTGTCGAATTCTCTTTCTGTTTCTCAATGGTCCACAACACATTGCCCACTTGCACCGGTTTCTTACTTTATTTGTGAAATTGCCTGTCAATAGAAAAGTAGATCAATATTTAGATAGTTTTATTAGTCAAATAGATTTATTGGACAGACAAGTCGATAGACGAGTTGATTTATTACGTTTATCAGATGAAACAGATAATGGCGAGATGCAGCTAGATCTGTGTGTTGCACTTAGCAGAGAGATATGTACACAACACTAACGATTCATTTTTTTAGATCCAGCAGAAACAATAATGAGTACACAATCTCTATTTAATATCCCACAAGGAGAAGTCGTGCCTGTGCAAGATATTTGCTTAGAAATAATACAGGGTGTTTAATAAAAATAATACCGAACTGGTCATTCATTAGATAAGCCTAGTTTATACATGATATGAAGCAAGTCATGATATTATCTATTTGGGAGAACTGTATACTGCGTGTAACTGCAATCGACTGAATTTTTAAAAAAGCACAAGGAACTCGGACTGTTCAGGAAGCACAGACTCTGTTTTCCCTCACACCGCAGTTTTTTCTCTCTCTCAGTCCGGACGATTGGACACAAACTCTTCTATCACGAGTTGGGAAATGTCCCGTCGCTCTCTGTCTTCCTTTGGCGTTGTTAGCGATTCATTGAGGATATATTTTACCTATTTCCACTCCCCACCCCCCCCCCCCCAATCCCCTTCCCTCCCGGAGAGCGATTTTGGACTCCCCAGGAAAGAAGAAACTATAAGATAAGAGCGGAGCAAATTCAGCTGAGGGATCCAATTCTGGACAAGTCTACCCCGGGGGGGGGGGGGGGGGGGGGCGACGATCGGCGCGAGCGTGAAATCGCACTGTTTGGTCGGGGGACATTAACAGGACGCAATAAAAAGTTAATGCTTCTTGTGCAAAACGAAATGAGCTCAGGCGCTAGTAAACTTCTAGTACTGGGAGAAGTCGAAAGCAAAGGAAGCATTAAATGATGAAGTCACTTCTTTGAAATGTTAAATGAGAATGAATACGATCACGCCAGTGGAATAGGAATTCAAATGCTCGCTCCATCGCTGTTTTGTGCTGGTTGCTGTAATGGAGAGTCCGGCATTCCCTCAAGAGGTTTTCATTTTGCCCTAAAAAAATGTGCTCAGACCCATTGATGCAACAGGACGTGCAAATTCCAATGAAAGCACCACGAAATGAAGTAGCTTAATTATTATATATCTGTGTAACCCGCTGCTCTGCATTTGAAAGCACCAAGAGCGGGCAATGCCTTCCTGAAAGTGACCCTCTCGGCCTCATTTGCAAAGCCCATCTGAAAGCGCCTCGCCCTTCACAGGACACTCAGCCGAAAGGCCGGACTGCGGCCTCATTACACCGCACACCGCTGGAAACACCCAGGTAAAGTTTTTTTAAAAAAAAAAATCCCCTTCAGTGACGATACTTCACCGTGTTTGTGCAAACAAAGCAACTTTCATTTTAGAAAATAAGGTCGGAAATGATACAGGATTCTGCATTCTCCTGTGTTCTGGATGAGTGATTCCCCGAGCAGTATTCCAACTCAGCTCACTCCCCACCCTCCCACATTCGCAATTATTGCAGTTGCTTTTTTAAAAAAAACGCTTGCAAATTCCTCGAGTTATCGATACGTTTTTACACATTTGCAACGTCCCCTGAGCTCAGGGAACTGAAGTGTATGATGAAGTGTGGCATAAAGCAGAAATCAGTTCTAAATGAAAAGCACGCCACTGACAAAGAGCAGAAACCGCGCCGGGATCTGGAGTCACTGCTCTCCGTTCAGTTCTCGAGCAGTCGCGTCCACAAGATTGTGGCCAGATGATGCTCTCTTGCTCGCATGGATTATCAAGTCAAACAGCAGCGCTGTTAAGTTCGAAGTGTTAAATAATCGAGCATTGCGTCAACCAAGTTGAATCCCACCTCCCCCCCCCCCCATTCAAATTTCGCCAGTCAACCCCTCTCTCAAGAAGTAACCCTGAAATAAAACCATCCTTAAAGTGGTTCTCGTCTCAGTTGCTGTTTTTAGCTCAGAGCCGAGCGTGCTAACGCTGTTGCACGCCTTTTTCTTTACTCCATCCCAGAGACAGAACAGCTTATTTGAATTTTCTTTGCAATATTCCTTTTTTTCCCCCGCAAAAAACAGAGAGAACACGGCGGCAGCTCAAGCTCCCGAGCTGCTGTATTGTGCAGAGTTTGAATCGAATTCCCCGCCCTCTCTAATCTTACTATTTATTTACTCTCTAGCTCCCGCTGATCTTATTCACTCAGTCTGTTTAGAAAAGCATCGGCTGTTTTATTTTCCCCCTCATTTACAATAGCCTCCCCCCCTCCACATATTTCATTTAAATGAGCTTTAATGAGAACATTCTTAAACTGGTTTCTTCTGACGAAATTTAATGGGCACTATTTTATTTTTTTAAAGTGCACTTTCTCTTCGTAACTGCAAATTGTACAGGACGGAGTGAAAATACCCGAGTGAATTTCATTAGTCATTCCAAATCGCCCTCATTCCAGTCTCCATCGTATCCACACGTCAGGGCGCGCCACATTTTGAAACACCACATTTAAAACTATTTTCCAACTTAAAAAAAGTCACAAACGTCAAAACTTTCCTTGTAACAAGTTACATATATAAGGAGGAAAAAAGAAACCGTATAATGGATTGCAGATTTAGCTGTTTAAAACGTTCAGTCGTGGGCTCGACAATGGGCTGTACGCTTCAATCATAGTAATCCAATCTATCCACTTATCCGTATTAGTAAATTAATTGTAAATTGTTTTATAACATAAGCACGCGTATGCTTGGAGGGGGAGAAGAGATTTTTTAACATATGAGATTATCATTCAGAGATTTTTCGTGGTCCTTGAAATTTTGCAGTCTTTAAAGTCAGTGTGTAGTTTAGTTCACAGTCCTCTAAGCTGATAGCAGCAGTTGAGGGCAACTGCTTCAGGCACTTTTTTTTGGTGAAGGGTCAATACTGATCGTAGTGGGGAACGGATTGGGAAAAAAAAGACCACAAATATTTTTTTCAAACAATGGCCTATTCTAAACTGTACCCTGAATTCCAGATTCTTGGTTGAAGTTTGTAAACAAAAACAAAATGGATTTACCTGGCTTTGAAATCTCTGAATGACATAATTTATACATTCTAAAGTTCACATCGGTTTTGCCAGAATAATGAATGATTCTGTTTGAATCTCTCTCTTTTATATAAACTATGGCTTGGTATTTCTTCAAAGTTTTTGATGCATTTAATGCCTGCTGAACTGAAGTGAGCTGCTGGAGTGGTGGTCTTAATTTAAGACCTCAGAATCTTGTGTAGTTTTCAGTTATTTTCAAATATGATTTTGTGAAATTGCTTCTCATTTTTAAATAGTTTTCCTAGCTTTTATTTATTGGGCATTCATCATTTCATTTGGTATTATTGTATTTTCATTCATGGGGGGGGGGGGGGGGGGTGATGGGGGGCAGGGGCGGGTTGACATGATCAACATTTATTGCCTATCTCAAAATATCATTGAAAAGGCAAGTGATGAACTCTCTTCTTGAATGTATCTGAATGGTTTGATGGCCCATTTCATGAAAAAAAGTATCAACCACAATGCCATGAGGCTGGAGTCACATATAGGTCAGACTCAGATAAGGATAGCAGATTTCCTTCCACAAAAATGAACCAAATAGATTTTTGTGACAATCCAATAGTTTCATGGTCATCATTGCTGAGATTAGCCTTTTAATTCCAGATTTAATTTATTAATTTAATCTAAATTCCCAGGCTGCTGTGGTGGGCTTTGAATTTGTGTTTTTATAATCATTAGTCCAGCCCTCTGGATTACTGGTCCAGCAACATAACCACTACGAAGCTGTACTATGGTTAACTATTGCTATTATATTACTTAATTTTTTTTATGCTAATGACAGGAAAAGGGTGTGCTTTAGTATATGATACCAGGTTACGAAGAGGTCTGCAGATTGGAAAAGGACATTTTATGGAGAAATAATCATTATTTAAGGAGTAAATAATGTTTCAATATGCTGCTTGCTATATATTGCTATTTGGAGTGACATTTTTGCTTGCTATTTTCATTATTTGCCAACAAATCACCTGTGACTACAGCTTAAAAGTAATTAATTGACTGTGAAACACTTATGATGTCCCGAGGATACCATTTAAAGTGCCGATTCTTTTATTATACTGCTTTTTAAGAGCATTTTCAAAAGTAGCATCATGATAAGATTTAATGATTTGATTTGCAAAATCTCTTCAAATCTGTGCTATAATTTACAAAATAATTTAGTTTATGTATTTTTTCCAAATTAATCTCCCTCTCATAGCATTCAGATTACATCCCATTTCTGGATTTAATACATTCACAATAGTTTTTGGATGCTGCATATCATGGATGCAAAACATTGCTCCACAACCAAACTATTCTGTCTGAGATGTTGCTAAAACAAACATTTGTAACTGTGTTACATTAATTCTTTTAGAAAATAAAATTGACTTAGTTTTCACAAATGACACTTTTTATAATGATCTGAAGAGTGTTTCAGTTCTCATGAGCACATTTGAATTGTAAGTAGGGTGTGCTTGGAATTGAATTAAGATGGATCTTGGGAACTATTTTTTTGAGAATGTTATGTTGGGATTTGGGAATACATGTTTAGAGCTGTGTTTGGATTATTTTGGGAAATGTGTTGGAATTGTATCGGCTGTTTTACCATAAGCATATTGCACTGAGGCTGCATTTGGAGCCTGGTTTGGGAGCTGTGTTGAAGACTGAGTTGAGATCTGTGTCAATAGCTGTTCTATAGCCTTTTTGGAACTCTGGCAACTGACTGCATAAACATCCCCACATATCACACGACATGTATAGCACATAAAGTATTCATTGACATAAAACACCTAATACTGTTAGACCTATTATGCTGTGGTTTTCCTTGGGGGCCAGAGTGACCGACTATTTGATTTAGAGTGTTTACACGAGGGTGATTTGAATTACTTTGATTTGCAGCTGGTTTTAAGCTCATATCAGGAAATGAACATTTTTATTCCAAACTAAGGTCGGAGTAAATATCTCCGCACTGTTTGTGCTTAGAGTTTAACTCGGACTTAGTCAGAAAATCACAATATATTGATAGTTGTGGCCTAAGTGTTGTTTAATGCTTTTCTGATTACATTTGAATTAGTGGTACGAACCTATAGAGATTAGGGAAGGCAAGTTTGATCTTTTGTCTATATTGGATTCGTTGTTCTCAGCAGGTGTTGGCCGTGTGGGAGATACAGTAAGCCCCACTATTCCTAGACTAGAAGAGGGGAAATCTGCCAGTGCTTCCATTCATGATTACTGCCAAGTGACCCTTCTTCGAAAGTGCTTGTTCATGGATTTTGGTGAATTAAGAATAGAGCTCAGTTGGTTGCCTCTTAGGGTCAAATGGGCTGTGAGTACTTTGTATTGGTGAATGTTGATACTCATTGTATAGGATGACCTCTTTGGTGAGATGCTGGATGGTTGCCATGTCTGGAACCAAACCCCAGCATGAATGGCCACTGTTATTTGATGAGGGGGAGAAAATGAGAAAACAAATGGGGTTTCACACTGCAGCATTTATTTATGTTTACTGTGAATTGATGCCTGAAGGTTTCTTTTTGACTAATTCATGAAAATAAACTTGTTAAATTTTGCACAGAGTAATAATTGCTTCATGTACACCACATCCAGAATGTACCACTCAGATTCTAAACCTTACTGTTTACACAGAAGACCTAAGATTTTGCTTCAAACCATTGATAGACCCTCATTTTGCTGCCATGAATTATCTTTTTTCCAAATGCATGTCCATGCAGCAAAACATAATTTTTAAGCAGTAATCTTAATTAAATTGATTTTTGGTGTTAGCAGCAAAGGTGCTAACTTCAGAAGTGTAGTTAAAAAAAAGTCAAGTAATTGATTAATAATGTGTCTGGAAAGACTTTGATTACTGAAAAGTTCATAGAGATCCCTTACTAATCTGAAATCTGAAGTTTGTTGTAAATTAATAGCCTGTGAACTAATTTACCTGTAAGTACCCTTTATTGCTGTATGTGGCATATTTTTCAGTGACTCATTTTGCAGATACCTATTACACCTTTTGAAATATTTTGATCTCCAAAGTTTGCATCTGTATTGTACCTGACAATGACATGAGTGAAGGGGAAGTTGAAAGGCTTGGAAGAAGTTGGTAAGATTGCTGCAGCAGCAGTATATCAGTTTTATTTAATAATGGAATGCTTAATTGGCAGAAGAAGAGTAGCATGATTTTGTCAAAAATTACGGGGACAGACATAGTGTCATTGCTTATACACAAAACATTTTAAAAGCCTAGTATCTCAGTTTCCAGGAAAACGCCTCCCCTTCCTCTTGTGTTCAACATTTTAGTTCTTTTTTTTTGTTTCCTTATTCTGTATCTTGGACTGTTTACATTTTTTCTGTTGTTCTTTTTCCCTTTTAAGCCTCATTGATTTTTTTTTGTTCCAGAATCATTTTAAGCTCTCACTTTGTACAAATCATTCTTATCCCTGCTTCTCTCCATGACTTTAACCCTCTCATACAGTTTCTGTCTTTCTCTCCACCTGACATTCTCTGCAGGTCTTTCACTTTTTCTTTATGTTTGTCAGGTTTCAGATGCATCTCACTTTTAAATATTTCTTTCTAATATTGTGTTTTTTCATGTAACATACGTTCTCTTTCTCCTGTCACATGTCATGGTGATCTACTTGAGAACATGTGGTGATATGCTTCTTGATAACCACAAGAACAATTTCTTCTCACTGTGTAAATGAGGAATTACCATTTGCCATCTTGCTGCTTTCATTTGACAGAATACAGGGCAAAATAATGGCTGGGATGAAGAAGTGGGCTTTGTCTCAAAAGGAGTGTGGAGAGGAACAGAGATAGCAGATGCATACCAAGGATTACGAAGTAAAATACAGATCAAGGTATGGTTGTCTAGTAAAGTTCCCAAGAAGCTGACCAGAGGCTAGATCCAAGCAGAGGAGTATAATTTGACCAAGACTACTAGGGAGAAGTGATGAATTTGTGAAAATGGGTAGATGATAATATGAAGCCTGGAGACATGAATGCATACAAGGTAAGAGGGTAAGAAGAGTGAGGTCAGTGGACCAAGGTACTCATGGTATAAACCGATGATCCGCATCAGTGAGGTGATGGCAGGAATTGGGAACTGGGCTTGAGAGTGCTCAAGGCTGGTGTGCAGTCTGGGAGTGCTCAATTTCCAGATTATTTTCCTTGTGCAGGCACAAAAGGCAGCCAGCCAAGAGTGGGAATAATGAGGTCTTTGTGTAAATGTGCTTTATTTTATGCATCACATGCACTGGGCCAATGCTGAGGAAACCAGGCTTGTGCCATGAAATATTTGGGAAAGGACAAATGTCAGTTCAGGGTTCTTGATGAGGCCTGGCAAGGGATGATGGCTTATGTGGGAAAAATAGAAGCAATTAGAAGATGGCATAGATACGTTTATGAATTTGTTTTGAGTTGTTGAATTCTTTGGGATGGTCACATTTTATACTTGTTGGTATATACTGAGATGTTATGGAATTATGTATCATTTAAAAAAAAAACACTTTTAATCATCCTACTAATGCTGTGGAATACTAAGTTTGCCATTTCTTTATTCCCAGTGCTGTGCGAAGGCTTTCAAGGTAAAATATAGTATAAGCAAATGCTGAGAACAGTTCCCACTACTCTTCCCCAACAGCGTGTTCCAACTCCATGCACAGAAGAACATTCTCTTCTGTACCAGTGTGAAATTTTTGCATTCTCCACAACACCCATCTGTGGTTCCTGTTAAATGAGTGCCGATTAGTGCTGTATTAGAAACAACTTTATGTTTTATACCTACACCCACTGGATTGAGATTGCACAAGATAATTTCCCTTTACAGCCAGAAAATCTTATTGGCATTCTGAGTTGACTCTTGAAAGGTGAAAGTGCAGTATCTAATCCACTGTATCACTGGATCTCCAGAAAAGCTTTGAATTCTACTTTGAGGTTGGATAGAATTTTCTTTAAATGAACAGATAAAAAGGTTTGATTGATATGATTAGAGAATAATAAAAGTAGAAAAATAATGGGAGAAGCCAATTTGAAAGAATAACAGCAAAGAAATGTAACCATTGAAGGTTTGAAAATTGGACAGTTACAGCAGACACAAAAGATGTTATTACGAATTACACCGAAATTTCAACACAGAAATTGATCATTCAACTCAACTGGTGTATGCTGGTGTTTATATACCACCTTCCTGTTTAACACTATCAGTGATATTTGAATATATAAAAATATATTCATAGATACATAAAGAGTGATAGAAGTATAGGTTCATACAAATAACTGTCGTAGAACTTCATTATCCTTTTGTTTGGAATGGTAGTGAAACAGAAAAGGGAATAAATGCATACTGGGGCTGGCATAAGAAGGCAGTATGATACGTTTGGATAGTTCTAACATTTAGCCTGTTTGTAATGATGGGCTGAATGTTCTCTTTGTGTTACATTTATTAATACAAATGATTGAACAATTGTTATCCGGCTGAAGTTAACCTTCAATAAAGATGGTTACTGTGATTTTGGGACACTTGCACATCTTTTTCTTCTTCAACTACTTTTAAAGTCTGTTCATTTGTTTAAGCATTGGAGGTAGGATTAACAATTACCATTGTTATTTTCATCATATAACACCGCATTGTGCTGAGGAAAGTCAGTTATGTTGCACTGTCTTTTAACCAGAAAAAAAAGTTTACTTTAATTGCTATAAATGTAATCCAACATTTAGACACTCATGCAAAACCAAAGAGTAGCAGTGCTGATGTTAGATAGTTGTTGTCTGAATAATGTACAGTAACAGATGGATACAAGTGACTTACACAATTGGGGGTTCTAGTTACATTAGAGAATGTGAATTACTGAGAGTGAAGCTGATGGATTGTAGTATATATTTGCAAAAATATAAAATGCACTACCAGTGAAGATAGAAGAAAATTATTGTAAATTCACATTATTCCAGATGATAACGGAAATAAATTATTCTTTCATCTATGTTAGGGTATACCATATACTGAGTGAGAAATGTTTGACACTTAAAATTCAAACTATCATACTTTTCAAACCATACATTGAATTAGACGAGAGTGCACACATATTGGATGTATGCAACAAGTAATGGTTAGGTTCAAAATCTACTAAATGTAGGATTATCCTTTGTAAAGCTACGCATTGTGATTTTTTAAAAAAGAGATTCATGAACGAAGCTTACAGAAAATGCATGAGTCACTTCTTATACAAAAGAGCATAGGATGAATGCACATCCCAGTGGGTGGTGCTGATTTTTGTCATTACCTGACCTTTAATGAATGCCCTCATGTCATCAGGAATTTCTTGCTAGCGAGCAGTATAGTTCTGTGAACATGCTGTTTCTGGAGCAGTGTGTGTTTAGTTATAAATGTAACATACTTGTCTAATTTGCAATGATATTACAACCAATCTTGTTTTTAACTGAATTCAGTTAGAGTATGAAAGCACAACCTTAATTCTGAAGATTAATGTGAAATTCCAGGAAATTTAAGGAACTACAAAGCATATGCAGCCAAATAGTTTTGTCCAATAATTCCCAATCAGACATTATGTAGTGGTAAGTATGCAACATCTGCCTGTTGAATAATATGTAATGAACATATGTTTGAATATTTAAGGGAATTGTTACATGTATACCCTTGACATTTGACATACACTTAAGGAATATTTATAATAATCTTTTTGGAAAATTGTAATAAGTATCCCCACAAAAATATTAGTAATAAAACAAATGATCTTGAATAATTCCTTTCTGTTCTTCAGAAATACTACAAACACATTGTGCAATGACCAGTTTTCCTTGACCACGTGATCCAAAGGTCAAGCTCCTTAGACTCAAATAGTAGAATGTGTCCTCCAGTATAGCTTTATCTCTTGAAAGAAGAAAATCTTAAAAAAACTGAATACAATTTAAAAATCTCTTATTCACTATAAATACCGTCTTTTAAGTAAAACTGCACATTAGCAAATAGAAATTCTGCCTCCAGCAATTACAAACAGCTGTAGATATCAAATGAAAGAAGAGACATTAATTTGTGCAAAGTTGAATGACCACATTTCTGTTCGTAAGTTGCACGAGACAAACTCGTCTGTTGAGCATAGCATTACCCGTCAAAAATTTGATGATTTGACCACGACAAGTTTCAGTTCTATAACTGGTAATATTTTATACCAGAAATTTGTTTTTTTTTCCATTCTAATTGTGTATAATGATTTGTGGACCTTTACTGAAGATTTCCTGTTTTGCCCACATGTCTATCTCTTCATCTTAATTTAGTTTCTTGGTTTTCAAGAATACTATACTGTATTCTTCGATCAACCCTTTGGGTGTTATTGGGGTACCCTTAAGTACGAAATCCAAATTTTAATTGCCTCCAAAAAATGACTAAAACAACATTGCACTATTATTTTCCAGACTACTTTATGATACTCACAATTGCTGCCTTTTTTAGTGGTTACTGTATGGTATCAGTTACAGATATTTTAATCGTTAAAACACTTTGACAATACCCAAAAGGTTCCTAATAGATTCTTGCTGCTGAAGCTCATTAACGACTATTGAATTTTAGCAAAACAAACTTTTTTGTTTCCCCCAGTATATCCATTTTTTTAATTAAAAAAATATTTCCACTCTCGTGAAGGAATAGGTTATTTGCTACAGCTTGACTTCATGAGTACCAGTCACCTCAAGTACCTAATTTATTTCTGTCTTAGTCCAGACAGTACAACTGTTTAACTGTGAAGATATAATAATAGGGACTAGATTTGGCACTGAAGCACACTAGACTGACACTGGGCATAGGTACTTCACTGATATTCTATTCTCTGATCAGGGCATGGAGAACAGTTGTGACATTTTTCCTGTTCCTTGGTTGAGAACAGCTAGGTCAGCTCAGATCTGACCTGAAGTGTACCTGTTCTGTATTCTAGCTTTGGTTCACAGAATCCAGGGTATTTGGAATATCTATTCCATAATTTGTTTTGAAAGAGTCAAGTTTAAAATTTTTAAATGGACAAAACCTGTAAACATTTTTAGATTTCTCTGTCATATGTTGTTCACGGTGCCATGATATTAAGATAGACTATATTATCTGATTTTAGATCTCATGACAATGTAAATAAATTGTATCATCACAGCATTCCTTGCTTTTTATAAAAATGCAATCCAATAATTCTGTGTTCCTTTCGACACTCTCTGATTCAATTCTGCAATTAGGTAAAGTGCTTAAAGGAAGACGGGTTTGGGCTTGATCCATTCCACTGCAGATGTGAAACTTGTCCACGTTTCGAATGATAATTATGGCTTTGAACAGGTCTCACAGATGACATAATTAGAACTGAAAATACAAACATTTTAAAATTTATAACAAGTCATTATTTCTTTCAACAATGCAACTAATTTTAGTTTTTAATCAAAACAAAACTGCAAATGACCACTTTTGTTAATATGACGATGCAAAATAAAAATAAACTCAGGTCTTTTATTTTCAAAGGAATGGATCTCTTTCCCTTGGGTTTTCTATTGAAAGTATAACATCACAAAATGACATCTTTTATCTTCTGTATGAGTCCCTCTAATTGCCGTCTGTGGATCATTTCTCATTTCATCGTTGAATCTTCTTACCAACTTTCAGAGTCTTGTACACTAACATCTACCTTTGCTCTTTTTTATACGCAACCCACTGTACATACAGATTGGGAAGTTAGGGACAGAGTGGTTATGTGAAGAAAAATATTGTCCAAAGTGTTTTAGTGTATCACCATTATGTTTCAGTAAACACATATATACGTATAACTGTATTTATGAGCTTTAAGTCTTTTTTGAAAGAAAATACTAGTATTAAAACTGTAAAATATCTTAAATGATATCTTGAGCCTTTCTGAGGTTTCTTGTGGTCACCTCAAGTTCAGTTGCTCTGCCTGTTTACTTTCTGGCTGATTATTCATTTGTGCCTTTAGATTTATGTGTGTGATACTATATGGAAAACACAATCATCATGAATTTAAAATATTTTAGGCAGCACTTCCAAGAATTTGAATTATATGCATTCCAGTGTTCTCACAAGCCTGTTTTCTTTCTTTCTTGCTAATTTAATGTACTTTCTTGAATAAAAAATAATCTTTAAAAATTACAAAAGTTGCAAAACTGAACAAGGAAGGGCAGAATTATAGTCCAATAAAACAAATACAAATTCTGATATGATAGGTGGGGATAACACCTGTCATTAGTCCATCAAATCTTCTGCCCTGCTATGTGTTGAATACAAATTGAAGAAACCTCAAGGAAGTTTATGATGGAATGGATTTTTTTTTGCTTAAGGAATACTGTAGACTGAGAAGTCTCTGTGACCCTCTCCTGATTGTGCTTCTTTCTTTTGTTTGACAGCCACATGGACAAATGTTTCTTTAAAAAATCTTACATGCAGTAAATATTGTACTCAGAATGGAACGAGGGTCACTCAACATTCAAGGGATCTTAGCCATGATAACTGTCAATGTAATCAATAGTCGTATAGATTAAAACATTATATTGGGAAAAAGTTTCTTGGTTTTTCATTCTTGCATTGAATTCCTAATCATATTTATGTGTTACCACAACATATTTAAATGGGAAATGCTGGTGCTCAATATCAAACCAAACAGCGAGAACTTTTAAATTTGTTTATTTGAAAAAGCACACAAAATATGATGATTTAGTATTTTGCAGTTCATGACCCACAGCGTGGAATTACACCCATTGTAGGATCATCAGTTAGTTGCATATATCTTTTTGAAATGCATCTCTGAAGTTTACAAATGCAATTGTAAATTGACTGCTTCAGAAACAAATTACATGTATTTAGTTTTATGTACAGTATTTGATTCAGTTTTAATGTCATTTTATTATATTTTTCTTTATAGCTTTGGTGTAAGGTCTGAATGGAAACCAAATGCTCTTGACTAATTGGATCATTACATTTCTTTACAGTACAAACACTGTATCAGCATCTTTTAATATAATAACATATGTGAGGATTTAAGAAATAAAAAATAAATATCTTGGCGATGATGCTTTATTTATTTGACTAAATTTATTTGACCCTTTCGGCACTGAGAAGATAGAAAGGAGTAGTGAACAGTACTTTTGGATAAATCCAGCATCACATAGATTTGTGCCTTCTTTCATATATATAAATATTCTTGTACAATCATTTGGAACCATGTGTCATTGTAAAGCAGAATCTTGCAGTCTTTAGTTACTTAATTACAGATTCTGGGCATTTTACTATTAGCTTTTGGTTCTGGGAGTCCTTGTATATATTCCACAAATGTGAAAAGATGCAACTGGAAAATCACTGAGTAAGGAGGAGGAGAATAGAGGAGAGGGTTAATCCCATATTTAGTGGAATAGTTAAATTATGAAAATGAAGTTTCACTGATTTGTTTTCTGTTTGGTTTTATCCTAGTGTATCAGGAATGTTTCATGCATTGAAAACAAATCCAAAATGGATGGCATTCAAAATGATATCTATTGCATTTTTATACATTTCTTTATGTGTAATACTAACTTTGTATAAATATAGAATTGCTGCCACTGAACACTAGGAAGATAGATTCATACTTGCTGTGAATGTTCACCTAACTTACAATTCTGTTGAAGGGTTTACACCAGAAATATTCACAGATCTCTACTCTTTTCAGATTCTGCTTGTGCATTTGAAGAATCTTTTGTTTTTTTTGTTTCAAATCCCTAACAATATTTTTCAGTTCAACCTGTTAAAACTAAAAGAAATAAAATGGGACATCAGATTCTGGAAATAACACAGAAGGTTCATCCCTGTCTGGAACTCATTACCTGGAGCAGTATTTTGTGTTTTGTTTCTCCCAAGTGTATAAGATGCATGGTTTTTCATTTAGTTCCCCCAGTAAAATGTGCCAATTGTATATTTCAATAAAAAACTTGTATTCAAATAATTCATATACTTTTTTCATGTACTGTCTCATTTGTAAGATTGTTGGTGATGTTTTTAGAGAATTGAAGTTTGTCTTGTGGTTCTGATATGTTGGAAGTTAAAAGAGTGGATTTATTATTCATACGTTAAAATGTAGCTAGTGGGCCTTGATGGTGCTTTGATTTTGAACTGCAAAGTAGCAGGTTTTCTGTCTGTTTGGGAACCCAACTGTTACTACTGATGGACACCCAGATCAAAATTCAGACCTCAAAGTAAGTCCCCATCACTACACGGGTGGTTTAAAAAGGAGATAGTAGGATAGGTTGATTTCCTGTCAGAAGTCATTGTTTCCTTTTGTTTCAAGATTGTGGCTTTGAGAGAGACTGATGCACACACAGTTATGTTCTCATTGAAAAGAAGTTAGGAAGACTGCTGGAAAAAAAACAGGATATCAGTTGCAGAGGATGGGAAACTGGCACTGAAGTCTAGATTGCTGGAGTTATGTGAGTGTTGGGAATGAGATTCATGCCAGGAGTTTGAGTCAGATGTTCAGTCGAGGCAGGAGAGAGTGTGAGATACTACAGATGCAATTTGTCTCAGGGCTAGAGCCAGGATCCCGGAATTAATTCAGCAGAGTCAAAATCATTTGGGACACAATGATAAAGCTGTACTCATTCCTAAAATGAACTGCACTCTATTAACAAGTCTGTGCTAAACTAATCCAACTGGACATGTCAATGTAATGCATACTAGATTGGAGGTTTTTTGATTGCACCAAAGTAAGTTGTACCTTTATTCATGAACCGGTCATTCTTGAAATGAGGATGTGTATTATGTAAGAGAGTAGAGAAATCAGGAGCCTCTCCTTTGCAGTAACCCTGTGACCACTTGGTTTCTCAGATTCTTTGTATTGAATTCATGCTGTGTGATATTTGTAACTAATGTATTAAACCAACTGATAAAATTAAACAAAAGCATGACACCTTTTAATTTAAGTAGTTTAGGCCTTCTTTAAGTTAGCAGAGGGATTTCAGACCAGCACTTAATATTATTGCCACTAAGATTACACTGAAAAGTTTGAACAATAAAAGTCCTTCCTTTCATTCTTGAGCTTCTATTGAATTTTCAAAAGAAAGCAAAATAATATTTTGTGATATAATCTTTGTAATAAAGTACAATCTGAGCCCTCTAGTTACAGGATGAGTTCAAAATCATGCCATATCTCGGAATCGTGGCTGAGAAGTTGGCAATCTCGACTCATGTATGTATTGGCCATGCTGCCCTGTACCTGACTCCCTATAAGCACATGATAGCATCTAGCTCCCTGTTATGAATAAGTTCCCGATCTCTATTCCTTCACCTCTCCATGAAGGCTTGGCTGGGTTCAGGAATGGTTCTTGTGGAGAATTCTATGCAGAGCTAATTTGCACCCTCCCACTCCCTGGCAGAAACCACAATGCGTTGCACCACCCACAGCTGAGCAATTCTATACATGCAAAGGAAGTTGAGGGAATGCACTGTAAACAAAGGAAAGACGGTGAATTGTCGCAAAAAAATCTTTGTACAATAGTGGAAAAAATGCAGCTGGCATTGAAATGCTTATCTTCCTTAATTTTACTGGATAATTAAACATGAGTATAAATTCCTGAACCACAATTTATTCCTCAAATATAGCTTTTGGTTAATGTATGGATAGACATAACCATGGATTCTTAGGTAGTTGGGAGAGAAAATAACCTTATTCCAATGTCTTTATGAAGGCAGAATTATGAGCAAAGCTGAAGCAATTTCATTTTTTTACTGTTGAAATCACTCCCAAGCTCCAGTATTCATAGATTGGTATAGACTAGATTTTCTTGAGACTTGCAACATTTGATGTAAGGTTTCTTGAAATTATGGAATACATAATTCATGTCATTAATTGTGAAACTCCATATTGTCTTCTTTTACATCATTCTGCCGTTACCTTCACTGAAACCAGTTAGAAGGTAATCATCATAGCTCCGCCTTCATTAAAGTTAATAGCGATTGCAATTTTCCTGCCATTTCAGACAGTTTTCACGCTGCTGTGAGTTAGACTGAAAAATAATAGCATCGGTGGCCTGGCAGCAATGTGATTTATTGATCTTGAATGTGGTTTTTGATTGCATATAAATGACATGATAATGTGTTTACTGATCATGGCTCATAGTAAGTCAAGTCCTTAACCATTATATTGTCATACGAATAAAACTATTCTTTTGTCTTATGTATTTTCCACACTAAGTTTCCGTTTTGATCAGGTAATGGATCTAACTTGCTGCTTTGCAGATTTGTTTAATGAAAAGGTCCATTGAATTAAGTGAATACTTGGAAGAATTCAACAATTTATCTATATGTCTACAAATGTTTACGGTTTGGAAGTCAAAGCCAGCATCAATTTGTGGTATCAAGCCATATTATGAAGTGATAGCCATTGCTGTACCTGTTCCCTTCACTCCTACAAGAAACTAAGTGTATATTATCTCTTATGGGACTAACTAAATGGTGAAGTTATGGTTTGTGTCAACCATGGGGGAGGATTTGTTGTGCAATGGTAGCATTCCTGCCTCTGAGTCAGAAGCTTTGGGCTCAAGTCTTATTCAGGACTGAATGACCAGAGAAGGTGTATTCATAATGAGTTTCAACATGTGAATCCTTCTGACACATGCCAATGGCAGATGAAAAGATCGGGAGAGGTTTCTAGTCAGCCATTTGATGGAAAGAAAGTGAAGCCTCAACTATCACATTCGTAGCTCCAGGACCATGACATGCATGTAAAAGTAATATTGTCACAGCAATTTGAACTCCTTGGGAGGGGATCAGACTGGAACTTGCTTCCTTGCCTTACTCATGGTGGAGATGGTGTTGCTGTGGGGCACTTTCAGGCTGATAACTGAAGAAAGTGTCAACCTTGTTAGGTCTGAGTTATAATTCCGCCCACTGTCCATTATTGGTGTGTCTTTGTAATGAGGTTCTCCCTTCATTCTTGATGTGTTTATAGAATCACTCATAATTGCCCATGATTGGTTTATGCTGAAAATGTGTTGCTGGAAAAGCAACACATTTTCAGCTCTGATCTCCAGCATCTGCAGTCCTCACTTTCTCCTCCATGATTGGTTTATCCAAATCAGAAAAAATGTAATATGTCACTCTCCAGACATCTTTATAGAATTGAAAGTGTTAACCAGTATTAGAAAGAAAAGTTTCTGTCTTTTGTTCTGACCTAGAAACAGCTTTACAAACATTTGCTAGTTTTCACATTGCAATTATACTCTGATTTCACTTTCCACTTGTAAGGTTAGAGCATTGGCCATAAAATCAGGGTCAATGTTAGCAGTTAAACATCACAGAAATGTTCCAGGGTCCAGGGTACCCCTGAGGAAAATCATGGGAGACCAGATGTGTGTGTTAATGCATTTGTTTATATATTTTGTGGTACAATTGTTCTCACATTTTTTTTTTAACAACCCTCTCCTTAATTCTGCCAAAGTCATTAACTTCTTGAGTTAGCTTGATACCATAGGCTCTAGTCATCCACTGATACCTCTCTGAAATTGTAATTATTTGTCTATGAACATTAACAGTGAGAACCAACAGTCTGTTAAATCATGCAAATTGTTAATCGAACTCTGTTGCAGCAGGAGTCTTTCAGGAGGACGACGGAACACCTGTAGGGACATCCTACATTTGTAATGACTCATTTCCCTGGTTTGTGGCAAATCAAAATGGCCAGGGTCAATGAACACATTGGGAGTGCACAGATGTAGTGTTCAGGTATGTTGGGGATGGAGGGGGGTGGGGTTGCATAGACCTCCACACAACACACTAATGACACAAACTGCCTTCCGTGTGATTGCATGTTGGACATATCAGCCATCTCAGAACATTTTAGTCAGAATCAGAGCAAGTTATCCATGATCCCATGCAGAAGAACTGCTGATTTAACTGTGATCAGCTGACTCAGCACAAATATGGGACCTTTGTGATCTGACTGCTTTAGCTATTGACTGTCAGTACTGTGGGAAAGTGTACAGTGTTGTTTTTAAGCAGCAAATCTGAGTTGCAGCTCTCCCAATTGCTCAATTGATTAAGCCATGATGTGAAGGAGCTGGTGTTGGATTTGTTCAATACATCGCATCTGTTGTATGACACTTTGATTTTTTACTCTAAATTCTGTGTCCTATGAACCTGCCCACTAGCTACCTGACACAGGAGTAGTGCTCTGAAAGCTTTAATTTCCAAATAAACCTGTTGAACTATAACCTGGTGTTGTCTGATTTTTAACTCAATTGATTAAGGAAGGCTATAACTGAACTACACAGTCTAAAATGTGTTAGATGTAATTTCAGTCTGTTCCAGGTTGACTGATATTACCCATGTCGATTGTGGGGGTTCTACAGCCTTCTGTGACAAAGAGGGAAACACCAATCCATGTTATGGTACCTGATTGGTATTTATTGACATTTGCTGGAAAGTGTGCTGGTATGGGCCACAAAAACAGATTCTCCAGTCATCCCCTGTGTTACAAACTCAGCAGCCTCTCATAACTAGAAAATGGTCTCGGGGAATCAAATGGTGACCAGTCTGAACATTTTCAGGAGAGAACAAAGAGAAGAAAAGGAAAGAAAGTTGTTGATTGATTTATGTCTGATCTGCCACAGTTGTAACTGTTAACCCTACAATTCATTGAGTGAATGCATGGTGACACCTTCATGACAAGATTAAATTTGTAAGACAATTGTTGTGTGATTACTGAAATTCAATCTGCAGTTGATTACTCACCTATATCATCTGTCTACATATTGCAGTTTGTGAATTCAAAGTACATGTTTGGTCATCACATCACAATATTATATATCAAACGATGGTTTGTTTTAAGAAAGCAGCAATTGGTATAGTCTTGTGGTTCTTGTACAACAATACAAGTGTGTGGTATGGAGTGGAGCATGTTGCATCTCAGCTAAATGGAGGGAGCTTATTGACAGAAGCCTAAGACCAGCTGAGCTGGTTTGTCCCTGGTAAATAGGGCATGGCACACAGAAAGCAGGAAAGAGGCAGGAAAAATCTTGAAGAAAAATAGAGTCTGTTCAGGTGCCAGGAATGTATATGTCTGATTGGGTCAGTAGAAAAGATTGATTTATAGGACACTGTGATGGGTTTCTGAACCTGCCATTGGTCTCAAGCCTGTGCTGAAGTGAGCTCAGTTGAGTCCAGTTTATTTATTGATAGCCTTGGATCTTCATCAAGAATTTACAGATGCAAATAGTGGTTGTCATCCAAACAGATAGCAAATGTCGTGTGATCCTTTTCCCATCGGCAAGTCAGGGACTCAAGGTGCTATTCATTTTAAGAGCAGGAAAGAAGATCAAAGTGATTCTTAAAGAAGAAGGGGAAGCTGAGTGACATTTTAAATATATACCCATCGGGTATTCTGTTTTTAACTGTAGGTTTCCAAATATTGCTTGTCTTCTGTGTTTAGAAATTCAAGTTCTGTTGTAGTGCTTTCGACTTTTCAAAACTTGGTCCTTGGCTGCGTGAGACAGGGTCTTGAGAAATCAGGAATTTATTGGAGTGTTTCACTTGTCACAACTTGTGTGAAATGATTGCTGAAAGTGAATTTTGAATTCTGGGTTAGCAGTATTCCTTCAGTCGGTGATTTGACACTTTTGTTTCTTGCCAGTTTTCAAGATTTGTTTGAATTGCTCTTTCTCTGTCATGAGCCCTTGCTGCTTGATGCATTCCAAACAATTTGTTCTGGAATTCTCTTCCTGCTTCCCTTTTTTTGCACTCCAGTTTTCTGCTGCCTCCTTGACACATTTGGTCAATCAAGAACATCCCATATCAGCAGCCCTTTCAGCCGTCCATTCTTCAGGAGTGACCAGGGACATTGAATGTGCCTGAAGTACTTCCATTGGACGGGAATAATGACAAAGCCAAATCGTGGCCTTATATGGCAGAAGATCTTGACTGTACGCATTAATGTAACACTAGTGATAGCCAGTAGGTAGATCATTTGACATTTTTACTGCTTTTGATTTCCATCAGCTTAGGAATGTGGGAACAGGAGAAGGTTATTCAAGCTCCCAAGTTTGTTCTGCCACAGGACTGCAATGGAATAGCCATTGGGAAAGATATAAAACATACATGTTAGCTTGTTATCGTCAGTTTTACATTGTTGAATTAAATCAGGATCTGTCCCACCATACCCACATAACAATGCTCCCAAAGATTAACATGCAATGATTGTGATGGGCAGACCTGGCTAATTGTTGTTTTTATTTTTCCTATATTCTATAGCTGCCACAGCTGTTTCTGTACAGGTCAAATGTGGAATCCTGAATTTTAAAGAAGTTTCAGTACTAGACATTGTTTTAAACCACATACATGGTCTCCATCCTCAAATACTTGCTGCGTTGTTTGATCTTCTGTTATGCTCTCGCTTGCATACCCTTTATCTATTTTTCTGCTCATTTCCTCTTATTACTATTCCTTATCGCAACTTATACTTTACTTTTGGATACCTCCTCGACCACTAATTTTGCAGACAGTTTCCTGCTACAAAGAGATTATGAGAAAGTGGTGAGAGCCAGGGCAAAATTAACCGAAACAGAATGAAAGAAGATTTGGCAGGAGAGAAAGTGTAATATTCATGATCCAGAAAAGAGGCAATATGAATATGCATATATCAAAGTAAAAATAAGGCATGAACAAAAGTGAACATGGAACAAGATGAAACATTTTGAGGAAAATCAGAGAAAAATGACAAACTATGACAAGAAAGAGAAAAGAAACAATGACTGTAATCAACAGGACAAGGCAGTTATTGAGTATTAACGTTCACACGTAAAATATGTGGATTTCCCTTTAGCCTATTGCATAGAGATTAGTGTTGAAATTCCAGCCTGCCAGCAAACAGTTGCGTCACTGGCAAGTGTTGGAACTTTGGACACCTTTTAATGAATTGTTTGAAAAACATGGACAATGTTGCAAGTACAGCCCTGCCTGGCAAGGCTCCCTACTACTGATGTAGACCCATAAAACTACTCATGTAATGTGGCTAATGTTAATGATTGGCATGTTTCACTCTAATAAAAACAACAGAAGTGATACGTAATAGCAGCCAATCTGATTTTGCCCAAGTTATCGGAATAAGATAAATGACAATGAGAGACTTAAAGATGCTCCTTGATGACTTTCTATACCACTTTTTCCTCACATAACTTGCACCCATTTATATGCACACCTGCTCCAGAAACATTCACATACCTATATAAGATACAATCACCTACATACATACGGCAGCTATAATCAGACACAGACTGATAACACACATTTCCCCATGTATAATCACACACCACCTTTTTCAGTTTTATGTCAGAAGGCTTGAGCTTGACAATTATTTACGAACCATACAGAGTGTTGTAATTTTTTGACCACCTGCTGGGTGAGGAGGTAGACCTGTACTCGGGATTAACCCCCTTACTGGTGGTATCATTCTAATCCACACACTAGCTGTCTAAGCAACTGAGCTAACCTGCCAAACCCGAACCACAGACTTACACTATGTTTAATTCCAGACACATACACCCACACCCAACCACATATACACAATGTACACATACCTTTGTCTGGTTTAAATACACATATTCACACCACACCAGGTATAACTGCACACCTACACTTTACTAGCCCCAATTGTACCCTCCTACTCAGTGTTTGCACAAGCCTTACCAAAGCTCTCCTGAAAAGTTGGCAGATACACCAATGGGAATAAAGTTCCAATAGAGACTTACCGAAATATTACACCAATCTGTGAACTTCATTACTTAAAAAAACATTCCCTGAAGTCTCCAGCCACTGTTAAAATGGCTAGGAATTTTCCTGTAATGTAACAAATACATTTTTGGCTTGGATTTTGCACCATCATTAAAAAAAACGCTGCTCAGTATGCCTGTGTCTATTGATGTGAAATGGTTTTAAACACTGTGGGAACTGAGCTTCTTGATGCATCTCACTGTTTTGAGAATCTGGAATCACTCTGACTGAAGAAAGTGAATGTTCCCTTTAGAAATGCTGGAAGTCTTGGACATTGTCATGGAAAAACACAACTGTATGAATTTAGCCACTTCTACAACGGCAAACTGGTGGTGTCTAAGCTCTGGAATAAGAATCCTTTCCCTAAATGGCGTATTTGCAATAGAAGTGCAATTTGAGTAATATTCTAATTCTCATGATAAAGGTAATATCTCATTAATAAATGCAATACCCGATAGCTTTTGCCATATCTTTGATAAAGTCAGATCTAAAAGAATGTTTAACTAAATGTGATCACATTTTAAAGGCTCTGATGATTTTAACTAATTTTGCATCTAAGAATTGATAACCAATTTGGCATGGGCTCTCTGGATAGCATTTTAATTTAAGTACTTTGCCACAGATTCTCTAAATTGCCTTTATCCTGCCTTTTTAAATTGCATCATTATCTTCACTTTTGCCTTCCACTATATTCTCCTTCCACTGTAGTCCCGAACCCTCTGTCCTATCTATTACTGCTATTCTTCTGACTTCTTACTTGTATGCCCTAAGTTGCTTTTACATTTTCAATGCCCCAACTTTCACATTTTTAAAATCGGACATCGGACTATGTTTTAATAGCTCCAATTTCTGGTTCTATTAACATAAAAAAGTAAGTCTGTGTAAATATTGGGGGCAGGGGGATGGTGGTGGGAGCAGCAGCGGAAGCTGTGGTGACAAAGTTGTGCTTTCTGTGTTACTCATTAAAAGAATTTATTTTGTTTGTTATTTTTAACATTGTGCTACTATTGTGGCTTTATTTAAGTTGACCAAAGGAAAACAACTGTCTAGTTGTAAAATGAGCTAAACTGAAAACAAAACATTTTACAAATGTTTGAAAAGTATGTGATTCAGGCATTATAATCCACCATCTCTTGGTTCAATAGAACACATGACAGCATAGTTTGTGTCTGTAGCATTCTGCAGTTCCACTTTGGTGCTCTGAACAAGCAGTGTCACTGCACATTTGCCACACTTCCATTCTCCTGTGTTTTTCATTCTCTCCTCTTCCTTCTCCATCCTTCTGTTAATCTCCACCTGTCCCTGTAACTCCTACTGCTCCTACTCATCATTCCTATGTTTCTTTTTATCCTTGTCCATCTGCTTTCTTCAGCTAAAGTGGTTCCAGATTTTTGAAACAGCAGAATTCATCAGGAATCTCTGAATCACAACATCTCATAATAAACCCAGGTTCCTGATGCAGCATAGTGCTTTTTAGAAGATCATTATTAATTATTAATTTTGGGCGCTATAATAGTGGGTGAATATTTGATCAGTTTGACTACCATTTATCAGGGTGTCATTGAGGGAATGGAAACAAAATCCAGTTATTTTTGTTATCTTGTGTTTTGGTCCTTTATTTTTGTTATTGAACAAAATGAACCTGTGCATGAAAGTGTACAATGCAATAAACACTATTTATTAATTGCAAAAATAGTACCAAGGTCGAGTTAAAAAAGAATCAGGTTCTGCACTGCATGCCCTCTCCTCTTAAAAAGGGAAGGAGGCTTGGATATTAGCTGGTCTCTGATTTTGAACAAACTTAAAGCATTAGAATGAAGATTATTTCAAAGGATTGGATCACGATATAAGGAAAAAACCATATATACTTGTGGAAAACTCAATTTCATGTAAAAGTCGACCCTAGTGGATCGCATTATAAACCCCTTGCAAAGGAAACTACATGCTCCCATTAACCCACTTAAACAGAATCACATTCATTCATTCATACCAGTAACTCTACTCTTTGCATCTTGTTTACTACAGTGCGTCTCTATCCATTCATTCATAACTCTAGTTAGCCCACTTGGTTTACTACAGCATGTTTTAATTAATTCGTTCAGACCGGTACTAAGTCTATCGGTACTTATCGCACTTTGTTCACTATACAGCCAAAGGTTAATATCATTAAAAATTATTTTATTTAATCATTTTTGTTGTGCCGTTATATCTGAATAAAATTGAGATGTATCAGCTACATGTATCTTTAATTCTTTGACAAATTTGTTAACGTTGCTGAGGTTCGTTACATACAAAAGTGGGAGTGAAACGGAAGTATTTGGCGGGAAAGTTCAAGATGTGTACACACTCAGAATTTAATAAGTGTTTCATTTTAAGTGTCATTATACCAGGCCATGACAATGTTGAGTAGTGTGATTTTGCAGGATTTCAATGAATCTTTGATGAGTTAACTTTCCTACTAGTATCTATAAATAAAATTTACTACCAGTAATTCATTCTTGTTTCACTTGCTTTTATCCAGTAATTATCTTTACTGTAATTCATTGTGTTTTTCTTCTTTACCTGGGATTAGTTGAGCGATCAAATTGACTTCTGCTAAATATTTCAAACTGCAGCATGAATTTCAACCCCTCAAAACTAATGCCTGTGTAATAATCGACCCTATAAATGGAACCTTTAAAAATAGTCTAAGAAATTTGACCTTTACACGAGTATATACGGTATTAATGTTCTAGGAAAAACAGGTTGGCATGGTGGTTCAATGGTAAGCACTGCTGCCTCACCGTGCCAGTGACCAAGGTTCGATTCCAGCCTTGGGCGACTGTCAGTGTAGGGTTTGTACATTCTCCCCGTGTCTGCGTGGGTTTCCTCTGCCTACTCTGGTTTTGTCCCACAGTCCAAAGATGTGCAGGTCAGGTGAATTGGCTGTGCTATATTGCTCATAGTGTTCAGAGAATTAGCCATAGGAAATGTAAAGTAATAGGATAGGGGAATGGGTCTGGGTGGGATGCACCTCGGAAGGTTGGTGTGGACGTGTTGGGCCAAATGGCCTGTTTCCACACTGGAGGGATTCTGAATTACAATATAGGTACTGGAATTGAGAACTTATCAGAGAACAGCTCCAATATGAACACTAGACTGCCATATAAAATATATATTTATATATGAATATTATTAATAGTATAAGAAAAATAGAATGTGCATGGACCATTCACAGGACACCAATAGATTTTGAATTCATTTCTTGTAACCATATTCCAATATTTGAAAGTTGTTATTTTGCGCTTGATAGCTTAACAAATGCCTTTACAAACAATTACCCATGTTTCTGCCAGTTATCTAAGCTACAACCATCTTCATGACTGCAACCACTGTGGTTCTTTTATTGGCTGGCTCCAGATACTATTTAAGGATTTGCATTGGAAAATACCTTTCCCTCCTTTCTTTACTGTTAGCTGTGGACCCAAAAGAAAACAGATAAAACTCACCTGATTGAGATGGGAGGATTTAAGTGCCAGGCAATCCTTCTGGTCAACTGACCACTCCTAGCTGTTTATCTTAAACAGTACAAGGTTCAGCACAAAGCTGAGATAAGCAAACCGTGGTTACCAAACCTCCACCTTTGTGGCCTGTAACTCAATCAAACCTGAGATTCATGTTAGATGATAAAGCAGCACTTAGTCTTTTTTTTTGCAATTCACTACTTGGTGATGTACATCATCTACATAAATAATTTTTATGCCATATGTTTCTCTGTAATACTCAGGACACCAGTAAGCAGGAATTGGAAGTTTAAAAGGAATTCTCAGAAATTCGTGAATGAATCAGTATTTGTGGTATGAAACTCTAAACCCAAGAAAACCTGAATTTAATTTTGTAATTGAATGCATATACAGTAGTAATGTGAATAATCCAGTGTCGATGTTTTTTAAGAATCTGATCTATCTTTTGTTCTTTTGTTGAAGAAGTATATGTATTTAAGATGACAATGTTCCTTTCTAGGCTTCTAGTACTGCCTGTAGAATTACTTCCCTTCATCATCTAGAACTGGGGAATCATCAAGAAGGATATTGTGTGGGATAGTTTCAGGACATATAACCAGAATGTATCCAGATTGGCTTTGGCTTATTTGCCCATCTTCCTTTATTTTATTTTTTCTGCACAGAGCTTTTTCCCCCTTCTGAGCAGAATGTTTCAACAGGCTTATGATATCCATCTATTCTTCCATATTTTAATGAAAAATGTGTTTACTTTCTACATGCATCATATTGTTTGCAAATAAAATTGAATTCAGCGTCATAATTTCTTTTCCTGGGTTTATTGTATACATCGTATTCTGGCAAGGGTCAGTTCTTAATGTGTTTGCTGTATGTTAATGATTCTAAACTAGAACTGACAATTGGCAGATATTAACATGGAAACGCTAAACTTGTTTCCTGGGCATTCCTAGGTCCACTGTGCTACAGAGGTTATTGACCTGTTTATTTTAAGTGGTTTAACACTGATGCTGAAATAGCAGAAAGAGGACTGTCATCCGAGTATTCAACTGCTATTGCAGGGCAACAGTAATTTCTAAGCCCATGTCTAAAAGAACTGCTGTTTTACAGAGACTGTGAGGCCATTCACTCTCCATCGTAAAGTGAGTGCAATTAATACCACAGCAGCCTAAGCCTCTCAGAGTGCAAAACGGCTTGGTGAAGGCAGGCACATTAAAATTTATGAGAAACTGGGGTGGAGTTATAAGAGGCTTGATCATATTGATTTCTAATGGGGAGGGAATGCAGACAAGTCTCCAACTATCCTGGGAAATAGTGATGATGGAGTTAATTGATTATTTCTTTTTCCTGCACAGTTAGTGTTTCTAAATTATCAGCTGCGGAACTTGCAGGGCTGTCTTAGACATTTCTTAAGCAAGTGGCTTTGTATTGTAATCAGATACTATTCAGCTGGGAAAGATTTGGTGTATGTGACGCTCACGGCTAATGGGTGAGACTTGAAATATTGCTCTGTGGAGGGATCATAAACAAATGCAGGGTACATAGCTTCCTGTGTTTTGTAAAGTTATACATTCTTTCACTAGAATGTCATTGGTTTATAATGACAGTGAAGTCAAAAATGTTTCCTGAATCTTGTGCTCAGAGGAAGATATGTAGTTGGGAAGTACTTTTCACGTTAACTGTTATGCTCAGTATGAAGGCAAGGTGTTTGCAAAGCTGCAGAGCAGGATGGGAGCAGCCAGTGATTCAATGGATTGTTCAGTGGCTATAAAAATATTACATTAGTATCACTTTTAAAAATCTGACATTAAAGACGTCTCAGATAAGAATGTGAGCAAAAACAGAACCAGTTCTCTGGTGTGGTTCATATAACAGACCAGGCCTCTGTTTTCTGGGACAGGGCACTGAGTAGGACAGAGCTGTCCTTCCACATCTGCAGGAATTCAGCAGAGATAAAGAACTTAGAGGTTTAGATCCAAATGGTTTTCTCAGAGAGCACAGCTAGAGTTAATGTACTGGTTTCTAAGGGAAATATAAAGGTATGGCAGCAAGATGGTTAACAATGATGATCTTTATTACAGAGAGCTCTGCTTTCCAGCTTTTTAACGCTGAGTCATCTGCTGTTTCCAAGCCCTGTCAGAGGCTGGCACAAAATGGAAAAGGATGGTCTTCACATTTCTGCTTGACGACAGCAAAGCCAGGTGTAAGGACCGCTGTGTCTGTAGGTGTAGGAATGTAAACCACATCCAGCAGAATCATCTCATTGCTATTCAGCAGGCACAAGGCCTAATGTGGGCGGTAGCTGGCAACAGGTCTACAAAACTCAGATCACTTCCTTACTTCGAAACTGAATTAATCTCAGGCTCTTAAAGCCGCATGAGTCCAGAGGAAGTTATTATTAACATTTGTTGTGACTGATGTGTGCCATTATTAACACTTTAAGCTCCAAACTTGCAAATTTGGGCCGCGATAAAAATAAAAAAGTGTGAATGCTTTCATTTGTTTATCTTAAATCTGCATCTTCTGGACATGGACCTTGGCAACATTTAACTTGGTCAGGTGTAACATTTTGTCGTCAAATCATTCCAAAGGTTCCTCAGTATTTGAAAGCTTAAAGTTGGGCAGCAGGTGAGGGCTCTTGTCAAAATGTGGTAAGGTTCCTAACTCTGAACTAGGATCCGTATTTCAAATCCCACCAGTTCGAGGGGTATGCAATACCATCTCTGAACAGGTTGGTTAAGAAAGTATCTATTGCATGCAGGTGACACAGTGGTGATGCAGGGATTGATGTGGTCTGCATCAACCCTGTGAAACCAGTGAGGCTCTGTTGATGCTGTGTTATAGTCTGCCTGCTGCTTCGATTTTAACTGCCTTCAATGTTGATTCAGTCTGTATCTAATATGTATTCAGATTACACCAAGCCAGTGTTCAGATTGCAACCAGTTTGTATCTAGACTGCATCCAGCCTTTATTCAGACTGTGTTCAGTGTTCAAACTACATTCATCTTGTTTTCAAATTAGATTCCCTGTTCAGGATGTATTAAACCTGCATTTTGTCTGCCTGATGGGCAGACAATCATCTTGGGCCAGTGGCTAGTAGAAAATATGAGAACATTATTGTTTTGTAGTTATTAACTTAGAAGTAACTCATGCTGAAAAAATCTTACTGATATCAAATAACAACATGGAATTGGCAGTTTTATCAAAGCATTTGTTTCGTGGAAAATCCTTTTGCACAAAAAAAGGTTAAACAAAGGTGTATAAAAGTTTATAAATTGCAAAGTTCACCTTGGAAGTAGTATAACTAGATAAATTTGTTTTAAGATATGTAAAATCAGCAGAATTGCATTTACTATCACAGAAGCACTAACAATATTAATCTTGAGATACTACTGATCTTATCACCAGAAAGCTTAATTGTTAGAATACTAAGGAGAACTGGAGTAATGTGAAATATAACTCCATTGCGATCATGCCATATTTGTGTCTGTTATCATGCCCACTGTAAACTAAAGTGATTGTGATATTAATAACAGTTGGATTAGTAAGATCATCAGTAAACTAATTTACTTGAATAGGGAAGGTTCAAGTTACAAAAATATCACAGAACTGATTGTGTTTCAAGAATCACAGAAATAATTATTTCACATAACTTCAAAACAGTGATTGCTCTCGTAACGAAAATTCTTAAGTCATGTTATCGAATTTATTCATAGTTTTCAGGGTTCTGCTCCTGGCAAATTTTCTTTCTGTTAAGAGTTTCAGAAACTTCTGCAGGTTAGCAGTATCTTAAATGTGAGACATTCATTTTAAAATGCCATATTAATAATTAAATTTTTGTGGAAATGCATTTAATTGGCTAAATTTGTGATCCTTACCACTTTAATAATAACATGTAGCTCTGGTATCCTCAATACGAATAATACACTGCAGTTCAGCAATTATAGACAAGGGCTGTAAAATGGATATAAAATGAAGATAGTAGAAGGAGGTGTTTGGACTGATAAATGACATATGCTGACCCTGAATCATTAAGTTTTAATGAATATTATGATACTGTTGCAAGGGCAAAGGTGGTTGAAACAGGTGTTTGGGATGAATTTTTAATTAGTTTTTAATTCTTCGGGGATGAGCTCTGAGTCAAAAGAGTCCATGTTCTTAATTCAACATTACACACAAATCAATAACAAGCAATTTATTTGCTAATTTTTTTTCTTTGTACAGAATGAGGCTGTGGAAATTGTTTTGTACAAGTAAACATTACCACTTGTATTCAACAGAAGTCATTTTGTCACAATTGCATCTGACTAGACAGGGAACGATACATGAAAATATCTTTTCATTCCAGAATTTAGAAATGGTGGAATGGAAAGGGACCAAATACAGCATTTCTGAATTTGAGCATCCCAGAATAACTCAGTTCTGGAACTTATGATCTTGTCTATTAATTCTATGATTGAAATAACTCTACAGAGGTCAGTATTCCATCACCAGGGTCAGCCTTTACATACACATAGAGCACCCTTGACACTGATTCAGCTCCCTCAGAGCCAGCTGTCAGAGTGAACACAACCTCTGACACTCCTGTTTCTATCAATCAGCCAGAGCTCCCTGATTGGACCAGATTAACAGCCCCAATCAAGGAACTCATATTCTATGTTCACTTGGTGGAACACATTACAGTCACTACAGTGATAAACACTAGTTTAGTCAGATAATGATATTTATATTTAATAATAAGTGAGGGAATAAGTGTGTATATATTATGAATATGAGGATTCAGTTTTCATACCAATTCTGTACTTTGCATCCAGAGTCAGTTTGAAGTCTGCATGAGTGCAGTTTTTCCTGGTAGTTTTCTTGTCACCTCTCTTGAAAGTGGCAACTTGTGTTGAGCCATGGTTACTCAACCACACAGACACTTCTGTTACCATTCGCTTAACATGTGGTGATCCAGGCTATTTGACTGTGTTGGGTGGCTGTAATGTCCACACATGCACTTGATCCAGCAGTGCTCACTGGATAACAATCAGGATACTCCTTAATCTTTAAGCCCAGTTGCAGCTTGTGGTTTATTGACTGTGTTAAGATCGGCTTTCATGAAAGAGATTTCTTGATGTTTTCAATGGTGGGTGTCTCAATGAGGATAAATATAGGAATTCATAATACATTGTTGCAGATTGCCTAGAAAATAAGACAGCTGATGACAATTAAAAAGATGTAGGGGGAGAAAGCAAAGTGACGTCACTTTATGAAGCCTTTCTGGGGGTGGTCTCATATGATACTTTCCAAACGTTATCTGAAATATATTTTATCTTGATTAATATTGTTTATTGTAACTCCTGCTCACTGAAATCATATTTCCTGACTATTCTGTACTGCTTATGAATAACCAGCTTATGCAGTGCTGCTATGTATTGCTAAGATTCAAGTCACCCTTTTTTAAACCACTGAGATCGAAGTAGCTGAAGCATTGTAAATGCATCATGTGTAAGCTCAATCTCTTTGCTGTGTAACCTAGATTCCCACCATTGATGTACACAAAGGGAAGCCAGAACTTCAGACCTAAACACAGATTAATTCTGAGGTGGAGCCGCTTTGTTCTAGGGGTTTATCTGTCCAACTGGAGCCTCTTATCTTAGATTTGATATTCTCAAAGTTTCCTCCTGTCCCTTTAGACTGTGGTGTTCCGCAGTTCAGCGCAGAGTTGGAAGTCTCTGCTATCAGATCAGCAGGAGAGCCTTTAGTAGCTCACATAAACCTTTTAAATTTTTATCGTCTGCTCAGGAACAATATGTGGTGTGACTGCTTTTTCAGATTAGTCCTTTGTGATGATAAGAAATATTTGTGCCTTCCGCAAAACAAAGCGGACTTATAACGAAGGGATGTTCTGCTCAGAATTCAGTGCTTTTTTTTAAGATTAGATTACTTACAGTGTGGAAACAGGCCCTTCAGCCCAACAAGCCCACACCGACCCGCCGAAGCGCACCCACCCAGACCCATTCCCCTACATTTACCCTTGCACCTAACACTACAGGCAAATTACCTGACCTGCACATTTTTGGACTGTGGGAGGAAACCGGAGCACCCGGAGGAAACCCACGCAGACACGGGGAGAATATGCAAACTCCACACAGTCAGTCGTCTGAGCTGGGAATTGAACCCGGGTCTCTGGCGCTGTGAGGCAGCAGTGCTAACCACTGTGCCACCGTGCTGCCCACTCAAATGTTACTGAAATGGGTATGTTATCATAAATGCATCTAAGTAAGAAGTTCATCGACATACCAACTTGCTGATTGCTTTATCCACTACAACCCTAGAAAATAGCTCTCCTGCAAAGTTGTCCCTATGTGGGTAGATGGGCAAAATCACAAAAGCATGCACAGGCCAGCAGATTCCAGTTGTGGTCTTTCAAGGTTGCAGGAGTCCAGGGGAGGAAGCATGATTCAAGTTCCACTTTGTGAATAGTAGTAATAGTGATCTGTACTGTGCAGTTCTGGTTTTCATGTGTGGGTTAGTTCAGAGGCCTTGCTGACTGTGCTGATGGGAGCAAAGATATTATTTGGTTATGTGAACCAGCGGTGTGTTTTTACGTTACCTGTAGGCATTCTTCTTATCATATGAAATAATTCTGTTCAACAGGACCTACAACAACATAGCCAAACTGTATAAACACATGCAAAGTTTATTCATCCGGAAGAGTATGTTGTTGTTGAGCATCACAAACAGGCCTTCTGAAAGAGCATGCTTGCAGTCTGTACAAAATAAGAAAGGTTTGGAAAATGGTTTAAAGACCTGTTGGGAGCCTCCCTATAAATGAAGACTAGATCGTGTTTGATGTGTGCGATTCAGGGATGAAGCCTGCATGCCCTTTCAAACAGCCAGAACACACTCTAGTCAACCTGCAGTGACAGAGGTTGAAATGATGCCAGCTGCTTTGGCAAGTTCCAGACAACTCTTGAGCTCAGGTGCGCTGGACCCTTTAGTGTTCCAAAAGGATTCAGCAAGTAAGCATGTAATGCTGATATTTATTCACAGTAACTGAATCCAGGAGTAGTGAGCATCCCAGGAGTGAACACCATCTTTTGACCATTGGGAAATAAATTCACATTGAACCCGAACATATGGAATAGTGGTTTCCTGTCTCAGTGGTGCAAATGTTATGTGAACAGTATCCTTTGTCTCTGCTTTGACCTGTGTTAAAATCCAGCCAGAAGAGAGAGAATAACTATATCTGTGTGTTGATGGCTGTTAACCCCTTGAATGCAAAGAGGTACATTTTCACACTTGAACTATTTAAATGAGAACTCTGCCACAATTTCCTGTCTTATGTAGACTCTCACTCAAACTATTAACAAGTCACCCCGCATGTCACGTCAACTTTGATCGTACTTTATTGTTTTAACATGACCTGCTTTAGGTGTTTGATAAAAATATTTCTCTTGGTCTGAAGTTACTCTGTCAGTGAAATTTGTCCGAGTAGCTTCAAATCTGTTATGCGTAGCACAAGCACTGAGATGGTACAGACTGGAGGGACTGAATGGCCTCTTCATTTCTCAATGTTCCTCAAGTTCTCCTCCAGCTAAACTAAGTATTTTGGATGCTAAGGAAAAAGAATCTACCTTGTTGGGCGATTCCTTTAAAAAAAAGATTAAAGCTCACCTGTCTTTTTTTCTGGCAACATTCTGCGTCATACACAAGGCAGACATCATCCTAGCATTACTGACAGCTGGGGTCAGTTCTCTTGGATAGAAATGAGCTCTGAATAGTGAGCAATCATTTCTCGGCAGATACCTGACAAAACAGATAGCAGATAATTGCTGTTTCTTTATCGTCCGAGTTCAGAGGTGTAGTTTGTGCAATTAAGTGAGTACAAATGCACAAAATTCACAGGATTTGACACCTGCACTGCCGGGAAAATAAGTAATGTTAAGAGACTACCTCTAGGCTGCGATATGGAAAAGGTTTCTCATAAATCCAAATAATTGTAGCGCTCAATGGGTTTCAAATTTGTATTAGGGTTTTTTGAATGGATTTGCTTCACTCAAAAAGAAAATGCCAATACAATTATTCTTGATATAGAATCAGGCATTGCCATGTAAAAATAACATCTTTAAAAAAGCAAAACGAAAGAGAGAGCTCCCCCCAGTTTTGCCGACTGGTTCCCAAGGAGTTTTGTGCTTTCCTCCATTGGGAACAATGAGGGGATTGACTGTGTATCGTAACATGTAATCCATTGTAGAGCATTTGCTCCATTTTTTGCCTTCCCTTTGTTTATACTGTGAGTTGAGACATATTCTTTGTTTATTTGTAGAAAAGGCCTTCAGTCCCAAGTGAAGGATGAGTGACTGTATGCATTTGATATAGTGGAGGGGGGGATTCCCTTTGCTGCTGTGCTCCAAACCACAGCACTATACTCAGTAAAGTAATACTGATCTTTGATAAATCTTTTAAAGAATCTATTGTGAAGTACTGCTTTGAAATAACAGCAGCAAGATTAAACATGCTTCTGAAAGGTGCTTTCCACTTACAGCACTAATCATTGTCTGCATGTTGTGCTGCAGCGGAGCTATTGTTTATCCAGTAGGGTTGGGGTTAAAGAAAGAAGTCAAAGTGACACAGTTGGCTGTCCACTCTCCAGAGTTATATTGCGGCTCAGATTTCCTGTTGAGTACTGTAGGTTTCTTTGTCTTTAATGATGTTCAGATCTCCAGTAATAACAATTTAGTTTTTTGACTCCTTATAACTGCATTACTGAGGGTGAGGTGTGAATAAGGATCATGCCATTAGCATCCTGAAGTCAAGAAAGGATGCATTTGGGTGACCTCCAGTCTTTTAATAACATTCTTACAGTTGTCTATTGAAAGTGAAGCAAACTGTTATTGCCATACGAGACAGGTAACTGGTAAGTGAGCAATAGCCTTTGTGATACTGAACTGTAGAGTCTAGCTTGATGCATGCAAAGATGATGGTCAGTCTTGATGCTAAACGGACAAAGGAGTCAAGGGTTGTGGAATACAGACAGAAGGTGGATGTGAGACAGCAATAGATCAGCTCTGGTCATATTGAATGTTGGAACTTGCTCAAATGGCTAAATGGTATATTCCTGCTCCTGGGTCCTGTCTGCTGATGTAAAGCTGACCCACTGCACATGTGCAAAGGATGATGAAAAGTGGCCAGGCTATCTACTTCTGATTGTAAACACTTACTTCTGTGTGCAAATGTGGAGATAGTGGAAATCTGAGGCTCTTTTCATCATGTGAAACTGATGTTTGGTTGTCTTGTTAGGGAATAAGCAAGGGCCTTGGTACAAAAGTGGGGTGAGCCTGATACATGTTGCAGTTGTGTATATCTAATATTCGGGTAATCCAATTCTGGGTCAGTCTGATGTGTGTAACAATAGCATCTTTTCTAATGACCTGGTTTTAAAGTATGAGCTTCAGGCCCTGTTAACTGATTGATTGATGATGGGGATGGGAAAGAGGCAAAGTTTGCGAACAATATTTATTCAGCCGCAGGTGGTCAAGTGCTGACATAATGTGTGTATTTTGGTGATGAAGGGATTGCCTTTATATTTCTTGAGACATTGGGAAGGCTATTTCTTACCATTTGGTGACTGGCCATATGTTCACAAAAACTCAATTCAAACTTTTCCGATAACCAAAATTTAGAAATTTTATAATCTCTGAATCCCTGTTGACATTACTTTTTCAATTATAAAAGCACAACTATTGATATTTGTTGGCAAAACATTGGAAACAACCAGATTTAAAGCAAGAAAAATATCAGCTCTGCTCAAAGTCTGTGAGAAGATTTGTAGCTCGTTGTTGTGGTTCTGTTCGCCGAGCTGGGAATTTGTGTTGCAGACATTTTGTCCCCTGTCTAGGTGATATCCTCAGTGCTTGGGAGCCTCCTGTGAAGTGCTTCTGTGATCTTTCCTCTGCCATTTGTAGTGGTTTGAATCTGCCGCTTGCAGTTGTCAGTTCCAGCTGTCCGCTGCAGTGGTCAGTATATTGGGTCCAGGTCGATGTGCTTATTGATTGAATCTGTGGATGAGTGCCATGCCTCTAGGAATTCCCTGGCTGTTCTCTGTTTGGCTTGTCCTATAATAGTAGTGTTGATCTAGTCGAATTCATGTAGCTTGTCACCTGCGTGTGTGGCTACTAAGGATAGCTGGTCGTGTCGTTTCGTGGCTAGTTGGTGTTCCTTAGTAGCCACAGACGCAGATGGCAAGCAACATGAATTCGACTGGGACAACACTACTATTATAGGACAAGCCAAAAAGAGAACAGCCAGGGAATTCCTAGAGGCATGGCACTCATCCACAGATTCAATCAATAAGCACATCGACCTGGACCCAATATACCGACTACTGCAGCGGACAGCTGGAACTGACAACTGGAAGGGGCAAATTCAAACCACTCCAAATGCCGGAGGAAAGATCACAGAAATGCTTCACAGGAGGCTCCCAAGCACTGAGGATGTCACCTAGACGGGACGAAACGTCTGCAACACAAATTCCCAGCTCGGCGAACAGAACCACAACATATCAGCTCTTCTTTTGATTGACGTTAGCTGAATGCATTGATTACTGGAAGTTTAGAGTTTTTCTAGGCTTCTTGCTTTCCTTTCAATAGCCAGCAGTTGGGGATATTGCGTGTCTTGACTTAGGAAAAAAATAAGTAGAATAAGATAAAGAGAAGTGACATAAGTAGCAAGAATGCATGTTCCTAATGATGTTCCCTATGCATTAGGAGATGACAGCTCTACCTGAATGCTTTTCGTTTCTGTGTTCCTGTATTTCTTCAACTGAATCACATTAATTTGGAGCTTACCTAATCAGAAAAACAACTATCAGAATGCATGTATATTCAGTATAACAAAAGATGCATTTTATGTTAAACAGAAGAATAGTAGAAATCATTGACCTTTACTAGTACATGGTAGACCAGCCACTCGCTACCATGTATTGTGAAATGCAATGATGTTTACCATTTTACGACTCAACATAAAACCCTCTTTCATTACAAAACAGCCATTACTATTCAGCACAACACAGTGCACCTCAGCACCACTCGGCATAGTTTAAAGGTTGGGAATGGTTTGTCGTGTAGCATCTGTTTGGACCTGTGAATGCCTTGGAACATGTTTGTAAATATTCTCACCTTAAATAAGCCTATTGCACCGCTAAATTAAACACAAAATGAAAATGTGCACTTTATTTCTTCCCTTCAGATTAAGTTATGATCTTGTGGCAGCGATTGAGAATGTGTTTAATAAATAGTAAAATAAAATCTGAAATAGTTCAAAATCAGGAGGGCATAAGAACAAATTGGTGATGAATGATAAATTTGTGCAGCCTCAATTCTAAATATATTAGTGTTGTGATGAATAGAAACAAAGCTGAGAATTGAACATGATAATATTGTCAAAGCATCCATTATAAGTATTCCAAAAAAAAATCACATTGGTTAATAGTGATCACACCATTGACATTTGAAGTGTTAAATTATTTTTTATAAAGTGCATTTCAACTCACCATTTAGACTATATAATAATGACTGAATGCACTTAAAAGACGTTTGATTCAGTGGCAATTGATCACATGGATTTTGGTTACTACCATATTTTATGTATATTTCTAGTGAGACGGAAGCAGTGAATGGTCTTTAAAAGGCACAGACAATATCAGCAGATTAAATGTATTGATAACTATCTGCCTAATTTCTTTTCACATTCCCATTTATTGCTTTGGAGAAAGTTCAGAGTAATCAAGAATGCACTTTAGTATATAGAATATAATTGCATTTGGCACCAAAACACATAACCTAAAGGGAGCAAAATTTCCCAATGTCTGTAAATGTCATGTTCATAAGGGTTGCAGGTATTACATGTCTGAACTTTGTAGTTATCAGACAGGTTCTAAAATGCTGTCTTTAGGAACTTTACATGAAGTGTGGTGGAGGGATGTCACAAGAATGATGTTTTACAGTTTCCAATCGAGCCAGAAATAATGTTATGCCAATGTTGGGAGTATATTAGTGTGAAGCAGCATTCCTCCATTGAAGCTGTCTCATCGTATATAACCACCTGCATGCAATTTCACCAGCATGAGCTACTAGGTAGGATTGTCATTTTAAAGATCTCACTGGGACACCTTTTTCTTGGATTTTGTTTTTGTGCATTTTCACCAAGGGTCCATTGTGAAATTTTAACAGGCCAGAAACAAGACTGTGGTAGTTAACATAACTAATTTAATCATTGGC
This sequence comes from Chiloscyllium plagiosum, assembly GCF_037043375.1. Classification (NCBI taxonomy): domain Eukaryota; kingdom Metazoa; phylum Chordata; class Chondrichthyes; order Orectolobiformes; family Hemiscylliidae; genus Chiloscyllium; species Chiloscyllium plagiosum. The sequence goes on from NW_028270163.1 coordinate 37,448,450, forward strand.
TTGAGAATCTGGCATCCAAACATCTAATGCTAAACCATCAGATTTGGACTTTAATAATCAGTCTGCAAGGAAAGCTGCAATTCATTTGAGCAGAAGCCCGAGAGGCAACCCAAGATGATGATGATGAGATGAGGTATATCTAGATAGTATAGTATTGCTGTGCCAATTAAATAGATTACTGCATCCATGGACATGGATGGATAGGGACACTTAGAAGCATTTTAACCTTCAGTTCCAAGGGACTTTGAAACAAATGAGAGGCAATAAAGGTTGTGAATGCAGGACAGATGAAAGCAGGCTGGCAGAAGGAATATCTCCAAGCAAAATCAGTAGCATAAAAGAAAGAAATAAGCAAACACAAATTGGACATTGCAAGTAGCCAGCTCAGAGGGCTGGATTTTCCTGAAGTAGTGAGGCAGTTGGTGGTGGGCGAAGTAATTGTGGTGCTGGATAAATCATGGGCAAATCAAGTCTGGATGGATCCCTGATGCATTCCTCCATCAGAGAGCTTGTCGAGAGCTTCCTGGGGGAACCATTAACATTGTTCAGGCGCCAATAATTTTACTCCTTCATTGACAATTTGCCAGTTGTTGTACAGTCCCTGCTTTGGGGAGGCCATTGGAGCTTGTAACATTAGGGAATGGACTTCTGACGAGTAGGGTTCTCAACTACAATTTCAATAAGCCACCTCAAGGGTTTCCATTTCCAGCCAGTGTTCAGTTTTCTGGCTTATACTAATGTTCTAATTGCCTTGCTATAGCCCAGCTTCACTTCACTTCACATATATCCCTACAGCTTGCTGTCTCCTCAGACTGCAGATGTGTGTTACTACTGTACTAGCAAACAGTGAGCATCTGTACAACTGGCTGAATGTGCCTGTGTCTCCAGCATCTGTGCTCTGTGGAAAATTGTAATGGGTGTACGAACTGGCAAAGCTGGATTCCTTCATGCCCTGTACCCACTGACCCTCTGCCTCATTAACAGTCGCTCCCAGTCTTGCAGTGAAATGATAATTGCTTAAATTGTTCAATAAAAGCTTTTGGTGTATCCTGCATGTGTTAGCGCCTACTCAGGATCATCGGATAGAGCAGATACTGTCTGACAAATGCTACATACAAAGAGGTTCTGCGGAGGGGGGGGGCCAAGGCATGCTTCCCACGAACATTCTTAAAATATTGCATGGTTGTAAAAACTGGCTGATGTATTTTAAAGTACCAGTTTAGCCTGAGGCCACATGAAGAATGGACGCCTGAATCAAGCAAAACACGTTCTTCCCCTATGTATCCATGCTGAAACAATGCCAGCAAAAGTAGGACATATGATACCAGTTTCACTTCATTTTATCCATTAACCATGTCGTGTCTGCTATACAGCAAGGTTAAATGACCTCTTTTATTTGCAAGTGGATTTATTTTCCTTAAAACAAATGCAAAACACTGCAGATGTTGGAAATCTGAAGTCAAAACAGCAAGTGCTGCAAACTCTCAGCGAGTTAAGCACCATCTGTAGAGAATTAACCCTTGGGACATCAACCTGAAATGTTAATACTGTTTTTTTTTGTAGATGCTGCTTGTCCTGTTGAGTATTTCCAACATTTTATCTTTTTGTTTTGTATTGAATATTTTTTCTTTCAGTTTTTGTCCTGTTATCTCCCAGCTGTTAGTGTTTGTTAAAGTGCATCCTCTTCCCAATGGACAGAGAAAGGACATGCATTTTTACAGTGCGTTATCACATCTTGACGAATTGCTAATTGGCTTTGCAACCAATAAATTAACTCTGAAATGCAGTCATCGTTATAACCTAAGAAAATGTGACAGCTAATCTTCACACAGCAAGGCCCAAAAACAGTAATGAGATGAATGGCTAGTTAATCTGATTTGGTGTTGCTCACCAAGAGAGTAATGTCTGCCAGGTGATAACTATTGTCACTGTGAACAGTCTTGTAAGGTTATGCATTTAAGCCTCACTTGGATCACAGAATCTCAACACTGCTTTGGGATAATGCATTGCCATTAATAAAGCCATGAATTAACACAAATCTAATAATAAGGCATAAGTGTTCCCAAGTGAACTAAACCAAGACTTGGATATGGTCATTCTAGATGCACATTTTTCAGATCCAGCAGTAATATTGGCCATGATCGGTCAATAGATAACAGTTCAGTACACATCCAGTATATAAGTCATGGCTCTTTACTTACTCCCGACTTTCTTTTGTTTGTGGATTTTTACCATATTCAGTTGTCCTGACTATTTTTTGATAATGTAAATGAAAGCTGGGCTCCTTTCTCACATGCATGCAATCATCTACCTTTTAAACGTGTTTTGTGATGAGAAAACAGCAAGTCTGAAACCTCAGTCATAATGTAACAGCAAGATACTGAGTTGCTGGAAATCTGAAGTAAGACAAGAAAACGCTGTAAACGTTCAACAGGTCAGGTAGCATCCTTGGAGAGAGAAGCAGAATTAACAATTCAGATCTATCCTTGAGATATTATCCCAACTGAATGTGTTTCGTGTGTGTGTGTGTGATGTGTGTATATGTGTCTAAGTGCCCAATATATACACAGCTGGAAGTCCTCTTGGGGGTTTGTTGAATAGGCTAAGGATTTTCAGCCCCTTACGTTGAATCGAAGCTTGCTGACCAATGCAAATGGCTTTGGTTCTGTATCTTTCCGGAGATGTTATATCAATAGCTGGTACATCTCTTCTGTTAATTGTATCCATATGCATGCATTAGGTTCCTCAAAGAGAGAGATGTCATTGTGAAGTAATTAAGTATATTTCCAATTTTGCCGCTCGGGGTCAGCATCGGACTCCCACAGTTCAGATTTAGCTCAGACAGCTGCAAAACAAAGCTCCTTTCTCCCTGTCCCATGTTGCATTAACGCCAACCACAGAGAAAAAAGTCCTTCCAATCCCAACCATCCTGCTGGACTCTGGATGAGAACACATATTTGTGCCAAGTTGTGGGTGGTTGAAAGCTGTGGGCTGCTCTAAGATCTGGGTTGAAAGTGCCCAAACTCACATCAAGTGGGACCCTTGAGAGTTGGCTTCCATCCCAATACTGTGCAATTTTAAATGCAAGTACAGACCTAGATCAGATGGAAAAGAATGAGTTAGGTTGGAGTTTGCAGAGCCTGCAAAGAAAAGCAGATAAACAACTAAGCACAGTGGTTAATAATTACAGGTGGCAGCAGCCTCTCTAAGCTCAGTTTATTTGTGCTTAATGTCTCATTCGTACCCTGGGGTGTTTGCGACGGATTGGTTACGATTCTAGTAACATAAGCAAAGATAGAGATCGCTCACTATAGATAACATATAGGAAAATTATGATCAATTGCAAGACAGAACTAACCTTGCCGGTGTTTTATTCTTTTCTTTGGATCCATCAGGCAACGCATTGATGGGAAATTCATCAGCCACGTTCATGGGAAGTTTCCTAGCCAGCAGCTTGGGGTCAGCACCTGCTCATCCTGCGGGACCCACGTCTTCCCCCTCGGAGCCCGCCTTTCGAAGTCCACACTCAGCGACATCACAGATCTGGTTTTCCCACTCCCACGAAGGTAAGAAACACAGTTGGGGAGCACCCCAAGAGACTGAATAAATCTTGTAAATTTAAATAAAGCTTCCCACTTTCAGCTGGAGTGATTCTGTGCACATGACTGAGTGGAAGTCTGGGTGGTAAGACATCTGGTGGCCTTGAGCCGAGTATTATTCTCAGTGGGATTCCCTACACATACACACAAACAGCAGAGCTGGAATAATTATTCTTCATTGGACTGTGGTGTGATGTGCTTTGAATTGTAGATCTGTGTGTGCAGAGCTTTCCTCATTGATGCTTAATACAGTATGGGCACAGACATCTGTGTCTAAGGAGCCAGGGACTGCATATGCAGCTAGCATGGTGTAGATATCAGCAAAGTCTGGATTGTCTTGTACTCATATGCATATTTTAACAAATAATTATTATTTTTATAATCACAACAATTCTGTGAAAGTCCAAGTCAGAATTTATTTCAGGAATCATGTTGATTTAAAAAAAATCTGTAGTCTAGAAACTACATTTGATACTAATAATTATTAAAACTTAATGTACTTGTCTGATACTCTCCTCAAAGTTTTAATTCTGTCTTTATTGTATATATGTATGTTAAAAAAAGTAATATAATGATTGGATGAGCCTATAAAGGAAGAAATCTTGTGGAGTCTTCCACAAGTTCAGCATATCTCAAAATGTTTTAGAAGAAAATGCTTTGGGCAGCATGGTGGCTCAGTGGTTAGACTGCTGCCTCATAGCACTGGGGACCTGTGTTCGATTCCAGCCTCGGGCAATTGTCTGTTTGGGTTTCCTCCCACAGTCCAAAGATGTGTAGGCCAGGTGAATTGGCCATGCCAGATTGCCCATTGTGTAAGGTGCATTGGTCAGAGGAATATGGGTCTGGGTCGGTACTGTTTGGAGGGCTGGTGTGGACTTGTTGGGCTGAAGGGCCTGTTTCCACACTGTAGGGAGTCTAATTTAAATGAAGTACCTTTTGAAGTTCAGTTCCTGTTACAAGAGAGACAGAAGCCAATTTGCACAGAGCAAACTTGCACAAACAGCAATGTGATAATATGTATTTTTAAATTGAATGTGAGAATAACTATTAATCAAGAAATTAAGGATAACCCTTCTACTGCTTACTTGAGACAGTAGACAGGACAGTAAACATTGACTTAACATCTCATCCAAAGGCTGCACTACTGCCAATGCAGTACTTTATTAGCACCACAGTATAGTGTCAGCATAGATTTTTGGGCTCAAGTCTCCAGAGTGGGATTTGAACTCTCAATCTTCCAATGTGGGACTGTTACCAGTGGACCCATAGCTGACATGTTGAATAGCTCCAGGACTGGAAATGTATTTTCCAAAAATGCAAGCCATTGGAGAATATATGTAGACAATGTACGTCATGCTCTTAAAGTTGTTTCACATCATTGAATCCCTTTCGGTATCCCTCTTTTAGCCAAGTACATGCATCATTCATCAATGCTTGTATAGTTGCTGAGCATTTGAATTGTGCTGAACACTACCATCTTGTACTGTATATAGTGCAATGTTAGCTAAAGACATCATCACTTGATCAGCGGAAATATATTTTCACTAATAAGTCTATAAATGGAAGGAATTCCTTCATTGCCTTATACATTGAAGTAGTTTGTGTTGATATTGTTTTGGTGTATCTAATTAAGGCTGACTTTCAGTGACATGTGGCATAGTCAAAACTATTGATAACCATTAGTTTAATCAATTATTGTAAACATTACGCAATCTTCAAAGCCTGAGATCACAAAACAAAAATATTGTGGAAACAGAATTTGTAAAGCAGAGTAAAATCTTTAGACCCATTAGGGCTGAGCTGATTATAACTGTTTAACTGCAGTGATCTTTCTCATAGCCTTCTTTCTTTGTGAATATTTGCTCATTTATTTTTTAGAATTGTCATATAGTTGACATTTGTCACAAATTGTTTAATTTTTAAGAATTCTTAGGGTGAAAACATTTATTTTAATTTATTCTGTATTTTTCTGTTAATGATTATTTAAATACATAGGAATTCCGACAAAAAAACATTTTGTTTTGTCCAGTTTGACCATTGTTGGTGTTTGGAATTGGAATCCTCCAATTCAGAGCCCAGGTTCTGATTGTGATTCACCAACCAGTGAACAAAGTCATTCACTATGGTATTTAACCTCTCAAAACCCTTCATCATTTTGCAAACCTCTAACGTGATCTGCTTTTAGTCTTTATCACCCCTGGGAAATGAGCCTTCGTTTTTAAAGCTTTTTTCCTTACCTAAGCTCTTATAGTTCGAGTAATTCAAATACTTTCCTTAGTAATGCATGCCCAGACTTTATTACAGTACTTCAACTTGATCAATGTCTTATACACGTTTAATATCACTTTATATTCAGTGCACCTAAACTATTAAAGGCACCATTCTATGTTTCTTTTTTATGATCTTTTCTGTTTGTGTTCTTATCTTTAAAGATATATGTTTCTGCTTGCTTAAATCTCAGCGCCCTTTCATTTTAAAAAAAAATAATATTCAGGGTTTAAGTTTTTCTGCACTGGACCTATCTGCCCACTCCTCAAACCCATCAGTAACCTCTGCATTTTTCCTGAGGGTTTTCCATATCCTCTCATTTGCAATTGTTAATAAACTTCAATATAATTCCTCTTGTGACTAATTCCAAAATCTTTTGCATGCATTGTAAGGAAAAGACATGTCCAATGCTGATTCCTTATTCCTGAAAATGTGTTGCTGGAAAAGCGCAGCAGGTCAGGCAGCATCCAGGGAACAGGAGAATCGACGTTTCGGGCATAAGCCCTTCCTCAGGATGCCTTCCTTGAAGAAGCTCTCTTCTTACAATGATTCCTTATTCCCTCAATCTGAAAAACCTGTATTTTCTCCCACTCTTTGTTTTCTGTTTACATGCACTTTCTCCAACAATGTAGCTCTTTTCCCTTCCACACAATTCTTTCGGTGGTGAGATAATATTTTACAGATGGATTGAATGTTTTAACTGATATGCCGCCAGAGGCTTCCTGTAGCTGTCCCAAGGATAAATGGAGAAACAGCAACATGGGAGAAAAATCTGTGTAAAGGCAGATATCACAATGCAATTTTTGTATTGGACGGTAGCCTAATTGTTCATGGATGTGATAATAAATATTGGCAATATTAACAGGAAATGTATGCAAACGGGACTGAAGTTTCTGAAATTACACAAAGAACCTGGGGTTGTGGAGGCCTGCTGCTGGCGAGTCTGGGTCCTCACGATTGTACTACAAAGTTTCCTTCGGTGGGGGCAGAGTGTGAGAGAGAACAGTAGTGGAAAGAGGCTGGACATGGCATCTGGCAATGCAAAGGGGATTTCAGATCCAGCCTGATGACTGTGGGATGGGAATCTGGGGTTGGGTGAGACCAACAATTTGAAGGGATGTTTGAGATTAGCTGGGGAAGGCTGCCGCTCAGGTTGGAGAAATGTTTAGGATCGGAAGGTATCCCAATATGGGGGAAGATTGGCATTTGGCAGTAGGGATAACACTGAAGATCTGGTTGAAAGATGTTGAAGACTCCCTGAAGGGGCCTTGGATACCACTGCTCTCTCTGACACACAGAATGCTAACAAAACCATTGACAGATACAAAATGCTAAAGGAACTATGTAATTCTCTGTCACAGAAAGTGGTTAAGGCCAAAACATTGAATGTCTTCACAAAGCAATTAGATTATAGTTCTTAAGTGTAAAGGGGTCAAAGGGTATGGGAGGGAGCAGGAATTAGATGGTTCTAAGTTCACAGGTAGATTCAAGGCAAGTAAAGGATTAGGTATCTTTCATGTGGGCTCTGAGTAGATTTTTTTCTATAAAATGTGAACCATCTGAATGGTTTTATGAGCTTCTTTCATTATAAGTGTATATAAATGAGAACACTATTAGGTTGTTAGTTTTTTTCTTCTTTGCATGGTTCCTGAAGTCTGCTGATGGTTGACAGGGATGGGGCTCTGAGGCATCATGGATGTTGACAGAGACATGGGACATGACCTGGCTTGGGCTATGATGTAGCATGTGAGTTAAGGTTTGTCATTCAGAAGAGGTATGGGAAAATGAGGTGGGTGGGGTCATGCGTTGACATGAAGCAAAGGGCGATGACTGTCATGAATGGGTGGGTGAGGGCCTGAGATAACATGGAGATACATAAGATGTATGAGGACATTACATCCGTGGAGGAATATGATAGGAGCGTGGAAGGGTGCACTGGGTTGTTACAGAGGTGGCATGGGATACATGGGGCAGGATTTGAAATCCTGGAGTCACAGAGGCTATCTGAGAGAGGTGAGGGCGAGCAGATCTGGCAGCTTCTAAAGCAACTAGTACACAGTGTCAGAGAACCAAGCGGGCCTTTATAATCTCCATTCTGGAAATCAACTGCCCACATGACCATTTTGGATTTGCTTTCAGGGCCAGTAGGCGTGACTCTCGCCTCCATTACCCTTAGGCCAAACTTTGAGTCTAACAGAGTCCTTTAAACTGAGGTGCTCTACCTGACTCACGAGTGAAACCTGTTTAAAATATAAAAGGATGATAATGGAATAGGGTTGTTGTCAGGTTGTCCAATGAAGATACCTTAGTAATTTCGTAATGCGCTCCATTAGTATTTGTTAGGCTAGGTTGGACAGAGTAACTGTTTCATTCACTGAAGTTTACTTAAATCAGACCTACCCAGGGTTGATACAGCAGCTGTGAACTAACTTTGAAAATGACTTAAATATCTCATATGGAAACAGGAAAGGATCCTTTCAGAGTGCCAAGAATTAAATTTAACATTACCATGATTCAAGACAACAGAAAATACTTTTGCTCTCACCAGTTCATTGGAACATGTTTATTGTTGCTCTGAAGCATGACTAATAACGTTTAAAACTTCTTTAGTCAGTGCAACAGACAAGGCCTAGGTACATTCAAACAGAAATGATAATGAGTGCCATCAGTTTTACAAACCAAATTTTACATTTCTTGAGCAACTAAATGAAAGAAAACTACAAATTGACATTGAACACCGTGGAAAGGGCACTTATTGTGGATCTTTGTGATGAAGGGTTTATAGACAGCGATGACACTGAATACACTCCAACTGTTATAGAACCAGATCCCCATTTTTGTAGCCAGCAGTGATCCCTCTGGGATGACAGATCAGTAACAACGTTGAAATTTAATTTCAGGTGAGTCAATAGCATTTCTCATGATGTAGGGTAATTTTGTGCTGATACAAAATCCTGTTTTATACGAAGGGTTGAAGCTTCTCTTCCCACTCGAGAAAGCCTGAAAATGATTGTGAGCGATCTTATCATCTGACCACTTAACACACTTGTATCAAGTTTCCTTCTATTTTAATGGAAGCATTAATTCATTTAAAATATATTGTTCACGCCTTCAGTAAGATAGTAGAGAGGAATTTGATATGAGCACATTAAACATTTGTCATTTCCAGGCAATAATCCATACATTTTTAAAACATTAACTCACAATCTATAATCAATCTATGACAGACATTGAAAAAGAAGACAATGTTTTTAAAACACAAAAGCCCAATTCATTTCTTTGTCCTCTTTGAGCTAAAGGTCTCACACTAACATACCTCGTACAATTTCCCCATGATAAAGTGATCACTGACAGATTTTTTTTATCTCTCCGAAGACTGGTAAATCTAGCTGTCTTAAATTTTGATTATATGTTTTTACTCTATGATAGAATATAACCAAATTGCTGTCCAGCTAAATACAGCCTTTGCTATTGTGTGTGTATATGGATGCAGGTGTACACGTGTGAATGTTATTTATGTGTTATTCTTAATGGGTTTTGCTGAGGATTCTGATAACCATGTTTCAAAACCCTGATACTTGGCCAGTGCCACAAATATATCACGTGATCTTTCTGGTCAAACTGATGAGAAGGTCTCACTTCCTGTGAAACCAACTGACTTTCTGAAATATGATCTATTTAACAGAATTAGAGAAGTATGACTCCTTGTAAATGATACAGGTCCTATTCTGCATCTAAAGGACCCCTTTGATTAATAGTCTCCCAATTGTCAGTTAAAAGGGGAACTTGATCTAATCTGTGGCCTGGTTCTTTTTAATAGTTTGCCAACAGCTCTCTGCCAAGCATTCTTAAACCTGCTCATGTGTTGTGGAAACATGAGGGTGGTAATGTTGTGCCTGGGTGAGAAACCATTGCTTCTTCTCTCTGTGGAAAATTCATTTCTGGCATGTTGACCTTCTGGATTTGTTTGCAATTTCAAGGAGAAATGTATTCATTTATATTTATTGTGTGAGGAAAGGATTTTGTGGCAATTTGCATGCTAAAATAACAGACTATGCATCACTCTGGGATATTACTTGAAGTAGTGAGGTAGCTGTGTCACACAGGAGCAGACTCTGGCTAAGGATTCATGTGAGTAAACTAATGAAATCGGCTGTCATTCTTAATAAGCTTCAGCTCCCCCTTTTAGGTTAGCATCAGAAATTTATACCCAGCCAAGTAGTGATCTCTGCATACTTGGGCTGATTTACAAGTTAAACTATAAATCTTTACATTTATAAAGTTTGCTGGAGAATGTCACATTCATTTACAGAAGTGCATTCTCTTGGCTCTCTCGTGTACTTGAAAAACTATTTTATAAATCATTACAGTGCTCCTGGAAAGTAACTGTGGAGATGAAAAGGTTCATTAACAAGACATTTCAGATTGAATTTTAGATTAGCCGTGCAATGAAGACACCCCGCCCAATACACACAGTGAGTGGATTCTTGGAGTGGTTTACTGTACGTAAATGTATAGTACTTCTCAAGTGCATAATCTATGAAGGATTTCACAATGCATTCTCACATTACAAAAGGTCACTACTAATTGCCTTGGTGTGACATGATGATTTGTAAAACATTGCTGCTATAACAAGTTTCACATAATACATTAAAATAATAGTGTAGCTAATAAATTAATACATCTCTATTAAGCTTTACTCATACTTTTGAAATAACTCAAATGAAATACTGTATCGTAAGGTTGTGACTCCTTTAGAACCTGCAATTCCCTATTAGTTGTTTTTTTTGGGGAATTGTGACTGAGGTTCATTTAAAGGAGTAATGTCACTATCCTGGCGAATTACAAACAAGTCCAAATTCCTGAACAAGGCTGTGCTCTGAGATCTCTGCTGTTACATTATTATGTTGACTCTGGAAGTTTTTATACCTGTGGGATGTGAGCAGTTTCGGTGTGGCTCTAATATCTTTTCATTACATTGTATGTGCGACGCGTGTGCTCTTCATAAAAATGAGAACTAGGAATGGTGATCACATAAAGGCAATTATACTACGTGAGAATGAACAGGAAGTACAAAAGAGGAACCAAAAAAGAGGGACAAACATATTCATTGTACAAGGATGATGTGTCACAGCACATGGTGTTAATATTGGTTCGATAACAATGATATAAAAAATAGTAGTGGACCTGAAGAAAGATTGCATCCTTACAGTGTGAAAGGATGCAAACTAATAAATCTGCTTTGTACTATTTTTTGCAGTTGTTAATGAAGTTTGACTTAGGTTTTTACATTTAATGCTTAAAAATCAGTCCTCTAATTATTTGGCAATCAAATCACGTAGAAAAGATTCCAATTCAATTATTATTAAGTTAGGAACTTAAAAGGAAAGAAATTTAACCCAAGCTATCCACAGATTTTGACATTGGTTTTACTCCTGTTTAAACTGAATATTAAGAGTCTTGCATAAATGTTCTCTGACTTAGAAATGATTAATTAGAACCCCAACGTAGAATAGAATAGAATATCCTTTGTTGTCACGTGCTTCATTGTAGAAGAACAGTGAAAAGCTTTTACAATGTCTGCTTCTTATGGTTTAGAGGTGCCAGTGTTGGACTGGGGTATACAAAGTTAAAAATCACATGCCAGGTTATAGACCAACATGTTTATTTGGAAGCTTTTGGAGGGCTGCTCTTTCATCAGGTGGTTGTCTGTGACGAAGCAGTGCACCTAAAGCTAGTGCTTCCAAATAAACCTATTGTGCTATAACCTGGTGTGTGATTTTTAACTTTGCTTCTCACGGTGCCATTTTAGGTACAAGTACCTAGGTTCAAATCTTGGATACAAAAGAGGAATACAAAGTAGTTGAGTTACTTTATAGAGTTTAAAAAAAAGTGTGGAATTAGACATCTTTAAAGGATTGACTTTACAGACAGGTCAAAAACATTTTACATAAACATCACACTGCAGCAGTTCAGCGCAGGACCTCTGCATACGATCTAACACCCGCACCAGACTCCAGTCCAACAGCAATCCTCACTACACTTTTAGCCTCTAGTCTGCTCCATTCCAATTCTCAGCTGCTCCAAGGTATGTTCCAGGGTTGCATCCCCCGCGCCAGTCGTTGCCTTGGACTCACTGCCCACTCACTGCTCTGGGACTCACTGCCCACACTCTACTCTGGGACTGACTGTCCACACCCTGCTCTGGGACTCACTGCCCACACCCTGCTCCTGGACTCACTGCCCACACTCTGCTCCGGGACTCACTGTTCACAACCTGCTCCGGGACTCACGGCGCACACACTGCTCCTGGACTCACTGCCCAAACTCTGCTCCGGGACTCACTGTCCACACCCTGCTCTGGGACTCACTGCCCACACCCTGCTCCTGGACTCACTGCCCACACTCTGCTCCAGGACTCACTGTCCACACTCTGCTCCAGGACTCACTGTCCACACCCTGCTCTGGGACTCACTGCCCACACCATGCTCCAGGACTCACTGCCCACACCCTGCTCTGAGACTCACTGCCCGCACCCTGCTCCGAGACTCACTGCCCGCACCCTGCTCCGAGACTCACTGCCCGCACCCTGCTCCGAGACTCACTGCCCTCACCCTGCTCCTGGACTCACTGCCCACACTCTGCTCCAGGACTCACTGTCCACACTCTGCTCCAGGACTCACTGTCCACACCCTGCTCTGGGACTCACTGCCCACACCATGCTCCAGAATTCACTGCCCACATCCTGCTCCAGGACTCACTGCCCACACCCTGCTCTGAGACTCACTGCCCGCACCCTGCTCCGAGACTCACTGCCCGCACCCTGCTCCGAGACTCACTGCCCGCACCCTGCTCCGAGACTCACTGCCCTCACCCTGCTCCGAGACTCACTGCCCGCACCCTGCTCCGAGACTCACTGCCCACACCCTGCTCCGGGACTCACTGTCCACACCTTGCTCCAGGTCTCTCTGTCCACACCCTGCTCCGAGACTCACTGTCCACACCCTGCTCCGAGACTCACTGCCCGCACCCTGCTCCGAGACTCACTGCCCGCACCCTGCTCTGGGACTCACTGCCCGCACCCTGCTCTGGGACTCACTGCCTACACTCTGCTCCAGGGCTCACTTCCCACACCCTGCTCCAGGACTCACTGTCCTCTCATGCTGCTGCTCAGGGATTCACCTCTGGCGCTAAGGCGAGAGAAAAAGAAAAAGAGGAAGGAGAGAAGAGAAGAAAAAGGCGATACACGAAAAAATGGAAAGGAGGAAATGGAGAAAGAAAGTAAAAGAATAGGTGGAGCTGTGGAACTCCTGCAGGAACAGCATCCTCTGCTGCCATCTGTATTTCTGCCCAAAACTCATCTTTTCATCCCTGACACACACACAACATGAACTCTATATCATTTGAAGTTTTAGAATCATTCTGCTCCATGATATGTTGATAGCCTATGTTTATGTACACCTCTACAACATGAAATTACATTCTAAACCAGAGGTGGATCAAATTTTTTTTTGAAGCTTGAGAGTTTGTTCCAGATTTTTGGTGTTCTTTGGGGCAAGAAAACCTAATGTATGGCCTTGATTATCGATAGTCTGACATTGTTTCCTATTGAAGTTAAACACCTGCCCATATCTGTATCACCTATTCTTTTTAATATTATAAAGATGGAACTGTATTTCCTTTCATGATCTTTCCCCAGTGTTCAAGTATCCTGACAACATTTAAAGTGCTGTGGTCTGAACCTTGTCTAATAAGCCAGTATGTTTCAGAATATACAGTGCCTAAGACTAAACATGTAGTCTCTGTAAGTGCACATTTACAGACAGCATGGTGGCACAGTGAGTAGCACTGTTGCCTCACAGTGCCAGCATTCCGAGTTCAATTCCACCCTCGGGCGATTGTCTGTGTGGAGTTTGCACATTCTTCCTCTGTCTGTGTGGGTTTCCTCCTGGTACTTTCGTTTCCTTCCACAGTGCAGTGATGTGAAGTTCAGGTGGATTGGCCATGCTAAATTGCCCCTAGTGTCCAGAGATATATGCGCAAGGTTAATTAGCCATGGGAAATGCAGGAATAGGATGGGGGGGTGGGTCTGGATGGGATGCTGTTGGCAGGGTCGATGTAGACTCAATAGGCTGAAGGGATTGGATAACGTGTGTCTTCTCCAGTTTCAGAAACAAGATCAGAATAATGTTTTTGCACCTACAGAGTTTCACACCAATATCTGGCCACAGATCTAGCTAGAAAATTTCAGTGATTATTAATCACCACACTCATATTTTCTTTGTGTGCTGTATCTGCATGCACACATTACTCCAAATATGCATTACAGTGCATTTGTATTTAAATGCAATTTATCTGCCTGGTTATATAATGGTTCAAGATCTCTTGAATGCAGCCACTGTCCCCTGTACATGTTAATTGTCTACATCATTAGGTGTAAAAATTCCTTTTTTTTACACTATTCATCAGCTGTGGGAGGGACAGGGGTCTTAACACAGATGCCTGTGGAATCTCAGTGCTCACTGCTGTCCCTCGCCTCCACCTCCCTCCACTCCACCAGCTCCATGTTTTCCATCTAGCTCCATGTTCACCAAACCAGCTTTCAATTCAACAAGATAATTTACAATTAGTTCCTTCAGAAACGAAGTTGGGACATTTTATTAAACGTCTTCTGAAAATCCAATCATGTCCTTTGGCTGTTCCTCCTCCAGTAGCTTAATTGTTCCTTAAAATAATCGAACTGTGATAAAAACTATGAATTCTGCAGTGCAGGATGTGATGCAATGTTACAATATCATTATCATTATTGTTTCATTGTGCCCTCCTTCATATATTTTAAGCAGAGTGAGATGTAAGACATTACACTATGAAGTGTTATACTTGGCATTTAATATATTAGGAACATACCACTAAACAAAACATTTCACTTGCACCAAAATCCTTTAATACTTTTGAATTTGGATTTCCTGTGGAATGTACTTAATTCACAATCTCGATTTACTTCTACCAGTGCCATCAATTGTGACAGATCTTCGCCATCATTTTAATACCAAAATGGGAAGGTAGCAAGCTGGTCATAATTTAATGCACGAGACAATGGCAATCACTCACCAGCACAAATTAAATTTGTCTCAGTATTAGCTTTTAAATGTGAATCTTTTTATTTATTGCTTATTTGACCATACTCAGATATTGGTGGGAAGCCTATCTCTTAGAACCGAATGTCATAATCACAAGGTCTGAGTGAAGAAAGCCCTTTGATCATTTAATCTCGCACCTTCAGAATAATAGCCATAGCTCATTGTTTTATTTAAAATCCTAGTGCTTACATATTAGGTAAATATACATTATCATGTGTATATAAAGATCACATTGTTTAATGTAACATTGTAGTTTACCTTCTCAGGGAATTCTGATTTCAGGAATCAGTCCCCACCATGCCCCAACTAATTCCTATCTGCTTAGTTTAACACAGGACCTTTGATCATTGCTAACCTATGTAAATAGAGTTTCTCTCTTCACAAATTATTTTACCCCTTCATTTTTGCATCACATTCATTCATTTGTTTCCTACCAATTTTCTTTTATTATATCCAGTATTCAATCTTTAATATTATCTTTTAGTTTGCTTGCATTTTTATTTAATCTCTTTTATAAATATCTTTTCTCTTTCATCTGATGTTCGTACTTTATGTTGCAATCTTTGTCCGACCATACCATTCACTTCAAAATAAGCACTGCCTATTACAGAAGTTCCTTTGATTTGTTGTATAGTTTATTAAGTTGTTGGGAGAAGTTGATGATCCTTATCCCTGCCCAGAATATTCAAATGTAATTCGAAGGCTCCACACTTAATAACATCTCTTCTCATGGATACATTCCTGGAATGAATAGTTATTGATTTTGTTTTGAACATTTGCAGTTATGTTTAAGCCATAGCTGTAAGATCTTACTATTTTGTTATAAGAACAAAATGCTGCAGAATGCTACAATTTGAAATAAAAACAGAAAATGCTGAAGTTCATCAAATCTGGCAGCATCTGCGGAGAGAGAAAAACAGAATTAACATTTCGAGTTCACTGTATCTCTACTTCAGAATTAAAAATCACACAATACCAGGTTATAGTCCAACAGGTTTAATTAGAAGCACACTTCCAATTAAACCTGTTGGACTATAACCTGGTGTTGTGTGATGTTTAACTTTGTGCACCCCAGTCCAACACCGGCATCTCTAAATCATGACTACTTCAGAATTGTTTTTGTTAACCTCTCTTGACAAGATCATAAGATAAATACACGTAAACTTTCCCACTTGGTCCACTTTAATCAATCCAAAAAAGATCGACAGTTCTTGCTAGTATGGTATGTTGAATGATTCCAGGAAGTTTTTCCTTTCTATATTTTTAACACCAGATTCATTTTGTCTTTTGGAAACTTGAACCTATATCCCTTTGTCTTAATGTCAGTTAAACATAAAATAGCTACACGTATTTATAACAAAATGTACCTTTTATATGGATGCAGAAAAGTTTATCTTGTAGATTTGATCTTAAATGTTTGAAATGATTTTGTGCAGTTTGATGTGACGTGAAAAAGTGGGAATTGTTTAAAGTAATTTCTGCTGCGGAACGGTTCAGTGGGAATCCAAGAGCTTTGCCCAGAATGTTTTCTTAGTAAGTTAATTTCCCCCACCAGCCATTCAATTTACAGAATAAATGAAACTATTTGAAAGGAAACATTGTGGTTTAATTATTCTGTTTCCTTTAATTAACATTTTAGTATAAATCATAAGCAGCTCTGACATGCAAGCATCTTACTGCAATGAAGACATCAGATTATTGACTTTAAAGCTGACCATTCAATTGTTAGAAACTTTTATTGTTACTTAGTTATGTAGCATAACATTTTACCTTCCAAGTACTAGTTTTATCAATAAATAGATGAAAGGTAATGTCTTTGGAATAACGTGGAACAATGTGATGCATATGAGACTGAAAAATACAGGGAGTAAAATTAGCTTATCAATATTTAATGCAATATTCAAATGCCTCTCCTTGCCATTTTAATTGTAATATTTAGTAAATTTAAGTGAAATGGTTGAAACACCATCAAAATTACAGAGAGTAGTTTAATATAGATACACAACATTTTCAGATTTGCATTTCTCATACTCAGTTTGATGTTGTAGGGTTACATTTATTACATAAACTGTAAGTTTGATGTGGGATTCCAAAGAAGTAGAACAGAATCATTTTACATGTTTATAATTCATCCTTGCACACATGCAGTTATTGCATGTTGAATCTCACGTTTGTACACGTAATTCTTTTTTATCAACTAAACTTTCAAGTTGACAGAAATGATGAAAAAGTGGTAATTTGGGCAATGTTGAAAAATGATTTTTTATCATGTTTAACTCACAGTCAGACACTGAACTTGTTTCAAAGCAAAAGGATGAAAATAAATTGTGAGAGCAACCCAACGAATACTGAGGTATAGAGTTTTTCAGCACAGGAGGAATACGACCATCTGTAACAGTAAGAAATATTATGTCCTTACAACAGAATTAGACAGCTATCTAGGACAGTGAAAAAAATGCCATGAATTTGAAAGTCACTGTAATAAAAGGGTACAGATAAACCACTAGCAATAGTGATCCTGTCCCCATTATCTTAAGCCTCTGTAAACATTATCGTGCATTTAGCTTGTGTATAATAGGAATTGCTGATCACTTTAGAGAAACATACCCTTGTGAACTGCAGACACCTGCTTGCTGTAGTCCTTTGATGTTTGCTCCTTTCCTTCCACAATGCATTTTTGAACCATTACAATAGGAAATATGATCAGACAGTGGTAATCAGCTTTTTATATTTATATAGAATGTAAAACAAAACCGCCCAAAACAAAAGACAGTGGGACACACAAAAGGAACTGACCTCCATACACAACCAACAGCTAAACAATGTTTTAAACTTCTTCTATAATTACTGGAGTTTCAGGCTCAGACACTACATTGCAGAACAGTAAAATCAATGCATTCAACTTCCCCTGTTTTGCCTTCCAAATGAGTGCTTCTTTAGTATTCCAAAGTCGTTTGATACACTCCAGCTGGATCATATTCATAAAAAAAAAAGAGCAATTAAAATTCACAGTATGGTTGGCTCAGGAGACAGTCACCCAGTTTCAAAAATGGATGCTAAATAAGTTATGTCCTTGCAACCAACGAAAAGAAAGGGAGCAGTCTTTCTTATGGTGTGGCAGGCAATGCAATTCTAAAAATCGAGTGATTGATAGTAACAAAATGTTTCTTCCCTTTTGGAGGCTGTCCTTCATTTCCCAATGGACTGGATAGGTTTGAGCAGGTTTAGATGACAACATGTTTATCCTTGGTTCCTACAGCTCCAGTCGTTGACTTGATTTGAAAGGGTTATAGAGTAGTAACATCAGTTGGAGATTTTTTTCTTATTATTAATTATATTGCATTTAGGTCACCCACATGTAGAGAAACTAAAACATCTGGCAAATATTCTGCTCCACAAAATGGTGCAATTTTAACCCACTTGCAGTAAAATAAAAGCCAATTGAAAAGATCAAAGGCAAGTATATCAAAGCAAATTCCCCAATTCTGTAGGCTGTAACCTAATTTTGCACACCCTTAGCCACAGGCATCAAAGAAGAATAAACAGTGCCACATCTAAAAATCAAGCTACAGATCAGAGGAATTATAAGGTATACAATTGTAGACATGCAAATCAACAGCTTGCTTTTCTACATATGTGTAAATAATGTTTGTTGGTTAAGGCTATACCCACATATCAGTTTCCTGTTTAGGGAAATTAAAGTGGACTGAATAGTGAGGTTACTACTGTCGGGCAAGTGCCAAGTGTAGTTAATGTACAGAGTGGACAGACCTTTTGACTAACAAGTCTTATGCTTTTTAAGGTGGATGAATGGCTAACACATCAAATGACTTGTCTTAATCGGACAAGTTAAAATCTGACAATTTCCTTATCAGATTTACTAATTAAACCATTCAGGGATATATTAGATGCTTGAATATTAGGAGCAGTTTTATCGCTGCTATTCTTCCTAATGTAAGGTCTTAGGGCATCTCAGGTCTAAGATTGTGTCCTTGTTTCTTTATTTCTATACACAAAACCCAGTGAATCTTAATCACCTCAGTTCCCCACTGAAGCATGTCATTATTAACACTAGGACGCTGACTACCCTATTCAGGATGATTACTCTCCACTGCTCTGACAGGCTGGGATTGAATGAGGACTCCACTAATACAGTTTAGGCAGCCACATGCTTCATAGGAGCAGGCCCTGGCATGTCGGAGCCAGCTGGCAAATTGTCAAACTGGATTTGGGCTTGATGCCAGCACTCAATACATAGTGCCAACATTGCCTGTCTTTCTGTCTATCATTGAACTGACTTCACGAGGTGGTGTGTCTGAGGAGTTAAAAGCATTGTGTCAACCCCTTAACCCTTTGATAACCAATATCAAAATAACCAGACATACGTGAATAAAAGATACAAAATATAGGATAAAAATAAATATATGACTCTTACACAATATATAACTTAGTTTATTTGGTTCTGCGTAAGCAAGCTGTGAAATTTATAGCATGCTTCCTGCATCTTAAATAAGCTGCAAGAGTATACTGGAGCACAAATAGGAAGAATTCAGAGCTAAATCTATAAGGTTTTAAAATGGCTTAGGAGATGTGGTAGCAAAGATAGTAGCTCACACACAGTTGAGCTTGGTTTTCAATCTCAGGGGGCTACTCATTACTTCGTAAACCAATAATTTTTTAGGGGTAATTACTTTGGATTCCAGAGATAGAACATGTTGCTAAAGCACAATCTTGTTCGTAAAATAGAGTTAACTTATCCAATCAAGTTACAAGATTATTGAAGACTGTTGTGAGGTACACAACAGTGTAGGCAAGGTGTCTCTCTCTGTTGCTAATGGGTCAGTGGAGCAATTAGAATCCACATGTGATGTTTTACTTGGCCATTTTGATCTTTCACTCACAGTTTTCAAACTGGAACATATATCAGACAGCTTTATTACTTTTGAACATGAAAGTAGCCATTGTAGGGAAGAAATCAAATTTAGTAATCTGGCTACAAATTATTATGAGCTGCTATTTGTGCTTTAGGTTTTGAAGAATACAAATCCCTTAATCCTGAGCCTTACAGAAATCTGGCAACCTTTTCCACCCAGGATATAAATGTTGGTTGATAATTTAACTACCAAACAGCTGGATTATTAATATTAAAAATGCTGAATTAATTGTAAATTCTCTTGTTTCATTAAATCACAATATGGTGCAATAAAAATCATTCTTGGTTAAAAGTGATGGCTGAGGACTAGAGTCCAGTGAACTAATATTTTCAGTCTCAGCTGATGAACAGTGATAAAGAAATATGTACCGACTTTATGTCACTGCATTTTGATATCAAGAAACAGAGCTTAATTATTCAGCAAGAGATTTGTTGTTTTTTTATACTAAGCATTGTTGCCTTTGTGCTTCGAAAAGAGGTTAAACAGGTCAACAGTGCAAAGATATTGCAGACCAGTAGAAAGGCTTCAGTGTTCTTATAATATTACTGCCCTAGTGATTGAATGACATTGTGAACATGTGTCTAGCAGTCCTGTGGATTGAATCTAATAACAGTACATTGTAACTCAGGCTTTGAGGTTTCTCTATTGCACTTACATTAATCTTTACAACATCACGACACATGTTTGGTCAGGGAAGCATTCAGAAGATTAAACTGGAAAAAAAAACTTCACTGCACAAATTTAATTTAGCTTTGTTAAGAATGTTTGCGGTTTTAAATTTTTTGATTCGTAATTGGATCATTTTTGCACTGGACGTATTGGTCTAGCATTCAAAGAGCAATAAACAAGCCGCTTTCGCAAAATGCACTGCTCTCGCTTTAAAAGTATCCCTGCCAATTTGTCCAATTTGGCACAGTCGAAAGAAGATAGGGAAGTGATGCTGTTTTATGGGAATACATTGGGTCTGTGCATTTGCCAGTTTATACCTGACCTCAGAATGCTTTCCACAAGGCACAAAATGAATCAGTGCATTGAAGGGACTGAACAGTGCCAAAGAACAAATAAAGCAATGTTAGACAAGTAAATATCTAGTGATATGAGCAACTAGATACCTCCCTGAAGTAACTTCTTCACCGACTCTCTAATGCAAGAAAAGCCCCTATCTTACTGATAGTGAACATAGAGGGAAATGATTAATGTCAATTAATTGATAGTTGCACTTAGATTTTCAAAGTACAGTACCCATTCAAAATTAGATATAACATTTGAATTTGATACAATCAAAGGAATATTACATTAAAGGTCAAAGAGCATTGACATGTTTTACAAATAAACTAAGATACTTTAGAAAATTATACATTAAAACTTATTAAAAGTGAATCAGTTTTCTTAAACAGAGTACTAATCAAGTTCCTGCTGAATATGCTTCCTTATTGACTTTCAATAGCTCTAAGTTATAATCTTTGTCTGTTTGGTCGTGGATTTTATATTTGATATTTTATTGCAGTTTTCCACAAATCCCATATCTGAGATAGATCATACTGTAATTTGTACCAATTAATGTAATTCTGATCAGCAACTTAAGAAGAATGACTGTGATTACTTCTTGAGGAACCATTCCATCTTGATTAAAAACAAATGTTTATAATAATAAAAATGATAACTTTTGTGGGGCTTTTGTTCTTCTGTGATAGATCTTTTCACAATAAAGAAACTTTTTCTGATACCAGTGTCACTGGAATTTTAACTGACTTCCTTGTCAAGCTCTACACCGTTGATATGTTGCCTTGCCAATCCTTAACCGTAGCGATTATAAACAAGCCCCGAAACCCCATTCTCCCTGTCCTCTGAATTCTCTACCATGACCTCACTGATCATTATACTTCACAAAAACCCTTCTATCCACATCCAGTGCTCATGCTCCTACTACATTATCTTCAAGGCACCGACCTCTGTTGTGACTATTTATCATCTGCTGCTTTTCCTTATTGTCCACATTCTCCTGCTTATATCTTCATGCTGTATCCCTGAAGGACAAACCCATCAGCTGCTTTAATAGTTTGCTTGCAGCTTCATCTCCTGTAGTCCTCACAACACCTGTTAACTTATTCAGCTATCCTCTTGACTTTGAAAGAAAGAAAGAGAATCTTCCTGGTGCAAAATATGACCTCTGGACATCCCAAAGTGTTTCCCTGATAACAATATACTTCTGAAGTGTGCACTATGTCATACTGTGGGTTCCAAGACAGCCAATATGCATTCAGCAATCTGCTAGAAGCAACAAGGTAAAAAAATGACTGTAGATGCTGGAAACCAGATTCTGGATTAGTGGTGCTGGAAGAGCACAGCAGTTCAGGCAGCATCCAAGGAGCTTCGAAATCGACATTTCGGTCAAAAGGCTTTATTCCTGATGAAGGGCTTTTGCCCGAAACGTCGATTTCGTTGCTCCTTGGATGCTGCCTGAACTGCTATGCTCTTCCAGCACCACTAATCCAGAATGCTAGAAGCAACAGTTTGGTAGTGGCCGGACAGTCTGTTTTAAATGATGGTGTTCGAAGGATAAGTATTGGGCACAGCACCGAGGGTAATATTCCTGTACATTTTCACAATAGTGCCATAGAATATTTCACCCTATGTGATGGGCCCAGTATGGCTTTAGTTTAATACCTCATTGAAAGGCAGCTGACAGTACAGGCTGGTCTCAGGTCTCTGAAGAGGGATTTGAACCCACGACTTTCTCAACAAAAGTGATACCAACTGAGCCACAGACAACATATGCTGCACAAGTGAAATTTATTGTTGTCTCAAGAATAAAACAATTGGGATTCATTGAAGTATCACTTTGACCATCAAATCGCCATATTTGGGGCATGTGCCTTCAAAGGTATTGCAGTGTTAAACAATACAACAGAATGAATTAAAGATTTTTTTGAACTCATGTTAGAGTAAATTCAATTCATAAACAGTGCATTTTCCTTGAATTTGAGAGAATTATTGATGAGCAACAATGCCCAAATCCCCCAAAGAAACAAAACAATTCAGTAACCAATGGGTTAACAAATTTAAATGTAATTGCTTAATCCACTTTAACTGACTATTAAATGTGAACATATTTGTTGCTAATTTCTAGCACAGCATAAGTTCATGTTATTAGTGACTATCAAGCTTCAAGGAGTAAAACGCTCAGTCTTCATGGACTGGTCAAACCAACTGGAGGATTGTCTTATTCAATGAGGGCAACGAAGGTCAGGTTTATCCTCAGAAATCACAACACTGCAAAACTATTGATGTGAAACATTTAAATACATTTAAATCAGATAGTTCAATAAATAGAATTACAGTACAATTACATACAAGAAGGTGAGTTATTGATGAGATTATGAATTTGAGTTTTTATTCCACTAGAGACTAAATATTCCACCAGCCTAGGTATGGGATATCAGTCAGAGAAACTGCTCAAAAGCAATGGGTCAATGGAAAAACATGTCTCAATAAATACAATCACATTTAAGATTGATATATTTGATCTCTAATATTAGTGAATGGAGGAAGATATATCTGTCCTGTTTTATAATCCCATTTTCCATACAATTTCTCCTTCAGTTCCAGCTCTCAAAAGACATTGTGTCTCACTCAGATTCATGCCTATATATCTCTTGTGATACTTTCATTAAGCTGGCATTACAAGAGTGCCATTCATCAATTCCTCCTTTCCCTTCTGTTTCTTCTTCACCACTTAAGCGTTGATCTCAGATATTGAAAGTGACATCAGAGTTTTACTTTGTTTGAAATGGGAAATGTGTATGAAGAGAAAAAGATCAATTGAATGTAAACCATCTAACATTCAGCAACCTGCTAGTGTACCCAGTGGGGAGGAATTGCTTCCCAAACAACAGGTTTGATTTAAGCCCCTAGACTGCTTGTGATTGAAGTTACCTCCATTGCTTTTAGTAAAGTGGTTGAGAATTACAGTGCAAAGCATCTGCAGGGGTCAAGGAATGGAGGAGAACTGGTGTAATCTGACCCTTCTAGTTGTGCATGTTGGTTTGCATGTTTATGGGATGGGCATTAACAGCAACTTTTAAAGATGCCTTAGCCTGACCTCTGTTGCCTCACTAATATGGATGGATTTAAAAACATTAGAGACTGGAAGAAAAATCAAAATCAACATATTTGTGAAACTGAAAAGTGTGATATATATTAGCTAGGGCATTTTGGCTCAAAATGTTTTTAAAAAATCTTTGACTTGATTGAGAATATTTTCAATTGGAAGGTGAGTCTTGTAAAAGTTAAATGTATTTTATTTCAGTATATCCATTTTGTCTGAAATACCTTCATTGTGAGGAAACAATGAGGACCGAGGATTAGCTTTAATTTCTCATTACAATACCCCTGGCTCTTGGACAAAGGGGGTCTTTTTGTTACGATTCACACTTCACCTGGCAAACGTCACTGCAATTATATTAAATGGTGGCTTCCTTTAGTCTCATAAATATTAAAGTGAATGTTCTGTTGCTGTACCATGTGCTATTATTTCTGTGAATCAGGAACTCACTTTAAATAGACACCCATCTCAAACAACCACTTCCGTTTATATCTGGCTCAAATTAATAGTTAATTGTGATTAAGGAGCAGTATGTAATAGGTCAGAGTTAGTACATTGGAGGGCATTCAAATTAAAATGTGCCCTGAAGCAGTGATAGGCCATCCTTTAAAGTCACAGTGCACCTTTTAATTAGCATTTAAAATTACAGTAAATCTTGTGAAAGCAATGTTAAAAAAATCCAAATTACAAGTAGCTAATTAAATTACAGCTGATTAAGAGAGAGTTAAATAGAAATTCACTATTTGAAAGATTCCAAATATGCACAAAACACATTTTTTATACAAAAACTAAAGTTGCTGGATGAGCTCTGGCAGCATCTGTGAAAAGAAATCAAAGTTTACGTTTTGGGTTCTGCCAGACCTGCTGAGCTCGTCCAGCAACTTCTGTTTTTGTTTCTGATTTACAGCATCCGCAGTTCTTTCAGTTTTTATACAGTTTGTATGCATTGATACAGAAGCCCAATCTGTGAATAGAGACTCAGCAGGTCATTGATTGATTGTTTGATTGATTTATTGTTGTCACATGTACCGAGATACAGTGAAAAGTGGTGTTATGCATGCTAAACAGGCAGACTGTGCAATACAAAGTGCATCAGGATAGCAGAGCAGGTTGAGTCAGTAGTTAGGAAGGCAAATGTAATGTTGGCGTTTATTTTGAGATGGCTTGAATATAAAAGCAGGGATGTACTTCTGAGGCTTTAAAAGGCTCTGATCAGACCACATTTGGAGTATTATACACAGTTTTGGGCCGTGCATCTCAAGAAGAATGTACTGTCACTAGAGCGGGTTCAGAGGAGGTTCACGAGAATGGTCCCAGGAATGAAAAGTTTTACATATGAAGGACGCTTGAGGACACTGGGTCTATACTTAGTGGAGTTTAGAAGGATGAGGGGGATCTCATTGAAACTTTATGAATACTGAATGGCCTGGACAGAGTGAATGTTGGGAAGATGTTTCCATTGGTAGGAGAGACTAGAATCCAAGGGCTCAGCCTTAGAGTAAAGGGACCTTTTAGAATGGAGATAAGGGGAAATATGCTTCAGCCAGACAGTGGTGAATCTATGGAATTGACTGCCACAGAAAGGACAGGTCACTGAGTAGATTTAAGATGGAGATAGATAGGTTATTGATTGTCAAGGGGATCAAGGGTTATGTGGAGAAAGTGGGAGAATGATTGAATGGCGGGGCAGACTTGATAGGTTGAATGGCCTAATTTCTGCTCCTATGTCTTATAATCCTATGGCCTTACAGAGTACACTGTTACAGCCGCAGAGATGATGCAGAAAGAGAGATCAACATTTGAGAGGTCCATTCAAAAGTCTGATGACAGCAGGGAAGAAGTTGTTCTTGAATCTGTTCATATGTGTACTCAAACGTTTGTATCTTCTGCCCAATGGAAAAAGTTGGAAGAGAGTATAACCAGGATGGGAGGGGTCTTTGGTTATGTTGGTTGCTTTCCTAAGGCAGTGGGAAGTGTAGATGGAGTCAATGAATAGAAGGCTAGTTTGGGTGATGGAGTGGGCTGTGTTCACAACTCTCTGTAGTTTTGTGTGGTCTTGGGAAGAGCAGTTGCCATACCACACTATGATGCATCCAGATAGGATGCCTTCTGTGGTGCATTCATGAAAAATAGGTCCTTGTGGACATGCTGAATTTCCCTAGCCTTCTGAGGAAGTAGAGACATTGTTGTGCCTTCTTGACTCTTGCATTCATGTGGGTGGACCAGAACAGATTGTTGGAAATCATTACTCCCAGGAACTTGACCCTCTTGACCATCTCCACCTCAGCACCATTGATGCTATCCAGTCCACTTCCTGAAGTCAGAGACCAACTCCCTTTGCCTTGCTGATGCTGATGGAGAGATAATTGCCCTTGCACCATGCCACTAAGCACTCAATTTCTTTCCTCTATTCCCTTTCAGCGTTGTTTGAGATCCAGCCTACAATAGTGGCAAACTTATAAATGGAGTTGGGGCAGAATTTTGCCACACAGTTGTGTGGATAAGGAGTATAGTAGAGGGCTGAATACACAGCATTGTGGTAATTGATCATCCTACTTTGTGTTTTAACTGAACTCTTCTGTACATTTTAATTTCCAACATCTTATTACCACTATGTGGTCCTGCCAAACTGTGCTTCAATCTTTTTAGGCTGTATTCATGCAGTTTTTCAAACACTTTGTCAACACGGCTATGTAACCTTGCCACTAGGAGGTGCTCATGAATGTCTGAAGTTGAATTTTCCCCTTTCTTCATGGGCATCTGCTGGATGGATATTTATTCCAGACTTTGAATTTGATAGCACAGTGGATGGTGGCAATTTTTAGACAGAGGTTATTCATCCATTATTCAATTGACGCCAAGCTGATCTGTATTTTAATTACATTAACTCATCTAATTTCCCAATCTTTAATTTACTTGCTGAACAAAAATACTTCAGTTAAACTTTGTGGGAAAATCATCAGGTATATAAATCTGAATTCCATTGTTCCAGCATGTTTTCATAATGGCGCAATGGTAAGATAATTCATACAAGGTTCCTCAATTTGAAGATGTCCAAGATGGGTGTAAATATTCTCTTTGGGATGATTCTGTGAATTTCAAACATGGTATTAATTTGTTCAGTCTTCTTGGGAGGTTCAGTGCCTTTTCATTAAATTTGGATCAAATTCATGTAAGTGCTGGATCTGAGTCAATTCTTACAACTTCACAACAAAATTGGGGACCTTTTGAATGGAGTCAATGCTACACCTATGCTACTCATAGTAGTGGAAATAAAGAGAAGTTTTAGATTTGATACTCGCATAAAATTTGGATTCATCAAGTCATATTCTTTCATTTTAACCAAGGATTACGAGAAATCTGATTTTTAAAAAAAATGACATTTCCGTATATATACATAGGGATTTAAAACAGCAGAGTTATAAAAAAATAGCTGCACTTATGGCTGAATTAAGAATGGCGCCAGAAATGTTTCTGCCTCTACCATTTGGCAAAAAACACAGGAAATACAGTGAAGGTTGTGGAAAAATGAAATTAAAAACAGAGGTCTCTGGGTCAGGCTGTTCTGGATTGGTGAATGACTTCGGATTTGTAGTTGGTACTGTTGGACAGCTCTTGAATCTGTGTTGGCTGTGAGGAACAAACTGTGATTAAAAACCAGGATTAAGTTTGCTAATTTCTCAGTGTACAGTGAAAGTCAAAACTGCAGAACAAAAGAGATCAAAAGTGCAATCGAAATATTTTAGCATAGATTATCACAATGGTTAGATTTATTTATAAAGAGTGACTTGGAAGCATTGTTCTGGAGCTGCAGAAGCATCATAATAGGGGATGGAAATTATGATTGGTAACAAAAGATAAAATCACTATAAATGATCTCCTCTGGTTGACAGATTGTGAGGCCTAAGATCATCAGTAGAATTACTTGTTCTTAACGGCTGGGAGAGATCCAAGGGTTTCAGGTGCACTTCGCATTTCAGTCAACCCTTCGTGTATTGTACATATAGATTGCTCTTTTTAATTTTGTAGCTTTTCCTTCAATCTTATACTTACTTTTGGGGAAACTTCACAAATATGAAAGCAGTGTCACTGAAAGTGGAGAAACCAGCAGATTATATCTCTAATGCCAACACTTGCTCCTCTGTGCTTTTAATATGTTGCACAGCACATGGTCTTCCCTGTCATCATCCTCATCCAATCATATTGCTGCACTGCTGCGTGACCTCAAATGTGCCAGGCCAGGTAGAATGGGTGCTGTTACATTAGAAAGGTTTAGCACATGACTCTTCTCCACAGAAAATAAAACATTCACATAATCTTGTTTTTGCAACACATTGTATGCTTGCCTTCATCGGGCGGGGTATTGAGTATAAGAGCTGAGAGGTCATGTTAAAATTGTATAAGACATTGGTTTGGCTGCATTTAGAATACTGTGTCCAGTTCTGGTCGCCACATTACCAAAAGGATGTGGATGTTTTGGAGAGGGTGCAGAGAAGATTTACGAGGATGTTGCCTGGTATGGAAAGTGCTAGCTATGAAGAGAGGTTGAGTAGGTTAAGATTGTTTTCATTAGAAAAAAGGAACTTGAGGTGGGGCCTGATTGAGGTCTACAAAATCATGAAGGGTATATACAGGGTAGAAAGAGATAAGCTTTTTCCCAGGGTGAAGGATTCAATAACGAGAGGTCACACTTTCAAGGTGAGAGGTGAAAAGTTTAAGGGGGATATACGCAGCAAGTACTTTATACAGAGGGTGGTAGGTGTCTGGAACATGTTGCCAGCAGAGATAGTAGAGGCAGTCATGTGGATTTATTTAAGATGCATCTGGACAGATGCATGAGTAGGTGGGGAGTAGAGGGATACAGACGCTTAGGAATTGGGCAACAAGCTTAGACAGTTGATTTGGATCGGCTCAGGCTTGGAGGGCTGAAAGGCTGGAGGGCCTGTTCCTGGGCTGTAAATTTTCTGTGTCCTTTGTTCTTAATCCTCTCAAAAAGAATATTTACACCTAACTTGCAGATCATCAAATTGCGGAATCTCAGGTGAATTTTCCAGTTGTCACCAGGGCAACATGGTACTGATTTGTTCAATCTTCTTGGGAGGGTCAGTATCTTTTCAATAAATTTGGATTCAGTATGTATAAGCTCTGGACCTAAGGCAATTCTTAAAACAAATCCACAAAAAAAAGCTCCTTTTGAATGGAGTCAATGCAACACCTATGTAATTTATAGAAATAAGAACCTTTCAGATCAGGCACTTGCACAAAAATTGGATTCTTTTACTCTCATTTTACACAAGGATTTGCAGGAATCTGTGACTTCTATAAAACCAGTGAAGGCCAGAGACATCAGAAACTGGTTCTCCTCCCCTCCAGCCCCCCCACAATACCCTAATTAAATAACCATCCCATTTCCTACTTTACCTCCTCCGTGACTGGGAAAATTCCATCCATTGTGTGTGAAGGAGCTAAAACACTTCTGTAATATTCATTATCAATGGGGATTACTATTGCTGTTCCATAAGATCGTGAAATTGAATGCTGGTCACCTTGCTGGGAGATTTGGAGCTGGCCACATTCGCTTAGAGTGCAGGTTGCTGGGACTCCTGTGAAATTCTGAAATGAAAGTGCAACACATTTGTTGTTTCCAACTGTTGCACAGTATAGCTGCAATTTTATCTATGTTCTGAATTATTTCAGATTATTGGGCAAACATCAAGGAT
This sequence comes from Chiloscyllium plagiosum, assembly GCF_037043375.1. Taxonomy (NCBI): domain Eukaryota; kingdom Metazoa; phylum Chordata; class Chondrichthyes; order Orectolobiformes; family Hemiscylliidae; genus Chiloscyllium; species Chiloscyllium plagiosum. The sequence goes on from NW_028270163.1 coordinate 37,478,216, forward strand.
ATCCATCTGTGTTCTGTTCAGTTTCGTGACTACGTGGGCATGCAAAAAATGTAAAGGGCCATACACTGAAAAAAAACTATTCTTGTGCAACAAACAAAGGTGACCCTTCCCTCTGGTGTTGGTTGTATAGTTCCAGTGTAAAGGCAGTCACAGCGAAACAAGATTTCAACTGAAATAATTCAAGCAATCTAGTTCAACCCTCTGGTCACTGAGCACAAACACTGACCATGGCACCACAGAGAGCTGATAATCTGGTATTGTCCTACACAATGACTGGGTCAGGAAAGATGAATCCGAGAGCAAAGAGTTTGCATTCAGTCCAGGTCACTGTAATGCAAAATCAGTGAGATTTACTAAGGACCAAAGAGATTCTAATGTGCTTTTATATCCAAAAGAAGGAATTTGAAACTTGCTGTTGTTCTGTCATAGCTAATCACGATTCTATCAACACTACTTTTCTTACTTTGGAAGGACCCTGAAATCAATGAATTTTAACTTTTAATTTTTAGACCAAACCATTAGAGGCAAATAGTATTGACAAGACTGTGAGTGAAATTTTCCTATGAACTGAATCATTTAATTTTATATTTCAAATTTAGCTTTGCTAATGGATTCTCAGTTCTGCCTTTTGCCATTCCTGATTACATGTATTGTACCGGGTAATGGAAGAATACTAAGCAGTTTGTTACTCTCTGTATTACTCAGGATACTGTCTACAAAAGGATATAGATAGGCTAAAGAATTGGAGAGAGACTGTGTCATGTTGCAGATGGTAGGGCAGATGCTAGAAGGAGATGGAAATGTGTTGCTGGAAAAGCGCAGCAGGTCAGGCAGCATCTAGGGAACAGGAGAATCGACGTTTCGGGCATTAGCCCTTCTTCAGGAATCCCGAAACGTCGATTCTCCTGTTCCCTAGATGCTGCCTGACCTGCTGCGCTTTTCCAGCAACACATTTCCATCTCTGATCTCCAGCATCTGCAGACCTCACTTTCTCCTCAAAGATGCTAGAAGGAGTTAAGCCACAGTGTGATCCACCACAATTTCACTGAAATGGAGGGGCAGTTTTAGTTGGCTGAATGGCCTACTCCTGTTCCTATTTCTTATGATCTCATCTGACTTTAGTCATAAGGATTTAAAAGTTGTTATTCCACAACTTGCTGGGTAATGTTTCAACAGGATCTTCATTGATCCTTGAGCAGATGTTTAAAAATATTGAAAATTCCCTATTTCTGAATTTAGCTGGGAATAATGTTGTTTATATACCAAATATGACATGATCATACAGCAAATGTGTATGTTTATTTCCTTTACCAAATACAGTTTTTAAAAAAGTGTCACTGATCATTTTAATGAGGGTGCTGTAAACACTTAAAGCTGTGTGTGTGTACTGGCATCTGCAGAATTTGTTTTCTGTTTTGTTTTGAAAGCAGTATCACCATTAATAGCATCTATATTTTGGAACCAGAGACCCATAGAAATGTACAGTACAGCAGGATAGCTGCCTTGCCACATTTGTGAAGATGCTTTGCTAAAATATGGGCGGCACGGTGGCACAGTGGTTAGCACTGCTGCCTCACAGCGCCAGAGACCCGGGTTCAATTCCCGCCTCAGGCGACTGACTGTGTGGAGTTTGCACGTTCTCCCCGTGCCTGCGTGGGTTTCCTCCGGGTGCTCCGGTTTCCTCCCACAGTCCAAAGATGTGCAGGTCAGGTTAATTGGCCATGCTAAATTGCCCATAGTGTTAGGTAAGGGGTAAATGTAGGGGTGGAAATGTGTTGCTGGAAAAGCGCAGCAGGTCAGGCAGCATCCAGGAAACAGGAGAATCGACGTTTCGGGCATAAGCCCTTCTTCAGGATGTAGGGGTATGGGTGGATTGGGCTTCGACAGGGCGGTGTGGATTTGTTGGGCCGAAGGGCCTGTTTCCACACTGTAAGTAATCTAATCTAATCTAATCTAAAATAAGAGATTAGCGCCTTCTGCTTTCCTGCAGTTCTATGCCTTCCTTGTTTCAATTGTTTATCTGCTCATCTGTTAAGGGATACAGTGGTCTTTGCTTCAACCAATTGCTGCAGCAAAGAAAGGTGAAACAACTCCTTATAGAAGTTATTTTTCCAATTTCAAATTGGTTTGGGAAGAAAATGCAATAGCTTCTTTAAGTCGGGCTTTCCTTTTAATTTGGTTATTTGTAGAAGAGTCAAGTAGGCTGTCTCCACTTGTCCCAAATAGAAGGAGCTGGCATCCATGGACATCTCAGATTTGCATTCTCCATGCCCTCCCTGACACACATAGACACACACACACTCTCTGCCTGCTGATTCCATCTTCAATTCGAAAAACTAATTAAAATTAAAATGGAGCTTGCATACAGAATTTTCATGTTCAGTACATTCAGCTTGTGCAGCAGGGGCTAATGGCAAAAGAGAGAAAATCAATATGATATCTATAAGAGCAACGTTGCATGTGCAGCTGTCAGCTTTTACTGCCCAGTACTTCCTAATGAGCATTTAGCAGAGACCTACACAATGTAGAATTCACTCATGCTTGTGGCAATTGTAAGCAGGTAGCAACAAACAGAACTCAGGTTTTCAACTGAATTAAAGTTACCTTTTTCATGCTAAATGATCCCTTTATTTGTGACTGATTCAGAACTTCTCAATGCTGTGGGTTCAGGATGCTATGTCCGATTTGTATTGGCCTACACAAGCCAGCGCAGTTTCCAGTTTGAGCATAGTCTGGTCTGAAAAGGGCAGAAAAGTGGGTCATTTTCATAGAGAATGCCATCCCTGTCACACTCTGTCAGATTGCAATAGTTCAAGAGCAGTTTGTGGGGACACCAGCTGCAGGGAAACCGCAATAAAATTGACCTGGTTTCTTGATTCCGTTTTGGACTCTAGAACAGCCATTGTAATTGACACAATCTGACCTCCATGATTGATGAAATGTTAGGAGAGTCCCTTTGAGGCAAAATGAAATATTTGTTCCCTAATGCAAAGTTTTGCACAAGTTTCATAACTGGGCAACTCAACCGTTCTGGAGATGAGAGCTCATTATTTGTGCAATGTTGTTTTTCTTTAGAAATATATTGAATGAATCGTGTGTACTGAATGATTGCATCATCAGAAACAGCCTTTGTTTTGGCACTTCAAGACCAATCTCTTTCCATAAAAGAATGTAATATTTCCTTGAAAAACCTATTAACCTTCAGTGGACCCAATGTTTGAACACTACACCAAAGAATCATGAGTGAATATATCTGCAGAGGTATTCACGGTATAACAGCACTGTTTTAAATCTAACAGGGTTAAAAGCTTGCATGAAGTCAAATGCTATAACGTATTTCTTTCTCCTCCATTTGAAAAAACATTGCTTCTAACTAAGGCTTTGTGAGAGGGAGCAAAAAATTGCTTTCCTGATTTTCTTTGTTGGATTTCAAGAATCCTGATTCTTGAAATCCAGCAAAGGAAATCAAGAAAGCAATTTTTTATTAAAAAGAGAGTATTCACTGAAGGGAACACCAAAGTATTTTGCTAACCAAAGCCACTAACTGAAGGGCATTGCTTGGAGAGAACATGTTGCTCACTGCTCCCAGACTTGACATGAGTCAGAGTTCCTGAGTGGTTTACGAGTTCCATTTGAAATAAGCAACAGACATACGTTAAACAAAGAAGTACACGTGTACATTAAAGGACTAAGCCTGATATGAATGGGCTTAAAATTGATTAAAGCAGATGGACATCATCCAGGTGTGAGTACAAGTCCCACATTGAAGCTAACTCCAGTGCAACATGTGATGGAGTAAAAAGCAGAAGATTAGTGCTGCCCAGAGAAAATTGGAATTGAGGTCAATTTACTGTGAGGTTCTCTGAAGCTGCATGGGGAATGCTGCTGAAAGCAACTTAGGTTCATTAAAATGGTAAAAGAGGAACAATACAGTAATACTCAGTGCATAAAACAATGATGGATTAGGTGAGTGAGTTTGATTCTTAGCTCCCTCAAATTAGTTTTTAATTTCAAACTGGCTAACTGGCCTTTGTGGAGCAAAATATTCTTCAAAGGGGAAATGTTAACATTTTTCTACTGCCATAATGTGGGCCTAGTAAATTCAATCTTTATTTCTTGCTAGTTGGAGATAACAATGTTTAATCAGATTTTTCCTCTCGAGTGGCAAATAACAAATCCAAAGGTAATAGGGCTCACATAACTGGCAACAAACTGAGAGTTTCGTTGAAAATATGAGTGAGTGCAAATAGAAGACCTGTCCCCAGTGATATCTCTGTCACTAGTACAGACTTAGAATTATGTGTGCAATCCCAACTCTCATGTATTGTAAGTCACTAATTGCTTCTAGGGGTATTTTGTATCTTTACAGACTAGTCTGCAAATACAATAGCTCTAACTCAAACCCAAAACACCAGATCAGCAATAGAGCTGTTGAAGATATGGGACCAAGCACTTTGCTTGACACGAAAATGCTTATGTTTCAACTTAATGAAATGCTCCCATATACGTAGCTTAGCCCAGTAAATCTCTAACTCTCTTGATTATGAATGACCAAGACCCTGGCTTTGTCTTTCAGCGCTCAGGAAGTTGACTCTACATCACCTGTTTTGTATGACATAACTACAGTTGGAGATTTTCTCCAAATGGATGTAGGACTGGAGTTATCATGGCACTTATATGTTGATCTGAGACTTAGTAGTCAGGTCTGAATCTGCAACTAAATGATAGAGGGCCAACTGCACATTATATTTCGTATCATTCTAGGATTGTATCGTGTGCATTATAGCTGTAGTTCAGTGCATTATAGTTGTAGTTCAATGAATTATAGCTGTAGTTCAATGCAAGGCTAATTGAAGACTAACTAGATGAGCCTAATTTTATAAAAAATATTTTTGATATGAAGAGACATTGAATACTTATCTTCTCCCTTCTCTGCCCCAACCTGTTCCCCAGCAGCATCCCTCCTTTCTCCCTCGTCTTCCTGCCCACTTTCTCTCAAACATTCTTTCCTCTTCCTCATGGCCTCTTTCCATATCCCCCATCCCCTAGTTTTGTCCTTATTGTCCCATCTTCTCATGCTATTTTCCCTCTGTCTTCACCACCCCTCCTATCCTTCACCATTTCCACTGTGACTACTTTTCTCTCCACAATGCTCAGCAGCTTATTTTCTCTCAGCTTCACACTGGGGACTGCAGCACAGAGGTCTGTTATCTCTGCCTCCTGTGCTTCTTACAGAATGTGCATATTGCAGTCTCATCCTGAGTTCATGTCACTTTACGACCATGGCTGCAGTATCACTACAACCTGTAAAAACATGGAACTGGCACAAATGGTTAACAGCATTTCCAAAGAAAATATATTTGTAATACACGTTCAGTTGTAACAATTTATTTGTTCAATTGTTTTAGTGGGTGTGCCACCTCCTTTAAGGAATATTAGAGAGGTTGTTCAAATTGTTTTGGAATGCTGTGTACAGCTGAGATGGTTAAGAGATGCTTCAGTTCAGTTTAGCTTTTTATTCAATTCTGAAAAGGTTTACTATTTTAACATCTACTTATGGTAGAGCTATATCTTTTACAATTATATCCCCTCCCCCTCAAAAAAAGAAAGGCCACAAACATTTGAAAGCAGTTTCCAGTGTTGTGTTACTCCAGTATTTTCCTGAATGTATAATTACTTGACCGGATGATGAAAATAGCAGTCACTCCCACAGAAAAATAAAATGATTTATTTGGTATCGAGGGAATGGGGATTTTTTTTCGCTTGGAACCATTTTTGGTTATCCCTCCTTGTTGAACAATTTCACCATTTTATGTGGAAACGGAATTGCTGTCCTTTTCTGGAACTTAATGATGAGAGCACTTTTTTTTAAGGAGGGGATTTCTTCAGTGCCTGGGGAAAAGTGAATTTCTTTCACATGTTCTGGTTAGCACTGGCAATTTCATCAACTTTAGTCATTTATGAGTCAAAGATTCTTAAGAGAAAACTCCAGCCTTTTTATTTTCCTGAACAAAAGAACATTGAAACAATTATGTACTAGCATAGTATTATAGTGCCTGAGAGGGGATAAAATGAAGAACAAGGCTGAAGAACAATTCTCTCACCCTCTGTCCTGTTTTTAATTTGGTACAAAGCAGCCCACATAAAGCTATCAATATTTCAGTTGCATAAATCATATACTTTATAATTCTGCTGACTTATTTTGGATACATCTCTCCGGTTTGAGCATGAATTTTTTAAATTGCACAATCATGAACACATTTAGCGAGTTACAATATGGCTCAAATTGGAAACAAATGTGTAAATTCTTTTGTTTTAAAGCTTGTCCAGTCAAATTATCCTCCAGCACTGGCACAGAGGCATGTAATTTCATCCAGGATTTTTGTTGTCCTCTGAAGTTTGAAGATTGGAGCGTCGGAGGCTGAGGAGTGACCCTATAGAGGTTTACAAAATTATGAGGGGCATAGATAGGATAAATAGACAAAGTCTTTTCCCTGGGGTCGGGGAGTCCAGAACTGGAGGGCATAGATTTATGGTGAGAGGGGAAAGATATAAAAGAGACCTAAGGGACAACCTTTTCACGCAGAGGGTGGTACGTGTATGGAATGAGATGCCAGAGGATGTGGTGGAAGCTGGTACAATTGCAACATTTAAGCGGCATTTGGATGGGTATATGAATAGGAAGGGTTTGGAGGGATATAGGCTGGGTGCTGGCAGGTGGGACTAGATTGGGTTGGGATATCTTGTCGGCATGGACGGGTTGGACTGAAGGGTCTGTTTCCATGCTGTACATCTCTATGACTATGACTCTATCTGCTTCAGGTTCAGTTGCTTCATCACCAGCAGCCACCTAATTCATGTGTCCAGACTTCATGTGTGAGGCAGGGCAAGAGAACTTACATTTTCCAGGTATGTGCTGGAGTTGTGTAACCTCACTGGACAGTGGTAAATAGTGGCAAATCACAGGTGTGCCATGGTATATTTTCTCATACACAGAATCAATGTGGGTGGCGTGGTGGCTCAGTGGTTAGTACTGCTGCCTCATAGTTCCAGGCACCAGGTTCAATTCCAGCCTGGGGCGACTGTCTGTGTGGAGTTTATACATTCTCCCCATGTCTGCAAGTGTTTACTCTGGGTGCTCTGGTTTCCTCCCAAAGAAAATTGTCCATAGTGTCCAGGAATATGCAAGCTAGGTAGATTAGCCATGGGAAATGCAGGGATGGGGTGGGACTGGGTGGGATGTTCTTAAGAGGGTTGGTGTGGACTCGATGAGCCAAATGGCCTGCTTCCACTTTGTACGGGTTCTATGATTCAATGAGGAAGGTTCCTTGTCAACATTTCCTACTTAGAAATGTCCCCCTGAAGTGGAAGCTGCTGGTACCTCAGAACCACCCTGGCCGACCCATTGTCTCAGCATGCTCCTGCCCCACTGAACTCATCTCTACCTACCTCGACACTGTCCTATCCCCCCTAGTCCAGGAACTCCCCACATACGTTCGAGACACCACCCACGCCCTCCACCTCCTCCAAGACTTCTGTTTCCCCGGCCCCCAACGCCTCATCTTCACCATGGATATCCAATCCCTCTACACCTCCATCTGCCATGACCAGGGCCTCCAAGCCCTCTGTTTTTTCCTCTCCAGACGTCCCCAACAGTACCCGTCCACTGACACACTCATTCGTTTGGCCGAACTGGTCCTCACCCTTAACAATTTCTCCTTTGAATCCTCCCACTTCCTCCAGACCAAAGGGGTAGCCATGGGCACATGTATGGGCCTCAGCTATGCCTGTCTCTTTGTTGGCTACGTAGAGCAGTTGATCTTCCGTAATTACACCGGCACCACTCCCCACCTATTCCTCCGCTACGTTGATGACTGCATTGGCGCCACCTCGTGCTCCCGCAAGGAGGTTGAGCAATTCATCAACTTCACCAACACATTCCACCCTGACCTTAAATTTACCTGGACCATCTCTGACACCTCCCTCCCCTTCCTGGACCTCTCCATCTCCATTAATGACGACCAATTTGACACTGACATTTTTTACAAACCCACCGACTCCCACAGCTACCTGGATTACACCTCTTCCCACCCTACCTCTTGCAAAAATGCCATCCCATATTCCCAATTCCTCCACCTCCGCCGTATCTGCTGCCAGAAGGACCAGTTCCACCACAGAACACACCAGATGGCCTCCTTCTTTAGAGACTGCAATTTCCCTTCCCACGTGGTTAAAGATGCCCTCCAACGCATCTCGTCTACATCCCGCACCTTCGCCCTCAGACCCCACCCCTCCAACCGTAACAAGGACAGAACGCCCCTGGTGCTCACCTTCCACCCTACCAACCTTCGCATAAACCAAATCATCCGCCGACATTTCCGCCACCTCCAAACAGACCCCACCACCAGGGATATATTTCCCTCCCCACCCCTTTCCGCCTTCTGCAAAGACTGTTTCCTCCGTGACTACCTGGTCAGGTCCACGCCCCCCTACAACCCACTCTCCCATCCTGGCACTTTCCCCTGCCACCGCAGGAACTGTAAAACCTGCGCCCACACCTCCTCCCTCACGTCTATCCAAGGCCCTAAAGGAGCCTTCCACATCCATCAGAGTTTTACCTGCACATCCACTAATATCATTTATTGTATCCGTTGCTCCCGATGCGGTCTCCTCTACATTGGGGAGACTGGGCGCCTCCTAGCAGAGCGCTTTAGCGAACATCTCCGGGACACCAGCACCAATCAACCATACCGCCCCGTGGCCCAACATTTCAACTCCCTCTCCCACTCTGCTGAGGGCATGGAGGTCCTGGGCCTCCTTCACCGCCGCTCCCTCACCACCAGACGCCTGGAGGAAGAACGCCTCATCTTCCGCCTCGGAACACTTCAACCCCAGGGCATCAATGTGGACTTCAACAGTTTCCTCATTTCCCCTTCCCCCACCTCACCCAGTTCCAAACATCCAGCTCAGCACTGTCCCCATGACTTGTCCGGACTTGTCCTACCTGCCTATCTCCTTTTCCACCTATCCACTCCACCCTCTCCTCCCTGACCTATCACCTTCATCCCCACCCCCACTCACCCATTGTATGCTATGCTACTTTCTCCCCACCCCCACCATCCTCTAGCTTATCTCTCCACGCTCCAGGCTCACTGCCTTTATTCCCGATGAAGGGCTTTTGCCTGAAACGTCAATTTCGAAGCTCCTTGGATGCTGCCTGAACTGCTGTGCTCTTCCAGCACCACTAATCCAGCAGCTGTTTCTTTACCTAACATATCATTTGCGGAGCTTACAAGGAAGATAGATAAAGAGAAAGCAGTCAATGGGATATATTTGAATTTTCAGAAGGAATTTGATAGGATACCATGTGTTAGGCTATTTAGTAAGATAAGAGCCCATAGTTTTAGAGCTAGTATACCAGCACTGATGGAGGATTGTCTAACTTATTGAAGCCAGAGTGTTGGGATAAGGGAGCATTTTCAGGGTGATCACAGTGCGAAGTCACAGAGATTGGTGCTAGGGCCACAGTTATTCGCAATGTGTATTGACAACTTGGATGAAGAAAGTGAATGTACCATAGCCACGTTTGTGGATGGCGGAAGCATAGGCAGGAAGGCAAGTGTGAGCATGACACAAAGAGTCTCTAGAGGGACATACACAAGTGAAGCAAGTTGGCAAAAACTTGGAAGATGGAATATAATGTGTGAAAATGTGAGGTCACGCAATTTGGCAAGAGAAATAAAAGAGCTGAATATTATTTAAATAGAGAAAGACTGCAGCAAGCTATAGTACAAGGGGATTTGTGTGCCCTCATGCACAAATCACAAAGTGCTAGTGTTCAAGGTCTGTATGTAATAGGGAAGGCAAATTGAATGTTGGCATTATTTCAAAATGGATGGAATATAAAAATAGGGAGCAAACAAAAGCAAAAATTGCTTGAAGAAACTCAACAGGTCAGGCAGGATCTGTGGAGAGAAAACAGAGTTAACATTTTGAGTCCAGTGACTCTTTACAGCAGAGCTGTCTATGTCCATATGCAGAAAGACCTGGATAACATCTAGTCTAAGTTACTTGCCACTTATCCGCCTAAGCCTGAATACTATCCAGGTGGACACAGACACATTCAGTAGCTGCTTGGAAGAAAAGTTGATTAAAAATGCCAAACAATGGCTGCTGGTCCACTTTCTGTGCACGGGTTTCACATACCCCAGATGCATAAAATGCAGATCTTCCAATAACATAAGTACTGCAGTATTACTGACTATTTTGTGTGAAATATGATGGCCCCATTTTGCATGCCTGTCTGCTACCTTCCCACTTACATCTATTCATATTCCAGTCATCTCATAGTCTTGTTAGTATCGAAGGGGAGAAAGCGTGAATTTGAAAACACACTGCACACTGACCCACACTGTCACCTCACAGTCCATTTTTGACACTTGCTCACCATTCTTGATTTTAACTAATTAAAAAAGTCAATTTAAAGTAAGAATGGTTAACTTTGAAATGAATGCAATAAGTGCGAGGGCAAGATTTGGCTGAGCTTGCAAAGGACACCCTTCTTCTTGATACACGTATATAAAAAGAATTTTTCATTTGTAAAAGTGTTGCCATCAGATGTGTAGGTCTAGGTTCCAGGATGTGTAGAAGCATATTGATGCCCTCAGAGTGCATGAGAAAATTATTAGGAGATTTTAATTTCGCCATTAGTTGTCTTAGCATGAGAAAAATATCCTTTGAGTGTTCTGATAACATATTGCAATGATATTGAAAATTTGAAGACAGCAGTTTAATGCTTTTTTTTAATAAATATTTAATACAAAATGATAGTGCTTTAATTGCTTACTAGCATGATGTGGAACTGCTATTTGTGGATGCCAACTTATATGGCATTGGAGACCAATACCATATTATTTCCATTATAGTATTACTATGGCAAAGGTATCTATATTGCCAACAAATTTAATGAGAACATGATTCAGTTGTCATATAGAAATGTACAACAATCATATTTCATCAGTTGAGTTGGAAACAAGTTGGTGTAATGCAGTGAACAACAGAGTTGTTTTGGCATTGTTATTTTGATTCTTATCAATATCTACAAAATAAATTGGGGAATTGTAAAACTTTGTTCAAAGTCAGCTTGATAGATTGCCAATAATTACTGTTTCAGTTTGGATCTATAAGACATGCAGTGTGATCTCAATCCTGTGTTTGAACCTCGACATTGTTTGCATTATTCTGGGAAGACCAATAATATAGTTTCACATTGATCTTACTCAGAATGCTGGCACAATTAAATGTGATATCATTGCATTGACTTATTAATAAGTAACATGAAAATCATACAGTTTGACTTTAGCTTTTGGCTATATGGTGTGATGCCATTTTTTAGTTCATTTTAAATCTTGGGTTCTGAGGACTATATTACAAGGATAGAAAACATTTTTCCTGTGTTGAACAATGTTATTATTTCATGCACTCACACACATATACGTTTACGGACGTTCATATATGTATACAAATACATACCACATGTATGAATGCAGGTACTTCCATACACTTACACACATACAGGTATTAGAATGCCATTCTAGGACTCAAATTCACACTGAGATTTCATGGAAAAACAGCATTTTTCTGACCTGGATGTGTCCAGTGATGCTCTTCACACTTGTGTGTCATTATTCATCTGTGTTCAAATTATTTTGACCCCCAAGAGTTAATCTTTGGCTTCCGTAAATCAAAATTCTTGTCTCTTATTCAGGACATGTGCGTTAATCTGCCCGAACTGTAAATGAGTTCCCTCGCACAGCTGCGTTGGTGCTTATTTTGTCACTCCTTGAAAGAGCTCCAGTGTTCAAACATTGTGAGGGTCATGGCTCCAGGGACAGCTGTTACTATTAAAAATGATTTTTTTTTGATACGGACTTGTTCTCTCTCGCAATCTCCCTGTATGAATACAGAAGTCATTGTTCTCTAGTGTGTTAGTGGCTGCCAGCGAGTGCTGGAGCATGCTCTTGGCAGGGCATGTCACACTGGTGTATCATATAGTTCCTCTTCACTTTTAAAGCTGTAGTGCACTCTCATGGGAAAAGATAGACTTACAAAATGACAAACATGTCAATTATAAGGGAATTGGCACTAGGTAGCAGGCACAATGGACCGAATGGCCTGTTTCTGCACTGTAATAGGCTGTGATTATGTAATTTTCTTTTGGTCACTGTAGAATAATAATTAATTGAATGAGAATATAACTAATCTGTAACGATTTACCAACAAGTGACTTTCCCTATGTATGACCTGTAGCAATAGAAGACATTCAAGGTACAAGTTAATCTGAATTTGTGATAGTTCTGTTAAGATCTGATGTATTTCCATATCCCTCTTCCTAATTAGATGTGCTGTAGTGCAATGGCATTTTAGATATGCCATATTGTATGCAATTGTGCAAAATTATTTCATCATAAGGATTTCATTTAGGATGTGGAGGAATTCAGTCTCTCTATCTGTCATAAATCTCATTAGTGTTGTTAGATTGAACAGACTCAGGCTAAAGTTGTAGTAGAGATGGATTTAACTCAGCAGAAATGAACAATGTTGAATGAGAATTTTATCATTAACTGTCTTGTATTTCTTTGCCCTGAATGAAGAAAGGTACAATCTAATAATTATAGAAAACAGATGAAGCCTAACTGTTTTGTCAAGCTTCCATATTGGAAGCATGAGATGAGCAGAATCTGTCTTTAAATCAATCACATGATTACAATCACAACACTCTCCAGTTTGCCACCTGATCTAGATCCTTTCACAATGAGCAGCGTTACTGAAAGTTTAAAGCAACAGAGAAGGAACCAGGATGCATTTTCAAGAAAAAGCTAGGATTGATTAGTAGGGTTTCTAAACCCAATCAAAGTACTTTACAGTAGTCTATTACACAATGATTTCTCATTATTGTCAACCCTGTGAAAGTGGTTTAAGTAAAATCACTAAGGTCACTTTTCCACAAAAATTATGTCACCAGCCCACCCACAAGTATAACTTTTGTCACGTCTACAATTTGTTCTTAACGTACCTCCAAATTAACTTTGGAAATTACAGTTAATGGGGCATCAACCACAGTTCTACAGTAAAGTGGGTGTCTGATTTGTCTTATGGTAGTTGGAAGTGGAATTGTTACACTGTGCATTGAATGTAGCAGCACAGATGTTTAATGTCCGTCTGTCATAATGGGAGTGACTTTCTGCAGTGGAAAGGTGACTCCATGTGGGAGTCAAGCATCTGCAGTTGGAATTTACAGACTCACATTTGCTCTAGTGAAACCAGTTAAACTTTTAACAACCCTAATTAAAGGAGACAGTTTTAATACAACAACTACATATTAACCCTTTCAGCATGTCGATTTGTTTGCGATGTGTGAATTCCCATTGGTTTGGAAGCAGCTATTTCCATTATATTTTCATGCCCTAATGCCACAGCACTGCCGCTGGAGTCAGACAGCAGATGAAAAACAAAACTGGCAGAGCAAAGATTTCATAAAGGTGACTATTTCAACATAAAAATCTTTTTTTTAGACATAGATGTAATTCATAAATATATATAGGATAACTTTAGATATATATAAAATAAGCCAAATGAATTGTTCAGCAGACCATAATTAAATCCAAAGCATGCACAGTCTATAAAAACATTTACTGTATTGTTTTGATGAAGTTAAAAATCACACAATACCAAGTTATAGTCCAGCAGGTATAAACCTGTTGGACTATAACCTGGTGTTGTGTGATTTTTAACTTTGTCCACCACAGCCCAACACTGGCACCTCCACATCATGTTTGGTGAAGGCAGAATGAGGTGAATAGGTCATCATTATACTGACAACACAAGCTGAAGCATAGATCGAGGGTTCTAAATTTTAGTGCTTTGGGTTTTACCTGCATCACTGTTGAATTCTGATACTAGCATACCGTCTCCTTTCTGAATAAAACTAGACTGTTTGTGCTGAAGTTATCTGAGTTACTTCTTGATATTGCTCATGTTTTGCTTTAAAAATGTTGAATTGCTTTAGGGAAATACTCAAATTGTTTCAGTAGAATGATGAAAACAGCAAAGCAAATTGGGTAAACGTTGAATGGGGGATCAACATTAGATATACATATCCATTGTGGATTATTTATTACATTTTCTCTTATTGATTAGAGTTTTTACAGGAGTGAAATAAAGTATTGATGTATCAAGTTCTGAGTGATATGTATTGTATTGGTATGTCAAAATATTAATATGTGTCTTTATCTTTTTGTGGAACAAAAGTTAGATTAATTTACTAATGCTGGTTAAGTACAGAATAACTTATGTTATCTTGTTTATCAGTGTCTCCGAAAGCTTTCTGTATAAATCTGAATGTCCTAAAATTTCATGTCTTGAGTACAGTCTTGCCATGATCAAGAGATCTCCTTCATATCTGCAACTGTAGGAACCTTTGGAGACAAATTGTTTACTGTCCCTTTTCTGCAAGATATTTTAAAAAGAAATTTGGAAATTAATCTGAAGATGTTGATGGAATGCAACTAATTGAAGACATATGATAACAGCTAGCCATGTTTAAAATATGTAGGCTCATGGGTCACTTTATGTGAAGGTCAACACAGGAAAGTATCTGCTGGTTTTGATATTTCAAGGAGAATGCAGAGGTTGTAATTACTGTAAACATTTGCTTATCTTGTGTGCTGTACCTGCTTAACGCTGAACAAACCTGACTTGCTCTTATAGCAGTCTTTATTCTTCTCCTGAACAAAGATCGTGTTGTAACATGCTGGATGCTAGATAGCAGTGACTTCGATGTTCTGGGTCTTGCAATAGGCACCGAGACACTGGACAGGTTTAGACACACGGCTTCCTTGGGGTGAGAGGTCTGGTCATGATAGTTCACAGTGCTGTAATCAAGGAATATATCCAGAATTTTAAAAAAACCTGAAACATTTCACTGTGATTGCTCTACTTGTCAGACAAGAAGTATTTTATCGCCTGCCAATCTATTGCTGTTAATTTTTATGCACACTTTGTGTTGTGCCTGTGTTCTAATGTTCCTGTTATTTCAAACTGAAATTTTTTAAAGTTTTGGTATGAATGCAGATTGGATTAATACTTCATTTGCTTGTCGGTCACTAAGGCTAAATGACCACTGCACAGCCACAGGACAGTGTCACTTCATTATAGATCACACTACATATTGATCTCAGTGAAAGGGTTAAACATAGAAACTAATAGGAGCAGGAGTACAGCTCTTGGAGCCTGCTCTGCCATTTATTAGGATCACAGCTGATCCTCTATCACAATGTAATGTCCCTGCTTTCTCCCCATACCTCTTGATGCCATCAATCCCTTGAATTTACTCAGTGACTCAGTCTCTACAGCCTTCTGTGGTGGAAAATTCCATGGGTTCACTGCCCTTTGAGTGACGAAATAATGCCTCATCTTCACCCTATATGGTCTACCCGTATCTTGAGATTGTGTCCATTGATTCCAGACTGCCCAATCAGGAAGAATATCCTCCCTGCATCTAATCAGTCCAGCCCTGTTAGAATTTTATACCTTTCACTTGACAAAATTAATACAATATGTTTATAGCACAGAATGAAGCCATTTGGCCCATCATGTCTATACCAGTCATCAAGGATCCAACTACACTAATCCCATTTTCCAGCTTTTGACACATAGCCCTGGAGGCAATCCAATCTGAACACTCCTTAAATGTTACGAGAGTTTCTGACTCAACCAGTCTTTCAGGCAGTAAGTTACAGATTCCCACCACTCTCTTGAGTTTAAAAAAAACCTCCTCAACTCTGCTGTTAGCCTTCTTTCTATTAGCTTAAATCTATATTCTTACTGTTGAATTTGATAAAAATAATTCCTTATCTTGGGGAGTAAAACCATAGAACAACAGTGAGAACAAGGCTGATTATTGTAAATTTGGAATCAAGCCAGATGAAAATGAAACCCGACGTAAGATGGTTATATAAATTAACAAGAGCCTGAGTGAGGTGAGTGGCTCAGAAAAGTAGAGTGACCGTGATTGGATATTTTAATAAATGATCATTAACAGCATTTTTTCCTGGGCTTTTTAAAAGGCAAAGCCTAAATTTGAACCTGTGTGGGCTGCACAGCCTTTTTGCATTATAATCAGTTTTTTGTTCCTGTACGACTGAGTAATGTTGCTGGTGTTTCAAGCTGCAGACAACTCAGGATTTTGAAAAGTGCAACATTTCAAATGAACCATCTTGATTGTGATGCAGCAAAGGACAGGAAATTCCAAACGCAAGTACTTGCTAAGAGAGACAGGAAATTTTGTTTCAATGATTTCCTCAAATTCCGTATTGATAAAATTTTATTTTGAGCAGTCATTTATGAAAATGAACTCAAAATTTAACCATTTGGCGTAACTATTCCCAATATGGGTAATGTCTTTGAAAGAAGCTTCCTGTCCACTCATACATCATTAAGCCTTCTTACCCCTCCCACCCCAGACCATGATATGCAAATTCTAATTTTCATGAGCATGGATGAACTCGAAGCAATTTAGATTAATTGAATTGAACCTAGATATGAGTTTAACTGTGTAAGTTCTGGGAGAAGTAGAATGAAAAGGTTTACTGTAAGGATATAAGCGGGGTTGAGGACAAAGAAGCTTGAATAATTATGTTCCAGGTAGCCTGTTGAGAGAATTGAAAGGCTGTTGAAGGAAAGATTAATAAGAAAAAGAAAAGTAATATGGACCAAAGGAGTAGATCAGGATTACAGTGTTTAGAGACATTAATTAGAGCAGGGGGATTTGATATTATAGTCTTTATTGAAACCTTGTTTCATTTGGGGTGGGACTCTTAATGAAATATTCATGGCTATTAAAAGTTTTCAGGAAAGATTCCATAGAAAGAAAAGGATTGGCTTTGTTAATGACAGACATGTTTCGTGCAACTGCATTGAAAGAAAAGATTTGAAAGAATCACAGTCCTGAGATAGGCTCTTTCTGGCTTGGATTAAGAATTAATAAAGGAAGGTGTTGTCAAATGCAGAATACATTGTCAACCACTGAAATTGGGGAATTAATATAGGATGTGATTTGTAGTCAATTTAAAGCTATTTGCAGCAGGAGCTGAGAATAGACAAACATTTGTGACAATATGAGGAGGTCTTCTTAGAATTGGATTGAAATCTGTTTCCTGAAGTGATATGTTGCCGGTTGAGCAAAAGGAAAAGCTGCAGTGTCTGGTTCTAGTTAATAATAAGGGACAAGTAGGGGACCTGAAGGTATGAGAGCCCTTAGTTTATGGCCAGTTTGTGAATTCAGTTTGTAATGGAAATAGAATATAAAGAAATGAGAGTTGAAGCTAGAAGTGTTGCACTGGAAGTTACATCAATTCAGTAGGCTGAACGAGGTCAAAGCTTGGATTAATTGGTGATAGAAAAAAGTGATAGTTGAAGCATTGGACAAAGTTACATATGAGATGGATGAAAGTACAGATAGCCGTTTAAGATCATGCCATCTAAATGATTGGAGAGAAGGCTGTCAATGGTGGATAAAGAGGATATAGGGGATACTTTGAACAGGATGTGGAGGTAGAATTGGAGGAATGGACAGTGTGTGCAAAGAAGGACATGATGTAGGGCTGAAGGAGATCACAAAATTAGGGAGATGCAAAATCACAGAGATTTAAGGGTAGAGGATGAGAGCTTTAAATTTGAGATACTGAAAACTATTATAATCAGCGAGCTGGCTTTTAAAAAAAGACTTCATACGATCTTGGTGTTGCTGGCCAGACCAGCATTTCATTCCTCATCCCAAGTTGCACCTGAAGTGGTGGTGGTGGGCTGCTTTGAGTCACTATACTCCGTGTGCTATATGTAAACCCACAGTGCTGTTAGGGAGGGAGTTTCAGGATTTGACCTTGCAACAATGAAGGAATGGTGATATATTTCCAGGTCGAGAAATATGTGTTTCTTAGAAGGGACCTTGCAGGTTGTAGTGTTTCCATGTGCCTGCTGACCTTGGTCTTCTAGAATGTAAGGATCCTGGGTTTGCAAGTTGCTGTTGAAGAAATCTAGGTAAGCTCCTGCAGATGGTAGATGGTACCAGTCTTGCCTATGTGTGGCAGTGGTGAAAGGAGTGAATATTGAAGATAGTGGATGGGTTCCAATCAGAAAGGCTACTTTGTCCTGGATGATGTTGAGGTTCTTGAATGTTGTTGAAACTGCACCAGTCCGGGCAAGTGGGGAATATTCCACCACATGACCTACTATAACTTGAAGATGGTGGACAGGCTTTGGTGAGATGAGTTATTTGCTTTCAGTGCTCCTCCTGCTATTGACCAATTGTTGCACATGCCACTTTTGTTCTCGCCTGATATCAGCAGTACATTTGGGAAAAGCTAAAATATTGATGTGTTCCCATAGTCCAATGTCTACATCTCACTTTAATACAGTGGGCAATCCAGGGACATATAGCGTAAACTCTTGTAGTAATGTGGTAATTGGAAAGTAGGAGGGAAGGAGAACATTTGAAAGAGTTTTAGCTGCTGGGACCCAATTAGAAGGTTGCACTGTCCCATTTTCCATTGCTTCCATGCACTCAATTTCAACTGGTGTAGTGAAGTGATATATAGAGCGCAACATGAGGGATAAATTAATGAATATTTATACAAGTGTGGACAGATTGGGGGCAGTCTCTGAGAACTTGCAATGGATAAGCTCTGATAAACTACCTTAATAGAGATTTGGAAAAAACATCAAAGAATTACAAGATAAAGGGAACGCACTAGATGATATATTGAAAAAAATTGAAAAGGAATTTGACAAGTGAACACATAAAGGATTAGACGGCCAGCAAGAGTTCAATTTGGCCTCTTTTTGGGAAGATTGGCCAAACCACATGGCAGGCAGGCAATGGTGAGGCATCAGGTGAGCCTTCATTTGGAATCAATGCCTTAGAGGCCACAGTCTCACTCACTGAGAATTGCAGTCCAACTTTGCTCAGCGGGACCATGAAACACGGCATGCCCACAGCTTAAAGGACTGGCACCAGGGTCCCATGTCACAGTCAAGTAAGTGAGGGTGGAGAGAGGGAATTTCAAGAGCTGGTGGCTTGTGAGGAGAGGGGTTCAGGGGAATCAGCAACAAGGGCAAGTTGGTGGTGCCTTTCACTTGCTCCCCTTTTTCCCAACATGCAGTCCCTTGTTTAGGTGTTTGGTAAAGGAAGCCCTCTCCTGCTGGAAATGGCAGGTTGGCTGTGTGGTTTCTTGTGCTGGTAACTGCACCCTCCACAGCTGGACTAATCCTAGTGGCAGCATGATGAGGTCCTCGTGCTGTTATTAGTTGGTCACTTGAGTCTCAGTTGGCACATGGGGCAGGAAGGCTTATCATGGTCCTTCCCACCCAGAACTTAATTTTGATGGCAGTAGGGTTCAGTTACCCCATCTTCCTGCCTATTTAAATGCCCTTCCACCCTCAGGCTCACTGTGAGACAGAGCAGAAGATTCCACCCTTGAAACTATTTAAAGAAAGAAAGACTGATGCTCTGTGAGGCTCTACTGATGTGTGGATAGAGAAAACAAAATAGGCACAGTTTTTCAAATTGATAGGAAGTGGTCTGTGGTGACTTCTAAAGATTCTATTTATATAGCATAATTAGAAGGAAAATTGGTTAATTATTTGAAATACAAGTACAAAAGGAATAAATTTCAGTAGATGTCTCCAGTAAAAGAGCTGGCACTAGTACAGGTGCAGTCGGCTGAATGGCCTTCTTCTGTTTGTAATTCCAATAAATTTTATCAATAAGAACAGATTGTAATAAACTGAGGATTTTCAACTTGCCCTTAATTATAATTTATTGTTCGTTGCCATTCAGTAGTATTCCGAGAGACTGAGAAGTGACCTTTTTGATAAATCATCTCCAGTTGAACTGAGTCTCAAAGTGAAGGGCAACATGCCAGACTCCTCTGTGAAAGTGCAGTAGTTGAATCAGTTTTATCAGTCATAAATAAAGTACAGGGAATGTGGAGATTCTATCTTTTGTTATTCTTTTTCATCATACACAGAAGCCCTGAAACTTCAGCGGTTTCTTTTTCATGGTCTGTTTGCAATTACAAGACATTTGTTTGAAAACCACTTTATTGCTTGGACTATGATAACTGAAGTATAGTCTAAAAGGAAATACGCTTGCGCACTCTTAAGAAACTGTGCTATTCAACTCTAACCTTATATTTTCTTCAGTCCCAGGATATTCCAGGTTTTCAAGCAGTTTGGCCTCCACTTTCCTTCCGATGAGCCACCTGGATCACCATAGTAACGGCAACAATGTACTTTATGGCCAACACAGGTTCTATGATACGCAGAAAGGTGAGCAAAGAATCTGGACAAGTAAATGTGTTTTAGATTTTGTTCAGAAAATAATAATATCAATAATATAATTAAGCTTTAATTATACTTTATTTCAATTTAAGAGAAAGTAACTCGTTTATCTATCGGATTTAAGACTCTTTATTTAGGCAGCGGAATACCGTGTCTATCACTGTTAACGCATCATAAGCCTAATTTTGATCTGCATTGCAACACTTTGTTTTAATCATAACTATTCAGCATAAGTATTGTTGCTGCATATGTTTATTAAATAGTACCTAATGGACTATTTCATAGGCTTCCAATTGCCACCTTGCATTTTGCCATTTATTTCAAGTAAAATCCAAGAGATATTGGAAAGAAAATATGTAGTAAACCCTGAAATTAGAATTTAATCATCATATGTAGAGTAACGATTAGATTACTTACAGTGTGGAAACAGGCCCTTTGGCCCAACAAGTCCACACTGACCCTCCAAAGAGCAACCCACCCAGACCCATTCCCCTACACTTAATACTGCAGGCAATTTACCTAACCTGCACATCTTTGTGACTGTGTGAGGAAACTGGAGCACCCGGAGGAAACCCACGCAGACACAGAGAGAATGTGCAAACTCCACATGGACAGTTGCCCAAGGTGGGAATTGAACGCAGGTCTCTGGCACTGTGAGGCAGCAGTGCTAACCACTGTGCCACCGTATATGGTGCTCAAGCTGAAATCAAGTTGGTGAACATTTGTGCAAGGTCTTTAGCTAAATACTAGCCTGGTTGTTGTTATGGTCTTGGTGAGGCATTTTGCCCTCCCCATTAAGAGAGCATCTCTATTAACTTAGTCAGCACTAAATGCCACGGGTAAGCATTCTATTTAAGTGTTGAGTGCCCCTGAACAAGCTGTATTTTTCCATTTTTCTGTTAGCACTGAGAGGTGATTCATTCGACAGTCCAGTCCTGCAGTCATTGTCTGCCCACAGCAACCTAGCCAAATGACCATTCTTCACATATGTTTCTAGATGGTGGCAGGTTGCTAAGCACTTTGCTTTTAGAGGGATGTGAGACATTGCAGCCAGACCCCAATAGCCCCAATTTTGTTCACACCTGTTGTTGCATCCCATTCGTATGCAGAAACACAAAATCACCATTCAATATTGAGTTTGAATAATTTCTTCTTCATGGACACTATACACTTTAATTATTACCCAAACTGAGAATAATGCAAAGCAAAGTAGAAATATGTGAAATTGTCAAATTCCAGGAGGCAATAGTTTAAAGTGAGAGGGGAGAAAGTTTCAAGGAGATGTTTGAGGCAAGTTTTATATGCAGTGGGTGGTAGGTGCGTGGAATACTCTGCCAGGGGAGGTGGCAGAAGCAAATAGAATATTATCGTTCAGACAGATACATGAACAGGCAGAGAATAGAGGGATTTGGACCATGTGCAGGCAAATGGAATTAGGGTTAGAATGGCACCATGGTTGATACAGATATAGTGGGTCAAAGAACATGTTCCTGTTCTGTATTCTTCCTAAACTATAGAATTATCACTAACAGATTACAGTAATAGAGAGTCAATTGTTACTTTGAAGTTATTTGCCGTCAAGAAATTTAAATTTTCCAGTATTTCAATCTAAGCAATGTAAATAAAACAGCACTGCAGACTCTTTGTGGATAAAATTCAAATAAGTAGGTTATTCAAATGAAGTGACTCCATATAAACAATGGATTGTCCCAATGAAGTCATTAGGATAAGCCAAATAAATGAATTTCCTGATCAGCATTGGACTGGAGTCATGGCAGAAAGATGTCAAATCCTATTCATGTGACCACAAAGGATTAAAAATGTTCACAAGGCTCAGCGCTTCCAGCAAAATAAAGATTTTCATTGTGATTATTATCCACTTCATAGACAAGAAATGGTGCAGAGCAAACACAAAGACACAAAGCAATAAAGCAAAGTAAGGTGGGAGAGAGGTGAAGCATAGAGGAGGGAAAAAGATGAAGCAGGAGACTAAAATAGAGAGAAAGGGAAATTCACAAGGGAAAGTCTGTTTTAAAACAAAAATATCAATGAGTGATAGACATAACATCTTTCACAATGAGAGTGAGTTTGTGCCTGAGATATTTTTCATTTAGCCATAGAATATTTACAATCATTCAGCACAAGGGGAGGGAATTCACCTCTTTGTGCCTGAACCTGCTCTTAGAAAATGTCCAGTGAGCCTCAGTCTTGCTTTTTCCCCATTTCCCTGATTTTCTTTTCCCATTTCACATACTATCCAATTCTGTTAGGAATGATAGCTTTGAATCTGCTTCATTAGATATCTTTTAAAAATCAATGAAATAAAACCAAAAGCTTGTTATCTCCTAATTTTTTTGTTAATTACCTTAAATATGATTCTTTTGATTACCCATGTACTCTAACCTAATATTCAAAAGACATCTCCTTTAACTTCCTTTACTTCATAAGGAACAAGCCCAGCTTCTCTAATACTCCACATGACTAAAACTCCTTGGTGGAGAAAGAGAATTAAAACTGGCTGTTTTGTCATAAGTAGGCAGGCCAGATTGTCTCTTGACTGGGAGATGTATTCTGTCATTACTATCTGTGCAAAATCCATTCCGACCCTGAAGTTTAATAGGTTCGACCTGTTAGAAATCTCAAGCACTTCCTTGGCATTGAATAGAGACCGGTTGATCAAATTCACTCCTATGTTCTCAGATTTGCTTCACATGCTTCAAGAACAAAACACAGCAAAATCGTAGATACATTTCCATGTAATCATTTGATAATTTCCACTATAACAAATCCTTAATGTTAATTTTATTTTCACATCCCTGCTTTAAGAATATTTCGATTAAAGCTTGCACGGTCTTACAACATCAATAACTCCTATCTGTATAGCTCCCTTAACACAGCAAAACTTGTGTCTCACTAGGACTATTATCAAGAAAATTGTGACAGTAAATCAGAAATAATGACCAAATGCTTAGTCAAAGAGTAGTTTCAAGGAATGTGTTAAAAGCAAAGAGGTGCAGGGCAGAGATATTTAGCAAGGGATTCAGAGCCTGAGGCCCAGGAAGCTGAATAGTCAGCCGTGAGTGTTGGAGTGACTAAAACTGAGACTATGCAAATCAAAATGAATGCAGAAGTCTTGACTGATTATAGAACATGAGGATGTTCTTCAGACTATGACAGCCAAGGCTATAGTGAAAATATGAAATAAAGGATGCAAACTTTAGAACAGGTTCTTCTCCATTTAGAATCAAATGCTAGTGACCATCAGAAGAAAGAGCAGAATAGGCCATTTGGTTCATCGAGACCTTGGCTGCCTGTAGTTAGCCTTCCTGCTTTGGATTATGGAAAGATCAATAAGCTAGGCACCCTTCTCTTGTTGCAATAAAAGCAAAGGAATGCAGATCTTGGAGATTTGAAATAAAAACAGAAAGTACCTTAGAAACTCAGCAGGTCTGGCTGTATCTGTGGAGAGAGTAACATAGCTAGCATTTTGGTATTCTTTAGAACTGCTCTGAATGAGAATCAAATCAGACTTGAAACATTAACTTGTTTTTCTCTCTCCACAGATGCTACCAGATCTGCTGAGTTTCTCCAGAACTATCTGCTCTTGTTGGAGTTTTAAGTGTTTAATTCCATTAAAATCAACATTATGTTTGTCTGTGATGCATTCCATGGCTGTATAGTGCACTGAATTTTAAAAGGTGATTTTCCAGAATTACAGCCAACCCTGGCTCAGGACCTTGCTCATCAGGAGCGTGTTTTAGGAAATAGCAAGTATACTTTCCATGTTGTGGCTGTCCATAGTAAGAGAAACCTTTGGAGGGTATCCCCAGGATTCTCATGCATGTGCTGGAAGAATCTATTCAGAAACCCATTTGGGTGAGATACCAGATGGTTACTGATGTTTTTGAAACATCCTGCAGTCTGTGCCATCGGGGGAGAAAGGGAAAGAAGAAAAATGGCAGAGAAAATTTTCAGGCAAAATATGTTATCCATATATTTTTTTAAAATCATCTCATAATGATATAGAACTATGTCCTATAAGTTAAGCAGCAGGTAAGCAGTGGAAGAAAGCAGAAGGAAGTGTCATTAATTATGATGTTATCCTATATTACCCTGATCTTGTGAAGTCTTCCTTCATTTGCAGATGGTTTCTATCTGAGGAATTTACCTGGACAGCCAACCTTGCTCTCGACCAATCATAGTTTTCCTTCGATTTCCCGAGCCACACCCAGTCATCCCATTGGTTCCTGCAGCCGAGACAGAGAGATAAGCCACTCCCACAAAACGATCAAGGAAACTGACAGACTCCTGACCTCAAAGGAACCTAATAAAGAAAGGATGAGTAAAAATGAAGCCAACTCATTGAACAGTCAAAGAACACACAAGGAGAGACATTCAGAAGACGATGGAAAAGACAGGCATAAAATTGTGCTGCCTCTGACACCAGATGTCAGATGCAAAGAAGACATAACAAATATGCATAATAGCATGTGTGAGAACAGAAATAAACACTTCAATAGCTGTTTAACAAACTCCAAAGTTATGAACGGAGATTCCAATAAAACTTTATTAGCAAGCTGCACTAATATTGGTGGGATTTTACCGAGGCAAATGGACATCCATACCCCAGGCAGGTGTACCAAAGAGAGCTTAAGGTTTGAGAGGGATTTCCGAGAAAACGGCCCATCTGGTCCAGTGCATGTCGAATGCTCAGATAGTTGGCAAACTCCGCACCATTCTGTTGCGTACTCTGTTCCTTCTTCCCTGTCCAACATTCCTTCATCATCTAGCACAGCCTCTGGAACATTCCCCTGTTTGCAGGTTCATTCCAACTTAGACCTTTTTTACCCTACTCAAGATAAGGCCAGCAGGGAGCTCAAGGTCACTGGTCCTACGTACGTGCCTTCAGTGGGACACTTCAGTGACAAAAGCCGACCATTTCAAGTCACTGCAGAAAACTGCAAGGTCAACCGAAATATGGGGAAGGAGAAGATGCATGACAAAAGCACAGAGAGGTCTGATATTGGGACTGTTCCTAATTCGCACACATCTCTGAAGCTCGATGGTAAAGGAATGGACTGGCCCCACAATTCAGCCATAAAATCCAAACAACAGTGTGTTAGCAGCACTGGTGCACAGATGGTGATGCCATTCACACCTCAGGCAGCCAAGGGCCCCTCAGGGAAAGGTAGCACTTACGTTATGCCACAGTCTCAGGATTGTTTCTGTTCGAAGGAGCTGGAGACATGCTGTGCCAAACTTACCCATTCCAGTTACGTGCTGGACCGGGAGCATGGCAGTGACGCACACGAGAAAGCTTCAAAAGATTCACAGGGGCAGAAAGTGGCCAGGATACGGCACCAGCACCATAAGCTTCCTGAGGTGGAGCACATAGGAAGTGGTTCAGAGATGAAGAGAAGGCCACCAGAGCTCAGTTGTATGAGCTACAATGGATCTCACATACCATCATGGCAGAGTCCTCAGATTCCAATGGGCGAAGACAGGAAAAGTTCCTATCTTGACCCTTTCAGTTCAAGTTTACAGCAGGCAGCAATGTTGTCACAAGGGTCTGTGCTCAACCAAGACATGTTAGGTCAGACTGATGAAGTCTCAGCCATGAAGAGTCTACTAAAATACAGCAGCTCGTTTCCCCCAGGCACACAGGCGTTGATCGTTGGGCAGAAGACCCCTTTCGGAGGCCTGGGAAACATCCGGGCCAGCTGTGTCCATCAGGAGATCAAATTCCAAAGCGGGAAATCGAACCTCGATTTGGAGCGTCTAGACTGTGCCAAAGGAAGGGAAAGCGAGTCATCTCAGGGTGACGGTGAGGTACGGCAGCCTCCAGTTGGCATTGCAGTGGCTGTTGCAAGACAAAAAGACAACCAGAACAAGCATGATCTGCCTTGTAGTGCAGAGTCCAACAGACAGCACCGACATCTTCCCGGCTTAAAAGGTGAGGTATTGCTAAATACCAAAACAAATGGTCAACTAGTTTTTCAGTTAACAATCTCGACTAATTTTTAAAATTATTTTCATAAATCTGGTCATTATTATCCCTGGGAACACTGATGAAAGCAAGCCAGAATGACACCATGCATTCCAGATCACGGGGCAATATCCTCAATGTGACGTAATCACCGAATAGCATGGGTGCAGTCTTTATTCCCAGAATAGTCACGTATTCTATGTGCAAATTAATTAAATTGGTCTTACTTTGGCTGCTTCAGCTTCATACAAAATTGTTTGTTTATTAGACTGAAGTGTTTCACCTGCAGTCATGGAAGTTTGACATTGTCCAGTATCCAATAGCTAGTTGTGTCCACCAATGTTAACAGCTTGTGCTTGCTGTCCTTCCTTCCAGTTTGAAGGTAACTTGTGCTGAATTGTGATAAAACTGACCCCCAAGTTCTCTAAAATCCAAAAAAGTTGTAACATGTCTGTTTCACAGTATCCTAGTATAATTTTAGAGTCTCATGATTAGTAGCGGAAGTAAACACATCCAGTTGAAAGTATAAATGCTTAAAACTTGAAATTATACACAAGCACCACATATGTTTGCTATTTTCTGATATTATCAATTAGCTAGTAGTTTTCAGTTTTTATTGCTTTTGTGCAGATGTTTGACCAAAATTTACTCTTTATAAAATTTGTAAAGGATCTCAGTATTGAAAAGTTAATTCCTGATCATACTTTTCACACACCGTGCCACGGTGAATTTGATCCAGCTAAAAACTGGATGTGAAGCTTGAAAATTTTTTTTGAAAGTTTATGAATGAAGTGGCCCCCAAAACAACTAAAGGAAATCATTGGTACCTTTTCATAAGGCATATGTATGTTTTTCTTGTGAATTTCATGCAGTTACCAATGGCAATGCACATTAACTGTCACGAAACAGAAGCACCTTGCATTGAACATCTTTCTTTGACAATTAAAACTGTTCATTTTGTTAAGAACCTGCTCTGACTGTAATTCATATTAAAACTGTACCACTGCAACAAAGTTAGCATGGATTTTCTTTGCCGCTGGTTAGCTGCTCATGATAACTTTACCTTTAACAGGATCATCACGCTCTGCCTATGTCATAGACCTGGAAGCAGAGGAAGAAAACAATCATTTTCGTGAGGAAAGAATGGGGCTGTCACGTTTAGACAGGGAAAGGGATCAGCTTCTTCGGTAAGGTCTTTCTTAGAGTAATACAACACAAAATGAACATGCCTGTCTTTGTTAATACTCTTCATATTGTCCACACACATGCTTTACTGAATAACTTGTGAGTTAGAATACTTCCATCTTTCACAATTCTATTAATTCTGGAACATGGTCTGCAAAGTGAAAGGTTCCAAATGTAACCCTACTGTTCAAGAAAGGAGTGAGAGAGAACTGGCAATTATATACCTGTTTGCTTTATGTCAGTAACAGAAGATACTAGAAGTCAATGTCTAGGATAACTGAATGTTTAGAAAATAATTGTCTTACTGGCCAGAGTCAACATCAATTTAGAAAGGTGAAATCAGGTTTAACAAAACTGGTAAGAGAATTTTGAGAATATTAGGAACAGAATCAATAAGGAGAGACAAGCGGATGTGGTGTATTTGGATAAAGCCCTGGAAAGGAGCTAAGTAAACAAAATTAAAGTACATGAGATTGGAGTAAATGCCCTTGCATGGATTGAGGATTGGTTAAGATATAGAAAGCGGAGAGTAGGAATAAATGTGCCATTCTCAAGTTGGCAGGCTCTTAACAGCAGCCACTGCAAGGATTAGGCCCCAGCTGTGTGTGTCAATGATGTGTTTCATTGGGAGCCAATAGTAATATTCCAAAAGAATAATTAGATAATTCCACAATTAGTGAAAATGTGAGTTGTGAGAGGATGCACAAAAAAAAGTATTAAAATGATGTCCCTAAGAACATGGTTGGGTTCAGAATCCAAATACCAAAGATTCGTTGAAAATATAGTTATCACTGGCACTTACTGCCCTTCTCCAGTTGATCTTGAAAAGATGATGGTGAGCCTTTTCATTAAACCATGGAGGTCCAAGCAGTGAAAATGCTTCTTCTATGACGAAGAGGAGCAAATCGTTACTAAACCAAAATATTTTTGTTGAATTCAGGGAAAACAAGGAACTTGTGGACTTTGCACGAATCCGTCCATCTAATGGTTGTCCTGGAGACCTAAATGCAAACCTGATGGTCACTGGAGGGTCATCTTTGCAAGCTAACCAACTAGGATCTGATCCCAATGCACATCCTCACCTTACGCCTTCACATTGGCTTCCAAGGACAGGCAGCCCCTCAGTGTGGATGGGTGGGCATTCATACGGTCAGTATCTTACATTTATTAACTAACAATGTACAAACTTATGGTAGAAAGTGATCCATGACTATAACACGTTTCACACTGGCATCCAGTCCACAACCGATAACAATGGACAACTTTTTTTTTCCTTTTGTATTCCATTAAATATAAGTGCATAAAATATATTTTGGAAAAGGATATAAAAAAGCAAAACTTAGTTTAAGAAATTTCCTAATATTACATTTATTGCTAAATGTTACATGTAGGTTGCCTGAAACCAGGAAATATAAACCCTGTAATTGCCTGCAGTGTTAATATTCTTTAATGTTTTGGTCAATGTACCAATACATCTTTCTCTCTGTCTGAGCTTTTATATACATTGGTCGATCATTTGATTACTCCAGCTGAGTGTTGACCAAAGACGTTTAGTTGAAAATTGCTAAATGATCAGGTTGACAGGAGACTAACCCCACATATATGTTACATGCAGTGAAGCGTAAAAGTACAAATGAACTAGTCATGACAGAAAGCTGTGGTGAAATCATGTATGGTTTTAACAGCCCAGGAAAACACTCTGACATCTCATGCAGCTGTTGAGGAGATGAGCAACTTTTATGGAGAATTAATCTTGGGCTGGAGCAAAAATAAAACCCCACATTTTAAGTGAATACCGTATTATTCATGCTTCAGTCACAACATGAAAGACATCCTTTGTCAAGTGAAAGTCTGGAGTTACAATGCATAAATGTGAAGGAAAGCAGGAAGTTCAATTGGTACTGTCAGCTGCTTAGAATGTACACCAGCCAATTGCCACATGCAAATAGTTTCACAAATGCTGAGGTTGTCTCGAACCACGAAAATTAGGTGTGAGGGACATCTTGTGACTTCAAACTTAATATTTGCCTTAATTCTATCCAGGCAAGTGTGATTGCCAGAATATAGATATCTTTCAATGGAATTAGTCATTTAAAAGCTGCTGACTAAAGATCTGCATGGGTTCAGTTTCTGTTTACCTAATGTGGTGGGCAGACCCTATTTATTATAATCCAGGGAATTAGGAAGACCCTTGGCTCAGAGAGCCCTCAGGTCAGATCAGTACAGAACTGAATGGAGGCAGCCATGAAAGGAGTATTTTTTTAATGTCACCTGAGTGCAGTATTCTCTCTGTAAGGTGCAATTCCATCTTGTTCAACAAAAATTTTCCTGCTGCCAACCCTTTTTTGTTCTTTGTAGATTGTTTGGAATGTAACATAGCCACATGAAGATCCTCTTTTTCAGGTCACGCTCAAATCCACACATGTGTTTTCACTTTTCAATCAGTATTGAAAGCTCCACAAACAAAACATCGGGCATGCAGATTCGTTACAGAAGTTGAATGGCTCCGTTTTATTATACCGGAAAGCAAACTGACAGGAGAAAACAAAATGGCTTACTCACCTAACTCATTCCCATTTATCCTGACAAAAGTAGCATGTCATTCCCAAAGGAAAAGCATATGAGGTGGTCACATTTGGTCGAGTGGGTCTACAAATTTTAAGTTTTCCAAAGTGGGTCTTCTACATCAGCCGCCAAAGTAATCCTGAAATTAGAATCAAGGGAGTATCTGATTACTACTCTTACAAGATAATCCTTTTTTGCTGGAACACACAACCCATCAGTAGGTCTCATTGCTGAGTTTGGAAATGCAGCATCTGGAACACAAAACGTGACTGGGGCACCAGGATTTGTTGTGTTTAATATCAGAACAGTGCCCTAAAACAGATCATCAAATTTGCCTTTGCTTTGAGCACGCTGTGAAGAATTATAAAATATTACTGCTCAGAAATGTACCGTTTGACACATGCAGTTTGTACTGTTGTTTTTCTCCATAAGAACCACTTAATTCTGACCTCACTCTCCTACTCCCTCTCCATCTACTCAATTGTTCCATTTTCAATCAACTGTCTAATTCCCTTTTCAAATAATTTATGGATTCTGTTTCAACAATAGCCTGTGGTAAAGAATTACAAAAGTTAATTCTGTCAGTGTGATGGCATTTCCTAATTTTGTCCTTAATTCACTTTGTGATTATTTGAAATTTATATAGAACTGCTTTAGTTTCTTGTCCTCCATCTTCATCAGTTAATAACCTCTCATAATTCAATGTGCTAAAAATCGGAGGGTATGAGAAAAACTAAAAATTATTTCTTGTTTTAAGCTAACGTAATCCAAGTATTTCAATTCAGGGGAAAATGTGAAATTCTTCTGCTTATTGCAGGAGATAAGAGATCAGTTTTCTGCTGGATTACAGAGAATTCTTGTCATTCCTAGCAATGTTTGACTTAATGAATATTCTGGAGTTGTCTCATATTGAAGAATCAGTGATGTGATTACCTGATAGCAGGAATATTGCGAGACGTTAATGAAAATTGCGTTACGATTAAATTGACAGACCAACTGCATAATTTCCTTCAGATTTTTATTTAAGGTTTAGACCAAACCAGTGCTTTGTGGCATCCAGCAGAAAAGCCAAGCAGGTCTATGATACTCAAGGTACAGAGTTCACTTGATCAACCAGCCCACCTCACTGACTGAGCTTATGACTGTGAGAAGGGAGAGTAGGAGAAAGTAAGGACTCCAGATGCTGGAGATCAAAGTCGAGAGTGTGGTGCAGGAAAAGCACAGCAGGTCAGGCAACATCCGAGGAGCAGGAGAATCAATGTTTTTGGCATAAGCCCTTCATCAGGAAGCCCTTCATTCCTGATTAAGGGCTTATGCCCAAAACGTTGATTCTCCTGCTCCTCAGATGCTGACCTGGGCACTTTTCCAGCACCATACTCTCGACTTTACTGGTACAATGTATTGTCTTAACTCACATAACAAATAGGAACATATGAATAGAAGTAGGCCATTCAGCCCTTGATCTTGTTCTACCATTCAGTGAGATCATGGCTGATCTTGGGCCTAACTCCATGTACCTGTCTTTGGCCCATATCCCTTAATTCCTTTGCTTAGCAAAAAAACTAACAATCTCAGATTTAAACTTAACAACTGATTTAGCATCCACTGCCATTTGTAAAAGAGTATTCCAAATATCTACCATACCACTTCGTGTGTGAAAGTGCTTCCTAACATCTCTCCTGTCTGGTCTGACCTTATTTCTTAGACTGTGTCCCCTAGTTTTAGAACTAGTGGAAATTGTTTATAGCTTTTCCTGTTAATATCTTGAAGACTTTGATAAGATCATACGTTAGCATTCTAAATTCTAGAGAAACAGGCTTAATTTGTATAATCTCTCCTCATAATGTACTCCCTGAAGTCCAGGTATTGTTCTTGTAAACCTATGTTGCATTCCCTCCAAAACCAATATAATCTTCCTAAAGTGTGGTGCCCAGATCTGCTCACCATACTCCAAGTAGGGTTTTGTATAACAGCAGCATAATGTCTGCATCCTTTTACTCCAATCCTCGAGATATAAATGTTATCATTCCATTAGCTTTTTTGAATATTTTCTGCATCTATTTGCAACATTTTAAATATCTATGCACCTGAAACCCTTAGTCTCTTTGGACATCCACTGTATTTCACTCAATACTATCTAGAAAATACTCTGATCTATCCTTTCTCAATCCATAATGGATAACCTCATATTTGCTTACGTTGATCTCCACCTGCAAAAGCTATGTCCACTTACCTAATCTGTCAATATCCTTTGTAATTTTATGCTATCATCTTCACTGTCTGCATGCTACCTAACTTTGTGTCATCAGCAAATTTGATACATGGCTTTCTATGCCATTATCCAACTCGTTAATAAATAATGTGAATAATTGAGGCCCTAACACAGATCCTTGTGGGACATCACTGCCAATTTGAGTACCTACCCAAGATGCTCTTTTTGCTGCAAAGGCCAAAAAAAATTAGCAATAATTCTTGTTAAAACCCAAAATTAGAGAGAAGGAAAGAGAACGCAAATCATGTTCTCCCCCTATCTAGGTGCCCCACCTCCTGTCACATTTTTGGAGTTCCCTAAACCAAGAATCTTCAAGCTTTTTGGATTTGGCTAAATTGCATGTCTCCTTTCTACCTGATAAACAGAAATCATACCCATGTGGACTTTGCAGTAGTTTGTTTTGGAACCACATCAGTCCAATGTGATTTACTACATTCATTGCTGATCAAATTAACTTATTTTAATGATGTCTTTACCTTGAGTTTAATGCACTCAAATCTCCTACAGCAGAACGCATGTAAATATCATAAAATTATTCATAAAAGAATCATTCCAGAATAACTGGCAATTGCTGTACCACCTAGTAACATTAACCCACCCACTGTGTTATTATAACTGATCCCAATAATTGCCAGACGATTCCAACAGGGCAACATTACTATTATCCTTACAATTATTATTGTTGGTAGTTAAACTAATGAGATCAAATTTCAGAAGTACATTTATTTATGGTTAGGGACTAATGTCTTTTCCAAAATAATTACACGCATTTGTTAAAAATATTTAGCTGGAAGTGGTTATGCTAAATAACAATTTTACCTGTTTGAAGAG
This sequence comes from Chiloscyllium plagiosum, assembly GCF_037043375.1. Classification (NCBI taxonomy): domain Eukaryota; kingdom Metazoa; phylum Chordata; class Chondrichthyes; order Orectolobiformes; family Hemiscylliidae; genus Chiloscyllium; species Chiloscyllium plagiosum. The sequence continues at coordinate 37,511,455 of NW_028270163.1, forward strand.
CAAAACTAGTTCTCTGTTTTCAAGTGCAACTCTGAGAAATTTTTTAAAAGGCAGAAATTTCGATGTTTTGGGAAACTGTCAAAGTAATCTTGCTCTGTAAGCGATGATACAGAACAGAATGATGTGTGATTTGGATGGTAATCTGGATAAATTATATAATTTCTGTATGACTCATGCTGTTTTTCCCTATTTTTATGTGGCTCATTTTTAAACATTACAATGCCTTTCATTTAGTTTCAGAAAACCTTTCCTGATTATCTTTATTTTTACAGGATTATTCAGCAAGTTATGCTTATTTTCCTTTGACCCTTCATTTATTTTTGCTGTGTGTTTTTCCATTTTCCCCTTATAATGTTTATTCTAACTATTGGTGGAATGTTGCTGGTAAAACTGGCATTTATTGTCCATCCTTAAGGCAACCTTAGAAAGCAGTTAGAGGACAATTGGGTGGGGTCAGCAGCTTTTCTTTCCCAAAGGGCAATAGTGCACTCGTTGGGTTTTTATAACAATCTGACAGCTTCAATTTCACTTGCTGCACCTCTTTATTTCCAGCTTCTTTAAACAGAACTCCAGTTCTCAACCTGCCCTGGTTAGTTTCGAACATGCACACTTTGCGTAGTGTGAATTCTGGCATCCAAGTAACTCATTTAGTTCTGTAACCAACATGCCATCGTATCTTTCATAAAAAGATCCTTTGGCCTCACAACAGTTTAAATCTGTAAAACAAAATTACATTGCAACCACCTGGCAAGCATGGCGGATAGAAGTATTTACAAGGAAACTCTAAGGTTCTGACCTGAAATGTCAACTCCCCTACTCCTCTGATGCTGCCTGACCTGTTGTGCTTTTCACAGCTGCACACTTTATCAACTCTTTTTGAGAGACAAATAGTTTCGAAATGGTTGAGGAGAAGTTTTATTGCACAGATTTCAGGTGGACTTTCATTTCCTAGCTTCAGTGGTAAGGGTGAATGTCTCCACAGTCTTGGAATGATTAGCTTGATTAGCTTCTCTACAGTGTGGAAACAGGCCCTTCAGCCCAACCAGTCCACACCGACCCTCCGAAGAGTAACCCACTCAGACCCATTTTCCTCTGACTAATGCAACTAACACTATGGTCAATTTAGCATGGCCTATTCACCTGACCTGCACATCTTTGGATTGGGGGAGAAAACCGGAGCACCCAGAGGAAACCCACGCAGACAGTTGCCCGAGGCTGGAATTGAACCTGGGTCCCTGGTGCTGTGAGGCAGCAGTGTTAACCACTGAGCCACCGTGCTGCCCCAAACCATAGGGCTGCTCTCTCTCATTGGAGAGGAATAACTTGTGATGGTTTAACTTGAGGGCCACCTTGCCTCAGGCGATGGGAGAGGTTGAGAAGGAGAGTCCTTCATGATCAGCTTGGTCAGTGCCGGAATTGAACCTATGCTATTGGCATTTCTCTGCATGACAAGCCAGCTGGCCAGCCAACTGAGCAGCAACACCAACAAACATTTATTTGGTGCCTTGAATGTACCAAGATGTCCCAAAACACTTCACAGAAATGCAATCAGATAAGTGAGGAAATAATGGGAGGGAAATGTAAAAACAAGAAATGAAGAGGGAGAAAGGCATTATTGCTGTGTTGAAGTCATCTCATAATCTTGCTTTGTTGTTACTCCCTGTGGAAGGATATGTGCCTGTCCTTTCTTTTCTAAATTACTTTCTTTCTAGTTTCACTCCCATTCGCAAATTCATCAAACGAGTCAACTTAATTGACCATAAATTATATGGAGGAGGAATATTCCTGTGATACAAAATTTGCTGATAACACTGATACTGTGTGCCCAGCAGAACAATGAAAATCAGTAAAGTTCAAAGTGAACTAAGCTGCAAAAGCGAATAGCCCTTTATGTGCGTACATTTAATGGACCCTGGTTCAATGTGTTTCCACTTATCATTCATTCTCATTTAAGTTATGTCAAACTATCAGTTTATATTAGAAAATTGCATTACCCTTTTCCCATTTTGTTTAAAGCTAATACAAAAGCATGCATTTTGCTTAATTTCTTTCATGATGGAGTTTGTTAGACATCTGATAGAACTGTGGATGATCTGTGGATGGAGCAAATAGTGATGGATCAGATGACCTGTTCTCTTTTCTTGCTTCCTTTGGCATTATCACTGTGAGACATTTTATCAACAATGTGCTTAAAAAGGATAAATATTTTACTAGTGAGTGATAGCTGAATATGGGAAGTTTGCACAAATGCTGGAACACATGGGAGAAGATTTTTTTTGGTTATATTGTATAATGACACAGCAGATGCATTTAAAAGTAGGTGCTTGATAACTCACTGCACATAATGACCAGAGCAATGCATTCCCTGTAATTGTGCATCACAATATTTACATTTTAACCTTTCTTTACTCAGTTTGTTTTTACAAATGATTGTTTTCTTTATTCACCAACACAGGAATCGGTCACCCAGCTCTGCATTCAAATCTACCACCTGGATTCCCAGCATCGATGCCAAGTGCCATGCAGACAGTATTCCCACTCTCCCAAGATCCCTCAGCCCAGCTTGTTATCCTTCCCACTGAGCCACCAGCACCACACCCAACTCCTCATCACCTCGGTAATGCACTGTGTTAATAGTGTGCAGATTAGAGGCGGAAAATTCATCTTTTATTTTTGACACTTTTTCCGTGATTATTTCATATTATTTAAACAGGATGAACAGATGTAATTCAATTAGCATCAAAATCACTGTTCCTGAAAATGTGCATGCCTGACCCCATCCTTTTTGCCATGGTTACATAGTGCTTCATTTTACTGTAAACAGATGTGGTCGCGAAACCCTTTAGGATGCCCGTTGGATGTGCTAAGACATATTTAAATATAAGTTCTGTCTTTTTCTCTCTTTAGCTTGCATGTACACGGGTGTAGTTCTGTAGAAATAAGGTGCACATTATAATGCAGGAAACCACAATGTGAAAGAGATTTAATGATAAAGCAGTTCATTCGATATTTCCTTTCCTTTTCATAATTTATAACAATAAAATTAAATGAGCTTTAAAAGTCTACATAATAAAGACCAGATGGGAAAAGGAAGTCCTTCCTAGAGAATCTAGGTCATGTGAATCCGTACATATTGTTAACTTTGAAAAAGGTTATTTCGTCCACAAATAATGTTTTTCAAAAAACTTCAGGTGAATTGGACGTGTTGTGGTCTTCCTGTTGTCTTTTGTGTTGAAGTGTCACAATAAACATAGCAAGGAGCAATGAGAGAATAGGCTATTAGTTCATCATGTCATGAAGAGGTGAAACATATTCCCTTTCAAACCCCAGAATGGCCAAATTATTCTCCTTTTGCAGAATTTAATACCATATCATTTTCGGTTGACATATATAATTAGAACATATTTAGAAATGTATTGAAAATCAGATCCATATGTTTTGTATTTAACATTATCCGAATCTTCACAAGCATTTTTTTTTCAAAGTATAAACAGATTTAAATAAAGTAACCCCTCACAAAAAAACATGATTTTTCACATGGTCTGTGATCATAGCATCCATTTTAAAATAGATTTTAAAAATCTATTGTGCCATGTATTCTTTGATCCTGCATGTTTGTACTGAGAGGAGAAAGGATGACCAAGGGTCTTGAATCTGATCCTGTCACGATGCCCAAGGGGAAAATCATAAATCAAAACCACCAAATTTGCTGAATGACTTCTCAAAGCAAAATTCCATCTTCGTAGCTTTTTCTTTAACATAAGTTAGAAATACGTATCTACACAGTTCCACAATATGCTGCTCTTCATTTACACATGGCAGGTCAGAAGAGTTAGTTAACCACAGCTTTCTCCTCCCAGTTTTATGAGTACAGTTATTGTCAGTAAGACGCACTCCTGTAAACCCCTCTCCCTTGATTCACAACAGTCTTGATGATGTGGTTTTGTGAGTTATTTTTCAACCTACCAAACAATCAGACCCCAGTTCATTGTTTATCCTCTTCTGGAAAACTCCCCAGGTCTTTAATGTCTCTGAGCTGTTCATGTAGTTTTTAAATATTTTTTAGCCAGCTTGCACAGTGCGTCCAAGAGCTGTTACCCCTTTGCTGTCAAACACCCGGAGGGTGATCTGCTCATTCTCCTCAAAAATTCACTGTATTCCTCAAGTATCCTATTTGTGTGTTGATGCCCTCCATCCTTCAACTTCTTATCTTGAACCTTTATGTCTATAGCTCCTTTTTTGTCTGCCAGCCATATGGCTTCTTTCTTAAATTTCTTCCTGTTGATTCTCCTTCCAGGTTAAGTGTCACTGGACACATGGAACAGTATTTATTGTCCAAGATCCAATTTGATCACATTATAATTGATATAAACTCAATTTTTTTTCAAACATTCCTGAAAACAACTACAGATTATACCAACCTTTCAATGCATTACAAATTGCCTCACAGTACTAATTCAGGGTTCATAAGACTATAAGACTTAGGAGCTGAAATAAGGCCATTCAGCCCATCGAGTCTGCTCCCATTTTTTTCCGGTAACCTTTGATCCCCGTGACAATCAAGAACCTATCTATCTCAGTCTTAAGCATATCCAATGACCTGGCCTCCATTGCCTTCTGTTGCAATGAATTCCATAGATTCATCACTCTCTGGCTGAAGAAGTTGCTCCTTACCTCCATTCTTAAAGGTCTTCCCTTTACTGTAAGGCTGTGCCCTAGTGTACTAGTTCCTCCTAACAATGGGAACATCTTCCCAGCATCCACTCTGTAAAGACCATTCAATATTCTGTAAGTTTCAATTCGATCCCCCCTCATCTTTCCAAATTCCATTGAGTATAGAACCAGAGACCTCAGACGTTCCTCCTATGTTAAGCTTGTCATTTTCGTGAACCTCCTCTGAACATGTTCCAGGGCCAGTATATCATCTTGAGATATGGAGCCCAAAACTGCGCAAAATACTCTAAATGTATTCTGACCAGAGCCTTTTGGAGCCTCAGAAGTACATCCCTGCTTTATATTCAAGTCCCTTCAAAATAAATGCCAACATTGCATTTGCCTTCCTAACTACTGACTCAACCTGCAAGTTTACCTTGAGAGGATCCTGGACTAGAACTCCCAAGACTCTTTGCACTTCAGACTTCTGAATTTTCTCCCCCTTTAGAAAACGGTTCATACTTCTATTCTTCTTACCAAAGTGCATGACCTCACAATTTCCCAAGTTGTACTCCATCTGCCACTTCTTTGCCCACTCTCCTAACGTGTCCAAATCCTTCTGCAGCCTCCCTGGCTCCTCAATGCTACCTGGCCCACTACCTATCTTTGTAATGTCTGCATACATAGCCAGAATGCCTTCAGTTCCTTCATCTAAGATCATTAATGTATGAAGTGAATAAAGGTTAAAGATTATCACAATCTAAACTTAATTACGCAGGATGAAAGTCATGGAATTATTGGGAGGATGAAGACCAGTGCTACCAATGTAGTTCCCAGCAAATAGGAATCCCTATCAAAGCTGGTTCTGCCTTGACACCACTGAACATTAACAATCTAATTCAGATAATCTTAAATAAATAGACTATGTAAAGATAGAAATTTACTCTCCAGGAAATTATGCTCAACCTGACTTGAAAGTAAGTACAAACAAATGCAGAAAGAGATAAGGTATTTCATTCCTCAGAGTTTATCCTAACGCACCAACAAATTCACTCAATCACCTTTCCATAAAATGTTAGGGTTAGTTCATTAGGCCTATAGATGACCAGATCCAAAAGGAGTGAGTGGCTGAGAATCTGGATAACAGTATTGCATCTTAATCACTGTATTCCCTATGCTTCATTTGAGAATGGTTCTTGTTAAAAGCATGTAATTCTGTATCTTACTATAATCCGGTGGAGAATGTGTCAAAGCTGGTTGTTTACACTGTTGTGTACATTGTTAACATACGTGTTACCAAAGAATTCTGCAAATTATAATAATACGCTAATTCAAAAGAGATTCACTTGGCTGATTATTAGGAAGAAGGAGTTGACTTATCAAGAATGGCTAAACATGTTAAGCAATAGACAATAGACAATAGGTGCAGGAGTAGGCCATTCTGCCCTTCAAGCCTGCACCACCATTCAATATGATCATGGCTGATCATCCTTAATCAGTATCCTATTCCTGCCTTATCTCCATAACCCTTGATTCCACAATCCTTGAGAGCTCTATCCAACTCTTTCTTAAATATTCATTGGAGTTTCGAAAAATGAGAGGAGATTTTATTGATGCATACAAGATTCTGAGGGGGTTTGACAAAGTAGATGTTTAGAAGATGTTTCCACTAACAGAGGAATCTGGACATAATTACAGAATAAGAGGATCCTCATTTAAACCTAGATGTGAAGGAATTTCTGCTCTTCAAAAGTAGTGACTGTCTGGAATTCTCTATCTCAGAGAATTGTGAAGGCTCCATCACTGAAGGTATTTAAAGAGGAGGTAACTAGATTTTTGAACTATTGAAGAGTTGAGGACTATGAGGAGCTGGCATGAGTGAGGAGTTAAGGCCTGGAGTTAAGGAGTTAAGATCAGTCATGATCCTATAGAATGGTGGGACAGGCTAGAGGAGCTGTGAGAATGTAAGGACTGCAGATGCTGGAGATCAGAGTCGAAAAGTGTGGCACTGGAAAAGCACAGCAGGTCAGGCAGCATTCAAGGAGCAGGAGAATCAACATTTCGAGCATAAACCCTTCATCTCCGGCTACTATTTCTCATGCTCTTACAAATGAAAGTTCTGCAGCATTGCTTTTGCAAGTAAGAAATTTATAAACTGTAACACGCTTGTCAAATTCAGGTAGTGGTCCAGAAGTACTCAATACTTCAAGATTGTTTTGCACTCATAATAAAACACAACATCAGAAGATTTAGAAGTTCCATCACATCCTGTTTCTGTGAAAGGATAGGTTAGAATAAATACATGGTGTGATCTGACTTCAACTCAGTGGGGAGGAATGGAACAGCATAAAAGAAAGTATACCTAGTAGTTTAGAAGAAACAAGATAGAAAGGTTTCGAAGAGCATTGACTATAATAATTTCGAAAACATAGAGAGATGTGATATAACCAAGAGATCAAAAACAAGAAGTCATGACTGAGGAAATGATTGCCTTCATGTAATAATCTTCCTTAGTCTATCTTCTATTTTGAGAGAGAAGTCAAAAACTCACTTCTGGAGGAAATTTTAGCAAATGGATGACATGCAGGACTTCTGTTTGAGTTTAGAGTAGTGAGTAGGTAGTGAGACTAAAAATGTTCATAGTGTGCTTCAGTGTAATAGGTTTCAGCTATTGTCCAGACTTGACCGACAGCTTAAGAAACAGGTTTTGAAGAATTGACAGATTGGTATTGCCCCTTGAAGCATGGCTATCGCAAGAGACTAGGAAGCATTAAGGGTATGTGATCTGAAGGAATGTCACATAGATTCAATGGAAATTGGTTAGGATTGAATGATTGGTAAAGAAGGAACAGATTGAGAGTGTTAACCAGGGTCTTGGGACTCCTGAGTAAAAGGAGAAAAAAATCTGAAGATGAGTCATGAACAGCAGCAAAGATAGAACAATTGAGAGAACACTGGATATGTCCATATTTTTTGCTTCGAGGCTAAATGGTGGCAACCTATTCAGAAGAAAATAGTGCCAGATTTTTCAAAAGTTGAGTTGAATGTGCACTCTTTGATCTGTGCTCTGCACATACTGCATGTGTGTGGGAGCAGGTGTTGGCTGCAATAAGATGCAAAAGTGGAAATATGTTCTCTAATTCAGCATTTAAATTTGCCCAAGAATCTCACCATTGAAAATAACATTGTTAAAACCTCTGCTGTGTTATGAATGTCAGGAATCATTGACATGCACCAATGTAATCTAATGAAACCTACTGGGTACTAGATTAAGATTGACTCCAAATGTGAACCTTTTCTTTGTTCATTTTTGCATTAAATCATTCAATTTTATGAGGAACTAAGTTGGTTTCTATGTAAAATTTGATATCTTGTGAATTGATTGCAATGCAAAATGATTTCAGAATGAACACTGTAATATCTCAGAACAACAGGATGTCTTTGAGTGCACTGTGATATTATCTAAATGGAATTCTTTGTTTGCTGGGGTTCTCCAGCTGAAGTAATGGATCCTGCACATTCTCTCTGGCCTCCTATCTACCCGGCGAGAGCGCCCACATCACATATGCAGCATCCAGGACAGCTCTCGGTCTACCCTCGCTCCCCGCTTCTTCGACAGCAGGAACTCTACATGCTGCAACAACAGCAACAACAACAGCAACAACAGCGGGCACAAGCACTTGAACTCCAACGGCACTCACAACTTGTGGTGAGATTAAAATGCAATGAATGAATTTAGCTTGTGCAGTTTATTTGTGACAATTTATATGTTTTGACCCTCATTCTCCTGCTCCCCAGATTGGTTTTTATTTCACCTTCAGCTATACAGTGTAAGGAGCACCTTGTCTTTTGTAGCTATACAGTGTAAGGAACGCCTTGTCTTTTGTAGCTATACAGTGTAAGGAGCACCTTGTCTTTTGTAGCTATACATCTGTTCTGTTTGATGACCAAAGATCATGTAAACTGGTTCCTGAAATGGAAAGTCATGATGGGCACCAAAGGCTCTGTTCTCAGCTGGAGTTTTGATCATGTCTGTCTATTCTCAGCTCCCTCTCTGGCTATGAGACTACAGTAATTGAGTGGTGCCATGGGAGTTCTAGAGCATGAGAGGAAGTTGTGAAAGAAGCTATCAAATTGGATGTGGGAATCCCCAGTGGAGCTTGTAAATTTAAAACATAAATGCACATTTCATTGACAAAGTGCAGCTCTATTTGATTTGGATAATTGTGTCTCTGTTACCAGTACAAGAGATAAAGTATTATTGCTGGGCAAATTAAAGTATTGTTGCTAGGTAAAGGTGGCACAATGGGTAGCACTGCTGCCTCACAGCGCCAGGGACCCGGGTTTGATTCCAGCCTCTGGTGACTGTGTGGAGTGTGCATATTCTCCCTGGGTTCTGCTGGGGGTTCCTTGGTTCCCTCCCATAGTCCAAAGATGTGCAGGTTATGTGGAATGGCCATGCTAAATTGCCCATAGTGTGCAGGGATTTGCAGGCTTGGTGGATTAGCCATGGGAAATGTGGGGATAGGGTGGGTCTGGATGGGATGCTCTTCAGAGGTTGGTGCAGACTTGTTGGGCCGAATGGCCTTTATTTGCACTGTCGGAATTCCATAATTCAAAGTTATTTAGGTTACAGTATTAAAGTAGGTGGATGGTATTACAATAAAGAGAAGCCATGGTTTAACTGAATGGCAAAATAAGCTTGAGCAGCTAAATGACCACCTCCTGTTCTAATGCTCTGAAGTAACTTAATGGTTCAATTGATGTGTTCTTACTTGCAGGAAAATGGCGACAAACCAGAAGCTTCGACCTTAACAGTCTGAGTTAACCGCTTGAATTTGTCTTTTCTTCAGGATCATCGGAAGGCAGACGAACGTCGGTTAGAAGCCGAAGAACATACTCTGGAGAGGAATAGGAGGTCAAACAAAGCAGTTGCCTTAAGCTCTCCCAAGAATCTTTCTTCGCCTGTCATACTGCCATCCAGTATGTGTTCTGCCAAACTTTCACCATGCCACCATTCTCCTTCTCTTGGACCCAAGTCAGGGAGTCCCACCCCCCAGCCCAGTGCTGTGTGTGCTTTACCTTCTTGTCCTTCTTCAGATCCTGCCACTGTCCCACAATCCTCAGCAGTCAGCCCTCCTTCCCAGAATTCCACAGGAAATCAAACAGCTGAAAAGCGAGTGGAGAGACAACCACCTCAACATTATCCAGAATCTTTTGAGCCAGGTATGTCGATGCAGAATAAGCTATTGTTATGGACCATACCAAACCCCCTCAAAATATTACAAAGGGATCTTGATCAAATGGGTCAATGGGCTGAAAAATGGCACACTGAGTTCATTCTGAATAAATGCAAGTTGTTGCATTTTGCTACAACAAACAAGGGTAGGGCTTATACAATTAATGATGAGGTCTTGGGTAGTGTTGTAGCTATACATCTGTTCTGTTTAATGACCGAGAAAGATCATGCAAAATGATACCTGGACAGAGGGACCTTGGGGTTCAGGTATATAATCCTTTGAAGTATGCGACACAAATAGACAAGGTGGTTAAGAAGGTGCTCAGTCCTTCGAGTTTGGAGTTGGGAAGATATGTCGAGGTTGTACAGGACATTGGTGAGGCCTCTTCTGGAATATAGTGTCCAGTTCTGGTCACCCAGATATAGGAAGGATATTATTAAGCTGGAGAAGGTTCAGAAGAAATTTACCAATATGTTATCGGGTGTGAAGGTTTGAGTTATAAAGAAAGGCTGGATAGGCGGGGACCTTTTTCATTGGAACGTAGAACATTGAGAGGTGACCTTATATGAGTTTATAAAATAATGAGTGATATAGATAGACTTAATACTAGTTGTCTTTTCCCTCAGATGGGGGATTTCAAGACTAAGGGGCACATTTTTAAGGTGAGAGGAGAGAGATTTAAAAAAGATGTGGACAAGTTGTTTACACAGTGTGTGGTTCACATGTGCAATGAACTTCCTGAGGAAGTATTGGATGTGGGTACAATTACAATGTTTAAAAGACATTTGGATAAGTACGTGAATAGGAAAGAATTGAAGGGATTTTGGCCAGGACCAGGGCAGGTTGGACTAGTTTAGTTTTGGATTATGTTTGGCATGTACTGGTTAAACCGAAGGGTCTGTTTCTGTGCTGTATGACTCTATGACTCTAAGATAGTCGAGACTCTGACTTTTTCTTATTTTAAAGGCAAATGTAAGACATTGTGTTCCAAATGCGTTAAGCAAAACTCACTTTATTGTTACACTACAGTAAAACTATAGACAAAATAAAAATAAAAGAATTGGCTTAGCTGTAACTCTTGTGGAAATGCTTAATAAAATAATATATATATTAACTACTACGAACAAACTATTCCAATATAGTGACAACCATAAATACACTTTGGCAAAGGCAAATTCATTCAAATAGATTGTCTCACTTCAATTCTATCAGCAGGAAGAGAGCCCCAGCTTTTAGCTGTAACAGAGAGAGTCAGAGCTTCCACATCCAGCTTCAAGATCCCAGCAACTGTAGAAAGCTAAAACTGAATATCTTGGTTCTTTAGGAGCTTGACTCCACCCATTCAGGCTGCTTCTATTGTTCCTTTTTTTAAAAAAAACCAAGGTCTCCCAAGCTGTTTACTTTATTAGCTTTGGAGCAGACCACTTTTCACCACTGTCTCAATCTTACTTAATTGAAAAGGATAAAATCTACCTCTTAAAGCCATAATATTGTCACGCAATAAATATTCTGGATAGAATTGAAGCACTTCACTTGTTGTGAATCCTGGTATTTCAAAATCTGATAGTTTACATAAATACTTCAGCAGAGCACTAGCCAATTGAGCAGTGATATCCTCAGTATATTATTGTAAACATGTTAGGCTTCTTAATACTTAATTAAAATGAAGGAAAGTGATTGGTGTGATAGTGAATAAATTGGTGTATGACCAACCTTTAGCATTAATCTTTCATGGTGTATGGATGTCCTTGGCAGAGCCAGCATTTGGTGTCCATCCCTAATTGTGTTTGAACTGATTGATTTGAATGGATTCGGCCATTTCAGAGGAAACAACCAGGAGCAGAACCAGGCATACTTAAAAATGAGGTGCCAACTTGGTGAAGCTACAGCAGAGGATGACTTACGTTCTAATCAGCAGAAGCAGCATGCAATGGGAACACTGAAGTATCCCAACTACCAATAGATCAGATCCAGTCACAAATGGTTGGTGACAATTAAACAAGTAACTATGTGAAGGAGGCTCCAGAAATATCATCACCTGTGTTGATGGAGGAGCCCGGCACATCAGTACTAAAGACAAGGCTGAATAGAACTGCAATTTATTGTCACTTATATTTACAAGTGTTTACAACCAGAGATACCAAATGGATGACCCATCCCAGACTTCTCCTGAGGTCCCCAGCTTCACAGATGCCAGCCTTAGCTAACTCCATGTGATACCAAGAAATGGCAGAAAGCACTGGCTACTGTAAAAGTTATGGGCCCTGACAATATCTCAGTTTAGTGCTGAGAATTAGCTGCACCTCTTGAGAAGCTGCTGTAGTACATTTATAATGCTGGTATCCACTCAACAATATAAAGAAGTAGCCGGATGTGTCCAGTCCACAAAAAGTGCAATAAATCCAATGCAGCCAATTACATGTCAATCTGCTTTCAATTATCATGAAAGAGATAGAAAATGTCATTCAGTGCTATCAAGCAGCTCTGAGCAATATCCTTCACTAATGCCCAGTTTGAGTTCCAGCAAAACCATTGCCTCAAGACTTTATTATAGCCTTTGTCTAAAGATGGACCAAAGAGCTGAACTCCAGAGATGACAGTGACTGTGCTTGATCTTTGTTGGAACATATTGTTCCAACATATTGTTGGAAACCCAACATCACATATGACAGGAAGTCCTCAGGAAAATGACCTTGGTCCCATTACCTTCAGCTGCTTCCTCAATGACCTTCCCTCCATCATGAGGTCAGAAGTGGGAATGTGCGATGATGATGGCACAGTGTTCAGCACCATTCCCGACTCCTGAAGCAATCTGTTCCTCCAGCTGAGTGGCAATTAACATTCATGCCACACAATAACCACTTCCAACTAAAGAGAATCAAACTACCTCTGACTGATGATCAACAGCATTTCTAATGCTGAATATCCCACCATTAAGATCTTGCAATTCTGTTTGACCAGAAAGCTAAGTGAACCAGCTATACAAATACAATGGCTAAAAGAGCAGATCATAGGCTAAGAATCCTGCAGCAAGTAACTCAACTTCTGACTCTTCACAGCCTGTTCACCATCTATAAGGCACATAACAGGTGTGATGTAATATCCCCACTTGCTTGGATGAGTGCAGCTCCAACAACACTTAGAAGCTTGTTGACACAATCTAGAATAAACCAGCCAACTGGCGCCCTATCCACCACCTTAAATGTTTATTTCCTCAACCAGCAGTGCACAGTGACAGTAGTATGTGCATCTGCAGGATGCAGTGCTGTAACTCCTCAAGACTTATTTGATAGCACCTTGCAAACCCACAGCTCAACCACTTTGAAGAACAAAAGCAGCAGATGCATAGCACTGTTACCACCTGTGAGTTCCTCTCCAAACCATACACCATCCTGACTTGGTAATTAATCACCATTGCTTGATGGTTGTTGGGTCAAAATACTAGAGCCCCATCCCTAACAGCATTGCCATTGTGTTGACATCAGATGGACGACAGCAGTTCAAGAAGGTAGCTCACCACCATTTTCTCAAGGGCAATTAAAGATGGGTAACATATACTGGACTTGCCAACAATGCCTACATCCCACAAATAAGTACAAAAAAAAGTGGGAGGGCGCAACCTGAGAATACTAGTCATGGGGATGGTCCACCAACAAGTGGAGACTGTTTTGTTCATTCACACATTTCCCGTTTTGGCATGCTATCAGGAATATATTGATAAGTGGAGAACTTTTGAGTTTTAAATTTCAAGGTTATTTACTGCCAATCACTGAGTAGATGATTTGGTAAATCAAATACTCTTTGACATACCAAAAGGAATGCAAAACTCACCAGCTTTCAATAAGTGAGAACTGCTGAGTTTTTACCTGGACAACCAGGAGAAGTACTTTGAGACAATGAGAATCTCATCCTCATGAGCATGAAGAAGCTCATTGCCTGAATTTTCAGCTTGCACTGTGGGTAGGAATGTTGTGGGGATGCGCTGATCTTGAAAACAGTGGCATCAGTTGGTGTGCCAGTTTCCCAACTCTGGCCATCTTTGTTGAGACACATTCAGGGCCAGTGGAGTTTCTCACCCCCAGTTGTTCACCATCTTTAAAAGAGGCTGACTGGGGACTTCACTGAGGCAGCTGCCTGGAGATGGGTACCCAATGGCAGACGAGGGTATGGTGTGCCAGATAAACTGAGGGTCCGTCTCTGGCTTGCAGTGCGTGCAGCCAAAGGCTGTCCCTTGGAAGGGGTCCTTTTTCCTCCCCTTTCCTCCCTTTGTCCTGGCTGGCTGGCTGGCTGCTAAATCTATTATTCTTTCATAAATTAACATTTTGAAAAAGTTGCGGAGAAGGCATCTCCGTGTTGAAGCACCCTCTCAGTTCCTTACACTTTGCCTTCGGGGCCGACTCCCAGCTTTGAGAGCACAGCAGCCGCACTTCAATTGGATGTGGAATCAGTTCCCATGTCAACTGTTTCCTGCCAGCTCCCCATCGCCTTCAAATCAGCCCTCCCAACGAACAGTCCAGGACACAATCCCAGGACACAAACTGTCTGACTTCTTTTGAGAGAGATAAGACAGGCAATCACCGAAGAGAAAGGCTGTATAGACAAGCCTTGTCCTATGCTTTTGAATCTTCGTGTACTTTCCAGGATGCTTAAAACTAAAGCCCCTTTGCAGCAAGCTAATGCATAGCTATTGCATCCAACAAACACACAAGGCACAAAAATCCAATATATTTTCTTCTAATTGTCAAGGTTAGATGATCTGCAGCTGATGAAATTCCTTTGTTTTATTTTGAAAAAAGAAAAGGAAAATGTCTGGGCAGTCTTTGAGCTATGAACCTTTTTATCCTTCACCAGTCCTTGGGAAGGAAGCTGTGTGGTGGAAGGATACATTTTCATTTGGTGGTAATGTCAAAAGAGGTGGATGGATATCATTAATTGCACTCTGTTGATGACAAGGTAGTCAGGATGCTGCCAACCAGGATAAAGTCAGAGGAACCTTCAGAGTTCTTGGGGAAGACAAAGTAATAACATTTGTTTTGTTGCTTGAGTGCAGCGTCAGTTGTACAGTCGGAGAGATTATCAGTTCAGGATGGAGGGTGTCGCTGCGATGAGGTTTAACCCTTTCACCCTAAAGTTTCCAATTGCTCAAAGTTTCTATCATTACTAACTTCTGCTCCCACTTCCTGTGCATCCTATTTTTGTTCTGTTTTTTGTTAGTATTTTTTAACACTTACGTGACAGTTTGTGAACACGAGACCAAAGTGATTTTCTATTAAGTTTCAAAAGGTTAACATAAGAATAACTATCATGACGTTATGATTCCAGTCACTGAAAGTGGTGACTTATCCTCTAAGCTATATTCACTTTATCAGATTGAAAAGGAGAATAAATTTATATGGACTTAATGCAGCAATTGCATTGTTCTATAGTCTTCCAGATCACAGTTGTTGTTTTCGTAGAACAGAATCATACAATAAAAAAATCCCCATGGACAATTATATACCAGAAAAAATAAATTCTTGATATCAGAAACCTCTCCCTGCCAGTAAATCCACATTGAATAGTTTGTTTTATTCATTCATGTGACGTGTGCATTGCTGGCTGGGTCAGCATTTGTTGCCCATTCCTCATGGAACTGAATGGCTTGCTTGACCATTTCAGAGTTAACCACATTACTGCGGTAGTCACATGTTGGCCAGACCAGGTGAAAATGACAAGATTTCCATCTCTAAATGACATTTTGAACCAAATAGGTTTCAACAACAATTTGACTGTAGTTAAATGGTGGCCATTAAGTTGGCTTTTAATTCCAGATTCTCATTGATTCATGGTGAAGTTGAAATACATGTCCCCAGAACATTACCCTAGTCTCTGGATTACTAGCCCTGTGAAAGTACCACTACACTACTGACTCTTTTTGGTAGTTATTGAGAGTTGTGTTGGATAAAACATGCTCCTTTTCCCTCTCTATTCCAGATCTCCCGCCTGGCTATACATACACAGCCGTTGCAATGGGCTACAGTTCCCCTTCTCCACTTGTGCACTCTGCTGATCTAGCGGACCCTGAAACTATGCAACCTGTCACCACGGCAGCTGAACCAGAACAGTCCAGAACCTTTACGCCGGGTGAAAAAATTCACTGTGATACTCAGTCAAACCTGGCGGAGGAGGTAAACCCTACTGACAAACAGATCACAACTAATAACCTGGATGTAGTAGAGCAAAAGATGCATAAAGTTCTCTGCACCTCAGAAAAAAAGGATGCAGTAAATACATTGCTAGCAGAGAATTCAACTGTGGAGCAACTTGAGTCATCTGTGAAAGAAAACATGGAATGCTCAAGGCATTTGATTGCTTCTCAGGGAATTGTCACTGATGGAGGACTTACAGGAGAAGAAGGAGGACAAGACAATTCAGTGACCAAGTCACCTCACTCAACCAGTGAATCCCGGACACTACCCGATGAAACATTGGATGTAAGGAATTCTGATTGCTTGGGTTCAGTAGCTGAGATGGACTTAAACCAGGAATGCAGAATAGTTGAAGAAGCCAAACAGGTGAATCAAGATGAGGACTCAGAAACTAGCCACGATGCCTCAGAGAGGGATGAAGTGTTCAAATGGAGGTTGGACTGCATGGCAGGGATGGACGCCCTCGTGGCTGCTGGCCTCAGCATGGGTGAACTCTTTGGTTTAGAGCCTGTGGTTCCCAGTGCCCCCATAGCACCTTCATGCCCTCCAACCTCAACCTATTACCCCGGCTCAGGGATGCATGGAATAGCTCTGCTGAGTGAACTGGCTGAACTCGAAAGGCAGCGACAGAGCTATGATGGCACGAGTCAAGGTAATTACCTTAAATTATCTCTACTCTGCTTAGTATCAGTGTCTGTTCAATTACTCTTTCTGACTTTATTAAATCTTTGATTTTGATTGTTCCTATGAATGGATAATCCCCTTCCTCCTTCCAAACATACTGAAATCAAAGAACCTGGATGATAACAAAAACATATAATTTTTGAAAATCCAGATGTCAAAAATGAAATTTCAAAATATAAATGAATTTGATTATCCAGCAAAGAACGAGACAAAGCAGAACATCAAGAGAAAGAACAAAATACTATTGATGTAGCACCACATGAAGGTCTTCAAGATATCTCAAAATAATTATAGTAAAGGAATTAGCTTTGAAGTGCAGTGACTGATGTGGCAACCAATTTGCACACAGCAAGGTTACGCAAATTGCGACTGGAGCTAGGAGGAATATTAAGTAGAAAATGTTTCAGTCTTTTCATTCAGTCAGGGAACTTTTGTATCCACCTTAGCTGGTAGACTGCATATTGGTTCGATGTTTTATCCACATTTATTCTCAGAGATTCTACAATTGATGTCTGACTTGTGCTAAATTCAATAAGCTGAGCCAGAATGGTGTTAGGGATACTGGTCTTAACACACCTCATATTAAAAAAAGGGAAGTCAGCCACAGTTGCTGCCTGCTACTTGTTATCCAGTAACACTTGGTGAAAGTGTATAAGTGAGGTCAGAGCTGTGCATGGCTATAATGTTGAAGATTGCCTGTCAACACTCTCTATCATGATTCAGCCATAAATTCCGGACACTTGGCTAAACTCCCAGATGGTGCTCAGAGTCCATGGGACTCTACCAAGTAGTCAACACCTTCAAAGGGGGCAAAGGAGAACATTTGTTGAGAAAAGAAAAAAATGTATTATTATGAACGAGCAAAATTCCCAATGGAGTGAAGGCCAAATTTCTGAAATTCAAGGATTTTTCCTACTTGGTTTAACACTATCACAAATCTGGTATTTGCATTATATAAGCAAACATGCAAGGTTATAATGAGCTGATAGTTTTTGGGTTATTAGAGAAATAATGTGTTTTACTCAACTAAGTTGGTGAAATTCTAGATATTACAATAAAATGCAGCACCCAATTAAAAACCCTGTTTCAACTAGAAGTGAGATTTATGAAGATAATTAAAACAATTCAATGATAAAGCTGCAAAGTGTCAGCCTTGGCTTAATGGCAGCATTCTGATCTGAATTAAAAGGTCATAGGTTCAAATGTGATTCCAAAATCGTTTTTGGCACTTCAGTTCAAAGATAAATGAAGGAGTTTCCAGATTCCTTAGAAACAGTTATCCCTCAACTAGTACCTAAATCAGATGATCAAATGATTTATTTTATTGCTATTTTTTGAAGTATTGCCGTGCACAAATTGGCTACTGTATTTCCTATGTTATTAAAGTCCAGAATTGTTTAATTGACTATAAAATACTATAAGTACATGCAAAACTTTTCATTTTATAAAGCATCCACAAAGTAAATACATACATGTGAAAATACATGCATTTCTCATTCAGAACATATATGCAGCAGCAATATTACTAAGTATCAGTAACTTGTCGAATAGCAAAATAATATAGATGCTTAAAATTTAAAATTAGGACAGGAAAGGCTGAAAATACTCAGCATGTCAGGCAGCATCAATGGAGAGATTAATCAAGGCTGGATAAAGTTAGAAATATAACATGTCCTAAGCAGTTGAGATGACAGTGTACCATAATGGTGATAGAGTGGAAGACAGGAGAGATTAACTCATAAAAAAGTTGGCGGGGTGGAGTCAAAGGGAATGGTAATGGAAAACCTGAAGAAAGAAAGGAAGTGTACCTAGAAGAGGTGTGAATAATGGAGAATGATGGACAGTGACCACTCTAAATCTAAAAACCAGAGGAAAACAGGAGACCAAAACATATAAAGGAAACAAATGGAGTCCAAGATTACAACTTGAAGTTGCTGAATTTAGTGTTAATCCATCTGTAATGTGGCAACTGTACGTAAATAAACAAAGAACTGTGGATGCTGGAAATCTAAAACAAAAACAGTTTTAAAGAAGGGTCACTGGACTTGAAACTGTTGACTCTACTTTCTCTCCACAGATGCTGCTAGACCTGCTGAGTTTCTCCAGCAATTTCTGTTTTTGCTGACTGTACGTATTGTGCACCACCTCAAATACAACAAAATTCCAAAGGAAAGATGAAACGTTGAGTTAAGAGACACAGAGTTAAGAGAGGAGTTAAAACCAGTAGTTGAAAATACAAGATTTCAGGATGTTTATGAAAATGGAGATGTCGTAATGCAGAGAGGTTTAGGAAATGAAGCCCAAATTAAAGGGGGACAATAACTGCCTAGATTGACTGGAAAGAACGTTTGCAGCCTAGGATGTGAGCCAATGAGATGTTTCAATAATAGGATGGGGAAAAGGCCTTTGAGATAAATGAGGTAAATACAAATGAGATTATTTATTCACCAAATTCTGAAGGGTTTGCTGAATAAAAACTATTTCGCGATGGAATAGTTTTGTTACCAGCCCCATTAAAATAGCTTGGGAACATGAAGTACATGATTAATTTTATGACTTATTTCAGTTTTTCAGAACATTTGTTTGTTTCCTTCATCCTTGTTCGAAATAATGCAGCTATTGTCATTCACCAATGACATCAAAATGCTGCATACATTTTAATTGAAATGATATAATCCATTTAAAATGAAGCTACTTTGCAATTGAGGATGTTGGGATTTATTGGTATAAAACAGCCTTTTTAAAACTCATGTTTTATTGTAGCACAGGTCGCAGCACAGGTCGCAGAAGGATGTGATGCACAGGATCAAATTAGTGGATCATTTCTTCTTTTGATATTTATAGAACAAACACGGCACAATGCAACAATGACTTATTTCCTGAATATCAAAACCTTCATACTCTTGCCAAAAAAAAATCCTTAGTGCCTGAAGCCCCTCTCTCTTTGTGTTACAAAAAGATAAAGAATTTGTCTTGTAAAACGATTCTCCCCAAGGACCTGCATTTCACTCTGATCTCAAAACATTGAGAGAAAACAATGCCAAGTGACTGTGATGTTGGCCCAATGCAATCAAACATTTCCTGCTGCCCACATCAGCATGGCAGCAACCCTCTCTGATCACTTCCTGCAGCTTTCAGACAGCAGTTTCACACAGGGAGCGACTTCCCCATGAAATCACTTAATTACAAGCCAAACAACACGTAAACGCCTCATTTAGAAAAAAATGTAAGGTTCAGAAAAGAGAAGGCGAGCAAATTGCTTTGATTTAATGCTTTACAAATTGAGGACTGCTCAGCTGAAGTAAATGAAGAGGAGGTGCTGGTTTTGGGCTGGGGTGGACAAAGTTAAAAATCCCACAGTGTCAGGTTATGGTTCAACAGCTTTATTTGAAAGTAAATGAACACAGCCAGATGCAACAGGGAGCTGGACAGTGTTTTACAACAGAAGGGATCGAGGGATATAAGGGTTGAGAATAGATTATATTATTATAAAATGTGGAACCATCTTCCCAGTGTTTTTCAGCCTCGTAGATTTAACTTCCGCTGGTTGCACAACTCTGCTTGAATGATTCTTGTAGAAAGTGAAAAAAAATGTTCAAGGCCTTTTGTTGTCAGAGATTTTTTTTTCCCTTAAGACTATGACTTTAGGTGTTGGTGTTTGCCTGGAAATGTGTGAGTCTGTTCTTACATAAAACAAGCATATGAATTAGGGGCTGAGCAAGGTCATTTGGCCCCTCAACCTGTCCAACCATTCAATAAACTCACATCTGATCTGATCACTCTACATTCCTGCCCAGCCACAAGAACCTGGCTTGAGGCCCACATTGTTATTCATTAGCAGTGGGAACCGATTGGTGAAAAGCAATTGAAAACAAACCCTGCAAATTACCTGGAAGCATCTGTTATACAAATCCCACCTTCGGATGTAAATGGTTTCAGGAAGTTTCGAACACTGCTACACTGTCCCTAGTAGTGTGTCAATCTCAACTCCTTGACAACCCGCCAACACCCCTTTCCCCCAGATTGTATCCATAAGGTCAGGATTGCCATTGGCTATATTTCAAAATAAATACATTTGCAAATTCGAAATTGCTTGCAAAGTAACTGTTGTGCTGTCGGGAAACACATTGCTCACAATGTGTCTCAAAAATAACAATGTGACAAGTAACCATATAGTCTTCTTTAATGATCCGTTTTTGAGGGGAGGCAGGTGTAGGGGGAGAGGATGTTTAAATGTTTAATTAGCGTTCAATTAATTAGTCACATAAGTTGTAAATAGACACATGTGTCGATTGGCCTGGCACCTCTTAGTTCTCCTTAAAATATTGGACTGATTGGGGTGGGCAGGTAGATAGTAGGAGGTAAAAACAATGACTGCAGATGCTGGAAACCAGATTCTGGATTAGTGGTGCTGGAAGAGCAAAGCAGTTCAGGCAGCATCCAAGGAGCAGCGAAATCGACGTTTCGGGCAAAAGCCCTTCATCAGGAATAAAGGCAGTGAGCCTGAAGCGTGGAGAGGCTCACTGCCTTTATTCCTGATGAAGGGCTTTTGCCCGAAACGTCAATTTCGCTGCTCCTTGGATGCTGCCTGAACTGCTGTGCTCTTCCAGCACCACTAAGGTAGATAGTAGGAGGTTGGCCCACTAGATTTTAACTTGCCTTCCCACTTCCAAACCTCTGAGCAGGTGAGCATAAAATCCAGCCCAGCATCTTATCTGAAAGCAGCAGCTCCCTTAGAACTGGATCAAAAGTTCAGCTAAACGTGTGTTGGAGTAGGGCTTGATTACACAGCCTATGAGTCAGAGGCAATATTGCAACCATTGAGCCAAGGCTGACACCTTCAGGAAGTGGTTTTCAGGGATTTCTTGGGAGACCATGGTGTAGCTGACATCAGACAAATGTTTCAAGCTCATTCTGGCTGCAGATAGACAGAATGCTGAGCACACACACCACACAAGTCGTCAGTATGACTTGTCATTCCGGACACTTGCTGAAATGTCAAACATGCTGCAGTTGTTTCACAGTCGCCACCAATGCTCAGGATTCCAGCTCACAATGTAAACGGGCTGCTCATCAGGGATTAAACAACATGGTGTGCTGCAGAGTTGTTGCACATAAAGTGCTGCCTATTATTCTTTATAAAGCTTGCCTCATTCTGGCAAGGATGTCACCTGATGCACCAAACAACAGGTCGTCTGCGCCATCACCCAAGAGCAATATCCTCTAACTCTTGGAAACCAGTGAGTAAAATCTCATTAACACCCAATCATTTAATCAAGGAAGGTCACATAATTTGCAAACGGAAAAATTATAATCCTGGTTTTCAACGCTATTTGATATCATTGTTGATTGTTCAACAGTGCAATGGGCTGAGACCAAAATTATTCACTGATCTATCGGGTTTATATGTAAGTGCACAGAGTTATGCTGCCTGAAAACTTTTCCTTATTAATCTGATAATGATGGACTTTGTCACAAAAGACAAACAAGATCTGTGTTGAAAAAAAATCATTAAATATACTGCCATATATAATTCATACCATGGATGAAAATGTAAGCTATATACACATTCACATATAGATTATCATAAACATGCACTCATTGGTGAAAGCAGGATGTCTATGTATATATGCACAAAATATAATTTAATGGCCCTGGGTTTTCCTGGGGACTGGCATATGGCAATGATTTGACAAAGGATCCTTTAAAATTATGGTGTCAGTGGCTTACGCCATTACTTATACTCTGCCATGCTTTCCTGGTACTTTTAGGCTGTTCATCTATTACACTCGGCATGAACAGTGAGAGGTTAATTGTCATTACTCCCCTATATTAAAATAAATGCCAATAGCCACTTTCCTGGATTCATGCCAAGCTTCATGCTGCTGCTCCTTCGACTGAAAACTAATTGCGCTGGGGACTGGCAGCAGTAAAATTGACAATAATCACAAAACTGGAAAAGGGACACTACAGCTTAAACTGAGCAACAACTGGCAACCATCATTGTCAGTTGACAGTAAAATGTGTGGAGTGCCATCTAAAATTAATTGCCCTACTACCTGAATACTCTTAGGGGACAGAGGTAGAAACACAAATAGTCAGGTTTCTACATCTCAGCAGAAGTGTTGAACAAAAGTGTGAGGTGCATAAATGGATCATCAAAACTTGTCTTATCGTTCATGTAAACAAATTTCCTTTTCTCCTTTTCCATTTCTTTCTGTTAGAGTTACAGGAAGCACAAACATATGGGTACGGGTATGGAATGAACTGCCAGAGGAAGTGGTGGAGGCTGGTACAATTGCAACATTTGGATGGGTATATGAATAGGAAGGGTTTGGAGGGATATGGGCCGGGTGCTGGCAGGTGGGACTAGATTGGGTTGGGATATCTTGTCAGCATGGAAGGGTTGAACCGAGGGTTTGTTTCCATGCTGTACATCTCTATGACACTATGACTCTGTACACCTAGGCCTATGTGCTAAACATCATTCCATGTCAGGTTTCCATACCTACAGGAAGGCTAATGCCTAATGTTTACAATCTTGTGCAGGACAGAATCAAACATTATGAAGGGACAGGCCTATGTCCTTTAATACTGTGTAATCCAGGCGATAGGGCAGGTCTGACTGGCTATTTCCAATGAAATTAATGTGTTTTTAAAAGATAGATGGTTGTAACTGACCAAAATTTACAAACTTAGAGTGAGGTCTAGCCCACCACCCTTTCAAAAGTGTACATGAATGAACCTTAGTGTTGAAGTAGGTGGGTCAGTGGGGAAGCTGAAAGAGACAGATGTCACCAACACTATGTTCCCCAAAATGGATACAGCCTTACAGTTGCTGCTAAAGAAGTTTCCATGAACCAACAAGCATTTAGCTTCCAAATGCCCTTAGTAATGACTTTAACACATAGGGAAGGCCTTGCTAAGATCAAGTATGTGAAATTGAGAATGATATTACGTATTAGCAGAAGTGGCTTACTGTTATTGGAGTCACACCTTGTGTGGCACTTTTAAAACAAATGAAGGTAAAATAAATTATACCTTTTAAATACCAGAAGGCTTTGTTTGATCAATGCAGTTTCTTATCAATGCATATTGTTCACACCAAGCCATCACTCTCTCTAATCACATCAGGATATCATTTGAACTGGACAGGAAAGTGACTAAGGCAGCCTCAACAATCTGTGAGCACTGTCACTCTTGTATGACTATTGCTGGGGTGCGTTCTGGTTTTTCCATCATCTGTGCTGCAGCATATCCTAATTAGAAATGCAGGAAAATATGGAATAGGTTATAAAGGAAGAGATTGGACTATTAGCAAAGTTTGCAGTGTATCCCCTTGCTTTCACAATTGTGAGAAAATCTAGGCCAATATATACACACATACATAAGATGTAGTCAGCAATACACACAGACACAGTCAATACATACCTAGCAACACACAGATTTGATCATATAAAATGTACCCATTTTGAGCATCAATTATTTCATTACAATTCACAATTCCCAGGCAAAACCATTTGAGTGTTCTGTTACTTACACTTGCTGGTTGCAGAATATAAATCTCATCACACACATATACACAGGATATTAAATTATTGAATCCATGCCGTCTCATTACATTTTTTAATCAATAAAAACTGTTATCAGCACAATTGATCACTTCTGGCCAAAATGATTGACTGTTCCTGAAGTATCGTAGGACATATTGAATGCATTAGTGATTCTTCTTTGGGGGAAAAAAAGTGAGGTCATTCCTATAGGATAACCATAGAATTGGAGAACAAGCATTGTATTTCAGTGCTCTGTGACATCATGTGTTTGTCTTGTTTAAGATGAGTTGACATAATTTGTCTATTTTTAGTCATTGCTCATTTTGAACATCGACACCAGCATTTTCCCGAAATTGGATTTTAACTCTTTGAGGATGGCCACGGTTTCATTCCAGAAACTGGGTCAATATTACTCTTAATGAGTATATTTTGGAAGATCCAAATTTTCTAACATGGTCTACCTGCTGTCATGTGGTAGCCTGGGATCAATGGCCGCACTCTTATCTCACATGAGTAGGATGATTGTGAGTTCAAACCCCATTCCAATGATGTGAACATGTAACTGAGGCTATTACTAGGAATGCGCTGCTCTTTCAGAAATGCTACCTTCTGGAGGAGACATTAAACTGAGGCCCCACTTGCATTCTCAGATATTAAGCAAACTATTACTTTGATCTGTGACTGCCTTGAACATCTTATCCTGGGAATAATGTTTCTGTTAGACAGTTCAATCTGAAGTTGCAACTGGGTGGGAAATGTTTTATATATACTGAATAAAAATACTAAAAATTCTAAATAAAAATACTGCAGTTAGATTTTCCTGACCATTGCCCCTGTAGAACTTCCATTTACTTGGGAACCAAGATTAGGACAGTGAAACACATTTCACCTAGTCATTGTTACTTAAAGGTCACATTCTGATTTCTCCCTGGATCCCCACTTCCCAACCCATTTTACAAACAGACTGTTCACTGCCGCCTGATGAAATATGGATCATTGGCTGACTAGGGGCTCTTGTGGTGCAGTGGTAGTGTCCCTACCTCTGGACTAAAAGGCCTGGGTTGAAGTCCCAGCTGCTCCTGGGTTGTCTAATGGGCAGCACGGTGGCACAGTGGTTAGCACTGCTGCCTCACAGCGCCAGAGACCCGGGTTCAATACCCGCCTCAGGCGACTGACTGTTTGGAGTTTGCACATTCTCCCCGTGTCTGCATGGGTTTCCTCCGGGTGCTCCGGTTTCCTCCCACAGTCCAAAAATGTGCAGGTCAGGTGAATTGGTCATGGTAAATTGCCCGTAGTGTTAGATAAGGGGTAAATGTAGGGATATGGGTGGGTTGCGCTTCGGCGGGGCGGTGTGGACTTGTTGGGCCGAAGGGCCTGTTTCCACACTGTAAGTAATCTAATCTAATAACCTCTGATAAGGTTGATTTGAAACAAAAGCAGATAGTTATTCTCTTTTCTTGGTTTAAAAACTCGATCTGCAATAATGATCTGAAATTGGGTGATTCTGGCCACTGACGACCATCTGTTTACAATCAGATGAAAGGAGTGGAACTTTCTGCTCCTTCTAGACACTGCCAGGCAATGAGCCAACACCTCCAGTTAGATACTGAAAATTCACTTGCTGCTACATTGATGGAGTTGGCAGTGAATCATACTGTTCCTTTCATTTGGTTCTATTAATCCGGCCAGGCTGGTGGAAGCAAGTTTGGAGAGATCCTTTCTGGGCCAGATGACCATGAAGAACTTATTAAAGTGTGAAATCAGAAATGTCAACCTGAATAACCCATTCACCAATGGTTCCATGCTTCCATTCCCACTGCCACTGACCAGCAATGCACTCGTTTGGGCAAAAAGCAGAATTAAAGTTGCAACCAAGTAAATGTTCAAACAAATTACTAACCGAAGTAATGCTATATTACATCTACATCTTATATCATTCTACTGCAGTCCCTTAGTACCTGTCTTCTTTGTCTGTCTTCATTCTTCTCAGCAGTGCTGTCTTAGTAGCTGCAGCATAGCAAGTGGGAGGCAGCTGACGGTCATTGGGGGAGAATGAATAGTCTTCTAGTCGATGACCTTGAGCAGTTCTGCACCTAGAAGGCCTATATGAGGACTGCAATGTCTCAGCCTGGGTGACAGTTGGCTGGGCTGTGATGGCTGTTTGCATCCTGAGAGAGGAGAGGACAGCAGGCTCCTCAGGGCCAATGTCACTCCCCCTATCCCAGGGCAGTGCCTCAGCAATCTAATTACCCAGAGGGCAGATTGCTGCATCATTGTGACATGTATCAAGCTCCTTTGCATTCTGTAATCAACAGTTTTGCATTCTGTGCCTCCACTGCAGCACTCCAATGTTTACCGGCTGATGCACATGTTGCAACATAAGCCACCAGCCTCTGCATTATGGCAGGTTCCTTAAGTGTGCAAGTGGAGTTGGCCCCCAGTTTCATGCTGAAAATGGTGAGCTCCAAGCTCTGCACGAAGAACATGAAGACAGACTAAATTGGTGAGGACTACATTCATTGCAGTTTAGAAAGTTGAGTGGGGACCTCATAGAAACCTATAAAATTCTAGCAGCACCACACACAGTAAATGCAGGAAGGGTGTTTCCAAGATCAGGGAGTCCAGAACTAAGGTCACAGTCTAAGGAAAGGGTGAGCCATTTAGGACTAAGATGAGAAGGAATTGCTTTACCCAGAAAATGGTGAGCCTGTGGAATTCTCTGCCACAGAAAATGGTTGAGATCAAAATGTTGAATGTTTTCAAGAAGAAGTCAAATATAATTCGTAGGGCTAAAGGGATGGGCAAAAGCGGGAACAGCGTGTTGAATTAGATAATCAGTTATGATCATATTAAGTGGTATAGCAGGCTTGAAGGACCCAATGGCTTACTCCTACTCCTGTTGCCTATATTTCCATGAATGTGGGATGAGGATGAGGGTAAGATGTGAGAAGAAGGATTAGGTATGAGGATACCATCATCTTCAATGGATTTAGCCCTGCCACTGACCATGGGCCTCAGCGATAGGTGTTTTAGTGTTGACCAGCACCATCTCCTTCGATTGAGTTGACAATGCATACATCCCATTATAATTGCTGTTTCTTTTGCTTATGTAGTATTTGACCTGCAAGAAAGAAGGAAATATGTGAGTGAGAGTCACTCAATGTGTTTAGATGATATGAATGTCACAGTCGAATAGCTGGCAGTGCATACAGCTTTGAGATTATGAGTTTTAAGTAATATGAAGTATATGAGGACGAGGTTAAATATACAGAGATTATGTTTGAGTATTGACTGAAGGAGATTATAGATGAGTGGTAGGGATGTGGTGATCTATAAACCAAAGACCCCCCCAGGCACATGCTCAAAACGTGGTGTGGTGATTAAGCAGTTCCTAAGGTAGGTGGTACAGTTGGTAAGCAATAGCATTTGAAGATGAATTCACTGATCTTGACCATTGTGTGAGGTCATTAAACTTTCAATGCCACTGTATCCAGGTCAGTCAGAGCTTGGCTGCTGACATTCATCCGTCAAGAGTGTGGTGTTGGAAAAGCACAGCTGGTCAGGCAGCATCTGAGGAGCAGGAATCCTGATGAAAGGCTTATGTCCGAAACATCAATTCTCCGCTCTTCGGATGCTGCCTGACCGGCTGTGCTTTTCTAGTGCCACACGCTTGATTCTGATCTCCAGCATCTGCAGTCCTCACTTTCTCCCTGCAGACATTCATCCCCATAGTTAACTGCTCTCCTTCCTGCTCTCACTGTGTTTTGATCTCGTGTACAGATACATAATGCCTCCTACTTCCAAGCTTCTCCATGTTTTGCTGTTCTTCATCGTTTCCCTGCACCAATTCACATCTTTCTGGCTGCCAGTATCTGGCCTAGCCACACTGCACCTTGCCGTTCAAGGTTACAAGTTAACTTTAGGCAGTGCTAGGAAGTTATAATTTTAGACCCCTGCTAATTCGTACAGCAGTCCCTCAATTGAATAGGCAACGCAGTCAGTTGAATAGGCATGGGTTAGTTGCACATCACAACCTCTGTGCCCATTTTTGGAGCTATCCATTTGGCTGCTTTAGTGTTTTGCATGTGGCTCGTGTCTGGTGAAACGTAGCCAAGTTATGAAATAGGTGAAAAAGTGTGCTTGAGGCTAAGGGCTTGGGTGGAGAATCCTGAAGATGCTGGCATTGCACCATGTAGGCTAGAAGCAAAGATGTGGTGACCTGTTTTTAAAATTGAGATGGAAATCATCCCATTAATGATAATACTGCAGCCTATGTTATGACATTTTCTTGCCCATTGATGTAGCTTTGAATTGCAACAAATTATATTTGCCTTTGATTCTTCTAAGCTTGTCCATTAATTTTCCAAAATAGCTTTTCCCTCTGAATATTTATTCTTCTTCTTGCAGTTTCCTAATAATAGCAATGGGAAAAGAATAAACTGCAAAAATAAGTCAATGGAAAACTAGTATAAATTAGAAGGAATTAGGAAGGAACAGCTCTAAGTAATTAGGCAGTAAAAGAGAGTGATGGTGAAACTTTGTGGCTGGCTCTGCTTTTGTGCATATTGAAAGAGAGAGAGAGCTTAACCTAGAACTGGAGAGCCATGGGCTTATATTGTGAAAGATAGTGTACAAGACAATGCACTAGTGCTAATGAAGTATGGAAATATATCTTTTCTCAACAGGGGAAGATGAGGCTATACTTACTCATGACCTCCAGCGCCTCGCAACTATTGCTGCTGCCCGTTCATTGGTGGAGGCAGTACCACTTGAAATGGATGATCCCCAAACTGACTTAGGGTCAAGCAGATTTTATGTAGTGCGGATCCCAAGGGTGCTGAATCTACGGCGGAAGTACTCATGGAGTCCAAAGGCAGAGACGGTGAGTTAATTGGTGGGGTTGGTAAAATTTGTTCTCAGTTTCACTGTGTTACACTCTGCTCCTCTCGAAAATATCACAGAATATCACACACTCTGGAAGAATAGTGCTATCTTAGGTTCCAAAGCACTGTAGGGCCTCGGTAATGTCTCTTGTCTGACTCCTTCTGCACGAGCCTACACCATCTCACTGCAGAAGGCACCAAGTTCAACAAATTCTGTGCTAATCTTTCCAAAGCTTAACATGCAGTAGCAACCCTCACAAATGCTCGTTACATTGGGAAATCGGGTCTTTGGCCATTTGCCTAATTCTTGATGTGTAGAGCCCACTTGAACTTAGCAGGAGCTTAAAGTTAAAAAATGAGCCAAAGAAAGTCTCCAAATTCTGTCGGTTGACATATCACATTTTTCTGACAATTGATTGAAATACTAATCTATATCTAGCGTCAGTGTCAAGACACACAACTATGAAGAGAGGATTTAAGCTAAAGCAGTGTTACTGTAATTTATTTATTATTTGTACGTTAAGTTCATGGCTAAAGTGGGACACTTATAGAAGATATTCTTAAAGTTGGGTTAAGAAATGACAAAGAGGGAAAGCCACAGGGGCAAGATGACATTTGTTTCCATTTATATAATGTGCATTGGGGTGCAGTCAATATAAGAATAGCATACCAGTAATGACCATAAATGATTATAAATTGCGAGGATAACCCTTCTACGGTTGACTGTTTTATATTGATTCTTTGTGATCAAGGTTTGTCCTCTAAAGGTTGCAATTGATGGAATGGACACACAGGAGCTGGAAATGAGAATGAAACTAGCTGAACTACAGCGTCGCTACAAGGAAAAGCAACGAGAACTGGCTAAACTACAAAGAAGACATGATCATGAGTGGGTACCATCTCATATCACCCCTTTAGAACTGTAATTAGCAACACAGTTCAGATAGAGTCAAAGAGAGGTACAGCACAGAAACAGACCCTTCAGCCCAACTCATCCATGCCAACTAGATGTTCAAAATAAATCTAGTCCCATTTGCCAACATTTGGCCTATATCCCTCTAAACTGTCCCATTCATATACTCATCCAGATTCTGTAATTGTACTAGTCTCAACTACTTCCTGTGGCAGATCATTTCATACACGCACCACTCTCTGCTTAAAAAGGTTGCCCCTTAGGTTCCTTTTAAATCTTTCCCCTCTCACTTTAAACCTATGCCCTCTAATTTGGGACTCCTCCACAGCAAGGAAAAAACTTTGCCTATTTATCCTATCCATGCCCCTCATGATCTTATAAAGCTCTATAAGGTCACCCTCAGCCTCCAATGCTCCAGGGAATACAGCCCCAGCCTGACCAGCCTCTCCCTATAGTTCAAACTCTCCACCCCTGGTAACATCCTTGGATATCTTTTCTGAACCCTTTCAAGTTTCACAACATCCTTCCTGTAGCGGGGAAACCAGAAATGCATGCATTATTCCAAAAGTGGCCGAACCAATGCCCTGTACAGCTACAATTTGACCTCCCAACAAATATCCACAATGCACTGACCAATATGGGCAAACATATCAAATACCTTCTTCACTATCCTGTCTATCTGTGACTCCACTTTCAAGGAACTATGAACCTGCACTCCAAGGTCTCTTTGTTCAGCAACACTCCCTCGGACCTGACCATTAAGTGTATAAGACCTGCTAAGATTTGCTTTCCCAAAATGCATCACCTCACATTTATCTAAATTAAACTCCATCTCCACTCCTCAGCCCATTAGCCCATCTGATCAAGATCCCATTGTAATCTGAGGTAACCTTCTTCACTGTCCACTATACCTCCAACTTTGGTGTCATCTGCAAACTTACTAACCATACCTTCTATTCACATCCAAATCTTTTATATAAATAGGATAAAACATTGTTCCAGGCAAAAAACATTCCACACTTTGAGTGGAATAAGATACAATTTAGATCAGATTTGTTCCACTAAACAGTATTCTCCCATTGTTAACTCAAGCATTATTTTCGAGGAGAAAGTGAGGACTGCAGATGCTGGAGATCAGAGCTGAAAATGTGTTGCTGGAAAAGCGCAGCAGGTCAGGCAGCATCCAAGGAGCAGGAGAATCGACGTTTCGGGCATGAGCCCTTCTTCAGGAGGTTCTTGAAGAAGGGCTCATGCCCGAAACGTCGATTCTCCTGCTCCTTGGATGCTGCCTGATCTGCTGCGCTTTTCCAGCAACACATTTTCAGCTCAAGTATTATTTTCCCAACTTCCTTGCTTCAAATTAGTTCATTTTCTCTCCTCACCTTCTGCACCTCTATGTTCCTTTCTTGTTACTCCCATTCTGGACACTTGAATAGGTTGCACCACTGGCTCCTACATAACTTCACTCAATGATTAGCCAGCTCCAGGTGGATTTGCATTGTGCCAAGTTACGGCTCACAGCTCAGTCTACAACAACAGCATAGCTAAGGCTCTGATCCAGCAAGTGCAATTCATTCACCTTCACATAAAGGTACAAGAGTTCGCTGAGACTGTGGGATGTGGGGCTGCTTCAGCCTAAAAACGTTGAAAGCAATAGGGTGGAATTATCAAAGCAGCCACATCAAATAAGCTGTGAGAAATGTGCAATCCTTGCTAGTATTATACAAAACACAGTGTCACAAAGTGGCTTTGTAAAAAGTCCTTAATAGAAATGCTGATCTTGGAACTTTATCAAATTGTTTATGGAATATTCAAGCATTCCTGTTAAGGAAGCTCTAATTCAGGGAGTGATTGCATGATGTAGAGGCCATTTGATTGAGCAAATCCAAAAGCTGTGTTGAATGAGCTGGTTTCTGGTAGTAGAGTGGATTGTTATAAATTTGCCTTAGTGCGCTAGAGCAATAGGGGGAGGTTGCTCAGCCAGGAATCCATCTTTTGATCATTATTCCAAAAGTGGACACCCATGCCAGCTGGATCAGATCCTTGACAGCACATTAGAGATTAATGTCACTTCATGTTCATGCAGAAAAAAATCCATGACACCCAGAAATTTCTAGGAGGATATCATTTAATGTCAGGAGGGGAAAACTCAGGAGAACGCTTGCACCATGCTGACATACGACAATGTTAGACAGTCCCACATGATTCTGATGCCCTGTGCAACACTATATATATATTATATATACTCAGCATTCTTTCCCAATTTTCTCCTAAAGCCAGTAATTCCTGCTGACTATAGACAGGAATTCCTTCTATAGACAATGATCATCTTCCAATACTCTAACTTACTTTATATATGAAACTACGTTAGTGCAGTTGTAAATGTTTGACTAGTTCTTTCAGAGAATGACATTCAGTCATGTTGTATTATTTTCTTCTTTTCATAGCCTGTCTAATAATAAACACAGAAAATTGACATTTCATCATATTTTGTGATAAACATCTTAGGTTTGTTACTTAAATTGCCAATGACCTTCCAACTGTTGGGGATGGGTGCATTTCGCCTTGTCGTAATTTGAGTGTTTGTGATCAGTTGCGGTATAATGTTAGTGGAAAATTGCTGGCTCATTGCATGACGTCAAAGGCTGACTTTTACTTCATTTGCCAGTTATATTTCTTGAGATGATTGTCCTTGAAGTGGAAAATGTGCTTGAAATGTGAATATTATCAAATTAAATTGTAGTTTTGAATTGCAGTAAGGGAGAAAAGGATTGGGATAAAGACATTATTTTGTGCCTGTCAAAGTGTACCTTATGGCAGACTTCCCATGTAGTTGAGGACTTGTTCGATCCAAGGACAATGTTTCCTTCGTAACTTGCCTACTTTATTCAGGAGAATTTCTTCAGATTTCCTATCTTCAACCAACTAAAACACAACAAAACAATGAGATACTTCATCTCGTGGTACGAAGAGTTGACACAATTCAACTCAGCTTATTGTATAATTCCTTTTACGAGTCAATTTTGTTCCCACATCATTTACACTGGCCCAGACAGTCTCAGCTACTAGTTGGAGGATACTTGGCAGTTGACAATAGCCTATAAAAGGGAATAATGAAGAGACATAAAGATGAAAACACAAGGTGAAATTCTAGCAATGACAAGGGTTGATAGCTCTATTTGCATCCCAATTTATAGGAGAGATGAAAACTCAAGAAGCCCAGCAAGGAGAGGACCTGGGCGACCAAGAAAACGCAAACATCTTTCCACTGTTCTTTCGTCTCTTGGACAGCTTAGTGAACTGGAGAAATGTGACAGCAAAAAAGCTAAGTAAGTGGTTCTTTCTTGTTTTAAAACTCCTGTTCCATGGTATATTTAGAACAATGTTGTGGTTCTGTTCGCCGAGCTGGGAATTTGTGTTGCAGACGTTTCATCCCCTGTCTAGGTGACATCCTCAGTGTTTGGGAGCCTCCTGTGAAGCGCTTCTTTGTTGTTTCCTCCGGCATTTATAGTGGTTTGTCTCTGCCGCTTCCGGTTGTCAATTCCAGCTGTCCACTGCAGTGGCTGGTATATTGGGTCCAGGTCGATGTGTTTGTTGATAGAATCTGTGGATGGTGCCATGCCTCTCAGAATTCCCTGGCTGTTCTCTGTTTGGCTTGTACTATAATTGTAGTGTTGTCCCAGTCGAACTCATGTTGCCTGTCATCTGCGTGATTTGCTACCAAGGATAGCTGGTCGTGTCGTTTCGTGGCTAGTTGGTGTTCATGGATAAAGGTATACATGAGGTATACACCACAAAGGTATACAGGAAAGCCACACACACACAGATCAAGTCCTGAACTACAAAAGCAACCACCCCAACACACACAAAAGAAGTTGCATCAAGACACTGTTCAAAAGGGCCACAACACACTGCAGCACACCAGAACTGCAAAAAGAGGAAGAAGAACACCTCTACAATGTATTCGCCAAAAACGGATACCCGCGCAATTTCATCAACAGATGCCTAAGGGAAAGACAACGGAATGAGGACATGCCACAACCCAAAGGACTAGCCACACTACCATACATTAAGAACATTTCTGAACTGACAGCCAGACTACTATGACCACTAGGACTCATAACAGCACACAAACCAACAGCCACTCTCAGACAACAACTCACCAGGACAAAGGACCCGATACCCAGCATGAGCAAAACCAACGTAGTGTACAAAATCCCATGCAAGAACTGCACAAAACACTACATAGGACAAACAGGAAGACAGCTAACGATCAGTATCCATTAACACCAATTAGCCACGAAACGACACGACTTGCTATCCTTAGTAGCAAATCACGCAGATGACAGGCAACATGAGTTCGACTGGGACAACACTACAATTATAGTACAAGCCAAACAGAGAACAGCCAGGGAATTCCTAGAGGCATGGCACTCATCCACAGATTCTATCAACAAACACATCAACCTGGACCCAATATACCGGCCACTGCAGTGGACAGCTGGAACTGACAACCGGAAGCGGCAGAGACAAACCACTATAAATGCCGGAGGAAACAACACAGAAGCGCTTCACAGGAGGCTCCCAAGCACTGAGGACGAAACGTCTGCAACACAAATTCCCAGCTCGGCAAACAGAACCACAACAACGAGCACCCGAGCTACAAATCTTCTCACAAACTTTGAATTTAGAACAATGCCAAGTACAGGTGAAATTCTGGTCTTCAATGGCTTGAGATATGGCACCATGGGAGCACACTCAGTCTGAGTCAGAAAGTTGTGATTACATGTCCCACTTGAGCATAAGGATCAAAATTGATACTCCAGTACAATACTGATGGAATGCTGAATAATTGGGGGTGTCATCTTTCAGATGAGGCATTAAACTTATATGCCGTCTGTCCTCTCGCATAAATGAAAAACTCCACAGGATTATTTCAAGGAGGACTAGGGAGTTATTTTCAGTTTCCTGAATGAAAGATGTTCCACAATCAACATCATGAAAGCAGATTATCTGGGTAGCATCCCATTGTTTTTTGTGTGAGCTTGCTGTGTGTAAATTGGCAGGTATGTTTTTTAAATTACATGGAAGGTACGTCAAAAGTGTTTAATTGGATGTAAAGTGTTGTGTGATGTGATGTGGTCATGAAAGGTACCATATAAATACAAGATATGCCCTTTTTCCTCATTCAGACTAGATTTGGGGAAATATTCTAAAAGTAACTTGCATGAAAATTAAGAAACATAAAAACTCTGTCATACTGCTACGATATTTTGATGTTAAATCAGCAACAGTTGCATTTGTAGAAGATAACTGCTTGAAACTGGACTTCAGCGAAACACAGAATTGAGAAAATCTGAACTATGTCCATGCAAATGCTGATTTCTAATTAGGACAGTTTAAACTCCTTCCAGTCCAAGCACAATAAATATATCTGAAGTATTTCAGCAAAATATTCAAGCCGCGTAGCTCACCAATTATTGCACATGGGGGGAGTCAATGACAAGCTGCTTTGGGCTTGTCTTACCATAGAATTAGCACTAATTTTGGAGGTGCATGCTACAAGCAGATTTGCTGGCTGGGCCAAGACACGTATATGTTCGGATGCTGCCTGACCTGCTGTGCTTTTCCAGCACCACTCTAATCTAGACTCTGGTTTCCAGCATCTGCAGTCCTCACTTTTGCTTTGTATATGTTGCCTGTATACCATCAGATACTGAAATGCAGATGCAATGTACACTTAACTGACAAAAGAGGAATTTGCTTTAGGCCAAGTCAGGTAGAATTTGTACTGCTTTTGAACAGAGTTAAGTTGCATTGCTCTGATATGTTACCTTTTCCTGAACTA
This sequence comes from Chiloscyllium plagiosum, assembly GCF_037043375.1. Classification (NCBI taxonomy): domain Eukaryota; kingdom Metazoa; phylum Chordata; class Chondrichthyes; order Orectolobiformes; family Hemiscylliidae; genus Chiloscyllium; species Chiloscyllium plagiosum. The sequence goes on from NW_028270163.1 coordinate 37,547,417, forward strand.
TTATTAATTTAGAAAGCAAGCTGAAAAAGTCTGTATATAACAATCTCATTAACTTACCAATTTAAATATTTTATATCATTTATGCTTTCTTTGCATCTTACAATGTGAGTATGGTTTTCAGGATATTATGTTCAATCCATTATTCCCCATACAAAAGATTTCAACTGCTTATTCCAAATTGCATTTTAGCTTGTCCCTCCTCCACTCTAAAGTCCTAATTGTTTCTTAATCCATTCTGGGGTTTTTGTCTCCACCTTTGCATCTTGTGTTGATCACAGCTTGCTTCATAAAGATCTTCCAAGCAACATTCTCAGAATTGGCTTTTACTAAAAGGTCAAGTCACTATAGTCCCACTCCTCAGTAGAGAGAAACACCTGATGGCAAATTTAACCTGAGGGGCACCATGCCTCAGACAAGGGGCAAGGTTAAGAAAGCAGGACATTCATGGTGAGCTTGTCGAGTATGGGAATTAAACTCATGCTATTAGTGTTGAGCTATGTTGCAAGCCAGCTGTCCAGCCAACTGAGCTAATCAATCCCCAACTAGTTTGTGCCCGTCCTGTTCTCCTGGTTTGAAATAACATTCAACATCAATCTTTTCCATCCCATTTACTATCTTGTGTATTTCTGTAAGATCAGATTTCTATCCACTTCCTTTCTTCATTCCAACCTTTCCCAATGTTGGGATACAGTCGTAGAGTCATAAGTTCTGCAGCATGGGGCAGGGCCTTTGGCCCAAACTGGTCCATGCCGACCAAAATGTCCATCAAAGCTAGCGGCATTTCCCTGCACTTGGCCCAATTCCTTCTAAACCTTTCCTATCCATGTATTTGCCCAAATGTTTTTTAAATGTTGTTAATGTACCTGCCTCAACCACTTCTACTGGCAGCTCATTTCTTATGCATACCACCCTCTGTGTAAATGCATTGCCCCTCAGGCTCCTTTTTATTCTTTTCCCCCTAACCTAAATTGATACCCTCTAGTTCTCGATTCCCCAACCCTGGGAAAAAAAGACTGAGTGATTCATCCTATTCATGCCTCATGATCTTATACATGTCCATAAGATCCCCCCTCAGTCTCCTATGCTCTGAAGAAAAATGTCCTCGCTTGTCCAACCTCTCCCTATAACTCAGACCTTGTACATCCTTGTAAATTTCTTCTGCACACTTTCCAGTTTAATAACATCCTTCCTATAGCAAGGTGACCAAAACTGAACACAATACTCCAGGTATGGCCTCACCAACATCCTGTACAACTGCAAAATCACTTCCGAACTTCCATACTCAGTGCCCTGACTGATGATGGCCAGTGTGCTAAAAGCCTTCTTCACTGCCCTGTGTACCTATGACTCCATTTTCAGAGAACCATGCATCTGAACTCCAAGGTCCCTCTGTTCCATTACACTCCTTACGACCCTATCATGCACCATGAAACCCCTACCTTGATTTGTCTTTCCAAAAGGCAAGACCTCACATTTATCTATATTAAACTCCATTTGCCATTTCTCAGCCCACTTCCCCAGCTGATCAAGGTCCTGCTGCAATTTCTGATAACCTTCCTCACTGTCCATGATACCTCCTATTTTAGTATCATCTGCAAACTTACTAATCATGCCTTGTATATTCTCATACAAATCATTGATGTAGGTAACTAACAGCAATGGGCCCCGTACTGACCCCTGAAGGACTCCTCTAGTCACAGGCCTCCAGTTCGACAAACGTCCTTCCACTATTACCCTCTGCGTCCTACCATCAAGCCAATTGTGTATCTAATTTGCCAGCTCCCACTGGATTCCATGCAATCTAATCTTCCAGAGCAGCCTACTGTGTGGAACCTTATCAAAGGCCTTACTGAAATCCATATAAACTATGTCTATCACCCTGCTCTCGTCAAACTTCCTAGTCACTTCATCAAAGAAATCTAACTAATTTGTGAGGCATGATCTCCCATGCTCAAAGCTTTGCTGACTATTCCTAATCAAACCCTGTCTTTCCAAATGCATGTATGACTCATTTCTGAACAGCCTCCTGGACTTCATTGATTGTGTTCTGTGTCAGTCACCACTGTTGGCACATCACTTCAGGTGTGGTCTCATGAACATATCATTTAGTTTGAGAAGCCTCCATCTGCTTGCTATTTCCCTTTCTATGACTATCTAAATGGACAGAATTGGAGAGTTTACCACAATCTACTTCACAAGTCCTGCTACTTCGAAAGGGTGTTGTGTCAATAGAATGTTCCCCTTCTCAATTTACGGTCGGAATTTTTCGAGGACATTGTTGGGCCCTACACAATACCTCCACAGCTGAAAATTCAGGAGCACGCACCTCTGCATAGGGCTGGGAAGCCTTGGCTTGACTTTACAACTGGTTGGCTGCCGCCCCATCCAGGAGGGTGTCATCCGGCCTCGGATCTCTCCAGTGCCAGTGGAATTCCTGGGAGTGGTGGCCATAACTGGGACAGCAGCCAGTCCACTTCAAAGATCCATCGCTGGAAGGTCAGATAAGCCATGCAAAGAGGACTGGTTGTACCAGGGCTAGTGAGAGAGGCTCCAGCAAGAAGAGTCAGGGAGGGGGAAGAAGTACAGTTTAGAGTCCAGAATATGGTGGGGCCTTGGATCACCATTGGTGGTGCTCTCTGTTGGCTGTAGGGAGCCTAATTAGGACCCACTTGTTCTCTCCCTCCTCAAGACAGTGTTTACTTGGTAGTCTTGCTAAGTGGGATAGACAGCTTGTACCATTGATAAAATACTAGTGATGGCAGAAGGAGATAATTGACCATATCAGGATCTCAACTGCGCCAAGGGCAGGTGAGCCACCTGACATCTATCCTACCATAATATCATTCAAAATGACAAATATTACCAGAATAATTTCAGACGATGCTCCTGTTATGGGTTTAATTAATGTCAGAGATTGTACACAAATACCACAAAGAAGAATAAAATTTACTTTTGATCTATGCTGCCAGGAAACAGGCATGTCATTGCACTGATCTATCCAGCACAGCTACATGAACAAATTGTAGAAGGTCAGAGACCAATAGTTGGATAAATGCTGCAGACCTTGGTTCTTATCTCAGACACATGAAGGATGTGCTCTGGAGCTATTCCTTATACACTGCTATTAATGGCTGCTTAAATTGCAGGGTTTTTTTCTGAAGTTCTCAATGTTAGCTATCTAGGTTCTAAACTTTTGCATTCCCCCTCTCTCCCTCTTACAGACACTTCTTAAAAGTTATGTATTTGGCTGAAATAATCAGTCACTTGTGCTTATATCATGGTTTCAAATTCTGTTGGATAATACCTCCTATGAAATGCCACGGAATGCTTGAGAAGTCTATGGTGATACATAAGTGAAAATTGTTGTTGTCATGTTCAGTCTTACAGATTTCCAGCTCAGACCAAAAGCTGAAACTTCATTTATCTCATTCAGAGCAAGAATATCTGCTGAATTAAAAAATAATACAATACAAATGCAAAATACTGTATTGTGAGAGCTGGACATCTGCAACAAAAGCAGAACATTTTGGAAAAATTCAGCACATCAGACAGCGTAGGAAACAGAGTCAATATTTCAAGTTGAGTGACATTTTATCAGAACATGTACAATCAGAAACAACTCCAATGTTGCTGCGCAGCATTCTAATAATTGGCCTGAGAGAGAACAGCAGAAAACTTAGCACTGTAGACAAATGAATTTAAACTGTCTCTGGAGGCTGGTATTTGTACCCACAGTACTTGAAGCTGGAGGAGCATTGGCCATGTTATTCCCAAAATACATGATTATCATTCCATGCATTTGGAGAATTACTGATAAATGTATTGACAGTAACTTGGTCATTCACAGGAGAACATGACCATTGCTGAATCAAGAAACCTATTGCAGAAGCGTTTCACTTTGTCAGGTCAAAGGACCGAATTCGAAATATCAGCAAGCTAGTTTAACTAAATTGTTGTGACTATTTGAAATTTGGCATTCTTGCATTTGTCCTGATGAATGCAAGATGAGAAACTTTAACAACATGTAAGTCTTATAAGCAACATAAATATTTTTGTCACAATGCATTGCCATTAAAGAGATTGCAAAATTAGCATTATTTTTACACCTCATTATGGTAAAAGCTTTGAAGATGACAATGTCAATCTCAAAGATAATACTTTTTTGAAAACCAATGTTTCAAAGAGATGGAGCGAGAAACTTCAAGACATGTTCAGCGTGCTGTCAGTTCTCATCGCACTGCCTCATGCAACTTGGAAACAGTGACCAAATCTGGATGAAACCTTCAGCTCTGTGGAAACTGAAGTCATTGGTTATGCTGTGGTGGTGCTCATTATCACAGAGCCTTATTATAATCCATTATCTGTGAAGGGGTGGCATTCCCACACTGGCAAACTGTCTTCTGTTGAATCCTTTTCTCTCTCCTCGCCCCCACCAACCCCTTGCAGGGGTGCTTATCTACATAACTCCTTAAAGCTAGTCAGTAATGTGATTGGTGTATGCAATGTATCAAACTCACTAATTCACGGAAGGTAGTACAATTTGTACAAATGGCCAATCACATTAAAGCTGAACAAATGGTTTGGTTTCCCAGTAGGAGACTTTGTCAAAAGTAATAGTTTAGGGATAAAAACAATCCTCAGTAAGCATAAGAGCACAGAATTGAATGACTAATTACTTCTTTTATTGTCAATAAATGCAACCTTGCTTGAGATTCTGAAACAGCCTCCAACAACAAATGGTTTACAGTCCTTGAGATCATTTTGAAACTGTTTTGAATCATGAAATTCTGAAACATTTGCTTAACAACTACAAAGCTAATTGTCTCAATGTCTCATTGGCATTCATTTCACTTGGTCAGAGCCAATTTACTCAAGTCTTTTAAGACCAAAAGGTTGAGATTAGTTTGCAAATAATTTTAATATTATACTGCAGCCTAATTTCTCGGGCTCGGACCTTTCTCTTTTGTCAAAACTTGTTAAGATTGTGCATAGAAGCAGAGCTATACATTGTCATGTCTTAGATCCAACGTGTGATCACCACTCGTGAGGCTGCACTTCTGGACAAGTGCCCTCCTTACACGGTTTCAATTGGCTTCTGTTTTTACTTCGGATGCATCTTGCAACCTTTGTAAGAAAGGGATTGGGAGAAATCATTTTTGACGATGCACTTACCTACTTGCAATTCAAACAATGATTATCTGGGGAATATCTTGCTACTAAAATGTCTCAATCTGCTCGGAAACAGGGCATCTGATAACCTAGCTGAAATCAGGAGTAAATATGGCTGCAAAACATACCAAAAGAAAATAGATATTAGATTTATTTTAAGTGCGCATTTGAAAAAAATCACTATTAGTTACAGAAATTACGATTGAACTGTGAACTGATTCTTCTGCACTTTTGAAAAATCCATCAGAATGAATTAAAACTGTAAGTTTTATATAGTGCAGAGCGTGATAAAATCTTTAAATAAAGTTGTAATTTTTCCCATTCCCTCCATTTAATCCAAAGTAAACGAGATACAATAAGCTGGACTGAGTAGCATAATAACCCCAAGACGTCAGGAATTGTTCTTCCACTTCTTATGTTTATATTTCAGTGCAGATCAGACTTGGAAGTTGAAAATTTTCTGCATCTCCAGTGGCTTCTAAAGATGGTAGTTGGATCTTCAGTCTACATGAGCTGAAAACCCACAAGCACATATGACTAAGAGTTAATTTCGTGTGAAATTATGACAATCGTGCAGCCTGGGCAAATGTTGTGAAGCGGGATCAAGTCATATTGGGCGTATACACCTTTTTTTCAGGGCATTTTTCCCCGTGGGCCAGATAGGTTGTGTGTCTGTCTGTTTCCATGTGGTTATCACAGGAAGGAGAGAGTGTAAGATGGCACATCCCATATGCACTGCTGTCATGTGCACTAAAATCTGATCCCATCAGACAGTGGGCACTTTGTACAATTTAATAGCTGGTTTTCCTACATCAGTGAGTTATAAAAACATGAATTAAATAGATTTTATGGCAAACAGAAATAGCCATTTGCATGCCATCCTGACCTGGAGCTATATCATCATTCCTTCATTGTGACTGGATTAAAATCCTGGAACTCCTTCCTAACAGTTCCATGGGTTCAAAAAGGCAACTCAACACATCTTCTCCAAAGCAATGGGGATGGGAATAACTGATGATTTAGCCATATCCTTTAGACAGATTTTTAAAAAGGCATCAAAAATCATGCAGGAACCAATCCAAAATATACTAATGTCCATGATCCCAGTGTTTGGGACAGAGTCAGAGCTCACAGAGTGGGTGAAAGTTCTGCCTCATCCCAAACCTGTCACCTGAAAGCAGTCACAGCACTTAGTACTTGATAAGGTTTACAATTAATCCTGTTGTACATGATATTTTCACTTGAGCATTCAGGATCAAATTTGGCTTGTTTCAACACAAGAATTAAAATCATTGTGCTGATAGCCCTAGCACTGACCAACAGGTTCTGTTAAACCTCTTATGAAGTGCCATTATTCAGGCCTTTCCTCTGAAATGTAGGATGTACAAACTCAGCTTTTGGACATCAGATAAACTTGCAGCACTGATCTTTTCTGGTACCTGCTCATAACCATTGGAACCTGCTTGTGTGGCCTGCAATTTGAATTATGAAGCCATACACAAAAGGGAATGCCTGTGAACTTTTATCAGCCCTGTTACCTGAAGTGAGTTCTGGTGTAGTCATGCTGGGTTTGAATGTAGAAGTGCTTCATATGACTAATTGAAAGTCTCATCCGAATGGCATAGCCATCCTTAACCATCTGTGTGAGTAGCATGCTTCTTGTATAGCACTTTACTGTCTTCCCAAAGGAAAGCCTGTCAGGATGAGCAAGTAGCAAGCTACAACAGTTTCTTTTTTGTTATATTTCAGTCGTAATTTGTGTCAGAGACACAAAGAAGCCTGACCTGGAATATTCTCCTCAAACTGCTAATGGAGTGAACTCCTCAGAGACTTGCTCCAGAAAGTTGTATGATAGAGTACCCTCCGAACTTTGGCCCCGACTAGGAGAGATAAGAATGGGAAGTCTGCCTTTGTGAATTCTAGTGGAATAGACTTGGTGAAAACCTAATAATTAAAATTTAATTGATTGCATTCAGTCTGATGTTTCTGAGCCCTAGATTATGTGGGGAGTTTGAACCCTTTTGCCCTCAGCAGAAATAAAACTTCCTTCAAAGCAAAATGCTTTCTTTCAACAACAAAAATCTCCTAGCGAGGACAAAGAGTTCACTCTCACCATATCTGAATTAGAGCAGACTAGATATTATTTTCAGGTCAGTTTTCAAATGAACATAACCAGTGATATATAACCAGTGATATAATTTACCACCCACTGAAAGGTTAATAGCGTTTAATTCCCTGTTTTTACCCTCTTTCCAAGTAAATGCTTTAAGACCTGATCATTATATTATCTATCAGTCTTTAACTTAAATTGAGCTGGCCAGATTTTGAACCATGTGTTCCTATTCTGCAAAAAGGCTAAATAATTTGATGAATGTTAGTCATGGCACATAGTACTTTTATTTTTGTGTTGATACCACCAACACCTACAACACTTTTCCGATGCGTTCGCTACCACAGTGAAGATCTGTTTACTGTATTTATTTAGATCAGCGGCACGCTTGTCACTGGCTGTCATCAGTCTGTTATGGTGACAGAGATGTGTTTGAGTTCAACATGCACACAGGCGTGTGTGTCTATTATCTTCATGTTGACACAATAACAAAAGACATTACTCTCAAAATGTCTTCCTCACACAGAAAATGGCCACCAAGAGTTCAAAGATGGTATACAATGTGAACCCATTCTGTAACACTTTGAAACATCCATTATGCCTAGTGACTATGCAAACTGAGGTTTTATTAATTATTGGAGGCTTATTTCCAGTATTGCAGTTGAACACAGCAAACGCCCAGTTCCCCATTGTAACCACTCGATGCCATCTGCCCACCACAGAGTGAATATGTTATTCACAGATCCATGATAGCTACCAAATATTGCATTGAAATGATTCAAGTCCATTTTACTTGCCAACATTTCATAACTAGAACACACCCAAGGATGCAATTTCTTTGATTAGGATATTATGTATTATTAAATTCTTTTTTGAGATATAAAGCCTGTCACAAGGTATTTTGCAAATTATCCAGAAAGGTGGGAAGAGAATTGATTTCATTGAACAATTTATTAAGGCCTGGAATGCGGAACCTGATGTTGTTTTAAATAATGGCTTTCCAAATAAATTGGATAAATACTTCAAGGTTAAAACTTTTAGGGCAATTTGGAAACAGCTATTGAGAGTGTCTGGTAAGACGGTTGTTACAAAGCCTAGACAGAAGTCCATTGGGTAGAATAACCTCCTTCTGTACTATCTCACCCTAAGAAATCCTCTACTATTATTCATAATACCTTCAGTATTATGGTAGTGTAAAAATAGAAAGCAGAATAGGGAAGAGCAACAGAAATAAAATTACCAGATAACACTATATCAGTGAACCAAATAAAGTTGTCAAATATTTAGTCAACACCAGAATTGAAGATAATAGTCTGAGCCAAAGACTAAAATGATGAAAAGATTGAAATGCATAGTTCCTACTCTGGGGCTAGTTTGTAGATCACGGTTGAACATTGCAGCTAAGGAGATGGATCATTATTCTGGAGTTCTGCTTGATTACATTTGGGGATCTGGGAGCAGTTTTCTTATGGAAATTAAATTGTTGGGGTGGAGTCACATATACATGTGGTTATGTGAGAGGAAAAAGTTGATAAGCCACAGGACGTTTTTTATTCTGTGCTCTTTTTTCCTTATTGTAAGTTTGATTTATGTACAAGCACAATATCAAGAAATTCCAAAGATTGTTCAATGTATTTGAGACTTCCTTACAGCCCATAACAGCAGTGATGAGGCACAGGGCTCATGAACAGAGGGTCAAAAGTTTAAATTCCAGGCTTGACTGACGTTCTGACCAGTTGTCCTCCATTACTGTTCTTTTTGTTAATTATTAGCCGGATTACTAACTTGAATGAAGTGTAATAGTAAAGTGCTGCATTTCAGCTAACCACTGCTGCCCTATAAAAGGGTATCTCCTGCAAAATAATCATATGTGTAGTAATACAGGCTAGAAGATGTTTGTAGAGCTGAAAGACTTCAAATAGACCAAAGGCAGATTGGAGACCACAAACAGGACAGATGGGAGTGGAACAAGTGTTGATACTGGGAAAAGGAAGGGAAATGAGGCAATTTTCAGATCAAGCTGATTTCAATTTGCTTAATTTACTCCTTGTCATCAGCACTTCAATTTAGATCAGCGTTCCTGTATCAGGGAAGCAGCAGGGTTTGCAGTTGTAGGTAGGAGCGATGGGAGGTGTTATCTGAAAGATAATTACTCTGCTGGGATAGATGAAGTCAACATTTCCCTGATTTCTCACATCTGCTGGCATCAAAGTAATTGGAAAGCAAAGTGACAAACCCGTAGAGGGGAGGAAAAGGAGGTTTTACACAGCTCATTTAGGACTGAGTGGGGTAAGGGTGATATATGTGTTACAACATACTCCCTTTGCTGAACATAGTTGCTGCTGAACACGTATAAAACCCCTCAGGTCATAAGGAATATCATGTCTCCCCTTGGAACTGTATTTTATAATTGAAGAGACAGGACAGTCAAATCCTATTTGACGAATTTTCTGTTTGACACCAAATATGTGTTCAGTTACCATGACCTAACCCTTCCACTGGTACTACAGGAGTCAGAGAGTAGTTGCTTGTTTGGATGTGAATTGACCCTTTTCTGAGTAAGTGTTTTAATGTACCAGCATGTACTTCATGATCTGTTCATGCAGGGCTTTTCAACATCAAGCACTGCTGTTCCTTTGCAAATAGAGCTCATAGTATTGTAATGTCCTTAGACTGTACCTTTTGAGAAATTGAAAAACTTTTTATGGAGATAGCATTTGTATCAGTGCTTATGGGGACTAATATACAGTGGTAAAGAGCTATAGCTTAACCCTGCCCCTATTTTGTGCAATCAATCCTTTTGTCTTTGTGTATTTTCTAAACAATATACATAAGTCAAGGGCCCTTGAGAGGAGACTTCAGTGAGCAAAATATGATTACTCACATACTCAAAATAAATAGACAAGAATCCTTAAAGTTAACTTCAACATATCTGAAAAGTATTGGAAGTTAATAGTTATGAAGCTACACACTGATGTTCAGTTCTTCTTCTTTGTTCTGTTGTATGTGGTTCCCCATAATTTTGAATCTTCCTGTTAACTCTCACCTTTCCTTCTCGGAAGAAATGTACTAGATTTTTATGACTGGCATCCCTTGCTAACTTGAATATTTAGCTGGTGATAAGTGTAGGTGTCAGAATTACTTTTATTTGATCAACTTCAGATGTCAGGTAAAATGGTTCATTCTATGTCAACATTGAAATACTGCTGCAGGTGGAATTCTATGTTGTCCCTTAAACAGACCACTGTTAATTCCAGGTCACCAGTTTTTTTTTTTAATTTAAAAGATCTGTAATACCTTTTGACCATGCTGCATCAGATACTGAATACATAAGCCAGTAAGAAATAAAATGACATGCGAGTTACTAGGAGTGTGTTTTTCTTGATACCTATAAGCAATTGCGATGATTTGACTAATTGTTGGGTACCTTAACAATAGTTTCCAGTAGGATAAAGGTTAGGAGTTATACTTGCCAATTCTGATCCAGGTTATACACTGAAAAGAAAAAATTATATGAATATTTCTGTGTTCTAAAGTATGTTTAGATTGAATTTCTGCTCTGAAAGTATGCAGAATTCCATGTAGTTTTCTGAAACTTTTGAAGGTTCATTGCAAGAGTATATAATGAATTTGGTGGCATTCATTTTATCATTCAAAATATTTCTAGCTCATTATCTTGCTAAGTGAACTTAAAAATTGCATAATGATGAGTAAGAAGTCAACTAACAATGATGGGAAACTTCAGGAAGTAATTAGTTAAATTGCGAAATTATGAATATCTTGATTTTCTGTTGCAGAAATTGAATTTATCAATGCCTGTCCTATATCAATGAAATTGGCATGATGTTAGTTTATTATAAAAATTAATATGGGGTTACAATGAATTAATAAGGCAAATTAATGTAAAAGCACCAAAAGCATTGGAAGTTAGCCAGCATATACCCATCAATGATGTTTCTTTTTGTTGTCAAATTAGTTTTTTCCCCGAAATCAGTTTGTTGACATTTTAAATTTTGCCCTCAAGAGGTGAATGTGAATAAATGACTGAGAACCAGTTAAAAGAAGTAACCAAGTTATAAGTTATATAAAAAGGTGTAAGTCATAGAAGTAAGGAATTGGTTAGTTGACAGTGCCTTAGTTATCCCAGATTTCCTTTTGTGTATTAATTCAGCCTAATATCTCAGGTAGTAACATCCCATCTATGGGTCAGACGATGGATTCAGTAGACAGGTTGGAACACGTAACCTAGGGTGGCACTCCAGTGTAATGTTGAAGAACTGTTGAAGGTGATTTTATTTGGATTAAACGTGAACCCAAGGCCCTGCCGACTTGCTTGAGTATACTTAAAGATGCAGACACAATTTGATGAAGGAAGAGGGATTTCTGTTGGTGCTTTGTCCATTTATTTGGTCATTCAGTTCAATGCCTTTTATGGCTTTACTGCAAAATACAAATTGGCTGAGATGTTTGCCAACTTCATAAGAGGTGCGAAACTCCAAAGTGATTGATCAGTTTTAGGGCTTTTTAATAACCATCTTAAAGATGTGACAAGGCACAAACAAATGAATATTTTCTTCAAGTTAATTTACCAAATAGCATTAATTCAGCCCATATTGAGGGTATTTCTCAACTTGACTGTGAGGCAGCCATGTGGTAGGGCAGATTATTCCATTATTATATACCTCAGCTGATAATTTCCCTATTGCCATCAGGGGACGGAGTTGTTCAAGGACTACGTGATCCATTTTGTGAGGTTACCAGTCAGGCAGCCAGATTGAAAATAAATGCTTTGTTTAGATAGTATAATTTAAATAAGCCAATCAGCAGGAAAAGTTATGTGCTGCCAATCAAGCAGGCTGCTTCATCCTGATAGTGTCAAGCTTCTTGAGTGTTGTTGGATTTGCACCCATCCAGGCAAGTGGGGAGTATTCCTTCACTCTCCTGACTTGTGGCTTGTAGATGGTGGACAAGCTCTGTGGAGTCTGGAGGTGAGTTACTCACTGCAGCATTTCTAGCCTCTGACCTACTATTGTAGCCACTGTGTTGATGCGGTGAGACCAGTTGAGTTTCTAATCAATGGTAACCCTAAGGATGTTAATAGTGAGGGATTCAGTGATGGTACCGCTGTCAAGGGGGCAGTGGTTAGACTATATCTTGTTGGAGATGGTCTTTGCCTGTTATTTGTATGGCAGTAATGTTACTGGCCACTTCTTTAGATCTTGTTTCATTTGAACATGCAGTGCTTCAGTATCTGAGGATGCATAAATGGTGCTGAACATTGTGTGTTAATTGGCAAATATCTCTGTTTCTGACCTTATTCTGGAGAGAAGGTCATTGATGAAGCAGCTGAAGGTGGTTGGGCCTAGGACTCCACCCTGAGGAACTTTTCCAGAGATGTCCTGGAGCTGGGATGACAAACCTCCACAACCTCATTTTGTCATTTATATAAAGGATTTGGATGTGAACATAGGAGGTATGGTTAGTAAGTTTGCAGATAACACCAAAATTGGTAGTGTAGCGGACAGCAAAGAAGGTTACCTCAGAATACAATGGGATCTTTATCAGATGGGCCAGTGGGCTGAGAGGTGGCAGCTGGAGTTTAATTTAGATAAATATAAGTGCTGCGTTTTGGAAAAGCACATTAAGGCAGAAGTTATACACTTAACGGTAAGTCCTGAGGAGTGTTGCTGATCAGGGAGACCTTGGAGTGCAGATTTATAGTTCCTTGAAAGTGGAGTCACAGGTAGACAGGATAGTGAAGAAGGTGTTTGGTTTGCTTACTTTTATTAGTCAGGACATTGAGTATAGGAGTTGGGAGCTGAAAATGTGTTGCTGGAAAAGCACAGCAGGTCAGGCAGCATCCAAGGAACAGGAGAATCGACGTTTCGGGCATGAGCCCTTCTTATAGGAGTTGAGAGGTCAAGTTGTGGCTGTACAGGATATTAGTTACGCCACTATTGGAATACTGCATTCAATTCTGCTCTCTCTGCTACAGGAAGGATATTGTGAAACATGAAAACATTCAGAAAAGATTTACAAGGATGTTCCCAGAGTCGGAGGGTTTGATCTATAGGGAGAGGCTGAATAGGCTAGGGCTGTTTTCCCTGAAATGTCAGAGGCTGAAGGGTGACCTTTTAGGAATTAATATAATCATGAGGGGCAAAGACAAGGTGGATAGCCAAGATCTTTTCCCCAGGGTAGCAGAGTTCAAAATTAAAGGGCATAGGTTTAAGGTGTGAGGGGAAGGGACCTAAGGGTCAACTTTTTTACACAGAGAGTGGTATGTGTATGGAATGAGTTGCCAGAGGAAGTGGTGGAAGCTGGCACAATTACATTTAAAAGGCATCTGGATGGGTATATGAATAGGAAGGGTTTAGAGGCCAAATTCTAGCAAATGGGACTAGATTAATTGAGGATATCTGGTCAGTCTGAATGGAACTGGGACTGAAGGGTCTGTTTCTGTAATGTACAGCTCAATGGCTGTATGACTCCGTAACTGCAATCATTTTGCTGTGTGCCAGATATGACTACTAAAAGTGGAGAGTTTGTTCCTGAAACCCATTGATTCCAGTTTTGATAGGGAGACTTGATATAACATTCAGTCGAATGCGACCTTGATATCAAGGGCTGTCACTCTCACCTCACTTCTGAAATTCAGCTCTTCAGTCCATGTTTGAACAAAGGCTGCAATGAGGTCAGGAGCGGAGTGGCCCTGGCAGAACCCAAACTGGGCATCACTGAGCGGGTTATTGCTGAGCAGGTGCTGCTTGGTAGCACTGTTGATGACACTTTTCATCACTTTTCTGATAATTAAGAGTAGACTGACAGGGCAGTAATTGGCCAGGTTGGATTTGTCCTGCTTTTTGTGTACAGGACTTATCTGGGCAATTTTCCACACTGTTGGGTAGAAGCCAGAATTGTATCTGTACTAGAAAATCTTGGCATGGGGTGTGGCATGTTCAGGAACACAAATCTTCAGGATTATTGCTAGAATTTAGAAAGGGACCATAGCCTTTGCAGTATCCAGTGCCTCTAACCACTTCTTGATATCATGTGGAGTGAATCAAATTAGCTGAAGATTGGTACCTGTGATGATGGGGGCTACCAGAGGAGGCCAAAATGGATTATCCACTTGTCACTTCTGGCTAAAGATTGCTGTGCATGCTTCAACTTTGTTTTGCACCGATGTGCTGGGCTCTTCTTTCACTGAGGATGGGATATTGTGGAGCCTCCTCCTCCAGTGAGTTGTTTAATTGTCCACCACCATTCATGATTGGATGTGGCAGGTCTACAAAGCTTAGATCTGATCTGGTTGTGAGTTTGCTTTGCTCTGTCTATCACTTGCTGCTTATGCTGCTTGGCATACAAGGTGTCCTGTTTGGTAGCTTCAATAGGTTGACATCCTGGTGCCTTCCTGTACTCTCCATTGACCCAGGGTTGACCCCTTGGATTGATAGTAATGGTTGAGTTGGGGAATATGTCATGCCATGTGGTGTTAAATTGTTGGAGTATAACTTTCTTCCACGCTGAAGTTGTGGGCACTGTGAAGACCAAATAACCTAATGCTGGATCCACACATCCTGCCAGAGGTGGGGGAGGTGGTGTTTGAAGATCTGGATGGGTGAATGCTCGGATTTTCACTCAGATTTTCTGCTGTTTCCAGCTGTTGGAGACACCAAAAATGGTTGGCAACTTCACAGATGCTTCTTCTCCAGTCTTGGGCACAATATTTTCACAAGTTGGTAGGGAAGTTGCATTTTTTCAGGGAATCATTGAGGACAACTTTGAAGACCCTCCTAATAATCATTTGCTGTGACAAAGCATGGTCTGGAAGTCTTGTGGCAGGCATATGGCCTGCCCAGCACAAGTGCTGGACTGTAACCAGTGTCTCATTGCTGGGGATGTTGGCCTCAGAGAGGACAATGATATTGGAGTGCCATTGGATTTGCAGGAGACTGGCATGAACAAACATGGACCTGCAAAAGATAGTAAATTACAAAGTTTACAGTGAACACTTGGAGGAACACAATTTGGAACAAAAGCAGTGGGATATCTAGCGGTTGAGGTAGATTTCACAACCCAGTTGAGTTTACTTGTCAATCTGTGTGGCATCCTTTCCACCCCTTGTGGCTGCCTGATAATCCTCACCATCCTGTTATCCTTCAAGCATTGCTTTTGTTTTGCCTATTGGCAACTTTTGAAGAGCAGCAGGAATGGGTTTTGACAACAGAACTGGGCAGAGTTCAGCTAATAGGAACTCATTTTTATTTGACTATTCTTTTTAAAAATATTTCAAGCACACACACACACACATTATATATGAACCTGTCGACAGGAATGCCAAAGAATATTTTACACGTGATCTGCCACATTAAAGTCAACATCTGTCAATGATATCTGCGCAACTTCTTTGCATAAAATGATTAAGAGTTCCCAGTGTGTATTTGAATATCAGATTCAATTCATTCAGAGCCGTTGGGGAATCACATGAATCAACTCCTTGGTTACAGCACACATACTGTTCTCTTTAAAAATCCCCCCTCACTGTTTCCCATTGTTTTATGAGCTTGCCTCCAGGTAGGATCTGGGCTCAAAATGGAACATGACACATGGCTAGTGCAGAAAATTGGTCAAAACATTTCTCATTGTGCTCTACATTGGTGTCTGAAGTTTTAGAATTGCTCAAATCTTTAACTAATGTTTCTACCTATCCATTGTTTACATGTTAAATGCAATCATTACGTGGCCTTATTTGCCTGATAATAATCTGGCTTCTGTTCAACAGGTAGCAGACATCTACATGCAAACCATTTACAGAAACTTTCAACCTCACATCAGTCCTAAATCGCTCATTAAAGCAGAGATTTTTATCAGGGAGGTCATAGGCTGAGTGCATTAAAATGTTGGGCACGTGATTTAATTGTTTTCAACAAAGTAATAATGTATCTTCAGTGATTTCTAGTCCAGCTGCCACTGTACCCTTTCGTTGTGTAAAAATATTAGGTACATTTTTCTTACTGATGAGATATTTTACTGGCCAGGTTGACATGGAGAGTAAAATCTGTGCATATCTACAGCAGATGGAAATAGGTTGAACTACTCCTGGTGGAGTATTGAGAACCCACTCATCTCTATGTAGACAAGTTTTAAAAACCATTTTGAATAAGCAAGTAATTCCTACCAGTAGTAACTACAGAAACATTGGGCTGAATTTAATGCCTCTGCCTTGGAAAATTTGGTGGTAGGATCGATGAATCTAGTGGAAGTGCAGCACCTTCTCACTTCTGCCCTGAGTAAGTCAGTGTAGGGAGACTGGAGACATCCTTCTTGCCCCCACCATCCATTAAGGCCTAGAAGCGGGCAATTAATGAAGATGATCACTAGCCTACTGTTGGTAAGAAACCGGGTGGGTGGCAGCATGTCAGGATTGCTTGCCTGCGGTATCTTTCTTCAAAAATATTCAGTACCTGATGTAAGGACCAGATTTATTAAGGCCCCTGATGTAAGGACCAGATTGATTAAGGTGCAGGGCACCGGGCCTTTCAATAAGCCTGGGCTTTGGGTGGCTGCACTACCAGTGGCAATTGCCACCTTCCTGGTGCTGCTGAGGATTGCTGACCAGTTAAGTGCCTCTTTGACACTTGATGTGCTGAGCTTTCACAAGGAGAGGCAACACAAAGTTCTTACTGATTCCCTGACAATTTCCCCATTGTCTATACTAAATAATAACCATACAATTACAATTATTACAGTAAAATATACAGTCGGTCCTGCTATAACGCGGTAGTTCATTCTCGTGCAACCCCATGTAATAACAAAATCGCATAATAGCAGCACCATTCAAACTAATGGGGCTGGAATCACGTTATAACCAATACACACTTTAAAAGTTCGTCCTTTAGAAACAGTGTCCCCAGTTTGTCAATTGCGTTATAGCGAATTCACATTAATAAAACACACATTATAGCAGAATGATATGCTTTTATGGGATATAGTATACATTTATATATTAGAGGTGAGTTGAGGGTAAATGTAAAACACTAATCCACCCATTGGCAGGACAAGGAAGTTATGTTATTATCTCCCATTTTATATTCTATAATGGCTCTCCTTTACTTCCTGGGAAGGTGTGCCTGGTCTCCACTTAGCTCTTAAAGTGGTGGCACTGAGGTTAAAAATTCATTGTGTGGGGATGCTAGATAGGAACCAACATATGAGTCAGTGTCACGGGTCCCAGTACTCCTCTTTTTTTCATAGCCAGACCCTCAGGATTAAGGATGACTTGCTTTCACTCTGATTCAGTGGATTTTGAATTGGCTGATTAGTAAAATGCACAGTCTGCAAAAGTGATCACATTTTGCTCAAAGGGTTGGGTGCATGGGCTGTTTGGAGGCTTGTGCACTCCCTCCAGCACCTTGGCTTCACCTCTCCACAATTCCTGATGGAGTCTGTCAATGTGTATAGGACGTCCATCTCCATTTTGGTCAATCACAAGTCCACATTTCCCATGGGTTGGTAGGGAAGTCTGATTCCTTCATTGCTGATTTGAGGATATCTGTAAAGCATTTCCAGTGTCCTTCTGAGAGCCTCCTGCCGTAACTGAGTTCAAAGTAGAACAGTTGCTTCAGGAGTCTGAATCAGGCTTTACAAATGACATGCTTACCCTGTATAGCTGGCTGTGATTGATTAGTGCCTTAATGCAAGGCATGTTGGCTTGGGAGCTGTCACTGATTATGGACTACCTTGCTTGTTACTGAATTTGGGTCCCAGTGCACTGCAACATCAACCATACAGCATATCGTTTAAAGTAGCCACATTCCAACAGGTGACCTTTCATAATAGGCACGTAAGCTGGGAACTATTGTAATGAAAAGGAAGGAATTTCAGTGTGCATATGTCCTGCAAGATTACACTAAGAAGTGACAAAAACAGAAGTTGCTGGAAGATCTCATCAGGTCTGGCAGCATCTGTGAGGAGAAATCAAAGTTAATGTTTCGGATCCAGTGACGCTTCTTCAGAACTGAGAAGTTGATTGAGCCTGTCTTGCCTTCCATTCTTATGAATATATTTACTTCACTTCTCTCTTCTTGATCCAATTATAATCTCTAAACATTTGTTTTAATATTCTGCACATTAATTATGATCAGCTGTTGCCTGATACTGGCATCAGCTGATATGAAGCTAGGGCCCAAAATCTTAAGCATTTAACTATCTGATTTCAGTTGGTAGTGACACAGTGATAACATCTCTATTCAACTGTTGGCACAGCTTTGCATTATGTAATCCAAAGTATGAAGTGCAATGCCAAATGCTGAAAGTTAAGCTCATTTGGAGTACACACTGCAGAAGTCAAAGGCAATGTGAATGGTTGAACTGTATCACACTGTAGTTGTACAGTAAATTGAACACATGTTATTGACATGTCAGTTATCTGAAAGGAGCATTCTTATTCTTGGCTGAGTTGTCATTTCTTCAAATTTTCAAACAAGGTTCAAAAAGGCAGAATTAGTAAAATAATTATGCCATTTTAATTTCTGGAATGCAGAAAATTGAAATTTCTAAAATACCAATTCCACAAATAGTCCAATGTAGCAAGAACTTTACATTCAGTTAACAATGGCAGATCAGGAAGTTGAGCTGTTGGAACAGTGTCTGCTTGTCCCAGAATTAAGCATCTTCAAAAGAGTGATGTTATCAACTGTATATAAACAAATCTCAGGGTAGTTTTGCCAGATTTACGCCAGTACGTTAAGTGTACAATGCAATTTGATGGAAACTGTCAGAAAAGCTGAATCGCATTCACTGTAATCTATGCATGAGTTGTATATTTGGCTAGATAAATCCACATTCAAGTCCACTAGGATTTTTATTCAAACCATTTCTGGGAGACCTGCTCCAGTTAAGCATAGAATGCAGCTTTTCATTTATGAGTAATATTTTCTTAAGTCCATAAAATGCTTAATCAACTGATAAGTGGTCCCCCTTCTCACTACTGCATGCCTCACTTAACTATCCATCTAATTAGGTCAACTCAACATCTCATTACTCACGGTGCAGACCAAACATTCAATATAATGATGTTCATCATAGATTTCTCATCGCATTTGCAAATACACACACATATTGGAAATAAATTAGGTTTTATTCTCCAGCATAACTTATTGTCTTTTTGAGAAGAGTCAAATTTATACACTTAGCAATGCCCCAATTTAGACATATTTATTTTCAGCAAGTGAGACTTTTAGAGAGACTGTTCTTAAGCTAAAAGCTTGATTCTGATTAAATAGAACTTGACAAGATACAAAGGTTGCACTGCAGTTTCTAGGCCTTCAACTTTCTGTTTTTGTTATACAAACCACATAAAGTTTATTCTGCTAAATTCTATTAGTGCTCCTGTCATTGAACAGTGTTCTCATTCCCTCTCATGCATGAACAATTGAGGACATTGCTGCCACTTGGCTATAAGGTCAGGAAAGGGCAACAGGCCTTAAGGTCAGTGTAAGAGCAGTCATGTGAGATTTGCTAAGAGAACCAATGCTGACTGTGCAATTTGAACCCAGGATCATGACCCATTTCATTCAGAATCCGATTACAAGCTGCTCATGCACTAAATTAAATAAATAAAAGTTGAAATTATGGACACAGTTTCTCTTTTGTTGGTCCAATTGGGATTCAATTAAGCAATAATTTGCCCTAAAGAGTTGTAGGTGATGTTGATTGAAAGAAGGGCTCAGAAAATTGAACCTACAATCAAGGAGTTTGCCAGTTTCTTTGGCAACACAATGGAGAGTCTAAAATAATGAACCGTACTGTTTTCTAACTGTTCTGTGTAATATAATCAATCCGTCCACGTCATATCATAATGAACACCAAAGCTCTTTGCTTCGAAAATCTGCCACTTAGAAGACGGCTTCACTTGACTGAAGGGGTGAGCTGATTCTGATTTGCCCGTTACATATTTGGTCGATATCTCAAATGTCGGTACAGAATTATTCCCACAAATATGTCACTGTGGTGGTTCCAATTTGTGGGATTGGCAACCCAAGTTATGCTGACAGCTCTAAACTGTCATTCGTTATTGAAAACGAAGTGCATAGTTCCATTATCCAACATCAAAGAAACTAATTAAACTTTGTTTCTAAACAGCAGCAAATTAAATTGTTGTTTCTTGGCAATGGAAATATTAAGTTTACAAAAAAAATTTCAAAGTTCAGTTGGCACCTGAAATTTTACGACTACATGCTTAGAGTGATCTGATTCAGTCAGCCTAACTTTGATTTGAATTGTACTGCAAACACTGTTGAAGTCTAGCTGGGGATCTCAGAGCACAAAGACTACAATCACCACAGAATAAGAAGGCCATGCATGAGGATTTCATTCTAGAGGGGTGGAATTGAAAAGAAATTCTGTTTTGATAAACCTTTATGGAACCTTGACTAGACCACTCTGCAGTTGTAGTTGCTGTATTTTACAAAGAAACAAAAGGATAAGATGGATAGAAGATTTGCAAAGATAATACAGGTACACAGTCTTTTATCCAACATCCTTGGGACCAGTTGTTTCTGGGATTTCAGAATAAATGACATTTTCACAGTGAAATAAAAAAATCTTGCTAAATGGCAGACACACGTGTGACTAAATACGAGCACTGAGACACAATTGACACCCGTCAGTGCTGGGCCATGCCGCCACATCACATCTGAGTGATGTGGGTCGAGTGGGTGTGGGGTTGGGTCACCTGTTGGTGTTCCACACAGCCTTGTTATACAGAAAAAAACTTTACAATAAAAGCTTCGGATTTTGGAGCATTTCCGATTTCGGAATTTCCGATAAAAGATTGTGTAGCTGTACCAGAAAGGCATGTGGGTATATGTATTGGAAAGAATAAGGGGGCTGTGTCTCTTATTTCAAAACAAAAAGCAAACAAGTGAACTTGTAGGTTCATCAAAGTTATGGAACATTTTCCGAATGTGGAAATAGTTAGAATGTTTACATTCATGGGGCCAGACAGAACTAGATACCATCACATTAGATGTCAACCAAGAAAACCAATTCAGAAGAAATGCTTTTACCTGAAGAGTGGTGAGAATGTTGAACTTGTTACTACAGGGAGGGACTGAAGCAAATGTTTTAGAAGCAATTAAGAGTAATAAGTATATCGGGGAGTGGGAAATATCATAATGATGTTAGATTCAGATGAAACAAGTTAGGAGGAGAAGCCCTGAAGAAGGGCTTATGCCCGAAACGTCGATTTTCCTGCTCCTTTGATGCTGCCTGACCTGCTGCGCTTTTCCAGCAACACATTTTTAAGCTCTGATCTCCAGCATCTGCAGTCCTCACTTTCTCCCAAGTTAGGAGGATGTCTGAATAGAGCATAAACTCTAACGTGAACTGGCTAGGCTGAATGGCCTGTTTCCGTGTCTCATATCCTAAACACATGCACCATTAGAAAATTAACACAGCTATGTAACAGCACAAAATGCGTGTAATAAGAGTTCTGATAAATGATGATTTGGTTATTTGAACCTGCTACTGAAAACATTAAGTTACGTATTTTGAAAAGAGGAGCTACTTCTATACACAGTCACCTAAATAGGAGCTCCTCGTGCTGCCACTATTAGCTGAATTAGACTGCTGTATGATTCACTTTGAATTAAGCCATTTCATGTACATTTATGGAGTCTAAGAGGATGGTTCTATTTCTTCAGGCGCTAGGTAGAACAAGAGCCTAGATAGGAGATTTAATACATCAGTGTGCTCTAGGCTTTAGCGCACGATATTCACTGCTTAGCTAGTTTTACTCTCAGCAGTAGTATCCGGGTGTTGTGGACCTAGGGGCAATGCCCACAGACCAAAGAACCAGCAGAAAAGCCTCTCCCTCTCCAATACCCAATGATTAAGGTTTGCTTTACTGTTTTCCTACTCCTGTGCGATCACTGACATTTCCAATCTGTGTATTAACCTTGCTACGAAAGCGCTCAAAAGGCAGATGCGATCGAACAGGAGTTTTAACAAAATTATGAGCCAAATAGCAAACAGATGGAAAGTTGAAACGGAACATCAAAATAACAAGAGGTCACGTTTCAATTCCATGACCTTACCTACCCAAATCTTGAAAAAAAAGTGAATTTTTTTTGTGTGTTGGCTGCTATCCTATATGAGATTGTTCTGATCGAATCCAGATGAGATCATGCAGCTATGGTTTCACTGCAAAGCAGCACATCTCAGATTCCACCAGCAACGCTGAGGATCCTTCACAGGCTGTCACTATGAGGAAACCGTTACAGAGGATGAATAAACAGGTCAGCTTTGACTTTCCTGACTGCACCACATCCGAATGTCAGATTAAAATCATTTATTCTCTGAAACTACAACGTAGAAGGATTTTACAGTAAAAAAATGTTAGTGTAAGTCACCCTAGTTATTTCCCCTGACCCACTGTCACTTTCTGCTTCAAAGAAAACTGCAACACATGCATCAGGATGGTAATTTAATAGTGCCCGATGCATGAACTAACTCGAGAGCAGAGGTGAGTGCAAATGCTTAGAGAGCATTTTTTGGTCATCACAATTCATCTGACCTTGAATTGAATCAGTACCTCCAGTGTAAGGGGAGGGGAGGGGAGGGGTGGACGGGGATTTGAAATGTATGGAAAGTGGAGTTGCTACCATCTGTTCTGCACATTTTTCTCATTGTCTTTTAATATCTATCAATGTACTTTTGCGAAGTGGGGTGGGGGTGTGAGAGAGGGGAGAAAGAAATGAAAGGAAAATGCACCTAATTCTCAGAAAGTGGAAAATTCCTCAGAGTTAATGTGCCAGTGGTCAATTAGAAACTTAATGCTAAGTGACTCAGAGTAGAAACCTATTTATTGAAATGCTCAAAAGCAGCAGTGAATGGTCCAGTGTTAATCTAGTTTAATTAGTGATTCAGAGATTATCACTTTAAACTGGGGCTTGCTCAGCAAGACCAAGTTGCCCTGTCAGGATGTGTTTGTTACAGTAATCACCTTAGATAATGCAGAGTATTGAAGGCAGCCTTTTCTTTTGTTTATTTCTAGATCCATAAGGACAGGCCTGAGCCTCCTCTGTGAGGAACTGAGGAATGAAGGGGAGCCCAAGAAGAAGAAATGCAAACTTCCTGGGAGGGAAAGTAAGGAACAGGAGTACAGTGGAAATAAGACTGGGTCAGAGGTCAGTAAATCGTTCTTGATTGTGTAACAAAGAAATGTGTCTAATGTTTGAACTGTTTTCTTTTGATGGCTAAGTTAATAAAGGCAAGGTCATGTATGGAGCTGAACCACGTTGCTAAGCAATATTCCTCCAACTTCTTTTCCACTTTCTCCTGGCCTCAGCTTATGGCTGAAGATACAATAACTTCATCAAGTTCAACATCCTCATTTAGGGAGAGAGAAATCAGCCAGTGAATTCACTCATAAATATGAATCCATGACTCCTACTGGAAAGAACATGCTTCTTAACAAGAAGTGAACAGCAGCCCTCACCAGCCATGTCCACTGCACAATCGTCATGTTTACCAATGTTCTTTGTTCAGTGTGTATTGTATATGTAGTCACATGGGCAAAATACTGGACAGTGAACAACACACCTGCTGACTCCTATGTTACAACAGTGATGCAACATCAAAAGTAAAGCACCTGAGGGCACAAAATGACTTTGGTTCTTTTACAAGTTGATCGATTCACAGGATTTCATTAGATATTAGAGGAAAAAATATTTTACAGTGACAGCAAGATCTGCTAGATTATAGGAAGAATTTGATTTGATTTATTATACTCACATGCACCTAAGCACAGTGAAAATATTTGTTTGTGAGCAGTACAGGCAGATCATAGTAAGCAAGGAGATACAGATCATAGGGTGCTTAGACAGAGTGAAGCATACAGGTTACACTGTGCAGGAGGTGCGCAAAGCAAGATCAACATTAACAAGATCAACACTATTTGAAGTTAGAGAGTCCATTCATCAGCCTAATAACGGCAGGGAAGAAGCTGTTCCTGAACCTATTGGTGTGTGTTCAAGCTGCTGTATTTTCTACCTGACGAAAAAAGTTGTAGGAGAACATTACTGGGGTGGGAAGAGTCTTTGATGATATTGGCAGTGTTTCCATAGCAACAAGATGTGCAAGTGGAGTCTATGGATGGCAGGTTGACTTCCATGCTGGTCTGCACTGTGCACATAACCTTCTGTAGTTTCTAATAGTCTGGGCAAATCCATACCAGGCCGTTATGCACCCAGGCAGTATGATTTCTATGGTGCATCTGTAAAAGTTGGTGAGGGTCCTTATGGACATACCGAATTTCCTATGCTGCCTGAGAAAGAAGAGGTGTTGTTGTGCCTTCTTAATCATCGCATTTACATGGGAAGTCCAGGACAGCTAGTCTGTTATCATCACTCCGAGCAACTTGACTCTCTCAACCCTCTCAACTTCCACTCTGTTGATGTAGATGAGGGTATGTTTTCCTCCTTTCTTTCTGAAGTAAACGATCAGCTCCTTTGTTTTGCCGACATTGAGAGAGAGGTTGTTGTCATTGCACAATGACACCAAGCCCTCAATCTCCTTTCTATATTCTGATTACAATACTGAGTCTGAGATTTTTCAAACATTGTACACTAAATTTCCTAACACGGTTTGATTTAGTACTTTGTTTTCATTTTTTAAATTCATTAATAAACCTTCAGCTTTAAAGACGTCATTTACCATTCTGAGCTCTGGAAGGCACACTGAGTCTGACAGGGCTCAGGGATATTCTATAGCTGCATTTAATGCAAAGAACAAAAGTTGTTGTGGTAACAGCATAGTATAGCCAGTGTGAATGCATCAGGTACACAAACGAGGTGAAGGACAAGGACAGAGCTGTTTTCATTTCTGTCTCTAGGTCTCTCTGAAAAAGTCCTTTGGAAATTTGAAAGACTACACTGAGAAGAAAAAAAAGTAATCATTTCTCGTTGTTCATTCAAGAATGCACAATAATGAGTCATCAAAAGATGCCTAGGCTATGCCATACCCATTACATCAATCTTTAAATTTATGTCTGACAATCCAATCTCTCATATGGCACTGAAGTAAAACCAATCTCCCAGCAGGGAGGTTTGATAGTGCCACTTGGGAGGGTTTTAGCTATTATGATGGGGGTGTGAAGGGGGGTACTGGAGCAACAGGTCAGTAAGTATAGAGACTGGGGAAGGGCTTAAGAGCAAGGCAAGTATAACTAAGAGGAAGATCAGTCAGGAAGAGGCTGGAACTGGAGGCTTGGACTGTATTTGTTTCAGTGCAAGAAATATAACATGTAAGATGGATGAACTTAGAGCTGGAGTAATGCATGCAGTTAAGAAGTTGTTGCTATCACAGAGAGATGGTTGAAAAGGGGACAGGATTGGCAGCTTAATGTTCCCTCTTAGATGAGACAGAAGAGGAAGCAAAAAAGATGGGGGAGTTGCAATACTGCTTAGGGATCATATCACAGTTGTGTTGATGGAAGACACACTGGAGGATCTTACAGTGAGGCATTATACATAGAGCTCAGGCATGGGAAGGATACAGTCACAATACTGGGCTTGTACTGCAGACCTCCCAGCTACCAGCAGGAGATCGAGGAAGAAATATGTAATCAGATTTTGGAAAGATGTGAAAATAAAATGGTTGTTGTGGTGGGAGATTTTAACTTCCCTCATATTGATTGGGAGTCCTTTAATGCCAGGAGGTTGAATGGAGAACGATTTATTAGGTGTGTCCAGAAAGATTTTTTGAAACAGTGTGTAGGTAGTCCAACAAAGGAAGTAGCCATACTGGACCTAGTTCAGCTAAACTTAATTAGGCAAGAATTGGAGACTGTGGATTGGAGCAGCTGTTTGAGGGTAAATCCACATCTGACATGTGGAAGTTTTTTAAAGGTCAGTTGATTAGAGTGAAGGAGAGGCATATTCCTGTGAAAATGAAGGACAGGAATGGCAAGATTTTGGAACTTTGGATAACAGGGGAAATTATCAGCTTAATCAATAAAAAGGAAGCATACCTAAGGTCTAGGCAACTGAAAACAGACAACGTCCTTGAAGAATATGGGGAAAGCAGGAAGGACCTTTGTCCACTCACCTATCATATCTATATTCATTTGCAACTTCTTTATATCCTCTGCAAAATTTACTTTTCCACCCATTTTTGTGTCATCAGAAAATATAGCAACCAAACAAAATCACAAAATGATTTCAGAAAGTTACTTCAGTTTCAAATTCCTATGTTTGTATATCTTTTAACTTCCATCTCACGCATATCAGAAAGTTATCGAGAACATTTGATACTGATGTGCAGGAAAAAAAACAATAAGTCCCTCAAGCTTGTCCCAACCATGATCAAAACAGGCACCTCATGATCAAAACAGTTCCTATCTCTAGCCCCACCTGTCCCGTCCTGTCCCGTCTCTCAGCCCACCTCCTTCCCCACCCCCACTTTCCACCCATCGATGCGATTGGCTCAGAGGGGCAAGCAGACAATTTTTTTTATTATTGCCTTGATCGGGACTTCCCAAAGAGGGGTCCGGGCCCCAGGAGGCATTGTGGGGTCCATGACAGAAATGCCTGAGGCCTCTCTCTCCTGACTCTCATTGGTTATCTCCTCCTCCTCCTCCACTCACCATGACAAGTTTCAAGTTGCGAAATGGGGTTGCAGTGTGAAAAGGCTTGGGAAGCAGTGGTCTAAGAATATTTTGGTTTATGGAGGACATTGTCGCCCATGACCTCCTCTTGTGAATTCTTGTTTTTGCATCATGTTCCTCTTTTATGAGTGCTGATGGATGAAGGAAATGCAATGATCATTCTCATTCTATGTTCTACATTTCAGACCACCTGTGTTTTCTTCAGGAAATATTTCAGATTCCCCATGGGGATCAGGTCCATCTGAAAACATATAAGTGATGAACAGTACAGTGGCAATTCATTTGATAGCATCCTTCAGGCAGATCAGAAAGGAAGTATAACTTTAACAGGGTTAACTTTTCAAACTGTTTACATTACAGTTTTGAGAAAGAACTAATTAGCTTTCAGAGTCACTGTTGGTGACTTGGAATATTGGTATGAGATAGAATTTAGTGTTGTAATAATTAAACGCTGGCAATAGGCACCAATCTGAGCAAATGTTGGCATTAACCTCACATGTATCGTGGATTTCTTTCAGATGAAACCAAAAGCGAAAAAGGACACTCCTCAGACCAACCTCACATCTAAGTTGGGAAAGTACAGCTCAAGGCCAAAGCAAAAGGTATTGGGTAAAGCTGCAAATAAATCACACACAACAGCCATTCTGAAATCAGCCAACACCAGCCATTTTAGGGGGAAAACAACAGCCCTGCCTGGCAAGATTCAGAAACAACTGGGAAAAGCAAAGACCGCCTCAATCCCACACAGCCAAGAGAGAGCCAAGCATAGTACAGCAACTTCTGAAAAGGGTAAGTGCACTGTTAGAAGATCTGGAACTAGGTTCTGAACTTCAGAAAAGCAAAGGTTTCCATGAGTCAGAAAAACCACATTCACTCACTTCATGATATGAAAAATGTGGAAACCTGAGACACATTGCAAAAATGATAGAAATACACAACAGATCAGTCAGGATCTCAGAGCACAGGCAAGTAAATAATTATGAATGTAATCTTTTGTTAGGACGGGAGAAATGAATAGCATTTATATGGAAATGAAAGAAAAGAGTAAGAAAGCATCCATTCTTCTCCTCTTCAACATACTTTTTAAAAATTAATGTTAGCTTATTGGAATAAACATCCTTTTTCCTTCCAACCTCCATTGTTCTACATAGGTATTAATACCAAAGAGGCTGACCTTCAATCAAATGCAACAAATAACTGGTCATTGGCCAATGTTGTGTCTTTATTGGTACATTGAAATTATTTTGATCATTATTTATATGGGTCTTGTCCCATATTCACTTGCTGCAATCATTGCATGACTTTGTAGCACTCATTCTGGAGCAAACGTACAGATGGCAGGAGCTTAATTTTATATCTAGGTCACCTATGCACACAATCCATTTGTTATAGATGCTGAAGAACTTAGGCTCCCTGTAATTGCTCTTTGGAAACATAGGAGAGTTTCCTCACCAGCTCTCCAGCATATTTCCAGGTCAGGAGTGAGGGGTAGGCATGTAAAATTGAAGAGTTGGTTCCCCCACCTCCTGACCACCCCTCAGCTATACCTCAAACTACCACCCACATCAAATCTGAGGGTGATTAAAGCATTAGTCGCCAATAAATAGCCAGTTAAAGTTCTCTATCCGCCTCCGTCACAGTAATCTATGCAGTTGAGAAAGGTGGAACAAAGGAAGCAGGGGCATGTTTCCTCAACCTTAAGCTAAGTACATGAATGAAGTGAGTTGCCTCCTTTGGGAGATGTCCTGTATCCATTGGGGGCACCATACTCCTTCTAAATGTTACTATCCCTCCAACCCTTTATGCCAACTCCCTTGGCCTCCAGGACCTGATGCTCCCCTCCTCCACTTCAGTTTCCGCCACCCCTCCCGGACTCACTGGTAAGTCTCAATATCATGGAGTGACTCCTCAGAGCTGCTTCTGGTCCCAACAGGGGCAACTGAGCTCTCGAGTATGTGACCTTCTTTCTCTGAGGCTTGGATGTTCTGCTGTCCGTCCATTAAGACTGTCCTCAGCATATTGGTAGCCATTTGTAACTTTTTCTCCTGAATGTGAAATTTACTCAGTGGGGAGTTAGCGATTGATACAAGAATTCTTCCTGTTACATATTTCTGGCATAAGCTCATTGATTACCAGATATCATTGCCTTAAGGTGTACATTTGTAAGTTATTCAGTTTTATTAATTTCCTGTGATGTTTCACACTTTGGGGAACAAGCAGTCCTCTGGTTTGAGGGTGGGGTAACTGAATCAGAGCAAGCAAGTAGATTTTAATTCTCACTTTAACAATCATACTTTGAGCCATTAATTTGATTTTCTGTTACTCACAGTAGTATAGAAAGCTTTGCAGACACATTGAGCAGTAGAGCAGTTTGGAACAAAGGAGTATCCATGCAGTGGTGACAGGACAGAGTGAGGTGTACAAAAAAACCAAGGCATGGCTCATGAGAGACATTACCATCAGTGTGACAGGATTAACTAGGTAGTGTCCTTCATCGATAAGCACGTAAGAAATTATAATGGAAACGTCTACACAAAAGTCTAACTAAATGTGAGTCTTGTAAGAGAGAAAGTCTAAGTGAATGCAAGCTTTCAAACATAATATTGACCTGCTAATTGAAGATGCCAACTTTATTTTAAATCACAGCCTCAAAAATAGAATCAGGCGAAGAAGATGGTTTATCGACTAGTAAAGTTCCTTTTTCAAAAAGTAAAGCAGCTCAGAAGACTAACTCTGACATGAAAAAGAAACCCGGAATTCAACCGAAGAGACGGGCTGTTGGAGTCAAAGTGCAGAAAGCCAGCAATAAGAAGCAGAAACAGGAAGCTCAGGCATTAGTGACTGAAAAGGAATGGATGTCCACAGAGAGTGATGGCTTCTCTTCAGATGCTGGTCAGCTAATTTCTGGTATAGTACCATGTGGAACCACTAGAAATGATAACATGGAGACAAACCACTCAGTCCTAGTGTCTCATCTCTACACAAGCAGCAGTACTAATCTTCCTCTTTTTTTCATTCAACAAACTAAGTTGATGTGGTACCTGCTCCAGTCATTAATTCTGGTTGTGCATTGTGCACATTCAAAGTCCTTGGTTCAGAACGTTGTTTTGCCTTTCATCCTAAACCTCATATCTAAATTTACATACTTGTTCACTCATTCTCAGTGAGCAGTCAGTTTCTGTATACTGCACCGCTTTACCTTCATCACTTTGTACCCCTCCAACCAGTCTCCCCATAATCTTTCCTGATCTAACATCCTAAGTTTTCAAGACTTTTCTCTGATTCAAAATATATGCTTTTGAAATAAAAGGGAGACCTTTCTATAACAGTATTATTATGGCATTGATGGATTACTGCAGTGGGTTTGCACAGTACTTCATTAGAGTAGCACTAAGTTATCAATGCTTAGCAGGGTTACATCATTGGATGTGCTTATGTCTCCAAGTGAATCATAGATATCACCTTGACTCGAACAGGAGATTACTGAGAGTGAGTGAAGCACCTCAATACAAAGAGGGAAGCTATTAGTTCATCGATCTGCAGTCCTTTGTCTTTTTGTTCTGTTGTAGTGACAGGAACTCAAAATCCGGTTGGCTGGCTATGATTTTCCTGGCTAAGACTCTTTATAAAGTTTCAAAAACAATACAAAACTTATAAAAACTTACTGCTCCAAGAAAGTGAGGAAATCAGCTCCAGCACTGAACAAATCTAAACAAAAGAACAGGACTTATTCAATTAATACTTACAGGTATCCCCTGCTTTTCGAATGTTCGCTTTACGCCAATTCGCTTTAGTACCTGTTTTCGCTAACCGAAAGAGGATTTTCGCTTTTACGAAAAAGCATGTGCAGCGAGAGTGGCGCCGCCAGGCGCCTTCACTGGGAACTACACTCAGGCATCTCAGCATCAAGCCGCCATAGCTTTGAACTGTGTCTGTGAGCATCTATGCTTTATCTCAATTTATTTTGTGCATCCATTAGCAAGATGTGTCCTAAGGTATCTTGTATCTCCCACCACCCCAACCTCAAATGGCCTTAACTATATGCTAGTGCTAGTTTAGGTTTTATGTGTTATTTGGTATGATTTAATAGATTATTCTTTGGGTCTGGGAATGCTCAAACATTTTTCCCATTTAAGTTATTGGTAATTGCTTCTTTGTTTTACATCATTTTGACTTCCGAACGGTTTCATAGGAGCACTCGATTTTTAGGTATCGGAAGGACACCTGTATGCAGAGCCGTGGGGAGTGTTGCCCGACAAAGAGACCTAGGGATGAAAGTTCTTTGTTCCTTGCAAGTGTAGTTACAGGTAGACAGCATGGTGAAGAAGATGTTTGGCACACTTGCCTTTATTGGTCAGTGCATTGACTATAGGAGTTGGGAGGCCACATTGCAGCTGTACAGGACATTAGTGAGGCCACTTTTGGAATACTTTGTTCAATTCTGATCCCCCTGCTATAGGGAAGATGTTGTGCAATTTGAAAGGATTCAAAAAGATTTACAAGAATGTTGCCGGGGTTGGAGAGTTTGATCTATAAGGAGAGGCTGGATAGGCAGGTGCTATTTTCCCTGTAGTGTTGGAGGTTGAGGCTTGTAGAGGTTATATGGATCTTATAGAGGTTTATAAAATCATAAGGAGCATGGGTAGCATGAATAGCCAAAGTCTTTCTCCTTGGGTAGGCTAGTCCAAAACTAGAGGACATAGATTTAAGGTGAGGAGGACAAGATTTAAAAGAGACCTAAGGGGCAACTTTTTCACACAGAGGGTGGTGCGTGTATGGAATGAGCTGCCAGAGGAAGTGATGGAGGCTGGTACAATGCAGCATTTAAAAGGCATTTGGATGGATTTGTGAATAGGAAGGGTTTAGAGGGATATGATTCAAATGCTGGCAAATGGGACTAGATCAGTTTAGGATATCTGCTCAGCATGGACAAGTTGGACTGAAGGGTCTGTTTCTATCCTGTGTAGCTCTATGACTCTGTGTTAAAGTAGAGGCTTCCCATCAACATAAACCCATTATAATTGGAATGTTCATCTTGCTTCCCAAATGGAAAACATTGCACCTTTCTTCCTAAGTAGCACACCCAAAGCAAAACAAGCTTATAAGCTTGCTCACCTGCTAAAGTGAGGTTGATATTAGTCAACAGGCACTGTTGCAAAATGAGAGAATCCATTTTGGAGATAGGAACAACTGAAATCTTGAATTATGTGTCTTCTTGACAGTTTGCAATGTATGATCTGAAACCCAAACCAGCTGTAGGATAATGCAGAGTGATGAACTTTTACCCAATAGCTTGTCTTCACATTGACTCATTGTCAAAACAAACACTGATGCAGTAACATCACCTTCAACTCTGTGTTTTGCCCAAATGATTTGAGTATTAGGAATAATTGAATGGACGCCTGCACAAACCTCTTGGCTAACTTGTCTATTTTCCCCCAATCTTTCTTTGCTTCAGATATGAGTGAAGATGACAACAACTATAACAGTGCTGATGGCAGTGATGCCATCACTGAACTGCCAATCAAAGACTCCAACCTGGGGCTGCGCACAGAGTACTCAGCAAGTCTCACTGCAACTGACATTGGTCCATCACCTTCCTCTGTTGTGAAGCTGGAAGCCAATCAGAAAGCAAAGAAAAAGAAGGAAAGGCAAGGCCTCCTCGGTAAGTAACTGAACTTACATGGTATTGCTTGGCCATTGCAGTTCAGTAACATAAATGGTAAAGACTCTGGTCATGATCAATAAACATATTGAAATGGTGCCCTTGAATTTGACATTAACTTTCGCTTTCCTATACAGTTGTATATTTGATATGAAATAAATAAATGAATAAATAGTGCAGGTTTTGTCATGACCAAATGCTGCAGGTACCATTTTGAGTGTTATGCTGGGAGCAATGCAATTCAGAAATACTGTGCCGTGTAAGGTTGTGTTTCTCCCCTCTGCGTCCCCCGATGTTACTTTGTAGTGCTATGAGTATTTGCCCCTTGTGATTATCTCCTATCACTAACTGACGGAGCGATTATCTGCAAAACTGGCTTTCTCACTGGCCGTGCCATTGGATAAAGCATTGACCTATAGAAACTGTTATTGTTCATGACTTGAAGTGTGTGTCAGATCGTTCACATTTTGATTTTTGTCATTTCATTTCATTTGTGAGAATATTGTGGAATTCTTCTGTGCCTACCTTTGCCTGGCCTCAGGGGTGTGGGGGGATGTACAGAGTTCTCTCTTGGCTTCTGCAGATGCCCTTTGCAATGACTGACATCAGGAACCACCCAGATAACAGTAGAGCACATAGACAGCAGTCGGTTACAAGAACACACTGGAAATTATGCAGTGAGACACTCGGCTCCAGACTCCCCAAAGCCTGCCTACCATCTACAAGGCACAAATAGGAGTGTGATGGAATATTTCTCACTTTTCTGCATGGACAGTTTCCAAAAATTCTCAAAAGGCTTGACAGCACCCAGGACAAATCGGCCAGCTTGATGGCATCCCATCCACAATCTTAAATATTCACCCTCTGCACCATTGGCCCACAGTGTGTAGCATCTACAACTTGCAGCGTTTTGCCAAGTCTCCCCTAAAAGCATCTTTTGAGTCCCTGGCTTCCACTATTTTGAAGGACATGAGCAGGGGACAATTGGAATAATCACGATCAACAAGTTCCCCTCCAATTCACGGGCCAGCTTGGTTTGGAATTATATTGTTATTTCTTCAATGTTGCTGGATTAATTTCCTGGATCTCTCTCCCTCAGTGTACCTACATTAGTTGGACTGCAGTGTTTTATGAAGGCTCTTGCCAGAGATGTTCATATCCCATAATTAAATTTATAACAAATATTGCTTCCCAAATGTTTGGGATGGCTCGGTGGCTCAATAGTTAGCACTGCTGCCTCACAGTTCCAGGGACCCGTGTTCGATTCCAGCTTCAGGCAACTGTGTGGAGTTTGCGTATTCTCCCTGTGTCAGCATGGGTTTCCTCCAAGTGCTCCAGTTTCCTCCCACAGTCCAAAGATGTGCAGGTTAGGTGAATTGGCCATGCTAAATTGCCCATAGTGTTCAGGGATGTGTAGGTTAGGTGCATTAGTGAGGAGGAACGTAGAGTAATAGGGTAGGGCAATGAGACTGGGTGAGTAACTCTTAAGAGAGTCAGTGTGAGCTTTTTGGGCCAAATGGCCTGTTTCCACACTGTAGGGATTCTATTCTATGAAATCAGATCAGTCACAAAATGAATGGAGTGCACATTTTCCTTCTTAAAAGCTTAGCTGAGGGCAAGTCTCCCTTTTTAAATTTAATTATTGTAGCCATTCAAATGGGTATTACATCCACCCTCAAATGAGAGCCAACTGTCAAAAAACAGCCGTAAAAGTTCCAAACAAAAGCCTCATAAATGTACTTTGCAATAAAATCTGTTAATGGGGACCACCTGCCACATGTAACCACAACTGCATATTTCCATTCCCAGTTATGATTTTATTATTAGAAAAAAGAAACATGTCCACAGGAAACTTGCATGATCGGCACGTGGCCTAGGGCAGCTTCCAAATGGATATTGCAAAGAGCTGCTGCTGCTGCTGATAAACAATGGCAGAGGGAATTCATTTATTCAAACCTCATTTTACTTCACAGCTGTGCAGAGGGACCACATACAAATAAGGACTTATTCTGCAGCAGCCATGAGTGGTCATTGTTAACAGTTACCACTATTACAAAAACAACTCATTTCCCCCATCCCATACTTCATCATCTTAGAAAAGCTCAAAGACTTGAGCTAAGTATCTATAATAATTGAACTCTCTCGAAACTTGAGAGTCCACTATAACGTACAGAGCTTTGTACATATGTGGCCATTCTCCTAAAGCTTTTGCTGCTGTGTGCCGGGATGATTAAAGGTTACTCGATGCATTGCTCGTGTTTGATGACTAGGGAGGGCCAGGTTCAGACCATGGTGACTTCCTGCTTTACGTCTTGAACTGGCCAGTGGGTGAATTGTAAATTCCACTTCTTTGTGCTTTCAGGAACTCTTGGATTTTCCAGCGCAGATGGAGATGTGAAGATTAAAAAACGTCCTGCCAAGCATGGCTTGGAATCTAGCAATGCAGTTAAAAAGACTGAGAAGCTGCCGGCCATGAAGAAAAAAGCGCTGAAAGCAGGGGAAAAGAATAAAAAGATGATGAAGAACTCCAAGGGGCCAGCGGAGGTGACGATTTGGCACCATTTTGAATCTGATCTGCGGCCCCTGCTGCATGATGGGAGATTACTTCCTGGCGCTTCTTCTGTACCTGCAAAATTGGCATCTCGAAGGCAAACCAGGAAAGGTTCTGCCAATAGATGTAAAAATGTCACCAGGAAAAACAAAGTGCTGCAAGCTACTTTTAAGGTCGGTTTACAAAAGATAGTTGCCTTCAAATCCAAACAAAAAGTCCTACATTGTTCCCCATTAACCACTGTGAGATTGCAAATATTTAACTCCAGACATTTTACTGATAATTTGTATAACTTCAAAAGGTTTCAGTCACATTTATCTTCAATTCAAAGTGACAGCCTCCTTTTCCCAGTTCTGTTATAGCTACCAGTAAAAAAGTCTTAATTGTTTTTAAAGTCCCTGTAATATTTCCAGTTTCAGTTTCTTTGCCACTTTATT
Organism: Chiloscyllium plagiosum; assembly: GCF_037043375.1. Classification (NCBI taxonomy): domain Eukaryota; kingdom Metazoa; phylum Chordata; class Chondrichthyes; order Orectolobiformes; family Hemiscylliidae; genus Chiloscyllium; species Chiloscyllium plagiosum. The sequence continues at coordinate 37,583,021 of NW_028270163.1, forward strand.
GCCCATGTTCAGCTGACAAGACTGGAACACATTAACTACAGCCAAGTCTCCAGCTGCCGGCATTGTTTCTTGGTGTCAGATGAGAGGAAATCATTTTGCACAGCAGGATGGGTTTCATTGGGGATTGATCCTGTCCTGAGATGTGCAGTCCACAAGCACCTCAATCACTGACCAGTATCGATCACCCATTGAGGATAACTAAATCTGAAACTTAGTTAATATGTCAGCAAAGGTTCGACTTAGCATCGCTTCTGTTTTTAAACACCACAGCTCCAGATCCCCCCCTGCCCCCACCCCCTGAACTTTAAAGCTTTCTATTTCACATGTGACAATAGCAGGACAGATCTCACTCTGAATTCCCTTGACTCCCACTGTTTGAACAGCAGTCCTCAGTTCTGTGTTTCGTTGTGATAGCTCAGCCATGACTGGAGGCTAACAGTGCAGAAACTCTCTGGCATGATCCCAAGACCTGCTACTGTGCGATACTGTGTATTACTACAGCAGTCTGCTGTGCTGAGAAGATTGCCAGAATCTTAAATCTATGCTGCCCACAATTCAACAGAAATGAAACAACTGCGTCTTAAGAGTTTCACCGGCTCTCTCTTCCCATGTCTGCATGCTACAGATTAATAAAGGCCAGTTTCAAAGTGTGGTATCAGTGATGTGGAGCCTGAAGTGGGTCATACTCCCCACCATACTATGACACACCCCTCCCCATTGTTAATTCCAAGAACTCACTCACCGTCCCAATGGATTAGCCTTATAGATTTGAAGGTATGTTAAAATTTTTAAAAGTTTCTTCTATCTTCTCTCACCATTGGCTGATTTCAGCTACCGAGGTGACACTGCCCACAGGCCTGAAAGACTCTGCCTCTCCACCTCCCTCTCCTCCCTCTTTGACCACAGTTTTGGACTATTCTCCCTGTATCTCCATTTGTCGTATACTTGGCACTTTTCCTTTAAGGATCACTTGGGACTAAATTAACTGGAATTTAGAGAACTAAGTGGGGAGCAGTGGGGGAGAATCTCATAGAAACCTATAAAATTCCTACAGGACTAAAAATAGTCAATGAAGGAATGATAGTCCTGATGACCAGGGAGGAGTCCAGAATCAGAGGTTAGTGTCAGAGAGGTCACAGAAATGGGGTAAGCCATTTAGGAATGAGATGCGGAGAAATTCACCTAGAAAGTGGTGAATCTGTGGAATTCTCTGCTGCGGAAGGCATCTGAGGCCAAAACATTTAAAGAAGATGTTAGATATGGTGTTTAGGGTTAAAGGGATCAAAGGGTGTGGGAGAAAGCAGGACGAAGGGACTGTGTTGGACGATCAGCAATGATAATATTAAATGGCAGAGTAGGCTTGAATGGCTAAACGGCCTACTCTGCTCCTATCTTCTATGTTCCTACATCCACATGAAATACTTTGAGACCATTTTATACAAGTTCTTGTTGTTGTTGGATGTGATAATAACTGTGTTCTTTGTATCAGCCTATTGCAGCAAGGAAGACTGGCTTCCATGTCTGTCTGCTTCTGTCTTGTCCGTGACTGTGGACATATTCTTGCCGGGCTGCAATTTATTTTTCAGTGATTTCTCAAAATATTTACTTGTTTAAAAAGCTTTCTGCTGCTCTGTGCCTGGTCATGTGATGGCATGTTCGTGGTCAACTTTGCTCCATGCTCATTGGTAACATTTTAATTTCAAATAAATAAGTTAAAAAATAGCACCTTTGAATAATTAGCAGTCAGAATTGAATCCGTCATCTGTATACCAAAGAGAGAGTGAAAACACAGCATTGAGGTCTGATCACCTGCCTGCCAAATAATTAGAATATCTGGTGACTTCTGAGTATCTTTATCACTGCACAAAATTAAGAGGTGAAACATCTTCGTGGTTTCTCAGTGAGGGTACAAAGGAGAATTCCCTGTTTGGTACTCGAGCTGAGCTCTTCAACAGGCAACTTCCTGATGAGTGGCAACTGTTTCAGAGTTGAATGAGTTTTAAAAAAGTTGTTTTCTGTAGCTCAGCAGCTATAAATCAGCGCAGGTACACAACTTAACTCGTGAGGATGTTAGATTGCAGAAAGCCACCCTGTTCTGAGCGCTGTAAGGGATAGCGACCACCGACTGGCGTTTGACATTAGAAGGTTCTTCAAAGACTTGCCATGAACTTTGGAGTATTTGCTCTTCATTTGACTGTAATTAGAAATTTCCTGGACTAGTTGCTGCACTGTGGGCCCTCATCTTACATCGTGTAGTCAAGAAATTAAGACCCAGCAATCTGTCAGAAATATGAGTAGCTTAAAGGCTTATAAGCTTGGCTTTCAAGTCACCTCATATCATCACCAGTGAAACTGACTCCATCATGTGCTTCAGTAAACACACTAACATGCAACCTGGCAAATCCCCTAAGTCCCATTCCCTCACAATCCTACTTTCAGTGATGGCAGAAGTGACTGTGGAGTATAGGAACAATGAACTACCACTAGCCAAATTGTGCCACTGTCAATGTAATCCTTTGAGTACTGAGGGAAAAATTGAATGTTGGTCAGAAATAGCACAAGATTACAATTCAAATTATGCAAAAATTGTAGGAAAGAATTTTATGAATTCTGCCATCCTCAATAGAATTGAAGGAAGGGACATGTTTAAAATGCAGCGTGTGTTCTGACCACTGCCTATCCATTCATTAACTGTGACAGAGACAGGTCTACTCTTAGTGGGTAGTCTGGCTTTAACTGGGTGAGCTCATTCATGGTGAGGGAACCTTTTGGGATTCCCTTTACTCAGCAGAGGCATCCCTTGCCTCATAGCATCCCCTTAATCTTCCCTAAACCCGCACTTTCAAAACAGGCCTCTACCCCCTTAAGTCCTTCTACTAGAACAGCCAAGCTCCACTGATACCCTGCACTTAACCAAAGTCTGGCCCCTGTTAGCAGCTCTTTTTTAGCAGTGCCTATAGTTTCAACAATGACCACACTCAAACCTGGCATTGTGAGCACTGCGAGAGCCGGAGAGCAATCAGGTTGGTCAGCAGCTCTTTAAGGCAGGGCACCCAACCCAGAGGGGGGTGGATGTTTTGCCCCAAGATAATTAATGCCACCCAAGTGATGCAGTGTGGCTAATGTTACAATATACATTATAATGTGTAGCATCTATAATATTCATTGTCAAAACTCTGGATGGAGAAATGGGAAGCCTTGCCATCTAAATAACTCTGCTGATGGAAACATCTGGTGCACCTTCCAGTGCTCTGGTCATTGTCTGCTATCACAGTAATCAAGTACTTGACAAATCATGGCAGTCAGTCTCTATCAGGTATTTGACAGTGAACTTCAAAGTGACATCAGAGAAACCCCAGTTTTGGAGGGCATTGGGCTCATTGCTCCAAAGGCACCATTTCCTTCCTAGGGTGCTCTAAGAATGTTCCTTGTTTTTGTCCATCCTGTAGCTCTTTATTAAAATCGGATGTAGTTTAATGGTATATAATTAGAAAGTTGTCAATATTCAATCCAAAAACACAGCTGTGGAGCAGTTGACTGTAATGGCAACACTGGATTTCAAACAAGAGGCACAGGACTGCAACTTTCTATTTATGTTTGTAGTCACAGTGCTTATTTAGTTAATACACTAACCTGAAGACTTCAGCAATTTACTTTGTTGTGTGCTTTAAAGAACAACTCCAGTCTTTGAATGAGGAGAACTGCTTTGATTTTGTATTGTAACCTTGTGCTGTTTTAGTAACAGGGCAGGGGTCAGGTAGGTTGCCCACAAATTGCTGTACATTCACCAATAGAACTCATAACTTAGGAGAGATTATTTTTCTCACTGATGTGAATTCTGTCTCAAACTCTGACCTCATTCTCATCTCAATCTTAAACACTTCATCTACAGATGAAGCTTTCACAGGGGGGTTTGGTTTTATTTTATATTGGAAGCTAGTTCTCCTGTACTGATACTTAACACTTCTGTTTCTCTTTGTTAGAAATCAAGTGGACTGTGCCTCTCTCAAAAAAGAGCAAACCCCACTGACCATAATCGGAACAGACTGAACAAACTAAAGAGCAAGCTGCCAGTGAAAGAGGTGAGGAGTCGATGGAGGGAGCATCTTCGTACAATTGCAAACTACCTCTGTTAATGAATGACTAGTTCTGAGTACCCTCAGGAAATAAAAGTTGGTTCATTTTTCAGTCACCATTTATTTAAATAAAACATTTTAAAACTATTTGATAAATACAGGGGGAAGCATTGATGATTACCAAAACATGAAAATTGTTCTTCGTCACATGTACAAACAAACATGTTCATTGATCTGAAGTGAACTCAACAAAAACTATTAAAGGTTGGCATGCAATGCTGAGAGAAACACCTGAAATTGATAAGTTATTAATTTTTTTAAAAAAGTTCAGCTGCATAGCTTTTAAAAGCATGTGTTTAAAGAAAATATGTCTGGGAATGTTAAATGTCAGGTTGGTTTTCCTATTCTGATCCCAGCCCTGAAAATGTATTAACCATTCATGGAATAAATGTTCATTAGTAAGGATCAACTTTGAATTTGATACAGAATCTGAAATGTGCTGAATGGGATTCATGTTTGCAAATAACTACAGCTTGTCCAGTTTTCTTGTGTCCCTTACACATATTATGCCATTAGTCCACTGATCACAGCAGTCCTTTCCCATAATCTGCTTGAAGATAACAGAATCAAAATAATCAATTGTTGTTGTGATTTTGGTATTGCTTATCAAGCTCCTTAATCACTTCACAGTCTAGTTGACAGTATCCAGTTCACTAATGTTTCTAATGAGGAGAATTTCAAACCCTCCAATCTAATATATCCTTTCCTTGGGGGGGGGGGGGGGTGTATGTGACAAACTCAGACAGAATGATTTAGGGTACAGAGATGAGGTCTGTACACATGATCTACAACAATAAAGAGACAAGGTAAATACTTGTCTGAACAAAATAAGTGGCAATGAGTCCTTGTTCTGAGAAATCATTCTTGAGAATGTTTAAGCTAAGGTCAGGTTTTCAGTTTCCCATACCTGAAACTATTAATTGTCAGCATCTTTCACCAACAATAGATGATGGATAGACAACAAACAAGCCATCTCAGATGATGTGTCTTTATATGACACACCTTTTCATCATTGCTGAAGAGATCAATCTTTGAGAGGCTGGCTCTGCCACAAATACTGCTCATGAAGTTACTGGGCGTCATTGTGGAGTTTTTCTTTGGCATTGGTGCCTACTGCCAAGCTACCATAACACTGGTCATTGTGGAGGTGCATGTCTATCCACAGGAGATGTTGCCATTTCCCTCTATCCCAGTAAGTAACTCCCAGAAGCGATGCAAGTCACACTCACAAGCTTTGAGGAAGTAACAAAGAGGATTGATGAGGGCAGAGCGGTAGATGTGATCTATATGGACTTCAGTAAAGTGTTCGACAAGGTTCCCCATGGGAGATTGGTTAGCAAGGTTAGATCTTACGGAATCCAGGGAGAACTAGCCATTTGGATACAGAACTGGCTCAAAGGTAAAAGACAGGGTGGTGGTGGAGGGTTGTTTTTCAAATTGGAGGCCTGTGACCAGTGGAGTGCCACAAGGATCGGTGCTGGGCCCTCTACTTTTTGTCATTTACATAAATGATTCGGATGGGAGCATAAGAGGTACAGTTAGTAAGTTTGCAGATGGCACCAAAATTGGAGGTGTAGTGGACAGCAAAGAAGGGTACCTCAGATTACAACCGGATCTAGACCAGGCAGGCCAATGGGCTGAGAAGTGGCAGATGGAGTTTAATTCAGATAAATGCAAGGTGCTGCATTTTGGGAAAGCAAATCTTAGCAGGACTTATACACTTAATGGTAAGGTTCTAGGGAGTGTTGCTGAACAAAGAGACCTTGGAGTGCAGGTTCATAGCTCCTTGAAAGTGGAGTCCCAGGTAGATAGGATAGTGAGGAAGGCATTTGGTATGCTTTCCTTTATTGGTGAGAGTATTGAGTACAGGAGTTGGGAGGTCATGTTGCGGCTGTACAGGACATTGGTTAGGCCACAGTTGGAATATTGCGTGCAATTCTGGTCTCCTTGCTATCGGAAAGATGTTGTGCAACTTGAAAGGGTTCAGAAAAGATTTACAAGGATGTTGCCAGGGTTGGAGGATTTGAGCTATAGGGAGAGGCTGAACAGGCTAGGGCTGTTTTCCCTGGAGCGTCGGAGGCTGAGGGGTGACCTTATAGAGGTTTACAAAATTATGAGGGGCATGGATAGGGTAAATAGGTAAAGTCTTTTCTCTGGGGTCGGGGAGTCCAGAACTAGAGGGTATAGGTTTGGGGGTGAGAGGGGAAAGATATAAAAGAGACCTAAGGGGCAACGTTTTCACACAGAGGGTGGTACGGGTGTGGAATGAGCTGCCAGAGGAAGTGGTGGAGGCTGGTCCAATTGCAACATTTAAGAGGTATTTGGTTGGGTATATGAATAGGAAGGGTTTGGAGGGATATGGGCCAGGTGCTGGCAGGTGGGACTAGATTGGGTTGGGATATCTGGTCAGCATGGACGGGTTGGACCGAAGGGTCTGTTTCCATGCTGTACATCTCTATGACTCTAAGTGGAGACTTGGTCATCTGATTGGTCATCTTACTCAGGCTGCCTCACCATATGGAAAATCCCTGGGTACATGTCTTCCTCCCTCCAACAATACGCCCAATCCTGAAGCTGTCTCTGTTTGAAGAGACCTAACAAGTCTGGGAGTTTTGCCTTTTTGAAGGATTATCACATTCATGACTTTGTATTGCCAGGCTCTGCCCATAATACACTGCAGACAGTGAAAATGGAAATTATTGAGCTGCTCTCCTTGAAAATTGAGTTACGCACATTTCACAACCACACGGCAAGGTGTTGGGAAGCTGATAAACCTGGAGTATATTTGCTTTGTGTACCAGCCAAAAGGATAGATGCTTTCCTATGCACTTATTAACCTTTGCATCAAGGGACAGATTCTCTTCACGGAGGGAGCAGTATTTGCTAACCACTTCCAGCGGACTGTTATTTTGTATAGCTGGGATGGAGATACAACACCTTGTCCCATGACCACAGTTTTCTTGATGTTTAAAGTCACAGGGTACAATTTACACGCATGGGAGAGATAGTCCATGAGCCTGGAACTGAGTTTCCATGAGGGTGACCAGTATGGAGGGGTTGTGTCATAAGGATGAGATGTGTTTTTGTACTCACTTTTAGTCTTAACAGATTGTAGAGCCTGCTATCTGACCTAGTGAGCAAGGAAACTCCTTCCATATTTCCAGGGGAGACAAAAGTCAGGCATAAGGAGAAGAAGATGCCCAAAAGACTGGGGACTATGATATACCCTGTTTCATTCCACCTGCACTTTCAAACTGTCAGAAGTGGAACCTCAAACTGTGCAGGACAATGCATGTTATCATGGAGGAATGGATTAGTCTGAGGCACTTTGGTAAACAGCCAATTTTTCCCAAAATCTTGCACTTGTGATGGTGTTGAATGCCTTAGTGAGATCTATGAAAGTACAGTGAGGTGTACCCAATCCCTACAATTCTCTTGTAGTTCAGTATAGAGAAAATGATAGCCAAGGTTGGTGATAATACACAATGCCTTCTTGGGCTTTGTACCCTCAATGGATTGTGTCTATCCCTTGAAGACTGAGGCACGTTGACCATCAATCATTAACTGCCCCAATACATGCGTGGAAGTCACCCAGGTTGAGTGTCCTCTTGCCCTTTGGAATATTCCTCAGAACATTACCCAGGGCATCATAGAATTGCTCTTTGTTTGCAATACTGACTTACAGGGTTGGTTTGTTGGTACACATGATGTTGACCATCAGATGGCAGTCACAGGAAGATCAAATGCTCTGAGTTGCTATTGGTTACACGATTGAGAGTGTTGACCAGTTTCTCAGTGCACAGCCTGCATCATGGTAATGGAGGATTTCAGACGTTGTCTTTGATAACAGAGTATTTGTAAGCGTGGCTTTGAAAAGTGGGTACTTATCGAGAATCCGTACCCCAATCTTGACCTCCAGGGGAAAGATGAATACCTATGTGCCTGGGGCCGAGACAGTTGCAGGAATTGCCAGAAGGTGCTAACCTGAGGGAAACCCTAGCCACCTAATGTTGTGTCGGCTTCGCTATTAATGCCGTTAACGTGATTTTGTGAATGTTGAGAGGGATCGGCGAGTGGGTCCCAGATCATCAAAATGTAGATGTGATCTTGTCCTCCAGATGTCTGGCCCTTCTTATCCCTTATCATTAAAGAAGCCATGATTTGAGTAGAGCAGACATCTTGGAGGATTGTATGACTAGATTTGGTGGGAGTGTGAGCATGGAAAGATTTGCAATTATGGGTGAGAATTGTAAAACCAGTGCTTTAATAGATTGGGTGCCAATATAAGACAACAAACGGAGGCTTGCTAGGTGAACAGGGCTTGGTGCAAATTAGGACAAAGGCAGGTGCACTCTTAATGTAGTATCTTTCACTCTGATATTGCGAGTAATAATTTTCATTCGTGTAATATTACACCCACACAGTGATAGGAACGATCAATTTAAGTGTGCATTTAAATGGGTTCTGTTCTTCTTTCACACAGTCAAAGGGACGAGCTGTCAGCAAACTATTGGAAAGCTTCGCTGCAGAGGATGATTTTGCATTTGATGAAGACAGCAGCTTTTCTGAGGAAGATGAGAGTGCATCTGTGAGCTGTTTGGCAGAGTTGTGCGGTAGGTGTTTTTTGTTTAAGTGCTGCATAACAAGCAAACAAAATTTAGAACCCAAAAGAGAAAATGCTGGAAGATCTTAGCAGGTCTGGCAGCATCTGTATGGAGAGAAAAGTCTAACTGACCCTTTGTCAAAGCTTAGATCTGAGCAAGTTGTAAGTCAATAGTTCTGTATAAACTGGATGCCTATTGGTGAGATTAATCTGGCAGCTTCCTTTGAAAATCTTACAGAAGTGGAAAGTTTCAAACATTTTACAGGACTCTAAAAGTCTGATTCTGTCAATGTCTGGAAGTAAAGTACCTTCTATAGAAAGATAGCAATATTCTTATACTAACGCAACTAAGGGGATTTTAGTCAAAGGTCAAACTGATCATACAACAGAACACCAGACACTGCCACTTAAAGGGACAATTGATTGCAGGTTCCATATATTGTGCAGATTCTATGTTCCACTAAAAGCTATGAAGACACTTTTCACACTTAAACGCACTCTCGGTTTCTTACAGCATGTTGACTCAAGCTAACCCCACTTCTTTTCCTGGATGTTTCCAGAGCTCTGTTGTGTGTGAAGTAACTTGTACTTTATTAAACCTGATTTCTAAACATTGCTCCAGTGAAAGTTTACTGTAAATTATGTCTGTTAAGTTAAAACCATTGAAACATGGACAATAATAAAAGTTTACATTATTAAAAATGCAAGTAGCAAAGATTTCCGTGAACTTTCAATAATGTCTTCTGTAAAGAGCAAGTCAAACCACACTGGCCTTGCCTCAGTTTTTGGAGTCTACGGTTTGCTTTTGACATTAATGTTCATATTAAAAAATGTTGAGAACTGTAATAATGCAGTTATTGATCAGTTTATGTATGAAGTCAGAAATATTTTGCGTCAAGTTTTACTTTGGAGAAAGAAATGGAGGCGCGAGAACTCTGGGAAATAAATATTGATGTTTGAAAACAGTTCACATGACAGAAGAGGAAGTGCTGGAAGTCTGGGTGGATAAATCTCTAGGATCTGATCAAGTGTATCCCTGGGAAGAAATTATGAGGCCTCTAAGTAGAAATATTTATGTCATCTGTAACCACGGGTGTGGTGCTGGAAGACTGGAGGATGGCTAATGTTGTGCCTTTATTTAGAAAGGATGTAAGGAGAAGCCTGGGAATGATAGACTTGTGAGTCTGGTATCAATGGTGGGTAAGTTGTTGGAGGTCATTTTGAAAAATAGAATTTACATACACTTGGATAGGCAAGGACTGATTAGGGATAGCCAGTAGGGTTTTCTGAGAGGAAGTTTGTGTGTCACAAACCTGACTGAATTTTTTGAAGGAGTAACCAAAAAGATTAATGAGGGCAGAGTGGTAGACGTTGTTTACATAGACTGTAGTAAAGCTTTTGACAAGGTTCCACATGGTAGACTAAATAGTCAAGTTTGATCACATGGGATTCAGGGTGAGCTTGCTCATTTGCTTGATAATAGGAGACAGAGGGTGGTGGAGGAGGTTTTTTTTTGGACTGGAGGCCTGTGACCAGAGATGTTCCATGGGGATTGGTACTGGATCCATTTTGTTTGTTGCTAATATAAATGATTCGGAAGAGAATATAGGAGGCATGGTTAGTAAGTTTGTGGATGACACCAAGACTAGTGGTGTAGTGGACAGTGAAGAAAGTTATTTAAGATCACAAAGAGATCTTGGTTAATTAGGTCAATGGCCTGAGGAGTGGCAGATGGAGGTTAAATTGGATAAATGTGAGGGATTGCATTTTGGTAAAACAAACAAGGGCAGGGCTTATACAGGTAATGGTTGGGCCCTGGGAGTGTCATAGAACAGACAGATCTAGGGATTCAGGTACATAATTGTTTGAAATTTGCATCACAGTAGACAGAGTGGTTAAGAAGGCACTTAGCATGCCTGTCTCTATCACTCAGACCTTTGAGAATAGAGGTTGGGGCATCATGTTGAGGTTTTACAGGACGTTGGTGAGGCCTCTTCTGGAGAACCATGTCCAATTCTGGTCACCCTACTATGGGAAAAATATTACTATTAAATTGGAGAGGGTTCAGAAAAGATTTTACCAGGATATTGCCAAAAATGGAAGACTTGAATTATAAAAATTGGCTGGATAACTGGGACTTCTTTCACTGGCACATTGGAGATTGAGGGGTTTATAAAATCATGAGGGGCATGGATAAGATGAATAGCAAGGGTCTTTTCCCTGGGGTCAGGAGTTTAAGACTAAGGGGTATATTTTTAAGATGAGAGGAGAAAGTTCTAAAAAAGGCATGAGGGGCAACGTTTTTACACAGAGAATGGTTTGTGTATGGAATGGACAGCCAGAGAAAGCGGTGGATGCAGGTGCAGTTATAACATTTAAAAAACATTTGGATAAGTTCATGAATAGCAAAAGTTTGGAAGGATATGGGACAAATGCAGGCAAGTGGGACTAGCTTAGTTTAGGAACATGGTTGGCATGGACTAGTTGGACCGAAGGGTCTGTTTCCATGCTGTATGACTCTGACTCAATGACAAGGCTGAAGCAAATGAATCCAATAAGGTTAGCTCTGTGCCAAGACATTCTAGTGAATTAAAGGCTCTACCATAGTTGAGTGTCCACATTGCATCTAGAAAAAATGATCCAAACAACAATTTTGCACATTTTTGTTTTCTCTCAGTCCCTCAATCCTGTTCCATCAGTAAAGAAGATCTCAAGGAAGGACTGCGCATTCTCATACCAAAGGAAGACAAATTACTGTATGCAGGATGTGTCAAAATTCTACAATCACCTGACATGTAAGGGGCAGTTTTAATTTTGTTCCATTTCACAGTAATTAGGTAACTTATTGCTGTATATCCCTCATGCTTGTTTTCAAAACAAGTGCATAACATTTCACTTTGTTGTGCAGGATTCCCTGTGCAATCCAGCCAACCGCAACTATCTTCTCTAATTGAAGGAACAAACAGAAATCAGAGATTAAAAGAGGAGATTTTTGCCGAAAATGCTACTAAAGACATGGCTTGCTGATAACTGAATTATAGAAGAAATCTTATCTCATTTGAATGACAAATGACAGATCAAGCAGGATTTTCAATTTGAGGTATTGGGAGCCACTGGCTCTGATACCTTGAATTGCGTTAACAAAAGCTGTTCTTTGCTCGTGGACTAGTCTTGGACTGGGCCTCCATTCCTGTCTCTGTATCGGCACCAAATCCTGCCCTTTCACTTTCACTTTGCTAAACAACGATTTGTTGTTGAAGACGTGTTTCTTGATTGCTGCAGAGCTGAGCAGATTGGATTTGACAACAATAGAATATTAGCTACGTAACAGAAAAATGCCTAGCAAGCATCCAGTGATTTATCTGTCGATCGCAAAATCAGAGGATTCCAAAAATCATCAAGGGCATTTGAAAAGCACCAATAAAGTTAACAAAGAGCACATGTTCACACTGATTGCAACAGAATTAACCTGAACTACATTTACAGAAAGCTTGTTCATTCAAGTTAACTTAGTAACCAGAGTTCATGTGAACTGAGCAGCAGGAATAGACTAAGGTGGATGAATTCAGAAGTAAGACCTATATAGTGTGAAACAGATGCTGACACTGCGATTAAAGGTTAATTTCTCTTAGTTTTACGGATGTGAATAAGTGAATAGTTTATTAGTCGGGGAGGGTGGATCTGGGTGAAGTATTCATGTTAATCTGACAGCTGTCAGGATCCAGATATCAAAATGATAACCACAACATTTCCCAATAGTTCTTTAACTCTTAAAATAGGCACAAGAGAAAATTGGTTATCAGCAGAAACTGAGTGGGTTGGCAGAATGGGTTGGAACATTCTCCCTCTGGTTATGGGCACAAGTGCTGACTGAAAGCAAGAATTTCGCAAAGGGAGCCTCAGACGGACTTGGGCTCTGGCATTGCACATGCAAAAGGCCTAATGCATGCTTTGAGTGTAAACATTGGACCTGTCTTTTCCTGACTTCAAAAATATCCAAGAGGTTCAATTCCATCTTATCGCCCCACCCGATATTTGATCATAAGATATAGGAGGAGAATTAGGCCATTTGGCCCATTACATATTTAGACATCATCTTGTGTCTGAATAACAGGCGTGGTGCTATCAACATCCTAGCCATTGTCTTTTCAGACGATGTTAAGTCTCTAATCACAAAACACACACGCACTTATCGCTCAACATTTCCCCCAACCCAAGGCTGAAATACACCATTCATATCATGCCTTCGCATTGATACATTGGTTTCAGACAGAATGATTTTACCAGCAGGCTTCCACTGTTTTCCCTGTTTGTTTTCACCCCCACACTATTCTTTATTCAGAAGCTTCTGAATCCAATGGCAGTTCACAAGATCTACACATCAAGTGTTTGTTTTTCACTGCCCTGGAACAGGCATATCAAGTGACTTACCAACTACAACTGACAGTGGGGGAATAGTATGTTTGACATGGCCGCATTTGGCTTTGTTGAAAATGCTAAGGCTCCCAGGAGTTTCCTTCCATTCCTCCAACTAAGAAAACCATTGAAAGGTCTGCCCGGTGTCAACTGTAATGTCCTATCCAATTACAGAATTCATAAGTATTTCCATGCATGGATATATTTGTGTCAGTGACTGGGCTTTCCATTGTGCAGTTACAGTGTTGTGATTGAAGGAGAAAGAGGAAACCGACAGAGAATCTATTCCCTGGAGCAACTGCTGCAGGAAGCGGTGAGTTCCTCTTGTAACTATTTCCCTCTGCCTACAGTTCAAACCTTGTCCAGTCCGCTCATGAATGGTCAGATGAGATTATGAATACTTTATACACCATAAGAAGGGTGAAGAACCTGTTGTTTGGTCTGTGATATCTATTGAGGTAATTTATAGGTAATATTAGAATGCAATTAGTTTGCAAATTTAAACCTGGTATGGAGGGTTGAGTGGAAAGGATGACGCCAAGGCAGGTTGGTCTGGTTTAATTTTGGAATATTTCACACATTTTTTACACTATCTTCATTTTGCAGTGGTCTACTTGGTAAAGAAACCAGGAGCAGATGAGAGACTATATGCCAAAAGTGTAGAATGGCATGTTCAACACTTTTCAAAAGGAAATTGAAGAAGTACTTGAAAAGGGAAATGTTAGACAGCGATGAAGAAAGAGCTGTGACCAATTGGATCACTGTTTCAGAGAGCTGACACAGACATGCTGGGCTGAATGGCCTCCTTCTGCACTCCACTATTCCCTAATTCATTGTTGCGTCCACAGGGTGGAAACCAGCAATAAAAATTGTTTTTAAAGTATTTGCTCAATAGCGATGAGAGAGGAAATGTGAATGTCCATTGAGGACAGTACTCATCACTAAATCAAAGCATTCTTTTTAATTAAATGGGGATTTGAGTTTTACCATGAGAACTTTATAACTACCTCAATTTGGAATTAAAGGCTTATTCCTATCATTTATTTTTAAGGTTCAGTTTTGTGAGGGAACTTTTGCAATATGATGCGTTGTCAATGTTAATTAGTGACCTTATTTATAAAATAAAAAAATTACCTACAGGTACTTGATGTCAAACCATCCTCAACACAGTTCCTGCCGCCATCTACCAGGGTGTGTGCTTATTGGAGTCAGAAATCCCGCTGCCTCTATCCAGGAACTATCGTCCAAAGTAGGTGCTCTTTTTGACTCAAATATTCTCAATATAGTACATGTAAAAAAGGAAAGAGAGACAATCTGTTTGCTATTTACAAATCTTGGGAACTTGACAGAATCTAGGGAATTTTGAAAGATTGCAAACCAATGTCTTGTTGTCTCAGCTCCCACTTCTTTTAAGAACCAACGATATAGATATGAGCATCAGGAGATCTGTCAGCCTTTAATCCTATTAGATTTCACAATACCTTTCCCCTCATTGTTTTATGTTCCTCCCTTCCTTTTGCCTTTTGATTTTTTTTTAACTGCTCATATTTTGTTTTTTTCTTTTCAATCCAAGATGGAGGATGGGAAAAATTTCTGGCTGTAAGAGCTGCTCCTTTTTTTGAGGTATTTTAGGTGTTGGAGGTGATTTCCTCGAATTCCAGGAGCAGTGATTACTGTTTTATATGCTGTTGCATTGTTTTGGAACTTTGAAAAAAAAAGTCAAAACAACAGCAGTTTAAAAGGGAGAAGAGCAGACAAAGGAAATACATGGTGAGGACAGTGCAGGAGAGAGAGAGAGAACCTGGACAGTTACTGCCTTTGCTGTTTGAATTCGTGTATCGCTGGACATCGGAGTGCAAGTGGGAAAATTAACAAACAGTGAAATTCACAACTAATCTTGGAGGAACTGTTGGGCGAAGTTCACAGCACAGAATCAGATAAGTTATTTGTTGTTTTAAGTCTGTCCAAGAGAAAGGCTGCAGTAGTGAGTATAGTGGATTCTTTCTTGATTATATGTTTTTGGAGATAAGTCTCTTGATTAAACTTAAAATATAAGCCATTGCTATTAATTTAACCTGGGGCAGTGTTTGTAGAGGAATAAGACGGTGTTAATTTCTGGGTCTGTAGATTGTGAAGGAGAAAAAATGGCTTTTGCAGTGATATGTACTTCTTGTCAGATGTGGGAGTTTAAGAGTTACTGCAGATTATATCTGCCATAAATGCTGTTGGATGCGAATCTTATCAGATTGAGTAGATTGGTTGGAGAGACAGATAGAAGCGATGAGGAATTTGCAACAGCAACAGTATGTGATGGATGGCAGTTATAGGAAGGAGGGAAAGCTTCAGATACAGTCACATAGATGGGTTAACTCCAGGAAGGGTGAGAGAGGTCGGCACCTAGGGCAGGAGTCTTTTGTGGATATACCCATTTCAAACAGGTATGCTGTTTTGGAAAATGTAGGGGGTGATGGATTCTGAGGGGAACGTAGCACGAACAGCCAAGTTTCTGGTATTGAGACTGGCTGTAATGCAAGGAGGGGTACGTTGGCTTCCAAGAGATCAATTGTGTTAGGGGATTCTGTAGTCAGAGGTACAGACAGACGTTTCTGTGGCCAGCAGAGAAAAAGCAGAATTGTGTGTTTCCCTGGTGCCAGGATCAAGGATGTCTCAGAGAGGGTGCAGAATGTTCTCACAAGTGAGAGGGGCCAGCAGGAGGTCATTGTCCACATTGGAACCAACGACATTGGAAGGGAAAAGGTTGAGACTCTGAGGGGAGATTACAGAGAGTTAGGCAGAAATTTAAAAAGGAGGTCCTCAAGGGTAGTAATATCTGGATTACTCCCACTGCTACGAGCTAGTGAGGGCAGGAATAGGAGGATAGAGCAGTTGAATGCATGGCTGAGGAGCTGGTGTATGGGAGAAGGATTCACATTTTTGGATCATTGGAATCTCTTTTGGGGTAGAAGTGACCTGTACAAGAAAGACAGATTGCACCTAAATTGGAAGGGGACTAATATACTGGCAGGGAAATTTGCTAGAACTGCTTGGGAGGATTTAAACTAGTAAGGTGTGGGGGGTGGGACCCAGGGAGATAGTGATGAAAGAGATCGATCTGAGATGGGTACAGCTGAGAACAGTCAGGGCAGGCAGGGGCAAGGTAGGACTAATAAATTAAACTGCATTTATTTCAATGCAAGGGGCCTAACAGGGAAGGCAGATGAACTCAGGGCATGGTTAGGAACATGGGACTGGGGTATCATAGCAATTATGGAAACATGGCTCAGGATGAGCAGGACTGACAGCTTAATGTTCCAGGATACAAATGCTACAGGAAGGATAGAAAGGGAGGCAAGAGAGGAGGGGGAGTGGTGTTTTTGATAAGGGATAGCATTTCAGTTGTGCTGAGGGAGGATATTCCCGGAAATACATCCAGGGAAGTTATTTGGGTGGAACTGAGAAATAAGAAAGAGATGATCACCTTATTGGGACTGTATTATAGACCCCCCAGTAGTCAGAGAGAAATTGAGAAACAAACTTGGAAAGAGATCTCAGCTATCTGTAAGAATAATAGGGTAGTTATGGTAGGGGATTTTAACTTTCCAAACATCGACTGGGACTGCCATAGCTTTAAAGGTTTAGATGGAGAGGAATTTCTTAAGTGTGTACAAAACAATTTTCTGATTCAGTATGTGGATGTACCTCCTAGAGAAGGTGCAAAACTTGACCTACTCTTGGGAAATAAGGCAGGGCAGATGACTGAGTTGTCAGTGGGGGAGCATTTAGGGCCAGCGACCATAATTCTATTAGTTTTAAAATAGTGATGGAAAAGGATAGACCAGATCTAAAAGTTCAAGTTCTAAATTGGAGAAAGGCCAATTTTGACGGTATTAGGCAAGAACTTTCGAAAGCTGATTGGAGGCAGATGTTCGCAGGTAAAGGGACGGCTGGAAAATGGGAAGCCTTTAGAAATGAGATAACAAGAATCCAGAGAAAGTATATTCCTGTCAGGGTGAAAGGGAAGGCTGGTAGGAATAGGGAATGCTGGATGCCGAAAGAAATTGAGGGTTTGGTTAAGAAAAAGAAGGAAGCATATGTCAGGTATAGACAGGATAGATTGAATGAATCCTTAGAAGAGTATAAAGAAAGTAGGAGTATACTTAAGAGGGAAATCAGGAGGGCAAAACGGGGACATGAGATAGCTTTGGCAAATAGAATTAAGGAGAATCCAAAGGGTTTTTACAAATATATTAAGGATAAAAGGGTAACTAGGGAGAGAATAGGGCCCCTCAAAGATCAGCAAGCCACAGAAAATAGGGGAGATACTAAATGAATATTTTGCATCAGTATTTACTGTGGAAAAGGATATGGAAGATATAGACTGTAGGAAAATAGATGGTGACATCTTTCAAAATGTCCAGATTACAGAGGAGGAAGTGCTGGATGTCTTGAAACGGTGGATAAATCCCCAGGACCTGATCAGGTGTACCCGAGAACTCTGTGGGAAGCTAGAGAAGTGATTGCTGGGCCTCTTGCTGAGATATTTGTATCATCGATAGTCACAGGTGAGGTGCCGGAAGACTGGAGATTGGCAAACATGGTGCCACTGTTTAAGAAGGCGGTAAAGACAAGCCAGGGAACTATAGACCAGTGAGCCTGACATCAATGGTGGGCAAGTTGTTGGAGGGAATCCTGAGGGACAGGATGTACATGTGTTTGGAAAGGCAGGGACTGATTTGGGATAGTCAACATGGCTTTGTGCGTGGAAATCATGTCTCAAAAACTTGATTGAGTTTTTTGATGAAGTATCAAAGAGGATTGATGAGGGCGGAGCAGTAGATGTGATCTATATGGACTTCAGTAAGGCATTCGACAAGGTTCCCCATGAGAGACTGGTTAGCAAGGTTAGATCTCATGGAATACAGGGAGAACTAGCCATTTGGATACAGAACTGGCTCAAAGGTAGAAGATAGAGGGTGGTGGTGGAGGGTTGTTTTCAGACTGAAGGCCTGTGACCAGTGGAGTGCCACAAGGATCGGTACTGGGCCCTCTACTTTTTGTCATTTACATAAATGATTCGGATGGGAGCATAAGAGGTACAGTTAGTAAGTTTGCAGATGACACCAAAATTGGAGGTGTAGTTGACAGCGAAGAGGGTTACCTCAGATTACAACAGGTTCTGGACCAGATGGGCCAATGGGCTGAGAAGTGGCAGATGGAGTTTAATTCAGATAAATGCGAGGTGCTGTGTTTTGGGAAAGCAAATCTTAGCAGGACTTATATACTTAATGGTAAGGTCCTAGGGAGTGTTGCTGAACAAAGAGACCTTGGAGTGCATGTTCATAGCTCCTTGAAAGTGGAGTCCCAGGGAGCTAGGATAGGGAAGAAGGTGTTTGGTATGCTTTCGTTTGTTGGTCAGAGTATTGAGTACAGGAGTTGGGAGGTCATGTTGCGGTTGCACAGGACATTGGTTAGGCCATTGTTGGAATATTGTGTGCAATTCTGGTCTCCTTCCTATGGAAAGATGTTGTGAAACTTGAAAGGGTTCAGAAAAGATTACAAGGATGTTGCCAGGGTTGGAGGATCTGAGCTACGGGGAGAGGCTGAAAAAGCTGGGGCTGTTTTCCCTGGAGTGTTGGAGGCTGCGAGGTGACCTTATAGAGGTTTACAAAATTATGAGGGACATGGATAAGATAAATAGACAAAGTCTTTTCCCTGGGATTGGGGAGTCCAGAACTAGAGGGCATAGGTTTGGGGGTGAGAGGGGAAAGATATAAAAGAGACCTAAGGGGCAACTTTTTCACGCAGAAGATGGTACGTGCATCGAATGAGCTGCCAGAGGAAGTGGTGGAGGCTGGTACAATTGCAACATTTAAAAGGCATTTGGATGAGTATATGAATAGGAAGAGTTTGGAGGGATATGGGCCGGATGCTGGCAGATGGGACGAGATTGGATTGGGATATCTGGTCAGCATGGACAGGTTGGACCGAAGGGTCTGTTTCCATGCTGTACATCTCTATGACTCTATGACTGTATGAAGACAGGTTAAAAAAAACTATTCAAGTCTCCACCATTTCCTTTTTTTTCTGATTGTTAGTAAAGCACTTGCATCATTAAGGAGCCAATGCTTACTTTAATCAATATTTCCACTTTTATATTCGGCTAGAAACTTCTAATTTCTGTTCTTTTTTATTATTTTTGTGAGTTTTCCCTTATACTCTTACATTTTTGTCTAATTTCTTTCAGTTATCTTTTCCTGGTTTTGAATAAATTCCTTAAAGTTTGGCCTTCCTGATAACCTTTGCAACATTAAAGGCATTGGGGACAGATGCTCCATGCCCCAAAGAGGATGTCATGGGCAGGATATAGTGGTCCCCACAATAACCCCAGTCAGCCATTTGGAGGGCTCTCCCCTCTCAAACGGCCTGTCTGATCAGTCACTTTGAGTTTATATTTGAAACATGCCCCTTTGAGGGAGCCGACACATTGTCGTTCGGGTCTTTGACCTGCTTCAGCCGTGTTCGGTTCTCCTTGTGCCGCCAATAAAGTTTAAGAGCTGACGACCATTTTGGCTGGGCCCTCGGAATGCGGAGCCCAGCTGCCATCCGTACCTAAAGGGCGAGGTCAAAAAGATATCCCTGTGCCAGGCCTGTTGCCAGTCAGTGCAGCTTCAGGATCTCCATTTGGTCCTAATGTCAGACTCCTGAAGGCCCATGAGAAAGTTCATTGTACGGTTTTTCATTCTACCCATGATAAGATGATAGCTGGCCGGGTTCTTGCTTCCGTCAGAGTTGAGTTTTGTTCTGCAGACCCTTTATTAAACTAATTAAATTCAATCCATTTTGTCACCATGATGAGAGCACCATTGAAAGGCTCCAGCTGACAACAGTTCTGGAGATGGTGAAACGAGTCGCTTTTTTACTATCGAATATTTCATGCACCGTCTAACAGATTTCTCCCCAGTCAGCTGGGAGCCACTGGGACACTTTAATGTGACACGCAGTATTGGTGAGTCAAGAAGTAATGTGAGATTGAAGCTTTCAAGATATCAGCACAGAAACAAAGAGGTGTTTCTGGAAAGTCTGTCTCACTGGACTTCCCCTCTGCATACAACATAACCTTGTTACTCTCCTGTGCAGTTTGGTAGACCGATTCCCTCTGTAACCTGAGCAAACAGTTCTGATCTAATGTGCCCTTGTTACTGTTCATTAATCAGTATCAGTGGTTTCAAGTTTTACTTTAAATTCCCCCAAACCAAAAATAACTTTCTAAAATAGAATTTCTGTGCACGGCTTCCTCCCAATTTTGTTTAATCAAACCTTGAGCTCCTCTCCAGTTGAAACGTCTTCACTTCCTGTCAGTGCACTATTGTGACTGCAGTCGATTTCCTGTACAGTAATACCACATTACTATTTTTTGGTACTGATTTTCTCTTCTGTTTGTATTTTGGAGCAATTGCTTTCCCTGTGAGCTCATTGTCTTCCTGGACATTATTGTGATGACTTTGATTCCCTTCGGAGTGTTATGATCATTCAGCTTCTCATTGTGCATTGTGACATTGCATTCCCTGTGGTATTACTTGTTCACTTGTGCGTTATTGAGCTGTTAGAAAACCCTGAGTAGTTCCCAGTTGCAAAGAAAACAAAATTATTTGCCTTCAGCAATGGACTGGAATTTCTGCCACTCAAGCCCTTCTCCTGGACATCTAAAATGTGCAGGGGCTGAAAATTGGCCAGGAGCATGCCTCATCAGATGCATTTCTTTAGTGTGTAACGTCACGACTTCCTGCTGCCCAGGTCCAACAGCAGGCAATGCACCCACCCTTAAGTGCAAATAAAAGAAATAACTTGTTGCTCGTCATAGGTATCATAGAAGCAAGGGCCGCCGCTTAGTCCCCAGGGCCAGGTGACAGGTGAGGAGGTCCTGAGAATGTCTGTTGGAGTCCAGACTCTCAGAGTGAAGGCACACTTGGTCCGACTTCAGTGATACAGCATGGTCCAGGCCATGGAGTCCGGTTTCAACATTAAAATATCCCCAAGGCTGGGAGATCAGCTGGGTCAGTGTTATACCTTCCTTGTGAAAACTTCCCTGCTCCCAACAAGTCCATTCCACAGATTAGAAAGATATAAAATCTTGTGTCTGGAATCTTAAAGGGATATGGCGAGTTTTGTAATAAAGTCAAAGGAGAGGTCCAGCAAGCTCCATCTCGATATTGTGAGTATCTGGCGCCACTTTTTATGCTGCGTGCTGGATTTCTTGCGAGGCCCAATTTACCTTAATAATATTCAGCTTACCAAGCAAGTTACAGATCGAGAAAACTCGGCACGGAACTGACAGCAGGTACCTGGTGAATTCAGCTCACCACTTCCTCTGACGAGCCTCCATGTTCGACACTGAGCAGCAACATCTCAGGGCACATTGTTTAAGCACGGGTCACGTGCACCCGACATCCACTGACATTAGCATCCTATATGCGCCAGCCTCCAAGAACCCTCATGACACATCTTTGTTGCATTTACAGGGCGCTTCTGCACTTCAATGTTGCACCTCAGGCTGCACCAGCAAGTCTCATTGTAATGCTGCAGCAAGGACACTGTCCACTCGGGAGGGGGACACCCAGCTCAGGGACTGCACCAGGCTGTATGTCCACCCTGTTTGCTTGCTGTCAGAGCGCCCGCTCACTCTGAACCTTCCTACATGCTGACAACATCCCTGTCTTGCATAGCCTAGCCTTATCCTTTTGTCACTTGCCCCTTCTACCAGAGATACCAGGCTCTTAGTATTGCTGTCTCGCCTTGCAATTAGTGCAGACACAGAGAGAGAAAGCTTATTGTGGTTGTTAGCAAGCCTCAGTTAAGTCAAGGGAAACAGTCTTCAGTCAGGGCCCCGGCACAGTAAGTCACAGGCAGCCTTAGTTACGAGTCCAGGGGCTTGGACACATATCAGTCAGCCACTTGGGGTGGTCAAAGTTAGAAATTAATACCGTCTGCATTAGGGGTGAGGAGCCAAATGATGTGCAGCCCACCAGCCATGAGCACATATTATAAGGGATGAAGGTGTGGGTTACAGATGAGGAAGTGTCCTGAGTGAGAGTATAGGCAGTGCAGAGGGCAGGCAGTGGTAGTGATGTCAGGGAATGTGGTGGGGGAGAGCACATGAGGGAAGATGTTGCACAGAATAGTGAGAGCGGTAGAGCATGAGGCTTGGTGGGAGGTGGGTGTAGTAGCAGAGAAAGAGTGAATGTGAGATATCTGAGAGAAGATGGTGACTTTTAACTGGGCAGAGTGGAGAAGGTCATTGACATTCTGTCAACAGTGCTGGGTAAACCCAGCCTGTGCACCATTCCTATTCACCAGAAGCCCCAGAATATTGTATGCAAAACCCATTCCAGCGATGTAGGTAATGTTCTGGGGACTTGGTTCAGATCCTGCCTCAGGATAAGTAAATAGAAAGAAAGATGATTTTTTTTCACACATGCAAGATGCTTAGTGTTTATATCTTAAATGCAAGAGCCCCTCATTTTAGGAGAATGGTTAGCAAGTCCAAACTTTCTGATGAAAGTCAAACTGGACCCTCAGGATCAGTATCTGGAATTGTCCCCAGATTCTCCATCTGCAAGATGTAACATTTGACAAATGTCTCGCAGTAATGAGGAGTCAGGCAGGAGTACCACAGAGAGGAATGGAAAAGGAGTAATATGTCATCACAGCAGCGAAGGAGGGGGGAAGTTGTGAGAAAGGGAAATGGAAGGCAGCAAGACAGGGGAAGGAAATGGTAATATATAGCAATGATTAAAGAAGATAAAAGGGAAACAGAAGGAAGAGGAAATAAAGTTAGTGATGGAATGATGAATTAGCGGAGAAACATAATGAAAGAGATGGACAGGGATGATATTAAAGTAAGGAAGAGGCAGGAATAGAGGACAATGAAAGAGAAAGGATAAAGGAGTTTCATGGCACTGTGGTAGTGTCATTGCCTCTAGCCCAGAAGATTTGGATTCACGGCCCACCTGCCACAAAGATATGTGTGAACAGTTTTTTTTAAAAGGAAAGGAAAGGGGAGGAGGAGAGAGAAAGAAAGGTGAAGCAGGAACCTTTAGGGTGTATTGGGTGGTGGAAAGGCCATGTCAAATGGAACTGAGATGGGCTGAGGGGTCAATTGGTGACATAATCTGCAGAGGACTGACAGTGCTCAGATGAAGCTTTGGTTTTCATATTGAATTGTTCTTGAATTATCAACCATTTGCAGACTATATCAGCAATTCTGAAGCATTCAGTCTGACATTGCAATTTGATGGTGACTACATGACATATTGACTTTTTTTGACAATTTTTGTTGTGTTTAATCAAGGTAGAATCAAAGATTAACAATCACATCTGTGGTTCATGTATTGTCCTGTTCACAGCTGATCCCATCTGTGCTTTAAAAATTGCAAATCACCTGGCACAGAGGGTCATTTTGAATGTATTTAAATATTTCAAAAATTGTTACTTGAACTTTAGCCTGAGGAAGTGGATCATAACAGAGCAGACCTAGACTTGGTGAGGGGAGTGGTAAAAAATTGCAATCTGAGACAAAGGATCAGATGTAGCAAGAAATCCAGTATGGAAATATGATAAATGGAGACTGTACATTTATGTCTAAATAACTTTCAAGCTAGCAACTTTCTATTCTTTTTAGCTTCCTAAAGCTGAGCAATAACTGATTCCATATGAGTTTTGCAGTTGACATTTTCAGCTGTAACACAAAGCTGCTGGAAGGGCCTCTTCTTATGTCAACTTAATGGTGACCTAAGGCAAGACCTTATAAATGACTAGGCAGCACAGTAAACATACGGTGACTGTGTATAAGTGTAGCAATTGATTCACATACTTTGACATTGTGCCATTTTTGGTATGTGAGGGGAAAAGGCTGCACTGCTTAGTGCTCCGCTGCTCTTTTGATTGCAGACAACGACTGTTCACTTTGTTTTTTAGACTTTTGTGTTATATTTAACCAGTGGAGTCAGTTTGTTGCACAGTCTTGCTACTTATGCGTTTGTGTTAATTTACTCTAAGTTAAAACATTTTTTGTCTACAAATGAAACATTTGCTTAAATTTGATTATTAATATTAATTCTCATTCATGTCTTCAAATCCCCCCATGACCTTGCCCCTGCTTATATCTGTACTTTACTGCGGCCTCAACACTCCAATATGTCTGCATTTATCCAAAACTAACCAGTTAAGCATCCCTGATTTTAATCACTTGCTTACTGTCTAGACCTTAAAAGCTCCCAGATATGCTCCAAATACCTCACTGTCTTTCAACCTTGCTTTCCTCCTTTAAGACTGTCCCCAAAACCTCCCTCTTTGACCAAGCCTTTGGTCATCTGACCTAATATCTCCTAATGTGGCTTGATCTCATATTTTGTTTGAGAAAGCTCCCATGTGGGACCGAGAGTTGTTTTATTATGTTAAAGCTAATATATACATGAAAGCCGTGGTAGTAAGAACCTCTTAGTCATCAGCAGTGCTGCCTATTTATTAATTCAGCAGATCTCTGAATGTAACACTTTGCAAATGTCTTAACTATTAGTAACCCCATCGATGGGAGATTCTCCTGCAACACTGCAGTCTGTTCCATCTGCCACTGGGGAAAAAAGGGGAAGGAGAAATCGGATTGGTGCATAAAGTCAGAGATATATGTAAAAAAGTCTGGCACTTGCAAGAAGGCATGAGTTACATCACTGAGAAAATTATATGGAATTTGGTATAAGGGTACGGCATTTGGAAAGAAGCCAGAGCACTTTGTAAAAATGGTAAGTCATTGCTCCCTGCTGTGACACATTAGTGAAATCACTATAATTTGCTTGAGTGCTGAAAGGACTCTGCTAAATAATGTGCAAGGTGGAGATGCAACTTGATGCAGTGAAAAACGTTCTTTTGTGTTTGGGGTGGAGATTGTATTGTGTGGTTAATACAATGGAGGCTTAGTTTTCTCAGATACTTAATATTATTTCCACATACACATTTTGCAGTTTTGTCATTCATTTCTTTTGGTTTGCTTCAAAGGCCTTCACTAGCATTTTCACTGAAATGAAACTATTACATATTTTAAATTGTTTGTAAAATACAAAATATGAAGAAGCCCATGCTCTGAAGAAGAAGTTAACTGCAGTAAAAATAATGAGGTGGACTTTTGTTCTTTTACTAAAAGAATTTAATTAACAATTGGCCCTTCAGTTTCCCTCCTGGACCCTTGGTAGCTGACTGTGTTAATGGTTCCTTATCTTCAGGTATTTAGTCCCATTCAAACTTATCATCATCAGCCCCTCCTCTAAAGAATCCACTCTTGATCCATCTGACCATGCAAACCACTGACCCATCTTCGACCTTCCTTTCCCCTCCAAAGTCCTTGAACATACTGCCGCCACCAAATCCTTTAACCAACTTACCTGCAGATTTTTTTTTGTTTGTGTTCCTTCAATCAGGCTTCTGACATACCACAATACAAAAGAGCTCTTGACAAAGCTTATGTGACTGTCAACATGGTAACCTATCCTTCCTTATCCTTCCCAATCCACCAGCGTTGTTCAGCATTGCTGAACACACCAACTCCTATCCACTGCCGTCTGTGAGGTGCAACCACCCTTGTTTACTTCCTTTCTTATCTGTTGAACCAGAGCCATGGAGAATATGTTGTCTTCCTACTAGTATATCTTTAAAAACCTCACATGCACATACACTCATTCGCAATTAAGACAGACAAAGGACAAATGATGTGACTCAGGTACTATAGGTAAAAAAAAAATAAAGACGGTGAACAAAATTCTGAAGATCATAACTCCAAATTTCCAGACTCAGGTATATTATTTCACACAGTCTTTTTTGATATTAGCCTGGATGACATGCTGCTGTCTGGAGGATGAAAGTCATTCTTTGATTTGATAATTGAGTGTGTTGATCTAGGTCTTTTCCTGTTAGAACATTTTTGAAACTTCCTTTTTTTTGTCTTTTTTGCCCCACACACAGAGAGGCGAAAGACAGAGAAATGGTTTCTGTTTGAAGTTTTGGTATTTTTCTCTGCTGCACTGACACATGCAGCCTTTAGTACACTGCAGCTTAACCAATCAAAGAGCAGTTGTCAGGTAGTATTTTCTTCGCTCAAAAGACTCAATATGCCATTCAATTTCAAATTCTCCCCTGATTGCTTCAAAAGCCTGCATTGCATTGCACAATTAAAAAATATGTAACAGAAAAGATTTACAAGGGTGTTGCCAAGGTTGGAGGATTTGAGCTATAGGGAGAGGCTAAATAGGCTGGGCTGTTCTCCCTGGAGCGTCAGAGGCTGAGGGGTGACCTTCTAGAGGTTTACAAAATTATGAGGGGCATGAATAGGGTAAATAGGCAAAGTCTTCTCCCTGGGGTCAGGGAGTCCAGAACTAGAGGGCATAGGTACAGGTGAAAAATATAAAAGAGACCTAAGGGGCAACTTTTTCACGCAGAGGGTGGTGCATGTATGGAATGAGCTGCCAGAGGAAGTGGTGGAGCCTGGTACAATTGCAACTTTTAAGAGGCATTTGGATGGGTATATGAATAGGAAGGGTTTGGAGGGATATGGGGTGGATGCTAGCAGGTGGGACTAGATTGGGTTGGGATATCTGGTCAGCATGGGTTGGACCGAAGGGTCTGTTTCCATGCTGTACATCTCTATGGCTATGATTCTATAACTTGATTTTCAAGTTACAAAGCTCTCCTGGTATTTTAGTTCTGTCATAATCCACTTTCCATTTCAATTTATAATTCCAAAAATGAAAAAAGTAGTTTCCTACATTTCCAAAAGATCTCTGTTCTCCTTCAATTCCAGCCTGTAGTGCAATTCTAATTTTAATCACTCCATCATTAGTGGCCATATTTCCAGGTGCCTAAGCCAAACACTCTGGAATTCTCTCCATCTTTCTTCCTTTCTGTCATCTTTTAGGATACTGCGTAAAACCTACCACGTTGATGAAACTTTTAGTTATCTGTCCTGACCCTGACCTCGCTATCTGGGGTTCAATTTCTAAAATGCGTAGTTTGCAATGTTTAAGATGCTATGCAATTACAAGTTGTCATTGTTGAAGGCATGCAGGACTCTTCTTTCAATAACCTTAGTACAAACAGGAATCAGTGACACCATGGAACATGGGAGAATGATTATGCCCTTAGGGTAATGCCAGCTCTTGGAGTAAAGCAATTGATAGGAGTTAGTTCCATGTCTTTGCTACATGGGGCTCTATTGTACGGAAAGTTGTGAAAGAATGGAGAGAAAAGACTGAGGTCCATGAAGTCCTTATTATCTAGACAATGGTGTAATCACTTATGACACTCTCTAAGCATTTTCTGGAAATGTGAAAGCCAGAAATGAAGTATACCTAATTCAGAAAAAAATCACCAACTCCTGAAGGTGAACAGACTTCAAGGCCCAGGGAGACTCATAACTCTTATATTGAGAGTTATCTAAAAACGTACCCACCCTAACTAGGAACATCCTCGAAGGAACATATCACATTCCTTATTAGTATGTATACTATAACAACTTGGTAACTATTTCATCTGTCGATAGTTTGTTCCACAGCATGTTTATTCATAACTTCTCAAAGTGTAATTTGCTCCTTTGCCTGAGTATATCATAGGTATAGTTTCGAGTCCAATTCTCCTCCAATAATCTGTCCAATTACAATGAATCAAAGTTCTTAATTTCATTACAAACCTCAATCACACCTGATCTTTGTTTCTCTAAAGTAAAAGCACTAATTCTGGATGCTTATCCTAATAACTGAGGGCTGTCAGCATAACTTTCATTCTCTTAGCTATTCCCCCCCACTGGCTACAGGATGTTATTATCCTGAGAATTGTATGAAAGCAAAAGCCACACACGACACTCTCATGCATACTGGGACCTTCATGATCACTTTGTACTTAATGTTCAACCTAAAGCAACCATTTGTTTTCCCTTTTTGCCACCTACACTGTCCACCTTTAACTACCAATGAGCTGTTACCTTTCTGCCCCAGTATCCTCTTGCTTGATCTGGAACATTCACTGGGTAAACTGCCTGAGTTTCTGAGTCAAAGTTGCTTTTCTACATGATTTGTCCAAATTAGAGCATGTCTGCTACACTGGAGTTCACTCCCCTGACTTGTCTACAATAAATTACAAGCTATCGATTTGGTCTGAGTTTCCAACCTCATGTACCTTTTCTTGACATTGACAAATTTAAGAATGGTTCCAATCACATCACCATGTAACTCCTGAAGAAAAATGATGAGCAGTAACCAGCAGCAATAACTTGCATTCATATATCAACTTTAACTTATTGAAACATCCCAACATCATAGGCACGCTATCACACAGCATTTGAGACCAAACTCAGAAGATGGCATTAATGCAACTAACCGAAAGCATGATCAGACAGGGAAGGTGTCAGGAGCTTCAACAAGGAGGAGAGAGGAAGAAAGATGGCACTGCTTAGGGAAGGACTTCTGGGAGACTGAAGACATGGCCATCAATGGTGGACAGATTAAAATTAGAAATGTACAAGAGGATGGAGTTGGAAGAGCACAGAAATTGTTGAAACTTGTGGAATCAGAGTACACTGCAGAGATAGGAGGGGTGAGGACATGGACTTAACAGTGTTATGGAGAATAGCAATGGCATGTAGCTCAAGATCAGTTTCACTTCATAAGCACCTAAAAATGACAATCAGTTTGAATAGTTTGTCTGGGGTTAAGCAAAGGAGTATTGTTGAATTTGAAGCTGCCTAAGCACTCCTCACATTTCTCTGATCTGTAGAAATAATTGAAAACACTACGAGTATTGGTTAGAGTGCTGCATGAAGACCAGTGTTTCTAAGTGCAGAAGTGACAGCAAGATTTAGTTTATGTGCAAAATCACACATGTTATTATAGTTGTTCTTCTGCATGACCTTCACCATGTTCATCCTGTTGTCAGTTACAATCAGTCCCAAAGACAAATTAAATGGATGGACCCACTCATCACCGGAGAATGGGAGAGACTTTGGAACACTCGCTGTTGTGTGATTGCTCTCCTACAGTGTAACATTTAGAGGTGCAAGTCCACAAAAGGTTTCCACAGAGCAGCCATAGGTATGTGGTGTGAAAGTAACCGAGCATGTCATTAGTCTAGGATGGATGTTCAGTGCAGAGTTGTTCCATGTGTGACTAGTGAGATGAATGACTCCCTTCTCTCCTCATCTCAGCCTTTGTTACAAAAGACTTTTTTCTCAAATTGACCAGAGCAAATTGAATGTGAAAACTAAAGTGCAAGATGTATATTGATTGAAAACAAATCATCTTTGGAATCTCATATTTGGAATAGAATTTTAATTCAACTGCAGCGAGTTTACTTCCCAATTGCAAATATAAAGCTAATAGATAGTAAATTCAAACATGAGCTTTTTAATTACAGTGGACGATACATCAATTAGGATTTGTTTTATTCATTGATGGAATATGGGCATCACTGCCTACTGCTGTGAGATACTGCAATGTATCTTGTAGATAGTACACTTGGCTGCTACTGTGCATCGATGGTGAAAGGAGTGAATGTTGAAGGTGGAAGATGTCATGCCCAACTCCATCGGGACTGCTTTGTCCTGAATGGTGTCACTTGAGCTGCACTCATCCGGGCAAGTGGAGAATTTTCAATCACACTCCAGACTTTTGTCTTGTAGATGGTGGACTGGCTTTGGGAGTCAGTTTGGAAGTTACTCAGTGCAGAATTCCCAGGCTCTGACCTGCTCTTGTAGCCACTGTGTTTATACGGTGAGTCCAATTTAGTTTCTGGTCAATGGTAATCCCCAGGATGTTGATAGTGGGCGATTCAGGAATGGTAATGCCACTGAATTTCATGGAATAGTTTGACATTTGCTTTTTTAATATTGCAGCACTTCAGTGTTTCCTGTTGAAATTCTTAGATCTATTGGAGTGAGTAGGAAAGGAATAAATCTCCAGCTTCTTGCAGTTAGTTTAGGATGTCTTTTTGATTTCAGATGTCACTGCACATTGTCAGCATTCTGACTGGTAATTTCTGCAATTGGATTGCACATGTTATGTCTTGTCTTTCAATGTATTTTATAAGTCAGTTTTGACAAATGCTGGTCTTACAGCAATTCCAAAGAGCTTTCAGATCATCATTGGGATAAAGGGAAAAATGAGTCCGCACGTACACTTGTCTCCTCTATCAGTATTAATCCAGTGTTCTAAATGTTCCAAGACAGATTTGAAACTGTGGGATGGACATACAGGTAACCCTGTGGGATGAGTGGTCCAATTTAACAGCCGGGCATCATTAATATTCTGCCAACCAGTGAAAATCCAACTATTTTCGAATGTGCCTCAAGGACACAGATGGTACACAGAGAGAACATCAGAATTTACTGTCAGTAAGGGAACAGTTTTTGATTTGCTCATGTGTCATACAGAGAAACATTAGCAAAATTATATTCCATGGTGATCGTAAGGAAGCTCTAATGTCAGGACAGTTCCCTAAAGTCAGCAAACCATTTTATTGTGAGCAGCCTCAAAAATTATGTCAGCTTGCAATACCAACTGCATGGGTTCAGTTCCTGCACCAGCTGAGGTTATTGTGAAGGACTCTTCTTAGCTTCACCCCTTGTCTGAAGTGTGGTGACTCTCAGGTTAAAATCACCAGCAGTCATCTCTCTGTAATGAGACAGCAGCTCTATGGTCTGGTGAGGTTATGGTAACTTTACCTTGAATGACGGCTTGTCTAGGGGGCCCAAAGCTTCCAGAAATTGGGCCTCAGGCCTCATTAAAAATGAGCTGTCATTTTTCTCATCAATAATTACTTGGACTGAACCCAGGAAGACTATGATATCTTCCCCCCAAAAAATGCAATAAACTTTGCAGCCTACGATAACAAAGCTGCCAGTAATGTTGATAACATTGAGCAAAAAGGATCTGATTTTTAAATTATTGTTTTGACACTGATTTGTTACAAAGTGAGCCACAGGCTACAAAACCAACAAACAATAGCATGTATATATTACACCTTGAACGTGTAGGCTATGCATCAGAACAGAGTAGAAAAAAAAACTACTATTGAAAAAATGCTTCAAATGCACAAACTTTAGGCTAACAAAATCACAACTAATTAAGGGGATGGCAATGAACAGCTGCTGCTATTAATGTTAGCCCAGAATGTCTCATATTTATTCCACCAGCATTAGCAGTACAATTAGGCTTTCTTGATCACAAAGGATGTACATTAAAAGTTCCAACTGAACGACTACAAAATCTACAGGAAGCATTTCCAGCACTTTACTGACCTCAGCTGGATCCATTTCTTTTCTTGCTGAAGCTGACGGGGAAATGAACAGCTTAGGAAAATCCTGGCTCAATGCAACGCTCTTTCCTGGAGTAACTGGACTGTAACTCAGTGTGGCAAAGTGAGACTGAGCTCAGATTGATGACCCAGCTTGACAGTGATTGTTAGACACAATCAGAACTGCAACATTCCCAGTTAAATTAAGGAAATCGTAATTGGCTCAGCATGGAATTCTGTATCACGTTTGTATGACCAACCACTTGAGTAGAAATCAATCTGCAATGGAACTGAGATACCATTTCTGAAACGACTGGAAAGAGCCAAACACAGTCCTATTTAATTAAAGATAAGTGGAAGCAGCACCTTGAGTGGATCAAATTGGGGTAATTGGGCTTTTTTAAATTAATGTATAAATGAGACAAACTGATCTTTCAGTTCAGTATGAAATAGAAATAGGCTCAAGATGCATCCTAACATAAACCCAACAGAAGATCACAAAGTTCATGTGCAAATACTCAATGCACTCAAAATGATCACCCCACAGGAGCCAATTTTAATGCAGGTAAAAACACTTCATGTAAAATTAGCTCACATACACAGGCATCTTAACCATGTTTCATTGATCAAAATGTCTACCCTAGTTTGTGATTTATTCTGGATATACATCGTATGGTCAGTTCATTATGCACTGCATTGGTGTTGGCAGTAACCATATATTTGTGACTAGAAAAAAAGAATAGGAATGGAATAATGCAAATTCAATTTAGGCTACATGGATTTCCAGGACTTTGGTGGGTGTTTCATGGACCACGTTCCATGTTTAGGTGAATAGGAGCAGGAGTAAACCATTCAGCCCATCAAGGCTGCTCCACTATTCGAGATCATGGCTACTTTAATATCATTTTCTTGCAAGATCTCCATATCCCTTGAATTCATTACTAACTAAAAGTGTATCACCCCTATTTTGAATGTATTTTTTAATTGAGCTTCCAGAACCCTCCAGGGGAGAGAATTCTGCGTGAAGACATTCATTCTTGACTCAATCCAAAATCCTAAGACTGTGTCACTTGGTTCTAGACTCTTCCAGCCTGTGGCACATTCTTTCTGAATCCACCTGTCCATCCTTTTAAGAATTCTGTAAGTTAAAATAAGATCCCATCTCATTTTCTAAACTCCAGCAAATGCAAGCCCAGTCTTTTGAAACTCTCCTCATTGGATAGTCCTGCCATTCCACTCATCAGCCTAGGGACCTTCCACTTCACTCTCCTCTCAAGAAAATATGTCCGGCCTTAGGCAAGGAGATTTGTACACATTATTCCAGGTATGGTTTCACCATGGTGCTGTGGAATTGAGGCAAGTCATTGTTACTCCTTTTCTGTCCATTTGTAACTAACCACAATAATTTATATGTTATTCCAAGTAAATCAGCTTCCACCATTGTGTATGCATTCTCCACTTCATTCATGGGCATAGAATTGTAAGTAACTTTGTGACATGATTGGTAATTATTGAAATAGGGGATGGAAGTTAAGGTTAGAGGAACTTCCGAAGGCTAGTGATGTCAAGTAATATTCTCCATCGGCTGTGCTAGGGACCATGATTTGGAGGTGCCGGTGTTGGACTGAGGTAGACATAGTCAGAAGCCAGATGATACCAGGTTATAGTCCAACAGGTCTATTTGGAATCACAAGCTTTTGGAACACAGCCCCTTCATCACCTGACAAAGGAGCAACGCTCGGAAAGCTTGTGATTTCAAATAAACCTGTTGGACTATAACCTGGTGTTGTGTGGTTTCTGACTTTGTACTCAAGGCCTTCAACTAACAGAATGTAAATCAATCCACTTGGATGAAAAAATTAAAAGATGTATGTATCTGAGTGCAGGTTGCAATACCTGGTGTAGACAGGAACAGGAAGTTAGAGATGGACATAGAAATGTGAACAAAGTTATAGCAGATGGAGCTCAGTGCGAGGAAGTGTAAGCTTATTAACTAGATGCAAACAAGATAAATTGGAATATCTCCTTACTGGGCAAAGACTAGGAACTGAGGAGGAACATGAGATTTGGGTGACCATCAATTTGAGTGGCCTTATATAAATCACAAAAACCTAGAACACATGCAAAATGTGGTCAACCATCTCAATGGGAATATTGAGCTTCTACCTCAAAAGGATTGGAATGTACAGAAATGTATGTTCAGTTGTGCAGAGTGCTGGTCACAATAGTGTATTTTGTTTAGGTTCAGGCAGGTCATTGCCACAAAGGATTTATTAGTTTCACAATGTGCAGTGTAGAAATCAGCATGATACTGTCACCTAAAGGGTTAAATTATGAGAACAGGTTGCAATTTCTTGCTTTGCATTCTGTTAAGTTTAGAAGATTAAAGGGTGATCTAATTGAAGTGTGTAAAATGGTTAAGAGCTTCAGTATGTACACAGGAATGATTTCCTCTGCTGCAGGAACCCAGAATAAGGCATGGTCTTAAAATTAGAACCAGGCTGTTTAGGAATAATATGAGGAAACACTTTGCCAGAGAAAGGGAAATGGAAAATTGGAACTCTCTACCCAAAATGTTGCTGGATCAGTTACACCTTTCGTGACTGAAAGCAAGAGGTATTGAGCACTTGGGTGCAAATAGGGAGTTAGTGAATTTGATTAATAGATTATCCATGATTTGAATGGAATAGCGAAACAGCTCAAGGGCCTAAGTGCCCTATTCCTGTTGCGACATTTCTATTTGTTGATTTGATTTTTTTTAATAGGTATTTTAGAACATGTAGTCTGTGATTTGTCTGTTTTTTTGCTGAGAACTGCAGATGAATCCATGGCCTTGCTCACAAACTGTGCTGGGGATATAGTGCAACATGAAATCAAGCACATTTGATCAGTAATAAAAAAGGATAAAGAGCGGATCTGGTTAACTGGGATATTTCACCAAGAGATAAGGGGAGCCATGGGTCAGTTATGTGGCTTTGCTACAATTGTCAGCAGAAAAAAACAATATCATATAATTATCTACCGAAGGCCACTTCCACAGCCACTGCACAAACATTTAAATTTGAATTAGTACTCCATTAAGGTGATGGATTTGTGGAGCAAGCTGAATATTGCAAGCTGTGTAAATGATGCTCCTACTCACATTGAGAGAGGGGTGATGGATGTTGATAATATTGGAGTGAAGTGGAGAGAAATGCCGCTGGTATGAATGTTTGAGATGAGAACAGACTGGTCATATCCGTCACTGACGAGCTCCAAGGTCGAATGTGACTGGGGAGTGCAAGATCCAGATGTCGTTTATCAAAGCCTAGTGGGAAGTTGTGCAATTAACTCCCTCTGACTCAGGACTTTTGGCTGTAATAAGAGTAGTAGTAGTTCAGACAGGCAGGTATTTGCAGCCTCTTACAATTGTTTTTTTAAAGAAAACACCTCACACTTAGTCAACAGTTCGTTCTTCTTCTCATTAGGTATGACACACAGCCTTCTGTACAACCGATGACAAAGGTCACAGGTACCTCCATGATGGCCATAATTAGCTGTCGGGAGGATTATTCAATCTTGGGTAATCTAAAAGGTAAAGAGACAGCAATTGGACCTTGCTGTGCCTGTGGAATACGATGAGGTCACGTTTTGGACAGCAATACTGTTGTAATCCAAGGATGTTTGAGTCTACTCTGAAATCAGCATGAAAATGGAAAATGCTGGAAATACTCAGCCAATTGACCAGCATCAATAGAGAGAGACACAAAGAGTTAATATTTCAGGTTGTGACCTTGCATCAGAATTAAGTTCAATTGCATCAATTTTCAGGCATCAGCTGGCATCTGCCAAACCAGGTGTCCCTTCATGAGGCATCTAGTATCCATTTTAGGTTCCCATCAGAAATTTGGCAGAGCTCAGCGGAAGAGACATTTGCCAACTACACACTAGTTTTTACAAAGCTTCATATGGAATCAGGAATGGCGGCAGTCCTTGACAGTCCTTGCAGTTGTCTGCTGTAGGCCCATTCCTAGGTGTTAACTTTGGGCTATTAAAAAAATGACAAGTAACTTCAGCCCATGGCAATACTTGAGCACAGAAATGTCAACTGACACTCTAGTGCAGTTCCAATGAAAGACTGTTCCATGATCAGTGGTGCTGTCTTGAAGGTAATACATTGAACTGAAACAACTACTGCAGTCTAAGGTGGATGTGAAAGACCCCGCAGCACAAATTCAAAGGGAAAGGAAGTTATTGCTGGTGTGTTGGCCAGTATTTATTCCTCAATCACAAATAAACATTATCTGGTCAATATCACATTACTGTTTGTGTAGCTTGAAGGCTTTGTCTATTACAACAGTAACCACACATTCCAAAAAGCTAAATTGGCTATAAAGTACTTTTGCAGTGTTGGTTGAGAAAGGTGTTATATAAGTATAACATTCCTTTGTCTACCTCCTTCCCTCTGTCTCTACCCTCCTCCTTTTCCTTCCTCACATTTTTCCCTTCCCCTCCTTGTCTATCCTTTCCTTTGTTATGATCCCAGGTGATTTGTTAGTGATGGAACGTGAGGACTGCAGATGCTGGAGATCAGAGTCAAGAGTGTGGTGCTGAAAAAGCACAACAGGTCAGGCAGCATCCGAGGAGCAGGAGAATCGACGTTTCAGGTAGAAGCCCTTCATCAGGAAGTCCTTCATTTCTGATGAAGGGCTTATGCCCGAAACATCGATTCTCCTGCTCCTCGGATGCTGCCTGACCTGCTATGCTTTTCCACCACCACACTCTCGACTCAGATGTTGTTACTGGACAAGTTCAGATCCCAGGCAGAAATCTGGCTTGATAGATCAAATTGTGTTGTTATTTTTGGTTTTAATGAAGTGCTCTCTCACTGCAATTTTACAGGTTTGGCTTTAACAATAAAGTTGATTACACAAAATGAATGAAGATAATGAAGACATGAACCATGGCTGACAGGAGAAATTGTACGACTAGCCAAGAGGAAAAGGAAAACATACATATGGTCTAGGCAGCTAAGAACAGAACAGGCCCTGGAAGAATATCTGAAGAGTAGGGCAAGTCTTAAACGAGTTATCAAGTGGGCTAAAAGGGGTCATGAAATAGCTTTAGCGAGCAGAATTAAGGAGAATCCCAAAGCATTTTATTCTTATATAAGAAGCAAGCGGGTAACTAGAGAAAGGATTGGTCCACTAAAGGATAACGAAGGAAGGCTGTGTGTCGAACCTGAGAGAATGGGTGAGATTCTGAATGATTACTTTGAATCAGTGTTCACTGAGGAGAGGAACATGATGAATGTTGAGATTAGAGGGAGACGTTTGATTAGTCTGGGTCACGTTGACATAAGTAGGGAAGATGTGTTGGGTGTGCTAGAGGTTATTAAGGTGGACAAATCCCCAGGACCGGATGGGATCTATCCCAGGTTGCTGAGGGAGGCAAGAGAGGAAATAGCTGGGGTCCTGACAGATACCTTTGTGGCATCCTTAAATACAGGTGAGGTGCCGGAGGACTGGAAGGTTGCTCATGTTGTGCCCCTGTACAAGAAGGGTAGTAGGGATATTCCTGGTAACTACAGACCAGTGAGCCTGATATTGGAGGTGGGAAAGTTGCTGGAGAAGGGACTGAGGGATAGGATCTATTTATATTTAGAAAAGAATGGGCTTATCAGTGATAGGCAACATGGTTTTGTGCAGGGGAGATCGTACCTTATCAACTTAATAGAGTTCTTCGTGGAAGTGACCAAGTTGATAGATGAAGGAAGGGCCGTTGATGTCATATACATGGAGTTTAGTAAGGCGTTTGATAAGGTTCCCCATGGTAGACGAATGGTGAAAGTGAAGTCACATGGTGTGCAGGGTGTTCTAGTTAGGTGGATAAAGAACTGGTTGAGCAACAGGAGACAGAGAGTAGTAGTTGAAGGAAGTTTCTCGAAGTGGAGAAAGGTGACCAGTGGTGTTCCACAGGGGTCAGTATTGGGGCCACTGTTGTTTGTGATATACATAAATGATCTGGAAGAGGGCATGTTGGTATGATCAGCAAGTTTGCAGATGACACGAAGATTGGTGGCAGAAAGCATAAGGGACTGTCAGAGAATACAGGAGGATATAGATAGACTGGAGAGTTGTGCAGAAAAGTGGCAGATGGATTTCAATCCAGACAAATGTGAGGTGATGCATTTAGGCCAAGACTAATTCTCCAGCAAATTATACAATGAACAGAAGAGCCTTGGGAAAAGTTGATGGGCAGAGAGGTCTGGGAGTGCTGCACAGGTGGATAGGGTGGTCAGGAAGGCATATGGTATGCTTGCCTTTATTGGATGGGGTATTGAGTATAAGAGCTGGCAAGTCATGTTAACATTGTACAAGACATTCGTTCGGCTGCATTTAGTGTACAGTTGTGGTCGCCACATTACCAAAAGGATGTGGACGCTTTGGAGAGGGTGCAGAGAAATTTTACGAGGATGTTGCCTGGTATGGAAGGTGTTAGCTATGAAGAAAGGCTGAGTAGATTAGGTTTATTTTCATTAGATAAAAGGAGATTGAGGGAGGACCTGATTGAGGTTTATAAAATCATGAAGAGTATAGACAGGGTGGATAGAGACAAATTTTTTTCCCAGGGTGAACGATTCAATACCAAGAGGTCATGTTTTCAAGGTGAGAGGTGGAAAGTTTAAGGGGAATACATGTGGCAAGTACTTCACACAGAGGGTGGTGGGCATTTGAAATGTGTTGCCAGCAGAGGTGTTAGAGGCAGGCACGGTAGATTCATTTAAGATGCATCTGGATAAATGCATGAGTAGGTGGGGAGTAGAGGGATACAGATGCTTAGGAATTGCTCAACAGGTTTAGACAGTACAGTTGGATCGGCTCAGGCTTGGAGGGCTGAAGGGCCTGTTTCTGGGCTGTAAACTTTCTTTGTTCTATAAAATAGAATCAACCAAACTATTCACACATAACACCGGTTTAAAGATTTCAAAACACAGAGTAATTCCAAATGCACACTTTTATAATATTCACACCAGTGAGAATTCCCTTCTTTTTCACACCTATAATATTTCATTTAACTATAGCCTCAATTTCCCATCTTGAGAATCTGATAGCCTATTTTTTGAATCCTCATACTAATAGGATTAGACTTTCTCAGCTTCAAATAATCCTTTCAGGGTTTCAACCAAATATTTCTAGTCTGGGAATTTCAAATTAATTAACATTATTTTTCTTCAGAAGCAACTATTTTTCATACACAGCTTGTGCCAAAACCCTGAAACCAAAAGGGTTTTTGCCAAGTTGTGGGTGTTTCCCCTAAGTCAAAAAGAAATTTCAGAACCTTCTACCTGAAACCTAATACACACTCGTTTACACTGTTTGCTCATAAAACTCAATAATGAAAACAAAACTTTATTACTCTTTAGGATGTCTCTCTCTTCTACTTTTAAAAAAATCACCATGGCTACAGAAATATGTGCAAGTTAATCATTAAAGTCCTGCACAGACAGACCAAACCCACATGCCACTGGTTCAAAACCAAGTTCTAAAATAAATGACATTATATATAAATCATCACCTTACATCACACCTTTACTTCCTTTCATCCTCCCCTGCCCTCCATTTCCCTTTTCCTTCTCTCCAATCCTATTCCCTCTCTCCTATCCTTCCTTACCTCCCTCCTGTTACCTCTGTCCTTGCTTCTCAAAACTAAGTATGATGCTCCACTGGTGACACTTATACGGAAAACAATTAGATTAGATTAGATTAGATTAGATTACCTACAGTATGGAAATAGGCCCTTCGGCCCAATAAGTCCACACCGACCCTCCGAAGAGCAGCCCACCCAGATCCATTCCCCTACATTTACCCCTGACTAATGTACCTAACACTATGGACAATTTAGCGTAGCTAATTCACCTAACCTGCACATCTTTGGGTTTAATAGGGCTCAGGGCCTAGCTTTGGCCCAGGCTTAGGTCTCTTTGCTAAGGCCATTGATTCCACCCCTGAAAGTGGGTGAAACTAATTTCTATCCTAATATATTAAGTTTCTCCTCTCCTCTGCGATATGTCCTAATAAAATATATCACTTCATCTTGTGTTTTAGAGAAAAGCACACAAAGTCGATATTGTTTTGTTAGAATGTTGTAATGGAGATTTCAAATGTGTCACCCTCTGGTTGAGAGGCTAGTGCAATTGCGCAGATATTTCACTAGTGCTCATCAAAGGTAATAATCGTTCAACCTTGTTTAAAATAAACCAAAAACTGGCGCTGCTTATACTCAATTGTGTGATGATTAGACCAGTAGTTAGTAGCATCATTATGCTCATTTTATGTATTATTTGACTAAATTTCAGATTGATGTTGATTTTTAATAGCTAAAGGTTTTCTAGCCCACAGATAGAGTATACAGCTGAAAACAGGTGTTAGATATTTGACATATATTTGATAATTATATTGCTACCTGTACCTTTCATAATAATTTAATCCACATTTGATCATTTGTCCAAACGTGAAGTTGTACATTCCTTGTTTAGACCATGTGACAGAGTGCATTTCCTTCCAGGTTAGTCCAGGGGTCATTTTCAGTTTGATAAAGGTAATTGCATGCAGTAAAAGATTGCAAGAACGACAGATTCTAGAAGGCAGAAACAAAAACAGAAATTGCTGAAAAATTCAGCAGGTCTGCTCGCATCTGTGGAGAGAAAGCAGAGTTACCATTTTGGATCCAGTGATCCTTCCTCAGAACTGATGGTAGCTCAGAAAAAGTTTTTTTTTATGCAGAAGATAGTGTAGGGGGAAGGGGAAAAGGAATAAACAATAGGTGAAGATAGAGTCCAAAGAGAGAGAACAGTTGGATAGACTAAGGAGTGGACAACAGTCAGCCTAGGAGAATGAATGGCTGTTAATGGAGATTGTTAATGTCTAACAATGGGTAGTGTGTAATAGCAGCCCATGTGATGATAAGGGCTGGTGTGTAGGGGTTGGGTGAGGACATGGGAGAAAGTTAGCTGGTTCTGTGACATAGCTGCAATTGGTTAAAAAATGAACTTAAGTCCGTAATCAATGCATTCATTTCATGTATTATAACTTGAAAATGTCCCTTATAATCAGACTGGCATATAAGTAGAGCTCTGAGCAGTGTTCCCCTAATCATCTTCTGTGTGGACCTCAGAGGTTGCTGTGCGACAGCGACCTTTGGAATGGGAAGTCAGTGCTGTGTTCCATATCGGCACACTGATCACTGTCAAACAGAGCGTCCGAGCGGCTGTACCAACCCTGAGGTAACAGTGGTCACAAGCAAATGATCGATCCATTTGTATTTAGGGATATTAGTAAATTTGCCACCAATCCACAGTGATTGGTTTCTCCAGTCAAAGGTTATATCTGCACTGACTGAATACTGAATTACTCTACAAAAACCCTTTCATTTTTGCTGACCTAGAGGATGTGCCCCCATCACTTTTAAATGTGTACAATACCAGATTAAGTCCAGTATTTCCAAAACAGTATGTTCTCTATTTTGTCAAATGCTTCATTTGAGGTGCTGAATCACATGTTGTGTGATTTTGGGGAAGAGTAAAGACTTATATTTGTATTGCACGCTTCATGACCTCAGGATGTACCTCAGTGTTTTACAGCCAGATCAGTACATTTGATTTCTAGTCACTGTTGAAATTTAGAAAACTCAATTACAAATTTACACACAGCAAGATCCAACAAACTGCATTGGACTATGGCAAGATATTCTGCTAACGGATTTTTAAAGAATGGCCAAATGTTGCCCTTAACAAGATTGTATTATACATCCATTAAACTAGATATATGAGAGGCATACATAGGCAGAGAATCTGTTTTTACAGAAGGGAAAGAATCCTACAGTAAGTGGGAGAGTCAGTTTTTGACTTTGTATTTTGTGCAATGAAATTATAAAGAGTATTTAAGAACTAGAATGACAGTCTTTGAATGTACAATCCATCCATGAAATTTCCTTCTCCTTCAGGTAGTGCTGAGATCTGATGTAGCTTTAGCATTACAATACCACCTTGCAAACTTGAATTATAAATTTTTATATGTGTTGAAATTAAATATTATGTTCCAGGGAAAATTGATGCACCAGAAATTCTTAACTTACATGGCTTTCCCTCTAAGTGAACACCGTTTATGTTAACTAGTTTGTCTCAACATTGTAGACACAGTAGGAGTCTTGATTTGAGTATGTACACAGTTATAAAATTCCTATGCTGGAATCTGCAATTTTGAAATGATTATAGCATGGCTAATTTTTAAGATGTTGCACATATATAAACACTTGAATTGGCGGTGAATGTTACTGTTTGTCTTAAATTCTGCACGTAATTTTATTTTACAACCAGGAACCAACAGAAGAAAAGAACATCAATGCTCGAAGTGGCCACCTCATTGTCTGTATCCTCCCTATAAGCAGAATGTCACCTGATCCTTTTCTGTCCAGCAGGTAGTAGCAGTGAAGAGGAAGAAGAGGAGGATGCAAGTGATTTTGTCACGGTGGAGTTTGATGATGGTGACGTGGGGCGAATTTCTCTGTCAAATATCCGTCTCCTCCCTCCAGATTATAAAATCCAGTGTGAGTAATGGTGTCATACTGTCATTTGATCGTAGAATGTTGACATACAATTTATATCTTTGAACTTGGAAAATCTCCCAAACATCTAACTCTGAAGGCAATGTTTTGTAAATTGGAAATGTATATTATTATTTCACAAATCTAGCCCAAGGACAGCTGAGAATTATTTGGGTGCTTTGTAAAAATATTATTTTATACTGCAAGTCACATTAACATTAAGATTAAGACTAAATCAACACATTAAAGACATGTCACTATGCAAGTTATTCCCACCTCCTTGGCAGTGTTAACCTTTCCTCTCAGAGATAGTTCACAGGCGGCAGCCACACTTTGATTCCTTGCCCAGCAACCAATTTTCATGTATAAGCTACAGCAGTCAACGCTGACTGGCTATGTCAGCACAGCAGAGCATCACCCATTTCTTCACTCAGAACCCAAACATGTGCAGAGCCAGAAATGAGCTCAGACCACTAGCTAGGAACAGGAACTGATATCTCTCCTCTAGTTCAAGGAGCAATGATAATTTCAGAACAACTACCATCATCCAGGCTGAGGTAAGTGAGTCAGAACATACCACAAGTTGCATTGTATCTGAGGCCTCCCCAAGCTATGTGGCTCAGTGATTTGTTCCATCACTCAATCATTATGCTAGCCTTTAGAGTCATAGAGATGTACAGCATGGAAACAGACCTTTCAGTCCAATCCGTCTATACCGACCAGATATCCCAACCCAATCTAGTCCTTTACTATATCTTTGAAAGACACCCAAGTATACTTTGTAGACCATAATGTAGATACTAGCAGTGAATGAGTGACTCTCTGAGAAGAGTAAGGAGCCATAATTCATTAATACCCACAAGCATGTGTATGAGTTTTATGTCTTATTCGACTGAGCAAATGATTACCGTATCCCACTCTCCAGTGACGTAATTATTCCTGCTTGTCAAAATATTGATAAAAAAGCTGTTAATAGAAGGATATAAAAATCTATCATGTACTTCTAAGCTGTTGAAATCATGTTTGCTTAGTACAGCAATAATATTAAAATATTATAATAATGTATACTAGTTAATAAAGTTGATAAATAATCCTCTTCTTTCTAATCTGAACGTGAATTTCTTTTTGAGTTTTGTCTACCCCAACTCCCTTCCTCCTCCAACACATTAGTTCCTTGCTGGACTAGGGTTTCATGGGTCCTGGGCATCCATGTAGTTGGTGACCAAGTAGCAGTCTAAGCCATGCATATCAGCTTGATATCCATCATTACAAAGCCTAGTGCTGTCCTTATGGTTAGATTATCAAGCGGGGTACAATAGATGATGATTTGGACCAAGAAACATGGCTGATTTCCCCCGAGACTCCAAGGAAGCCTGAGGCCAATTTCCATGGTGATCCCTTCCCATTGGCAGCATGGATCAGCTTTTGAATCTGAATAGCTCCGTTTGTGGATATGGGTCTGAAATGTTGTCAGTTTGGACATTTAACGTAGTATTCCAGGTTAGTGTGGGTACTAGACTAAATTGGGTTGCTTAGATTTTTTAAGTATTGGATTTCCAAGGTTGTTTAGGTAGTAATGTGATTAAGGTACTGGATTTCCAAAAAAATATACTAGGCTTATTTAAACAAATACATCAGATTTATGCATAAGACAGAACTTGTACAGTGATTTATGTTTAGATTGAAGAAGAACACTACATTAAACTCCAATGATCTTGAATTTAAGTTTCCATAGTTAGGCAGAAGACTTGAAGTATTAAAAGCAACGTGTCAAAAAAAACCAACTTGTTGATGTTTATCTTCCATGT
The DNA here is from genome assembly GCF_037043375.1 of Chiloscyllium plagiosum. NCBI lineage: Eukaryota > Metazoa > Chordata > Chondrichthyes > Orectolobiformes > Hemiscylliidae > Chiloscyllium > Chiloscyllium plagiosum. Next base: position 37,626,895 of record NW_028270163.1, read on the forward strand.
ACAGGTACAGAGCCTTCCCCTGCACTGCTGGTATCTAATGGGAGACTCCGGGTTAGGAAGTTGCCCAGTGAGAAGCGAGAAATTGCAGAAAGCAGCCAGAATCACACATTGAATGGGAAAAATTCTTCAGAATTAAGCAAAAACTGTGGCAAGAAGACTTCAGTAAAAGGGAAAGCTGGTGAGTTTATCTTTACTCAGCATGAATCTAATTGTAACACTGCAAATTAAAGTTATGTTTGCAGACACCCAGGATCAAGCAGAGTAACAGCAGTATTTCCTGTAGAGATATTTAAACAAAGAATGACAAATACCTAATAATGAAAGAAAAGAGTACATCAGGTAAGAAAAATAGTGTTGAACAAAGTAGCAATTTTATTTTAATTTTTAAAAATCAGTTTAATATTGCACATATGCGTAGATATGTGCAGTTAGAAACAATTGGCAATGATTATGTACAATCAGCACTATTGTCAGATCCAGGGAGTCAGCAGACACATTGATAATTTAATGCTGCAGCAATACCACAATATTTTCAAGAGGGGTGAGTTCTTTCCATTTTCCTTATTTGTGTAATTTATCGATACTGTGGGTTGTGAGGAACCTGGATTGTCAGCACAATTTCTTCATTAATTGCCACAAACAGAAAGAATCTCTTCTTAACAAAACATTCTGACCCTTGATTTGCTGCAGTGGGGTTTTGAAAATTGTTTTACAAAGTGTGAAATTTGTGGACAAACTCTGAAGTTCATTGAGAACAGATCAATGAATTTATTTTCATCAAGGAAATTGCATCAGTACGCATGGCAAGAGATTCTCTGTATCAAACATCCAGTAGATATGGGTCCTATGCAACAGAGGATCAGTTGGTATTATTGATGTTGAAAGGAAACTGAAAGACAAAGTTCAAATACCATATATGCTCATGTATAAGTTGAATTTATGAGACCAGTCTTTTTAGGCAAAAGTAATAAAGAAAATAATAAAAGCACAATACTGTAGATAGTGGAGATCTGAAATAAAAACAGAGAATGCTAGAGAAATGCAGCAGGTCTGGCAGTATCTGGAGAGTGACTGTTTTGAGTCTGATATGGCCCTCCTTCCAAATTGTTGAAAAGTTTTCAAGGGGTTCACATATTTTTGACTTTGACATAATAATGGTTGTTGTTTTGAAAACAGTAAAAAGTAGTAATACAAAATAATTCATAATAATTTTTACTCATAAACAGATCACTTTAATAACTTGGCTAAATAAAACAAAATATAAATATAGAAACATTTTGAGCATTTATTTACCAGCATCCATCTTCATTTATTTATACATTAACAATGAAATCAAAACATCAATGTCTTCAGAATTATACTTTGCTTCTGAACTTTTCAGGTTTTGATCCATAAAAGACTAACAGCGACTCGCACTATGCATAAGAAAATTACAAGGTGTTAGGCCAAAAATATAATAGGGGTATTTTACACAAGATCAACTCTTACACATGTGTATATGCAATTTTCTGCACTAATGCAAGTGAGAAATATTACCATAAAGTACTTTCTCATTTATGGCATAAGGAGTCAGATGAAGCAACTCTAAGACAAACGTAGCCTGCTCAGATGCAGAATAAAGAGCCCGCTACCTTAGCAGAAGATTTTGTTTCACTACATCTGTATGGGATTGCCAAATTACGAACAGGGGTGTGCTGCAGGCCATTCACCTTTAGAAACTAGACTGAAGCATTTTGTGTAAGACTCTTACAACAGTCAGAGGAGATTTTCATCTCATCCTTCTAGCCCGGATTTGAACTCAGCTGCCTAAGGTAAAACACCTGTATTTAATCTATTGCGCCACCCAATCCTCTGGAAGAGAAAATTTGATAGTAGCTAAAATGTAACCAAATCCTTCTCATAGTTACCTACGTTTGTTCAAAAGCTTGGATACATTTTGAAGCACAATCACACTTTCCTGTTAACATTTAAGTTCTGCTACCAGTTAAGGTGATAATATTATGATATGTATTACTTACTTATTATCACAGAATCACAGTATCAGAAAATCAAACATAGATAAATTACTAAGTTCAAAGTAGTTCAGAAGAAAAAAGTTGCCACTTCTATGCATTGAGCAACACATGAGTTTGGCTATTGGATGAATTTTGTAAAGTTATTACAGTGCCAGCACAAGTCAGATTACAACGGAACTAGTACGTAAACAAAGAGCTGGTAATGTGCTGGGGTTTCTACATTGGAGTGGGATCAAATCGGACAACAGACCTGACAAAATCATTGTGGGGAAGGAAGTAACAAATCTTCTTCTGGCAGTGTGCATGATTCACTTCATTGCATTGGCCAGGATAGCAGATAGTGTTCAGTTTATGCAGACAGCTCTGCAAAGCTTCACTTTGACTCTGTGTATACAGCAAGGCTTTTTCATCAGTCAAGCAATTGCAATAAATGTAAATTAAGTCAAGGTTGCAAGAGGAAGTTGGCTTGAATGTACAACAGAAGGGAATAGCCACTCCTACACTCACTTCTTCACGCCAAAGTAGCTAAGAGCAACAAACAGGCAAAAACAGTAGTGCCTGTAAAAAAAGCCATGAAAGAATGGTGCAATATTAAATGCACTTTCAGTTTTCACATAGGAAAGCAAATTTAATTGAATGGTTAAAGGGATCTTATACTTTTAAATGTGGCATTCAATTGGCAAAGGTGCTGTTATACATGAAGAATAGTTCCCACTGTTGTCCATCAATTGATGTGGGCTCGCAATGGCCTTCAATAAATGATGTTGGACAATAGAATAGCAACGCTTTTACAATGACATCACAAAAACAGACAGTTGCAACTCACAGCTGTGCTCAGTATGTGCATAGTAACACAATGTTAAGTCCCATGATAATTGTTTAGTACTTCCCTCCCATTGTGATTCATGCAAAGCAGGCAAGTCCTACCCTGTTCCAGGATATGCCCCCATTAAATTTTTTTCTCTCACTTTGCCAAGCAGAGCACAGAATAAGAATTAAAGCTAACAAATCGGGTTTATTTGCAGTACAAACAAAACAGTTTCTTCACTTTCTTTCCAGAACAGACACAGGCTGTACTGCCAGTTATTGAAAGACACACAATGCTACACTTCTTTGCACGAATGACTCCTTATGATCTGATGTAGGCTGCCCAGGCCCAGATTTTAACTCTAAACCAATTGTTGGCAGGAGTGCCATTAGAAACTCACCCATAGTTTTGGAAATGAAGCTTAGAGTGTTTTAACTCCTGCCATTGACTGGTGGAGGTGCTGGGAACAGAGCAAGGTTGAGTGAGCCCATCAACTAATCCACCTGGCAACATGAGACGAGTATTGGGATCAGTGCAGGGCCATAACAACAGGGCGGGGATGATCTGTATGAGGAGAATCATTAGGTGGTAAACTTGAGTCCTGGAAAAGTGATCCTATTCATCCAGGCACAACAAGGAAATAATATTTAAAATTCTTTTAAAATATTTTTGGGCCCCTTCTAACTCAATCCAGGATATTCCAGAGAAAACCTCTTCTCACTACTGCCCTCCTGACACGGGTACCAGCCACACAAATTAAAGTCCCAATACCATCACTAAGAGCTGGATGCACATGGGCTAAAGAAGGATCCCACCAACATCAGTAGAGTGCCCTTGTTGTCTAATCAGGAGAGCAGTTGATATTTTTAACTTTGTCAGCTCCAGGCTTTTGGTAAATACCATTGGCAATTTTAACTGTTCAGTCACCAAGTTAATCCTCAAAAGAATTGTGCAGTTGTCTTTAACTTCTTACTCAGCCCCATAATTGTTCGCATGTAGTTTTACTATATATTTAAACATTTTGACAAGTTCTCACTCCTGTATTGTGACTTACCATGAAAAGAATATCAGTACTCATCAGGTTCCCATTGTCCTTCTCACATGTCCGTGTGCCAAACAGTGTCACAGAATCACCACTTCACTATGGCTTTTGCATAACAAACGTAGCTCTGTCACAGTTTACATGTCTCAAATAGAGTAATTTTGTTATTAAATAGTTAAAATATTTACTCCCAATTGGTTTGTTTGAACTAGTATCAACTTCAGTCTGAAGACGTTGGGAAGCAGTTGCGTTAGTTTTTGTAACTGTCTCTATCATTTCCGGTTAGGAAGGCGTGGTTTCCAAACTCTGGAACCATCAGCTTAGATTTACCTCTCCCTATTTTAAATCCACCCCCAAATCTTGCAATTGATCCTCTCTTCTCAACTGTTTGTCCTAGACCAGGAGGAAAGTTAGATCGAGGAAACCCGTCATAGGGTCATACAGTATTGAAACAGTCCCTTTGGTCTAACTAGTCCATGCCAACCATGTTCCCAAACTAAACTAATCTCACCTACCTAATCCCTCCACACCTTCCCTATTCATGTACTTCTCCAAATGTCTTTTAAGTGTTGTAACTGTACCTACATCCATGACTTTCTCTAGCAATTCATTCCACACATGAACCACTGTGTATAAAACAAAATTGCCACTCATGTCTTATGTAAAACTTTCTCCTCTCACCTTAAAAGTATGCCCCTAGTTTTGAACTTCCTCACTCTAGGGAGAAGATCCTTGTTATTACCCTTATCTGTGCCCCTCATGATTTTATAGAACAAAGAGACCCTAGAGTGCAGGTTCATAGCTCCTTGAAAGTGGAGTCGCAGGTAGATAGGATAGTGAAGAAGGCGTTTGGTATTCTTTCCTTTATTGGTCAGAGTATTGAGTACAGGAGTTGGGAGGTCATGTTGCGGCTGTACAGGACATTGGTTGGGCCACTGTTGGAATATTGCGTGCAATTCTGGTCTCCTTCCTATCGGAAAAATGTTGTGAAACTTGAAAGGGTTCAGAAAAGATGTACAAGGATGTTGCCAGGGTTGGAGGATTTGAGCTATAGGGAGAGGCTGAACAGGCTGGGGCTGTTTTCCCTGGAGCGTCAGAGGCTGAGGGGTGACCTTATAGAGGTTTACAGAATTATGAGGGGCAAGGATTGTGTAAATAGGCAAAGTCTTTTCCCTGGGGTTGGGGAGTTCAGAACTAGAGGGCATAGATTTAAGGTGAGAGGGGAAAGATGTAAAAGAGACCTACAGGGCAAATGTTTCACACAGAGGGTGGTACGTGTATGGAATGAGCTGCCAGAGGAAGTGGTGGAGGCTGGTACAATTGCAACATTTAAGAGGCATTTGGATGGGTATATGAATAGGAAGGGTTTGGAGAGATATGGGCCGGGTGCTGCCAGGCGGGATTAGATTGGGTTGGGATATCTGGTCAGCATGGATGAGTTGGACCGAAGGGTCTGTTTCCATGCTGTACATCTTTATGACTCTATGACTATAACCACTTAACCTCCTCTGCTTCAGTCTCTCCAGTATATTTTTAGATCTCAAACACTCCATTGTGGAGAGCCTGTACAACTGCTGAGTTGTGCACTTGTCTTTTATTCATTCAAGGGACAGCATTTATTGCCCATCCCTAATTGCCCAGGGGTTAGTTAAGAGTCTGGAGTCTGGAGTCACATAACCCAGACCATGTAAGATGACAGTTTCCTTCCCTAAAAGACATTAGTAAACTAGATGGGTTTCCCCTGCAACAATCAATGGTGATTTCATCATTAAACTTTTAATTCCAGACTTTTTTTGAATTGAATTGAATCCCCACCATCTATCATGGCAGATTTGAACCCAGGTCCTCAGAACACTAACTGGATCTCTGGATTAATAGTGTAGTGATAGTCTGACGAAGTCGTCAACTCCTCTGTGTCATCATGTGGGCTACAAGTTGCTGATACAAACTGGAGGAATGGTTTAGGATCTTTTGACAGTATGAACCAAATGAGCATGAGTGAGTGAAAAGCATATTGATCTCACAAAAATAGGGCACACAGATTGAAGGATATATTTCATAATATTCATTTAGAACAATTGGGAATCAAGGCGTGTTATTTTCAGTTCTTTATTATGTCACTGTGAATGTAGAAGATTTAATTATGCTGTAATTTGTTTATTTCATGTCTGTGTTACATTTGGGGCTGAAACCCTTGAGTTAGTAAAGTGTCTCCTGATATATATTGACATGGGAAATCTTGCTTTGAAATAAGTTGTTTTGATTTAAAGAATGGTTTCCAGGAATATATCCATTCCTTAAAATGGAATATACCTGTATCCTGTTTATGCTTTCCACACATGTTGGAACCAAAACTGTGTACTTTGGTCTGAGGTTCAGACTGTAGTCGTTCAACAACAAAGAAGTAAAAAGTATTTGGGTTTTTTGTGTTCTAAAAGGTATATTTACTACATATGTAAACAATCACTGTCTTTGTTATGGATTTAACAGTAGATGTAAGGGTATCTGGACTTCACTGATAACTTGCTGCTTACAGCCATTAGAACCTGTATTGTATGAGCAACTACTCATTGGAAATCTTTTACCCTAAACTGTATCAAGTGTTAAAGGGACAGTTGTCTGTTTCTGACCAATAAACTGGTGAACTAGTTACCACCCTCTTAACAGGTGTTCAAACGAGCATTTCATAATATTAAATGCCTCACAATATTTTATACAAGTGATAAAAGCAACTCAGTGAAATGAAGCTTGTACATGCAAGGCCTATTTATCAGGGCTTAGCAGATCTATAAATAATTGCAGGAATTGTTTAGCATAAGGAACATGAATATTCAATAGTAACTTTTTACAAAACAGTTATCTATCTAGAGATTTCCACGACTGTCATTTATATAGAGGGATGATTGATTGCCTTGCAATAATATTATTTGATTCTCAATTGAAATTATACAAGAGTAATTGTTTGCTGTTTTCCTTTGCAAAAAGGTAAAGGAGTTTTGAATACCGAAGTTTCAACGTTGCTGAAAGCAGGGCACATGCTCAGTAAAAAGACAGATGTACTAATAAATTGGCCAGGGATCATCCAGACAAAGAAAAGGAATTCCAGTAAGAGTACGACTGCTTTAGAAAACCTGTTTCAATTGAATGGCAGCACAAAGAGAATGAAGGGTAAAGAACGGTTCCTTCCAGTGCAAGGCCTTCCTCCTCCAATTTTTAGTGGCGGCTTTGAAGTCGACTCTTTCAGCAGCATTGCCAACACCTTTGCTTCCTTTGGAAGCAGTTCAAGTCTTGCACCAAATCCTAAGGCCCTAAAGTACAGAAGAGTGGAAAAAATGGATGTATCAGTTCCAAAAGGTGGTAAAAGAAAAACAGGAGCAGAATATCTGGTTAAACTAGATCACGAAGGCGTGACATCTCCGAAAACAAAAAATGGAAAAGCCTTGCTCATGAGCGAGAAGGAATTTGGAGGAAAAATTGCTGCTGGCTACTCCCAGTTGAGCAAGGAGCGAAACAGAAGGATCGAACTTCTGAAAGGAAAGCATGCTCAACTTCAGAACCTTCCTATGAGCTTAGCAATGAATGAGTACGCTGGTCAGTCAGAGTTTGGCATGGATTGTGACACTGACAGCCATAGTTCGTACTCTTATGATGAGGAAGAAAATAGAAACTTGCAACAGAGTGTCACATCGAGATTTATGACTAGGCTGTCTGTCTCTTCATCATCTTCTGCATCGTCATCATCTTCAACATCTGGTTCTACCTCCACTTCCAGCTTGTGTTCATCGGACAATGACGATTCATCCTATAGCTCTGATGATGATTCTACAGTCTTGCTGCAGACTTGTATGACACACCCTGTGCCTGCAATGCTGACCCCGTCAGACCCACGACAAACAGAGCCAAAAATGTCGCCACCCTCCTTCTCAGTCAAGTCTGTGATGCCTGCGAATAAGATCAAATTAAAAAGACAGGAAGAATTCCGACTTCAAAAGGCCAAGGAGTTATCAAAGAGACAGAGATTACCATCAGTGGAAAATCGCCCGAAAATCTCCTCCTTTCTCCCAGCTCGACAGCTCTGGAAGTGGTCTGGGAAGCCAACTCAGGTAGATATCAGAGACTTATAATGCTGCTGATAATCGCTCCACTCCCGGTACAGTGATAGGTAAAGTAATCCCTGTGGATATGTGGAGCTGGACCTGAAATTTCCCTTTCAAGTCAATCTCCATGTTCCCTCCAGCCAGGAGAGCAACTGGCCAGGCAATTGATTGACAATATTGTTTTGAGATGGACCTATAGTCAAACATATTAAATATACTGAACTGTACAGAAAAAGGTTTTCCTTGTTTATGTGTGTTCATGGGATGTGCGTGTTGCTGGCTGTGCCAGCTTTTATTGCCTGTCCCTAACTGTCTTCCAGGGAAAGTTGGTGATCTGCCTTCTTTAACTAAGGAGGTGGGAGGTAAGAAGTCTGTCCAAGAATCAGAGAATCATGCAATCAAACAGCATGGAAACAGGCCCTTTGGCCCACCACTTCAGGCCCACTATTAAACTTATGCCTCTGGTCTTAGTCACATCTGCCGTGGGGACAAAATTCTCACGATCTACCTTATCTATTCCTCTCAACACTTTGTATGCCTCAATCAGACTTGCCCTCAGGCTCTTTTGCTCCAGGGAAAACAAACCCAACCTATCCAGTCTCTTATCATAACTGTGACTTTGCATCCAAGGCAACATCCTGGTGAATATTCTGTGCACCCTCTCCTGTGCAAACATGCCCTTCCAATAGTGTGGTGACCAGCACTGCACACAGAATTCCATCTGTAGCCTAAATAATGTCTTATAAAGTTGTAACAACATTTCCTTTCTCCTGTATTCTACGTCCACATGCCTTCTTCACCACCCTGTCTACCTGTGCCAACACTTTCAGGAATCTATGGACTTGGACATCACAGTCCCTTTGTTCCTCAGTACTCTCTAGGGACCCACCATACATTGTGTATATTCTTTCCTTATTAGACCTCCCAAAATGCATCACCTCACACTTACCGGGATTAAACTACATCTGGCATTGCTCTGTCCAATTTACCAGCTGATCAATATCAGACTGTAGCCTAATATACCAGCTGATCAATATCAGCATGAAGCCTAATACCATCTTCTTCACTATCAACAGCATCACCAATTTTCATATTATCCTCAGACTTACTAGTTATCTTTTCTGCATTCAGATCCAGGTTGTTAATATACATAGCAAACAACAAGGCTCTCAGCACCAATCCCTGTGGTTCTCCACTGATCACAGGCTTCCTTTCACAAACATACCCCTCCACCATCGCACTTTGCTTCCTACTTTCAAGCCAATTTTTGAATCCAGTTTGCCAAGTTGCCTTGGATCCCATGAGCTCTTACCTTTTGGACCAGCCTCCCATGTGGGACCTTGTCAAAGGTCTTATTGATGTCCATTTAAACCATATCAACTGTACTACCCCTCATCAATATATATAGTCACCTTTTCAAAAGCTCAATTAAAGTAGTCAGCCAGGATCTCCCTCTAAAAAATCCATGCTGACTATCCCTGATCAATCCATACCTTTCATCCTGTCTCTCAGAATATTTTCCATTTATTTCCTGGTCTCTGACATGAGACTAACTGGCTTATCCCTGCTGTCTTTCTTAAACAAAAAAAAACACATTAGCTATCCATCAGTCACTGGCACTTCACCTGTGGCCAGTGAATACATTTGTCAGGACCACAGCAATCTCTTCCCTTGCTTCCTATAGCAGCCTGGGACACATCTCATCTGGATCTGGGGATTTGTGCACCTTTATGCCCTCTAAAACACCTAACACCAGGTTCTTATTAATCCTAACAAGTTTTAAAACTTACCATCCCAACTGAAATCCCTGGCTATGATGTACTTCTTCTCTGTGAAGACAATTGAGAAACGTTCATTTAAGACCTCACCCACATCTGGCTCCATACACAGGTTGCCCTTTCGGTCTCTTAATAGGTCCTGCTGTTTTGCTGGTAATCATCTTATTCTTAATATACTTATAAAAAGCCAAGAAGCAGGATGAGAATTTCAAAATGAAGACAATGCCTGGCCAAGACACTGTGTAGGTCAGCAAACACAGCAATGGGCACGAGGGTGACAGGGGAATGGGACTTAGTGTGTGTTAAGATACAGATAACAGTGTTTTCGATAGCATCAAGTTTAAGGAGAGTAGATTAGCCAGGAATGCATTGAAATAGTCAAGCCTAGACAGAATGAAAGCCTGAGTGAAGGTAGCTTTGAAAACAAATTAATTGATTGAAAGCTTTTTTACAAAGCAATAAAAAGGTGAAAAACAGCAGCCCAAATTACAACTCTCCCTGTTATCTTTCCAAGCGACGTCACTAGGACAGAAAACATAGTCATGGTTTGAAGCAGGAAGCTAGTTGACTCTTCCCTCAGTGGTCAAACTGCAAATTATCGTAAGGGGTGAAAATGAAGAACAAAGGAAAGGATGTACTGCAGGTGCTCAGCACTTGTGTGTGAGTTTAGCAAGGCAGTTGTCCTAACTCACTCTACAGATGCTGCCTGACTTGCTGAGTATTTCCAGCATTTCCAGTTTTAAAACGTTCTTAGCTTAGCCTGATTGTTTTCCACAGAGACGAGGGATGAAAGGCAAAGCAAAGAAACTTTACTATAAAGCCATTGTGAGAGGGAAGGAGACAATTTGTGTTGGCGATTGCGCAGTGTTCCTCTCTGTTGGACGCCCAAATCTTCCGTACATTGGCCGGATTGAAAGCATGTGGGAATCCTGGGGAAGCAACATGGTGGTTAAAGTGAAATGGTTTTATCACCCTGAGGAAACAAAATTGGGCAAAAAATGCAACGATGGCAAGGTGAGACCAATTACTGTAGCAACAGGCCACCGTGAGTGTTATTGTGACAATTGATTTTGTTTATAAGATCCAATATTAAAGACTCAAATCCATCATCTTAGTGTACTTCCTTTCTCAGTGTTACACACAATACTAATGCGGGTGCAAGTGGCAACATGCTGACACCTGAATGTAATATTATGATTTTCAAGTTAAGTAACTGTATAAGGAGAGATACACTTCTGCCTTTGTGCCATTGACTTAGGAGCTGTAACTAAATACTAAAGCCACAATATTTGGTTATCTTTGAGCCTTAACATGCTGGTTTTAAATTTAATTTCTTTTGTGTAGATATTGCTTTGTCCTTGTATTTGACTATTTAATAATATTAATGTAATAGTTTACTGGAACGTAAATCTCAGCACTCAGCTCTTGTTTTAATGAGTATTCCTCTTGCTGTTTCAGAAAGCACTGTACCAATCTTGTCACGAAGATGAAAACGATGTACAGACTATCTCCCATAAGTGTCAGGTGGTCAGTCTGGAGCACTATGAACAAATGATAAAAACCAAGAAGTACCAAGACAGCCAGGACCTTTACTATCTGGCAGGAACGTACGACCCTACAATAGGCAGAATCCTTAATGCAGATGGAGTGCCAAGTCTCTGTTAAAAACAAAATATATGAATTAATGTAAAGTCTGGATTTGCACCACACTAACAGGGATTGAGAAACCATTCTGATTTATTAAAAAAAACTAACTAACCCAATGAACTTTTCAAATGATGCAAGATGGACAGGATCTGGAAACTTGTTATCAATACCTTGAGGCTCACATGTAGTCCTGGAATCATTAGCAGTGATCTCTTAAGTGGTTTGCAAAATGGTTTTTTTTGGATACATAACAATTAAGCAGCATGGTTTTTGGATGCAAAAGAACTAAGCCTTTCTGGGGATCAGTAATACTGGATTTACCAAAGTGGAACACTTAGGGCATCAAGTAGGCTGGAATTTCAATGCATGACTTCAAGGCATCACTGGGTCGACCAGGCTGAATTTGCACACGAGAGCCTCAAACAATGGGGAAGCAAGGTTTTAGAGGTGAGCGCTGGGCCTCAAAGAATCAATGAAGCTGGAATGGACGCATGGGAACTGGACCTTGATGAGAGCAGGTTTCAACCATGGGTCAGACAGCATGGAATTTATTTCAGTGTGTGAGTGGACGTGTGCGTGCGTGCGCAAGTGTGTATGTGTGCGGGCGAATGTGTATGTAGATTGGAGAAAGAAGAAAAATGAGCATCATACAAGCCATACACTCCCAGTACCTCTGTCTGCTTTCGACTTTGCAAAGCAGAATCAGGTCGAACATGTTTTTGTTGTTACTTTGTTTCCTGGAGAGTTTTGTAAAAACCCAGGATTTTTTTTTTAATGCAGTGCATTACTCAGCTCAGCTGAGGCTGCTTGTTAGCTGGAACTTCTGAAGAAAACAAAGAAAGGGAAAAAAAAGACTTGACTTTGAAGAAGACTGTTTTCTTACAAAGACAGTTTGTGGCATCATTCTGTCAGACTAATTCTAACCTCTTAACTGAACAGTAGTTGAGCGATTCACTCTGTGGATTAAATGTTCCCTTTTTTAAAAGTGATGGGTGGAGAGAATTATAATCCCTATTGCTGAATATTGTATAGAATTCTGCACACATTTAGGGAATGGTCAGCCATGTTTGTTCCCTCACTGTTGCACAGATGTTAAAGAGACAGTCTCCCTTTTAGTGGCTTATGCGGGCTGTGTATAAAAAGCTTCTAAGACTGATACAAAGAGCAATTCCACATGAAATAATGTGGTCAACACTTTGAAGAGAATCTTCTCGTAGCACACCTGTTACTTTCTGTCACCTGTAAACAATGGAAATATTACTATTAGAAGTGGAAGATAAGACTAAAACATACTAGTGGATTACAATAGAACTCTCAAGGCTAAGGCTGCATCTGTTTTGGTGAAATGACTCATAAGGCATTACAATTTTTCATAAACATCTATTTCATCTATCCAGTTTACAAAGATTTTTTGAAACTATAATTGGGAAGAAGTCCCACCTATGAGTCATTGAGAAGTTAAACTATAGAAAGTAAGCCATGTTGATTTTAAAAGTCAAAGTCTTTGGATTGCTGTAGTTGCTATTTTAAACAAGCATTATGGAAAGACAGCCAGAAGATCCTTTAAAACCACAGTGTTCCCTAATATATCACCCGTGGACCTATGGCTAGGGTTGTTCCAGCTTCTCTTTATGTTCTCCTTTACATCAGATGCCTCGGAGGTACCAGTAGACCTCCTTACTCATGGTGGAGATCATTGTCTCCTGAATTAAGATCTGAAGGTGGTTAGATTTCTAAAACATGTCAAAGTCGATCACAAACTCTTTTGACATAAATAAGCGAACTCATGTGGAACAGGGCTTTGGTGAGCTGTAAATCATTGCAATAGTTACAAATGCTAATCAAATATCAAAGTTCCCTATTTATCCATTTATGGTCCAAGTATAATAACTAAGAAACAGAAGGTGTAGTTGAGTGTGTGTAACCTTGGCTATTGTTATGCTACACATTTGTTATTTTTACTTGCTGCTTTATTCCATACCTGCAAGCCCACTACTGTCAAAAACAGTGACTTGAGGTTTACCTATTCCAGTTCTACCAAAGTGTGACTTTATGTCGATTCACTTTACGGGACATATAATCACATACATATTATATCAGGGAGCATAAAAGCAGAAAACTCTAAACTGGAAATCTGTACCAGAGGGTAACAGAAAGTTGAAAAACTAAATCTGAAATTTGAAACACGAATGTGCAGCAATATTGTTGTATTCCTAGCTGATGTTATATCCAACAATCCAGATCACAAACTCAAATTTGGCTTAATATGTTTTAATGAAAATCAAACGCACAATTCTGCAGATTCAGGTTTAACAATGAAAGAAATTTATTATACAAAATAAATTAAGATAAAATAGAATACAGTCATAATAATTAGAAACAATACAAGCTTAAAGAGTTTGAAACACAATAACAATACAATTCCATTAATCCTGAAAGCATTCTTTTACAGTACTCATGTGACAAAGAATACCCTTATCTTTCACATTCATAGGGCTTAATTTGATTGTGGCTTCAATTCCCTGTCTTGAACATCTGATTGCCTCTACCTGGATCCCTCATACAACAGAGCATAGATTTACACTAAAACAAAAGAGAAGGAACCGTTGGTGCTAAAACAGAAACAGAAATTGCTGGAAAAATTTAGTTCTGAAGAAGGGTCATTGGACCCAAAACATTAAGTCTGCTCTCTGTCCACAGATGCTGCCAGACCTGCTGAGTTCTTCCAGAAATTTCCATTTTTGGTTTTGAGCTTAGACTTCCTCAGCTTTAAATAACTTCTTCAATGTTGTAACTAGACATTTCTAATCTGTAGCATTAAAACATTACAATTGGTTACCTCAGTATAAGGAGTTTTGTTTTCATAGAATCATAGGGATTCTATGAACTATGAAGACAAAACTCCTGACACTTAGGTAACCTATTTCCTAACAGTTATAAACTATCTTCTTTCTTTAGCAGCAACTGTCTTACACATCTAGTTCTAGCCAAGACTTCTACAATACTGCCAAACTGAAAGTGAAATGCTTTTTATGGTGGTTTGTGTTTGTCCTCTCAGCTCAAAATATACTTCCATCTGAAAACCGAATGCACTGCACTCTTTTCTTTGTTCACTCATAAACTCTGCCATGGTAAACAAAAGCACATGACTCTCCAGAAAATTGGTCTATAAAAGTGTTTTAAAATACTTTCTAGAATTGGTGTTTTAGAATCACCTATAGGTTAACCCTTAAACCTGTTGAGATAGCCAGACCGAGACACTCATACCACAGACTCAAACTCTAAAATAAATGATACTAAAATAGAGATCAACCACACATTTTGCATCACAAAATGCAGCAGGCTAATTGGAACCTGAAAGAAAAAGAAGCAAATTTTTCAGGGGTCATGGTGTAATTGATCATTAGGATCTGATGAAGTCATCATCCCTTCATAAATTAACATTTTTTTCTTTCAAGTTGAGAGCAACTTGCAGCATTTTCTGTTTGTCAGTCCATTCCTGACCCAATTTTTATTGGACCTCCTCAGACTTTATAAGTACCAACATTTTGACTCTATACTGTGATGATTTCAAAATATTCCCACATCTTTCAGGAAAAAAAAGTCACAAACCCTCAATAATAAATAATACCCTGGTAATCAAGATAACTGTGACTTGTGGCTTCCTATGCTTGTTGTGATGTAATTGGCGATTGTCATATGCAATATGAAAACAGTGCTAACAGAAACGCTGCTTTTGAGTGGAAATGCTTTGCCAATTATAAGCTAAGGAGCTGTCTTAACTAGGTAAATAAGTAGTGATCCAAGAAACCTCACAAAATTCTTATGCCATTATTACTTGGAATGGAAGAAAGGACTTTTGAAAATCTGAGGCTTTTTTATTGGAGTGAAGTGAGCATTATTCTCACTGGCCCTGCAGTTGACTGTTCACTCTTGTGAAATAGAAAAATCGTTCACTCAGTAAATTAATATGTAATGGGTACTAGCTGTACCTACCATTCCAGAATTAATTCAATCATCACCTCATTCCAATAAACAGAACTGCTAATGTAAGCAGCTTCTTTTTAACAGTGAAGATGAGTTCAAGACGGTAGGGGGTAGGGACGGTTATTAACATGCAATAGAAGTGGGATATTCAGTATTTCTACAAGTCCTGATAATCCAGTCTTCTCCTGTCTCTATAGTTCCCAATACCATCCCAAATTCCCTCTCCTTCCACGTACTTCTTCAAACATTGAAGAATGCATGTAAGTGATGTCAACTGACTCACCTCCAAAAGGGGCAAGTTGAACAGTCTGTATTCAGACAGAGTGCCCCTCTGGTCTTTGGCATTTCCCCTGATGGGATTGGAACTTATCAGATGAGGAAGGGTGGAGAATCTATATACTACCACGCCATAGACCAGCAATTCAGAACACATGCACACTACATCACCTGACTGCCTGTCAAAGTGCTTGGATCAGTTTGATAATATATATTGTCAATTTGCCTTGACACAGCCTCAGATACTGGACTGAAGAACTATGGTAGAGATATAAAATGATATTTGCCTTATTAAGGCTGTGGTGATCTTACACACAGTGCCTGCACTGGCATTGATCACATTTTTACCCCAGTAGTTGTTGTTGTTAACATAGCCTTCTGATTGGTTTCAATAAATCTTCATAGGATTGGAAAAACAACTGAAGCGCACCAAATTGGAAATTAGGTTCATTTGTGTTGAAGTAACGCAAAGGGATCAAAAAGATATTTCACTGCTTTAAAATCCAAAGCACTTTGCAGCTGGTATTAAACACCATTGAGACAAACCTTCCACTAGCACGGTCAGAGCAGAACGATAAGTTTGTCTTTAAAATTAAAACAGAATACTAATTAGCACTTCAGCATTACGACCAATCGTAGAAGAAATGGCTCTCTAGGACAATCAGTGTAAGGAAATGGGTTCCCTTTAAAGCCCCTTCACCTGATGTAATTTATATTATAGTGTTAAAACTATGTGTCGCATTTCGTGTGAATTAACTGTTGTACTAATTCTTCTTGAAACTGCATTCAGGAAGTGTAAAGAAAAAGCTAAAGGTGTAAAGTTGGCCAATGTTAGAAAGTGAGTTCTTGTGGTAGGAGTTTGGAAAGTCCTACAATTCATCTTGTTAAACTGCAAGGGAGTGCTTGATTGATCTTTAATTAGCTGCAAGCAGGCAATCCTATGCCATTAAGATCAAGTAGGCATGGACTACTACTAAAAGAAACAATTTTGATACTGCACTGTCATCAACATCCATTGTAAAACTGGAAATAATTGTGTGAAACTTAGACTGCAAAGATCAGCACTGTCGTGATATCATACTGCCACAAATCCAATGCCTGGACTGCAACAATATTGTCAGCCTGTCATTAGGAACAAGAAATCTCCCATGCGGACATTTGTGTATATTTTGCAATATAGCATAATACCTTTCAAGAGAGGTCCTATAACATTTTGTTGATACTGGTTTAACCTTAGAAAGGTGCTAGCTATAGCCTTCATTTGGGCTGTTCGTTCTGACCACAATAAAAAACCTGCAGTATGTTAATAAAAGAGGAAATGACATCCTGTTTGAGATGTAGAGGTGGAACATTGGTTGGAAATGCTTAGCATATACTGTTTAATATTGTGATGTTTTCTCCCCCCTGTCATTTCCCACATGTGCTCTCACGGTGAGGTATGGCATTAGAATGTTTAAAAGGAACAGTTTGACTTGACTCTTGCTGTAGACTGGCACTACATTCGAGCTTGTTGGTAACCCTGCATAGTTACCACAAAAGGGACACTGTCTCAAGAAAAAAAAAATCACAACCACGGTTTACAAAAGGTGTTTAATAGTTTGAATTCATGTTGTTTGTTATTGCTTGGCATAGATCAATGTAGTATTTTGTTTTGAAACACTAATATGTTGTAAAAAAAAGTTTTTTATAGACAGCATATATTACTGTTGCATCTCAGTTCTTGGGGTTTTTTTTTTCTTAAACATTTTGGTATGGGCATCATGCAGAGTCAGATGTATGCCTCAACCTTTCAAATAGTACCATGCTACAGAAACTCAACCTAGCTTAGGCATGATCTTCCTTTTGTTTTGTGTAACATGGCTGCCCTCCAGAAGAATTATTTGAGTTTGCCTTTTTATATTATCAAAAATATATTTAAGATAAATTGCAGGATGCTTTTTTTTTGTAAGACTAATCTTTGGCATTTGAACTTTCACTTAGTGACCTTCCTGCATATAGACTGGTGCAGTGTGACATCACAATCGCATATCCTGTATTTTCAATAGGTCAACCTCATCAATCAACTGGGTGGTTTAGTGAAACATGGTGATCTGAAACTCCATAGCAACAGCTGAAAGATAAAGAGAACCAGATTCCCATGACGCTTCGGGCTCCTTTACATATACTGAATGAAGAACTTTTTTATACAAGAACGAATAACAGGAAGGTTTTTCTTTCAAGAAAAGCTGTATATTTTTCCTCAGCAAAATTATCATTGACCTGCTGTCTGAAAAGGTCAAAGGTCAGCTCAAGGGGGAACAAGGCAATTTTGTGAGAAATTTCAGATTTGTAAGTTAGATGTTCGTGCATTTTTGAAATGATGGTTGGGGCCTACAGGTGACTGGAGGAGAGATATACAAGGTCAGTTTCAAAAGTGTTCATTGCATAACGCTTAAAGTCACAACTTTTGAAACAATGTAATATATATCTATATATATGTATAAACAAGGTGGATTTTAATTTCCACTGTCATGTGAGCAGGTCTATATTGACTATCACTTGTGTGCAAGAATCTTTTACCTCTGCGTCACAGAATTTTCTGTTCCATTGTGTACTTCAAATGAGAAACTGAAGCAGTGCTAAACGGGACCTAACCTAGGGGACCCAATTCTATGTGAAAGGGATTGATTTGATTTGGGAAGGCCTAGTATTTAAGGTTAAAGAAGTGCAGAGTAGAGAAGAAAGGGAACATAACCTCCCATCCCCTGCATCGCCACCACCACCATATACACACACACAGTCTCCCTCACACACAGAGACACACACATAGTCTTTCTCTCTCTCACACAAAAACACAGACACACAAACACATACAAAAGGAGGTTCAGCTGTACTCCATCTGGTACGTTATGTGATGTCACCATTGGACCAATCTGCTAGGCGTTGTATTACCTATTTGTTCAGTCCAGTGACACAAGTGCAATACTTCCTCACTGATGGCTGAGGTTTCACTTTTTTTTTGCTTGTAAAGTGAGCTTCTGGGGACTGGAATTGTGATGCATCATGAGAAATAAATGGGCAAGTGAGACGCAGGCCCGTCTGAGACTTGCTGAATAGTGTTTTAATCCTACAAGTGGTTAGGAGAAGTTTTAAAAAAATTATACAATAAAAACTACAATATTACAGAGTTATTTACTAGATATTAAAATATTTTGAAACTGAAAACCCAGGAGAGCTTTTTTTTTAAGCTTGTTGATTTTTGTTTTTATTTTGTTTTCAGTTTTTGTTGAAATGGAAGGAACTGTTATTCTAAAAAAAAGTGTTTAAATGTAGTAAAAACCCTATTGTAAATGTGTAAAGTATGACTATGGTCTCAGTTTTTGTGTAAACACTAAAAAAAAAGTTTTATGGACACGATCTCTATGTAAAAGCATTTTAGTATTAAGATTTTTATAGATAACTTGGCTTCTGAATAAATATTTTAAAAAAAAAGGTCTGGCAAGTATGTGATTGTTTCAAGGTATTGCAGTAAATATTGTCTGCCCACGATTTGGAGGATACACCATTGTGCTAATGTGGAAACGTTTTCCTGGATTGTTTAGGCCTCATAAAATTCATCTCACTATGCAAGTTTGAGATTGCCTATTGTGCAGCGTTGGACACTGGACATACATACATACTTAACACCCATTTTTTTCTCAAGACTGTGCACTTAAAATGTTATTTGTTAAAGCAGACAAGAGTACTTAGTTCCTGAATATTGTGCTTAAAATATTAAACTGTGTAATGTGTTGTTTGTATATACGTGGTGTCTACCAGGAGGCAGAAAACCTTCCCTGTATAATTCACCTGCTCTATTTGAGAAAGGAAACACCAGTGTGTGGATACTACAGATAGGTCTGATTGAAAACAGATGATAGTTTTCAGTCTTGAAAATATACTTGCCCCCATTCCCCCCACCCACAATTTTCTGTCCCAACATCATTGCATGCTTGCTCTTGTGATTCATGGATTGGGGCGGCATGGTGGCTCAGTGGTTAGCACTGCAGCCTCTCAGCACTAGGGACCCGGGTTCAATTCCAGCCTGTCTGTGTGGAATTTGCACATTCTCCCTGTGTCTGCGTGGGTTTCCTCTGGGTGCTCCAGTTTCCTCCCACAGTCCCAAAGATGTGCAGGTTAGGTGAATTGGCCATGCTAAATTGCCTATAGTGTAAGGTGCATTAGTCAGAGGCAAATGGGTTTGGGTGGGTTACTCTTCGGAGGGTCGGTGTGGACTTGTTGGGCCGAACAGCCTGTTTCCACACTGTAGGGAATCTAATCATTATTCAATCTGTTGACTAGAAGGTTAGTATCCATGTGCTGGTCATGCCATTGAGTGAGAATGGCTTGATTTACCACTGAGGGCAATGTAACCAATCTACCAGTCATGCTCTCACTTGATACCCATGCCTGTGCCCTTCCTGTCAAGTAGTTAATTCGTGGGCGGCACGGTGGCACAGTGGTTAGCACTGCTGCCTCACAGCGCCTGAGACCCGGGTTCAATTCCCGCCTCAGACTGTGTGGAGTTTACACATTCTCCCCGTGTCTGCGTGGGTTTCCTCGGGTGCTCCGGTTTCCTCCCACAGTCCAAAGATGTGCAGGTCAGGTGAATTGACCATGTTAAATTGTCCATAGTGTTAGGTAATGGGTAAATGTAGGAGTATGGGTTGGTTGCGCTTCGGCGGGTCGGTGTGGACTTGTTGGGCCGAAGGGCCTGTTTCCACACTGTAATGTAATGTAATGTAATGTAATGTAATCTAGTGTTCAGGAGCACAAAGTTTCAAAAGAGTTAATAACTTTTCCCTCCACAAAATTAGTATTGACATGAATTCGACTGGGACAACACTACTATCATAGGGCAAGCCAGACAGAGAACAGCCAGGGAATTCCTAGAGGCATGGCATTCATCCACAAACTCCATCAACAAACACATTGACCTGGACCCAATATACCAACCACAACAGCGGACAGCTGAAACTGACAACCGGAAGCGGCAGGGACAGACCACTATAAACACCGGAGGAAACATCAAAGAAGCGCTTCACAGGAGGCGGGCAAGCACTGATGATGTCGCCTAGCCAGGGGACGAAACGTTTGCAACAAAAACTTCCAGCTCGACGAACAGAACCACAGCAACGAGCACCTGAGCTACAAATCTTCGCACAAACATTGACATGTTGACTGAGGTCATAAGTTAGCCGAAGGGAATAAGGTTAGGAACTACTGGCTGGCAACTGAGACGCTCATTCATCCTTTAAAACAGTAGTTTGGTGGGTACATTACAGCTGAGTGGCATAAATATCATAGAGCACTTCCATCGTCACCCACTAACCTCAGTTAATTCAGCAAATACTGACAATTGGACATGGACATTGTTTGCATGAGTTCAGGAGTAACTCGGTTAATCTATTATATTAATAAGAGTTTTGTTATCATTCCATCAGATAAACATGATCACCATAGAAACCAAAAAAAGGAGCAGGAGTAGGCCTGTTCCTCCATGCAATACAATCATGGCTGATCATCCACCTCAATCCCTATCCTCGCTTTTTTCCCATATCTTTTGATTCTTTTAACCCTAAAGCTATATTCAACTCAAAATTGAGAACACTCAATGTTTTGGCCTCAACCACTTTATGTGCTAGAGAATTCCACAGGGTCGCCACTCTCTGGCTGAAGAGATTTCTCCTCAGTCCTAAATGACCTGTCCCACTTGTTTAAAATGAGACCCCTGGTTATGGACTCTCAGGTCATCAGTAACATCTTTCCTGTGTTTATTCTGTGGTTTGTTATGTAATTGCTTTTCCTTTTGACTGATGAACCAACCAAAAATAAATCGAGTAAAATATAATTTAGAGTAATGTAAGGCCACACATTGAAAACAACAAATTTTAAGCTTCAATCATTCATAAAGCTTTATTTTTGATATGCCTTTTGCAATGAACAATACTGATAACTGGTAGCATAATTAAAGGCAGAATTAATTATGTAATGTCCATTCTTTCAGTAACAGCTATCAAATAGCATTTACATTGGCTTCAACATGATTAATCATTGCACCAATGTGTTTCTAAATGATCAGAATGTTGTTTGCATCTCAAATGGCATCTTCTATTGTCTTCTGTAAAATACCTGCTAACTCAAAACTTAAATAGCCATTATTCAGACCCTTCCATCCAGATTGTTTTGACACTGCCTGTTGGCAAAGGGAGCAAACACTTGTTTTAAAATTTTTTTTAATGTTGCATTTTTTTTTTAAAAAATAACTTTTTATTCAACTTTTTTGATAAAGATGCTGGTCATTCCTTCAGTATCTTTGTAGGCACAAGCTATCCTCTCCTGCTTCATTCCATTAGCCCTAACAGTATGACAGATAACATTTGTCTATGGAAACCAAGCTATGTGCTATTCTCCTCAGACAGCCAAATATACATTTTACAGTATGGAATATTGGAAAACAAGTGGAAATTATGTCTGTGTTTATTTCCTCTCTTGCTCAGCCAAGTTGTGGGAGCTGCTGGTGCAGTGGTACTGTCATTGAGCCTCTGATCTAGGCTACTGTTTTGTGTTAGAATCCCACAATGTCACATAATGAATTTTGAATCCAATTAATAAATCGGGGTTTAAAAGGTATTCTAACTATGGAACAATTGCTGTCATTAAAACAAAATCTAGCTCAATGCACCAAATGCTGTCACAGCCCTGTTCACTCTGCAAAGTTTTGGATACTAACATCTGGTGACTTGTTCCAGTTTCAGAGAGTTGTCCACAGACTAGTCAAGAAGCAGTCTGACCTTGTCTGTGTGGATGATCCTGTGAGCATGACCATGTTCCAGATGCTGCCATCACCAGCTCTGGGTATGTCCTCCCACTGATGGTACAGATACACAGTGGTGGTGGCACTTTCAGGGTGTCTGCGGATACCCCATTCAGAAGACAAATTACTTCTCTATTATTGTACGTCACGAGGAGCATTGAAGGTGACAAAGGCTCAATGTACTCTGTGTGAGGGACTCCAAAGTCCATTACCAAGAGTAACTTGGTGGTGCCATTACAGACTGATTTGGCTGATGCCAAGGGAAGAGCTGCTGAATGTGTTCGGTAGCAGATGGTTAGGCAACCAACAAAGGCTTTACCTGATCCTCAACAATCTAACTATACCAATTGCAATCTCTCCATGACAGTATCAGTAGGAGTGACCATCACACAGTCCTTGTGTGGAGGCAGGTTGTAACTTCACATTGTTGATAACCTCCACTGTAGCAGGCGGCACGGTGGCACAGTGGTTAGCACTGCTACCTCATAGCACCAGAGACCTGGGTTCAATTCCCACCTCAGGCGACTGACTGTGTGGAGTTTGCACATTCTCCCCGTGTTTGCGTGGGTTTCCTCCCACAGTCCAAAAATGTACAGGTTAGGTGAATTGGCCATGCTAAATTGCCCATAGTGTTGGGTGAATGTAGGTGAATGGGTCTGGGTGGGTTGTGCTTCGGTGGGTCAGTATGGACTTGTTGGGCCAAAGGGTCTGTTTCCACACTGTAAGTAATTTAATTTAATCTGTAAGTATTGTGTGATATTACCACAGTACTAAATGGGATAGATTTTGAGCAGACCAGCAACTCAATATTGGGCATCCATGAGGCACTGTGTTCCATCTGTAGCAGCAGAATTGTAATCAACTCCAAACTGTAATCTCATGGCCCAGCAAATCCCCCACTTTATCAATATGAGCATACCAGGGGATCAACCTAGTTCATCAAAGAGTCCAGGAAGGCGTACCATTTACAGCAGATGTACTAAAAAGCAAGTGTCAACCTAGTAAAGCTACAACACAGGGCTACTTACATGGGAAACAGTGTCAGCAACATGCAATAAACAGAACTTAGTGATCCCAAAAGCAACAGACTAAATAGAAGGTCTCCAGTCCTGTCACCTTCAGTTGTAAATAATTGTGGACAATTAATAAACTCACCAAGGAGGAGGCACTACAAACATCCTAACCCTCAATGTTGGGGCAGCACAGTATGTCAAGACAAAGGTCAAGCCTTGGAATTTACATGCATCTTCAACACTGAGTGAGTAATCCATTTTGGCCTCTTCCGAGGTCCCAGTATCATAGATGTCAGCCTTCAGTCAATCTGAATCACTCTACGTGATATCAAGAAACAGCTGAAGGCACTAAATACTGCAAAGGCTGTGGGTCATGACAACATTCCAGCAATAGTACAAGTGCAGGCTAAAGACTGGGAATACTCTGGTGAATAATTCACTAACGATAACCACATCCTGTGGATGAAGAAAATTAGAATCCTCAGTCGCTTCGGCTTGAGAAGTCAGGGTTCTCAACAGCAAAAGTAAGATTCAATTTTGCCCTCGAGTAAGTTTGAAGCAGTGATGTTCCAAACCTCTTCTCAAGGTTTTTTTTTGCCAGATTATTCACAACATGAAGACTCCTGCTCAAGCTTCCCCTCTGTAGTCCATGTGTTGCCAACCTCAGATGAAGGGATTGTGCCTACATAGAGTGAATATGTGCATCTTCAGGAGTGTCAGCCTCTTTTTCCTCAAGTGACACAAAGACCCAGATCATCACCAGCTTCTTCCCATCAAACATGGCACTTTCTACTTTCAGAGAGCAGAGTGTGTTCCATCCATACATTTGAAGGAGCTAGCTGGCCATTTCAGTCATCAACTGCCTCCACTGAAATGGAACAAACAAAAGCAGAAATTCCTGGGAAAACTTAGCAGATCTTGGAGAGTGGAAAGAAAACAGAGTTCACGTTTCGAGTCCAGTGACCCTTCTTCTCAAAATGTTAACTCTGCTTTTTATCCTAAAATGCTGCCAGAGACCTGTTGAGTTTCTCCAGCAATTTCTGTTTCTGTTGATTGCAGATCTCCAGCATCCCCAGTTCTTTGCTTTATTCCACTGAAGTGGGATTTCGGTAACTTCAGAGTCTTACAGCCCAATTGTGCAAATGAGACTTTGTAAAAACATGACTGAACTGTGTAGGTTATTTCAATAGCCAAGGTATATCTTTGGAAAGGTACGTTACCCCATGGATCTTTGCAGGAGGAAAGGTACCCTTTGGAATCAGGTGTCTTTTAGAATTATTAAAAATAGGCAAAAATGTGTATATCATGCATAATTGGAATTACAATGCAGTATTAACTTACGTACATGAGATGTAGGGTTGAATCTTACAATATTTTGGCTAAGTGTTAATTTCACTGAGTTTCGTGGAAGGTATCCTCCCAAACCTGGCTCATAAACCTCCTACCATGCCCCTATGATTCTCCTTTTATCTGATGCCAGCCTAATTTTTTCACCATATATCGTGGAATGACTGGTATCTCTGGCACAACTCCCTTCTTTAAACCATGGCCAACAATCTGGGCAAGGATTGGCAGTCCAGAATTGCCCTTCACCAGCAATGTGGTGATACAGCAGTCTTAAACACACACTGCTATGTCTGCTCATGACTGGTGTGCCAGAAAGTTCATCACACATATAATTCCACTTTCTTGCCCAAGTCTCTGTCTAATCACCAAGCCACGCAGCTAAGCTGTCCTTAGCTACAGGCCATTTCATGCTTTGTCTGGGTGATTGTAACTCTGTCCCCAGTGCCCACTGTAGACCAGTATATTATCGTTGTCCAGTGAGGGGTGGTGGATTTAAAGATATGGAAATATTTGGACAATTTCAATGATGAGCTTTTATTAATAATTGCCAAATGTGAACACACAAAAAAAGAATAGAGGCTTCAGTTTACCACCACGATGCAAACAAACTACTGGCATGATGACTAATGACTGTCTTATATCCACAATTGTCTAACATTCACTCAGTGTATTCATTGGAAGACTATTCTCATTTCTCCACTTTCTCAGCATCCAGCACATTGCCTCACTGCCTGCTCTAATTGTGCTGAGCATGGCACTCCAGGATGATGTAGTACACTCTGTCTGGACTATACTGGAGGGCATCCCAGAAAACTCCAAGTAGTGGAATCATATCTTCAACAGCCTTACTGTCTGCTCCATTATGGTGCTGGATGAAGCAAGGGCGTTATTATATCTGCTCCACATCAGTCAGGGGGCTACACAATAGTGACAATATCCATGGTTGCACTAGGTGGCCCATGTCCCCAATAACCTGCCTTGAAAAGCACCTGAACCCTCAAACTCACCAGGTACATGAGAGTGCTGCAGGATGTAGGAGCTGTGACAGCTGCCAGGGTGCTGGGCTCACATCTCTGGAAAGTGGTCACGGTGATCACAGCTCACCTGGACATTGAGTAAATGGAACCCCTCCCAATCGATGAATTCCACAGTGTAGTGATATGGCCCACTCAGTGCAGTGCGTGTACTGTCAATGGCACCTTGCTCCTGGGGGAGCCCAGTTACATTCCCAAATCTTACTGCCTCGCTGCAGCACTGACCTCATCATCAGGAAATGGGAATGAGCCGCTGGGGTCTCATACAGATGGCAACAGTGACTCTCCTGATGGATTCGTGAGAGCACGACTGAGAGATTCCATGCAGGTCACCTGTTGCTCCCTGGAAGAAGACAAACATATTGAAGTTGACATAGGTGTTAGCCTGACAGCTCCCAGGAGAGCACCCACCACCAACCCCCACTCCCCCCGCCCCACCATGGTACTAATGTTGTTGAAGCCATCCAGGATAATGCCTTATGCACCTTTCCAAATTCCACAGGACCATTATGTTAAAATCTGGTATGGTGAATTCGCTCATTTAGTAAACTCATGCAACTTTTGCTTTCCACACACACTCCTTCCTTTACCCCTAACATCTACTTCTGCCTTTATAGAATTACCAAATAAAACTAGGCCATTGGCCTGTCAAGTTGGTGGCAGCTCCCTGTGGGAGCAAACTGGCTTGTCCCTCTCCCTTGCCCTTTCCACATAGCATTGATTATATATGTTTTCACTTCAGGTCCATTCCAATCCAATCAATTCCCATGATTGCCTGCGTGGTCAGCCAGCACTGCCTCAGGATAAAGGCCCAGAGGAAAGTCCAAGCTCTGTGCAAGGCTAGAGATCATTAGATCCAATGACACTGGTCACTTCAGATGCAGCTCTGTGCAAGCCTGCCATTTATCAAAGAAAATTACTTTTTCACAGAAAGTGCTTCAGAATCCAATGAAGGGAGAGAGAGAAGTTATTTTGTCAGGAGAAAATTGCCAGTTTTGTTTGAAATAGATTGACCATTGTACAGTGGTATGTCGCTGCTGGCTGGCTAATTGGAAGCCCTTTCAGTAGAGAACGAGAAATGACTGTCATGAATGTCAGGACATTTTGTTAAAACATGTCCTTTGATATATGCAAGCAAGAGTAGAGAAGGTATATTTCATTTGGAGCACATTGAGACCACAAAATATCTTATAAGTAGACTTGTGGTGTAATTCAAGATTAGAGTAGTGCTGGAAAAGCACATCAGGTAAGGCAGCATCTGAGGAGCAGGAAAGTCGGCGTTTCAGGCAAAAGCCTTTCATCAGGAATCGTGGTATAATTAGCTGTACAGCAAAACTACTTATTTTCCAGAATTTTAAAGAATATGGTGAATTTGATCTGGGTCAATGTATTCTGCTGTACTGATTCCTAAGGGTTCTTTTTAGCTCTTTGCAAAGCAATAAACTGGAAACGTCACTTCGTACCATAAAGTCGAAAGTGTCATCTATAACATTGTTAATAGCTGGGAGTTGAATTACTGTGCGCCTCATTTTCAGATGACCAGATTATGGGCAATATTGTGTCCCTTGATCTCTGCTGGAAACCCTTTAGTTCCCCGTGTATCGAAATAATTTAAACCCAGTTCCATTGCCTGGGCAGTTATCTAATGGAGCAAGTTCCTCACCCAGTGGAGAACTTGGCAGAGTTTTTGCATCCCATTGCTTGCCAATGGCATAAAAAGAATGGAGTTCTGCAACAGAGGAGTGATCTGCTTTGCGAGATTATGGCACCAGACAGTCACTGTGACAATTATTCCAATTACTAAGAATGTTAACTGAGTGCAGCAAGAGATCAAAGAGTAGAAATCAGTTTGTGTGTAATCGAAACACTCAAAATTATGAGCTTGTGGCCATGTCACGTCCCTTCAAAATTCCCAATAGCCAAGAGCCCTAGAGGTATTTAAAAGTGGGAATGGAAGAGAGGGAGACATCTGAGCATGAAATTCTTAGCATGGCTGCACCTTTTAGGCTCCAAGACACCAGAAGATGACTATCCTTCTAAGCCAATAGAGCCATCCACAGAGCAGGCTCCCTCCACCGCACCTGCAGAAGTCAGGACAGCACTTTGATGTAATGGAATCCAGAGGAAGAAGTCATTCTGAAAGCACATTGGTGGCACGAATGAAATATCATTGTAAATAGCCTTTAAGGTTTGTAAATGTATGCTTGTATGCATTGTTAAAATGTCTGCTCACGTGTAGTTTTCACTCTCAGACCTGGTGATGTAATACCCATTGAGAGGTGAGCAGCCTCCATAGATGAATGAAGTTGCAATGGTCAAGGATTGCTCATCTCTCACAAGCAACTAATTCCTTGATGGCAGCTAATTTCAGATGTTAGAAATCCTTGAGGCAAGATGGTGGAGACTGTAGTCAAGGTGTTGCATTTTAATGTGAACAACTGAGGGCAAACTCAATGTGCAGGAATGTGCTAGCGCCTGCATTACATACACCAGTCCACACTTACATCTATCCTAGGTTAAAAATCGCACAACACCAGGTTATAGTCCAACAGGTTTAATTGGAAGCACACTAGCTTTCAGAGCGACGCTCCTTCATCAGGTGATAGTGGAGGGCTCAATCGTAACACAGAATTTATAGCAAAACTTTGCAGTGTGATGTAACTGAAATTATACATTGAAAAATTGATTGTTAAGCCTTTCATCTGTTAGAATACAATGATAGTTTCACTTCTTTCATGTGTAAATCACAAAACCTTTTTTTTAAAGTTGCATTCTCGGGTTAGCTGTTAACAATGGTGATAGCTAGACAATATGTTGAAGGTGTTAGCCCCCTGTGTTCTCTGTCTATGACCTGATGTTTAGATTGACTCTAATCTAAAAAGTGTGATAATAGAGTTTTACATAAATTCATGCAGTTTTTGAGCTCAGAGTTCTACATGAATGTATGCAGTTTTTGAGCAAGGTGCAATGTAACTCTGCAAGTACAAATTCACCCCACGAAATATATGTGTGCATGTGGGTCTTTGTCTATGTGTGTGTGTCTGTTTGGGGTGGGGGTTGTGAGTGTGAGAAAGTGTGTGTGTGCGTGTGTGTGTGTAGTGAGTGCAGAGTGTCTTAAGTCTGCGAAGGGGTGCATGTGTGAGTGTGGGAGTGTGTGTGTCTATAAGGGTGTGTGTGGGTGTTTGTGTGCGCATGTGTGTGCACCTGTGTCCATGTGTACGTGAGAGTGTGTGTATGTAGGAATATCTGTGTGTGTGTGTAGTGCAATGGTGATCACCTGTAATGTGACATGAACCCAAGGTCCCGGTTGAGGCCCTCCCTATGGGTTTCAAACTTAGCTATCAGCCTCTGCTCGGCCACTTTCCTCTGCTGCCTGTCCCGAAGTCAGGATGGTCACCCGAAGGTCCGAGGCTGAATGTCCTGCACCACTGAAGTGTTCCCCAACCGGGAGGGAACCCTCCTGTCTGTTGATTGTTGTGCGGTGCCCATTCATCTGTTGTCGTTGCCTTTGCTCAGTTTCCCCAATGTACCATGCCTCCAGGCATCCTTGCCTGCAACGTATAAGATAGACAACGTTGGCTGCCTCACATGAGTACCTGCCATGTACAAGGTGGGAGGTGTTCCCATGCGTAATAGTGGTATCTATGTCCACAATCTGACACGTCTTGCAGCGTCCACTGTGACACGGTTGTATGGAGTTGTCCTGAGAGTTGTCATGACTACATCTATCCTGTGAGTGAGAGGATGGAATCAGTGATGATTCCACATGTCTTGCCAGATCCAGGTCCATTCTATCTGTTGATTTTCCAAATGAGAGCTCTGCCATTCAAGATAGGGCGATGTAAAATGGGCATGTCCACCTCATAGCACGTACATATGTTAAAAGTCTCTGCACGAAGCGCTGCCACTCGCAGGTTCAATGCTGTTCAATAGGATACTCAAACATTTTAGGACAGGATTTGTCATGGAGATCCCTAGGATTCAGTACTGGGACCTTTACTTTCTTTGATCTGTATTAATGATGTGGATCTTGGTGTGCAGGAAGTAACTTCAAAGCTTGCAGATGACATGAGACTTGGAAGAATTGTAAATTATCAGGAGGACTGTGCGGGACTCCAATAGGACATTGATTAGCTGGTGGAGTGGACTGATAGGTGGTAGCTGAGATTCAATGCAGTGAAGTGTGAGGTGATGTACTTTGGTTGGAAGAATATTGAAAGACAATATTAAAATAGGGTGTAGGAGCAGAGGAAGCTGGTTGTTAATGTGCACAGATCATTAATGGTGGTAGGGTAGGTGGAGAGAACAGTTAATAAAGCATAAGATGGGGGATCCAAGATGGCGGCGACCCAGTAAGACTGAGTCTATAGTGCTCCTCCCAAGACTTGGGCACAGTGGGTCACCTACCCCCTACCAAGCTCACCAAATCATTTATAATAGTTTTGTAATTTAATTAGTTGTGTAATATTACATTTAAACAATTTAATCCTAAGTTAAAATGACTAAAGGGAAGGGAGCCCGCAGCTCTCAGCAAGCAGGAACCCCTCTCCCATCCTCTCCAGCTGCAGCAGAGGCGTCCACAGCCGCCCCGGGGGACTTACCAACAGTAACAAGCCTTGCAGAAATGCTTTCCAAGCTTGACTCGAAGATCGATGCTTTTATTGTCGAATCCAGAAATCGTTGGGAGTCGCTCTCGGCCGCGCTGCAGAAGCACGACCGAGAGATTGAAGAAATTCAACGCCGAGTCGGAGGGGCGGAGCTAAAGGCCGCGACCTCCGAGACAACCGCTCAATCGGCCGTGGATCAGGTCCGGACTCTCGAGCAGCGAGTCCGGACCTTGGAAAATCATATTGACGACCTCGATAATCGAGGTCGCCGAAAAAATATTCGTTTGCTGGGCCTTCCCGAACGGGAAGAGGAAGGCCAGCTTACAGCATTCCTGGAGCAGTGGCTGCCACAACTTTTAAATCTGCAAGCTGGATCAGGCCAGGTAAGGGTGGAATGGGCCTACCGGGTCGCAATACGCGGGCCCGGCTCGAACCAGCGCCCACGCCCGGTCCTGTTCCGGCTGCAGAGCTACAGGGAGAGGCAGATACTCCTAGAAGCCTCTAGAAATCTCGGAAAAGACCCCCAAGCTATGATCTACAAAGGATCCAAGATCATGCTATTTCAGGACTTTTCCCCGGCTCTGGTTCGAAAGAGGAAGGCATTCGACGAGGTGAAGAAGCGTTTAAGGGACTTAAATGTACAGTACTCCTTACGCTACCCAGCGATGTTACGCTTTAACCATGAAGGATCCGTATATAACTTTGGATCACTAGAAAAGGCTAAGGAATTCTTGGACTCTCTTAGATAAACTGTAGGACATAATGTATGTTGGTCTGCCTTTCCCCCCCCGCTTTGGTTTATATCCCCTCCCTTTTTTTATCTTTCTCTTACCTTACTGCTTAATATTATCATGGGGGGTGGGGAGAGGGATTTAATTTTCTCCCCCCCACCTTGGAGTTGTTTTCTGTTATTATTTTATGTATATATGAGGGATGTATGTATATGTGTGTGTATGTGTGTATATATATATATATATATATAAGCTGGGGGATTTGGTTAATGTTGGTGGGGGGAGGTGGTTACCTTATTCAATTTTACCTCTGTCTTTAGGAGCGGGGTTGTTTTCCCTTCGTTATTTTGTATTATCATATTTAATTATTATTTGTTGAAGTGGTAATTTTATAGTTATATGTTTATATATGGTATTAACATTACCAAATATACCCAGGTGTTGGTATGGGTGGGGGTGGGGTGCTCACTGCTAACTCTAGCTTTGTATTATATTTGAATTCTCCTCATTTTATTGAGGAGTGCCTGGGTCAAGGGTGGGGCATTGGTTGGGAGAGGATATGAGGGACTTTTGGAGAGGAAGTGACGCCCCCTGGGAACAAGGGGGAAAGTCTCCACTTAGATACGTTTTATATTTTTTTTATTTAGAAATAGTTTTTTACTGTATTGTTGTGGGTGTATTAAAGAGGCTTTATTTTTGTAAATTTTACATGTTCCACGCTCGGGATGTTCTGGATAGGGTTCCCCCTCCCGAGGGGTCTCGGATTGGCCCAGAGGATTATGGTTGATCAGTCGGTTAAGTGGTGCACCTGGAATGTCAAGGGGAGTAAATCGCCACTCAACAGGAAGAAAATATTATCAAATCTTAAGAAGGAAAGAGTTGATATAGCTCTCCTACAGGAGACACACCTGTCAGATAAAGAACACTTGAAATTACGACAGGGCGGATTTGATCAGGCCTTTTTTTCTTCTTTTAGCTCAAAAAGCAGGGGAGTTGTTATTCTTGTTCGGAAGAATTTCCCTTTCAAAATCCTAAAGCAGATAAAAGATGAATCTGGACGATATATCTTGTTTAAAGCCCTCATAAATGGAGAGGAATATGGGATTTTAAATTTGTACTGCCCCCCGGCACACCCCTTTAAATTTATAACAGAAGCCTTTTCAAAATTGATGGCTTTTGATGCCCGTCATATAATTATAGGGGGAGACTTTAATTGTATTATGGATCCGGAAATAGACAGGATTCCCAAGAGTACTGCAGGAGTATCTCCCAGATCTAGACAATTGATGGATCTGAACAAAGAATTAGGATTAGTAGATGTATGGAGATGTCTTCATCCACAGGGTAGAGATTTTTCTTTCTACTCTAATCCACATAAATGTCATACCAGAATTGATATGTTTTTTGCCCCCTCGATTTTTTTAAATTCCATATCATCCTGTAAAATAGGTAATATAGCAATTTCTGACCACGCTGCTGTATATATGGAAACTAAGGCGAGGAACAGTGGGACATCCCCTCGGCATTGGCGTATGGACCCCTTCTTAATGAAAGATAGTAAATTTGTAAAGTACTTCTCTCAAGAATTTAAAACTTTTTTAGAAATTAATTCAGGTACAGCCAGCAACCCGTCAATGATGTGGGAGACCATCAAAGCTTACACGCGAGGCTTGATCATCTCCTACTCAGCGACCCAGAAGAAATTAAAGGGAGATCAACAGCGTCTGCTTGAAGCCCGCTTAAAAGCGGCTGAAACAGTATACACTGATAGACCTTCTATTATTAAATTGCAAAGGATTACAGCTCTTAGGACAGCTCTAAACACTACACTTACTCAAACGGCTAAGAGGGAAATATTATTTGCAAAGCAAAGGTTATATGAATATGGCGACAAACCGGGTAGATACTTAGCATTTCTTGCAAAGAAAAATAAGGCCCCTCAGACTATTATGTCTATCAAGGAAAGTACGGGTATTTTGACTCATGATCATAAAAAGATTAATGCGACCTTCAGAGAATTCTATTCTGAGTTATATAAATCACAGGATTGTGAAGATAGGACGAAGAGGATGCAGTCATTTTTTAAAAATTTGACTTTTCCAGACCTAACTCCGGAACAAGTATTGGTCCTAAATGCTCCTCTTACACCCCAAGAAATAGTTGATGCAATTAGGCACCTTCAAAATGGTAAGGCGCCGGGCCCAGATGGCTTTCAAGCTGAATTCTATAAAGAATTTACAGAAATACTGGCTGGTCCACTTATGGACATGTATAACTATGCATATAGTCAGGGCTGTCTCCCGCCTTCGCTGAAAGAGGCAAATATCTCTCTTATCCTTAAAAAAGGAAAGGACCCAGAAGATTGTACATCATACAGACCAATATCCTTGCTAAATGTAGATTTTAAAATCCTCTCTAAAACGTTAGCACTGAGACTAGAAAGGATATTGCCACATATTATAAAGGAGGATCAGACGGGGTTTATTAAGGGCCGTAGATCATCCAATAATGTTAGAAGGGCTCTGAATATGATTCAAGCTTGTCATCAGGGAAAGATACCAGGAGTAGTGGTTTCATTAGACGCGGAAAAGTCATTTGATAGGGTCGAATGGTCATATTTGTTTTACACATTGGAGAGGTTTGGCGTTGGACAGGTGTTTACCAAATGGGTCTCAACATTGTATAGTGATCCCAAAGCAGTTGTGGTTACCAATGGATTAGGTTCGGATAGCTTCAGTGTGGGTAGGGGCTGCCGTCAGGGATGTCCCCTCTCGCCATTGTTATTCACGCTAATAATTGAACCACTAGCAGAAGCTATACGAGCTGATCCTAATATAGTGGCCCCAAGGATTGGTACAGGTAAACATAAAATTACCCTTTATGCAGATGATGTTCTTCTATTCCTCAGTAACCCTTTGATGTCCATACCTCGCTTAATCCAAGTTATTAATACATTTAGTGCATTCTCAGGCTATAAAATTAATTTTTCAAAATCGGAGGCTATGCCAATGGGTGGCCTTGCTGTGATACCCCGCTTAGCGGACGGTTCCCTTTTTCCCTTTTGCTGGTCCCTGGAGGGTTTCTTATATTTAGGCATTTTTATTACTCCAGTATTTGGTCAGTTGTATAAGGCTAATTTTGTGTATTTATTGGAAAGGATAAGGCAGGACCTCCAGCGATGGGGAGACCTGCCAATTTCCTGGTTGGGTAGAATAGCATTAATCAAAATGAATATTCTGCCCCGTCTCCTATATCCTATGAGAATGCTTCCGGTGATGCTGCCGAGGACGGCTTTATGTAAATTATACGGCTGGCTGAGTTCCTTTATCTGGAATCATAGGCGGCCCCTCATTAAGCTGAAGAAGCTACAGCTTCCACAGGCAAGGGGTGGATTGGACTTCCCAGATTTTAGGAAATATCAGTTAAGTTCCCTATTAAGTTACATAGCTGATTGGGTCTTGTCTGATCCACAATCAATCTGGTTGGACATCGAGGCTTCTCAAGTAAAATACCCACTTATTAACCTTTTATTCTCAGACAAGAGGAAAATCATTACAGATCACTGTAAAAACCCTATAATACTAAATACAATCAAGGCTTGGAATATAATGCGGCAAAATGAGGGTAATTCACATAAAACATCCCCCTATGCACCGATAGTGGGAGCATGGGGATTCCAACCGGGGTTAACAGATGCCACTTTTAAACTCTGGAGATCCAGGGGTATCTCATGTCTCGGGGATTTATTTAAAGATGGGGTCCTGATGTCTTTCGGACAGCTGCGTCAGAAATTCGGATTACCCAATGGAGACCTCTTTCGATACTTCCAAATTTGAGATTATATACAGAAGAAGACTACGTTATTAGATAGTCTTTATAAATCCGATAGAGAATGTAGTGTCCTACGACCAGTGGGGGTATCTTCCGTCAGTACTATTTATCATTTACTACATGATGAAGTATCGGGAGATATGGATAATCTGCTTAAAACATGGGATCAGGATCTGGGACTAGAAATCTCCACAGAAACGTGGAATGATATCTGGGAAAATGCTAGAAGAATTACGATTTGTAACAGAACCCAGGCTATCCAGCTGAAGATACTTCATAGGGCCCATATAGCACCGGTTCGATTGGCAAAATGTAAGGCAGGAGCATCTCCAATGTGTCCTAAATGCAAAATAGAGGTGGGCACTCTTGTACATTGCTTATGGACCTGTCATAAGATCCGTAGATATTGGACTAAAGTAGCAAGTACCCTGACAGAAATTTTAGGAACGGAAATAAAAGTGGACCCCGTATCTCTCCTCTTGGGCTTTTCGAACTTTCCCTCCCTGGACACGTACGGGAAGAGACTATTTTCTATTCTTTCTTTCTGTGCAAGGAAAAATATTTTGGTGAACTGGGTGGCTGAGGGCCCCCCTGGACTTTCAAATTGGCACAGACTAATTATGGAATGTATTCCCCTTGACTTCCTTACAAATATGGTGCACCGAAAGACCGAATTATTTTATAAAATATGGCAGCCCTTTTTGAATTACATAAATACAGATATTTCGGCTATCCTAACAAGGGCTTTTATTTAATTGAGATTACAAACCTGGCTGGTCCGCGGCCCCTCGGGGGAGGAATCCCGCACGAATACGGGTTTTATTATATCTGATGCTAACACATCCCGAGCATGTAAGAGACTTAAATATACACCCTGGTTAGTTGTAGGTTAGATTAGTAGATAGTTGAGTTTTGTTTGTTTGTTTTTTTTTTCTTTTCGTTTTTTTTTTGTTGTTTTGTTTTTTTTTGTCAAATTTTGGCTATTGTATATTTGAGCTAATTGTATATCAATGTTTATATCTGAGAGTTTTGTTTATTTTTGTAAACTTGTAAAAATGTTAAATTTCTAATAAAAATATCTATAAAAAAAAGCATAAGATGATCTTGGCTTTATTCATAGAGTACAAAAACAAGAAGGTGACTTTGAACTTACTTAAGATATTTGTTAGATCTCAGCTGGAGTACTGTGTACAGTAGTGGGTGGCAAGTTATACGAAAGATATGAAGTTATTGGAGAGGACACAAAAGTAAATTTTAAGGATGGTACCAGGAATGAGAAACTTCAGATATGAAGGTAAATTGAAGAAGTTGGAACTGTTCTCCTTGGAGAGAAGAAGGTTGAGAGGAGATTTGATAGGAGGATTTCAAAATCATGAAAGGGCTGGGTAGAATCAAAGAGAAGCTCTTCCCACTCGTAAAAGGAACAAGGACAAGAGGGCATAGATTTAAAGTGACATGCAGAAGACACAAGGGTGATATATGAACAACATTTTTCACACAACAAGTAGTTAGAATATGGAATACACTGCCTGGAAAGGTAATGAAGGCAGGTTCCGTTGAGGCAATCAAGAGGGCTTTGGATGATCATATGAATATAAATAATATGCAAGGCTATCGGGCAAAGCAAACGTTTGGCACGAGGCAATGATGCTTGTTTGATTTTGGTTGATTAGAGAGAGTTGGCTTATGAGGAGAGATTGAGTCAACTGGCACTATACTCATTATAATTTAGAAGAATGAGGGGGATCTTATAGAAATACATCAAATTACAAAGAAAATAAATAAGACAGAAACAAGGAGGTTGTTTGTGCTGATAGGTGAAACTAGAACTAAGGGGGATCAGATTTCAGACTGAGTTGAGGAGGAGCTTCTTCACCTAAAAGGGGTGTCAAATTCCCTGCCCAGTGAAGTAGTTGAGTCTACCTCATTGAATGTCGGGAAGGCAAAGATAGTTAGATTTTTGAACAGTAAGGAATTGAGGGTTATGGTGAGTGGGCGGGTAAGTGGAGCTGAGTCCATGAAAAGATCAGCCATGAACTTATTGAATGGCGGAGTGGGCTCGAGGGGCCAGATGGCCCACTCCTGTTCCTAGTTCTTATGTTCTTATGTTTGAAGAGTCAATGCAGGCACAATGGGATGAATGGCCTCCTTCTGTACCGTAACAATTCTGTGATTCTGAAAATATATAGTCTACCATTTTCAAAAAGGGTCAAGAGAGTGGTGCTGAAAAAACACAGCAGGTCAGGCAGCATCTGAGGAAAAGGAGAATTAACATTTCAGGCATAAGGATTCCTGATGAAGAGCTTATGCCCAAACCATTGATTCTCCTGCTCCTCCCGTGCTGCCTGACCTGCTGTGCTTTTGCAACACCACTCTCTCGACTCTGATCTCCAACATCTACAGTCCTCCTTGCTCCATTTCAAAAAAGGTCCATCTTAAATGAGAATCTTCCCTTTCCACCCCAAACCCCCACCATGTTCAGGAATGTGGGTGAAGTTCCAGGAGAAATAAATGAAAAATATTACAAAATGTTTTTATTTCAATTCATGATGCAGCAAGATTTCCAAATCTTTTGACCTGCTTAGTGGAATGGAACATAGCCACAAAATTGTGTAACTTGGAGATGGAAAGGGGATTTTTCCTCTGTGTGTGATTTACTCAGTTTCCCATACATCCGTTCTGGTCCTGGCAGACACCATTGGCATACTAATGAGGGACCTGCCCACAATCTCAGAAGGTTAGCTATTGATTCCCGGGGGTCTAGGAATGGTAGATGGTTGGATCTATTGTCCCTGTCAAAGTACAATCCAACATCTCTGGAATGGCACTTCCACCCACAATGCTATACTGAGGTTTGCCAAGACTGACTCCTTGTTAAATATTTTTATGCATCATTTTCAATTACGTTTATGAAATTGAAGAATAAACAGATGCATTATGAAGTCTTTAACTGGTTCTTTCACACTTATGAAGCTAGTCTAATAATGACACAAGCATCATTACAGGTTTTTCAGAATTTTTCTCTCTTGCTGTTTTGATCTTAGTAACACAGCTGGTTATAGAACCCACCCTTGGCACTTCCAGAGTCCTTTGAGATGTTCAAGATGAGAAAAACCCATTGTGACTCATCTCTGATTTTATTTCACCCCATTACAGTGCTGTGCCTGAGCTCTGCTCATCTCTACACCTCCCTTGATGGTGTAGCTGAGATCACAAATTTGCCTTGTGGTTATTGACTACGCAGTTACTTCATGACACGGTTTCACAGGAGCCTCCGTGAATTAACATACAAAAC
Organism: Chiloscyllium plagiosum; assembly: GCF_037043375.1. NCBI lineage: Eukaryota > Metazoa > Chordata > Chondrichthyes > Orectolobiformes > Hemiscylliidae > Chiloscyllium > Chiloscyllium plagiosum. The sequence continues at coordinate 37,665,238 of NW_028270163.1, forward strand.
AAGCTTAGACAACAGACAGCCAACTACAGATTCAAGGCAGAAAAAAAAGATTGTTAATGTTCCAGGTCTGTGAGCTGAATCCCAGGTCTGAGTGTTTCCAACATTTTCTGATTTATTTCAGATTCCCAGCATCACTGTAGTTTGGTTTTGGCTGAAAGAAACATCTTCTGTATTTACAGTCAGTGCCTGTTCTCTGTAGTTGCATCAGTTAAACCCCCAGCAGAGATTTGTCCCATTGAAAAACAGTCAACAGTCTATGGTCTATGGTTTGGTTGTAGTCATCTTGTCTGAACAACAATCAGTGTTTTCATCAACAATGCTAGCAATAACTGTTTCTAATCCATGTCCAGCCCCACTGAATGGGTATAAAAGCATATTTTCATACCAGTGATTTGCCGTGACATTTCAAAATATTTGCATTGGAGCATGACTGCAGTTAGGAATTTGTGAATCGTGTGTTTAATATGTGGCTGGTATACTGTCGAGTCACCCAGCAAATAAGTATCACTCTTGAATTCTTGTCCCAACAGGTCTGCGGTTGCCTGGCAGCAGAAAAACAAACCAGGTGGTATTAGCACAACTATAGCATGACCTCATTAGCATTCAGAGCATTTCAGAACTACCAGAGGATCTGTTGCCCCTCTATTGTCTTATCTTGGGGAACAGTACAGACAGGATAAGTTGCAGGGGCTCAGGTCAACTCACACCAATTGTAGACGTCATATTTGAAGGCATTTTGAGGTTTTTATTCAGGATGCAGGGAAGCAGCTCTCATAAACACACAGATGACTCAATTCCTGTCATTTGCCAATCATTTGATTGACAAAAGCTTTCAAGACACAAAAAAAAATCTGGTTCCGTGATGCCATCAGATCTCAAGGCCTCTCTATTTGGGAGCGATGAAGGGTGGACAGGGCATCCATCATAAACACCATGCCCCCAGCTGAAAAGTGCCTTTTAAAGGGTGAATAGGAGCCAACTGAAGTTGCGCAGAAAATGTTGACTCGGTGTACAAGCCAACAAAGGATTACTGGCTTAGCTGCTTCAGTAAACTAACCATGATCCCTGGATCTAAGCTCCTCTTCAATTCAGCATTGTAGCTGGTTTGTGATGATTCCTGATCCCTCTTTCTTCTGTTGGTCAATCAAGTATTGTTAGCATGTACAGCCAGTCGTGTCTGTGTGAGAGACCACAAACATTTTAAATTCCAGCCCGTGATGTAAATTACCGAAAGTTACCCAGAAGAAAATATTTTGCAACCAAACCTTGAACACTATTTGCTTCAAAATGGTTGCTCTGAAATTATGAAAACACGTGTCTTTTTGGTCTTGTCTGACCAACAAGGTTGTGATTTAACACTAACAGTAGATCAGGGAGGTGTTTGGCAAAAGGAAATAAAAGGTCTTTCAGTCTTCCATTACAGAAGACAGTGAATATTGTAAACCTCTTTAACCTCTGACCATAGCCTCAAAATGATCTTAATATGCAGACCACTGATAGTCTACTTTTATGTCTAGTTTACTCCTCATTATGGCAGGGTATTTGATTAAAACACAGTACTATAAAATTATATATGGATTTTATCTGCCATAAAGCATTTTTATTTGATTGCTTGGCTCTTATTAGAGCCTGCTCTAACCTTTTAACTACTGAAGGGCCTTTGCGGCAGTTTCAAAATATCGTTTCCACCGTGTAAAACCCAAAATATTACACTCTCCAATTTGGAAACTGGAGAACTGAGAGTGGAAATAGAAACTTGTCCCAAAGTACTGAACAGTTTATACATCCATTGCCTTTAACAACAATAATTCTGTTTGCTGTATAATTCAAATTTTGATGTAAAAATGTCAGCATTGGCCTCAAAGAGTCATATATGCATTTAGCCTGCTTTTGTCCTCTTTTTATTTTATGGTTCTGACAGACTGTAAGTCCCGATGGGTGATGTAAACTTTAGGGGAACAACGAGTAACGGTTCATTAAACAGCTACAGCTGCACTTGATTAAAATTTATCACAGTTGGTTAACCAGAGAAATAACTGTTTCTGCCTCTGACCTTTGCTATCGTCACTCTGCTCTCTCTCAATCCTATGCTTTGCATAAGGGGCAGGCTATAGTGGCCCATCCTTTTGTGGATTTTGTCTAGCATACTCAGTGTAAGTAGCATATCTTCAGAGCAACAATATAAAATATCATAAAACTTTTCAAAGTCTTGCTTATTCATCCTGGATTTATTACGGATTAATGCATCTCCCAGCCCAAGTGTATTGTTGCACTATTGCTTCATTTTGCCCTGCAGAAATGTTCGTGTATGAAGTATTTCACTCCCAGTGTAACAGAACGATATGTTTGTTCAAAGAATTATGTTTTTGCGAGGTCATTAACAGAGCAGTGTTTTAAAAATTAAATCGAGTGCAAACTGGGCTCCTCACAGGAAAACTATAAATGTTATTATTTTTAGCTGATATTCTCAAAAGAAAAGAATAGGTTTTGGTTGCATCTGAAGTGAGTTTGCCAAATTCCCAAAGCCATTTTGCATCAGAGCACCAAGATATTGTGGCATGGCAACAGGTTTAAACTGTCAGACTCTTGAATTATTGATTGTGGTATACAAAGTTAAAAATCACACAACACCAGGTTATAGTCCAACAGGTTTAATTGGAAGCACTAGCTTTCAGAGCATTGCTCCTTCATCAGGTGGTTGTGACAACCAATTAAACCTGTTGGATTATAACATGGTGTTGTGTGATTTTTAACTTTGTACACCCCAGTCTAACACCAGCATCTCCAAATCATGATTATGGTATGGTGGCTATAGAGCCATGATATGGGGGAGCTGGTGTTGGACTGGAATGGACAAAGTTAAAAATCACACAGCACCAGGTTGTAGTTTATTTGGAAGCACTAGCTTTTGGAGGGCTGCGCCTTCATCAGGTGACTAGTGGGGCATGTACATTGGACATGGAATTTATAACTAAAAGGTCAAAGAAAGAGCTATTCCTCCCTCCAACCAGAACAGAAAACCAAAGATAATATCATGTCAGGCCTTGGCACCATGGACTCCAACTCATTAGTTTGTAATGGTATTGGCAGAGACCTGGGTGTAAAACCAAAATTATCATGTGTTCATATATATTTTGTTCATTATCAGTTAGCAGTAACTTATTCAAAATAATGCCATTAACACTGGAGAATGTCCCAAGGCACATCACAGGGATATTACAAGATACAACACCAAGCCATATAAGGAGATATTCAACCAGATGACCAACAACTTAGTCTAAGAACTAAGTTTTAAGGAAAGGCTATTGTTTAAGATGGAAAATAGAGATAAGCCAGGTAATTACAAGCCAGTGAGCCTGATGTCAGTGGTGGGGAAGCTGTTGGAGAAGATACTGAAAGATAGAATTTATTCACATTTGGACTTATTAGTGATAGGCAGCATGGGTTTGTGCGGGAAGGTCACACCAACTTGAAGTTTTTTGAGGAAGTGACAATGTGCCTTGATGAAGGAAGGGGAGTAGATGTTGTCTACGTGACTTTAGTAAAGCATTTGATAAGGTACCACATGGCAGTTTGGTACAAAGGTACAGTCTCAAGGGGTGAGCTGGCTAGATAGATACAAAACTGGCTTAGTCATAGAAGACAGAAAGTAGAGGTGGAAGGGTGTTTTTCAGAATGGAGATCAGTAACCAATGGTGTTCCGCAGGGATCAGTGCTGTGACCTTTGTTGTTTGCAATATATACAAAAGATCTGGAGAAAAATGTAGATGGTCTGATTAGTAGGTTTTCAGATGATATCAAGATTGGCAGACAGTGAGGAGGATTGTCAAAAGGATACAGCCGGATATAGATAGATTGCAGATTTGGGCAGAGAAATGGCAGATGGAGTTTAATCTGGACTAATGTGAGATGGTGCATTTTCAAAGATCAAATTCAGGTGTGAATTATACAATAAATGGCAAAACGTTTAGGAGCATTAACATACAGAGGAATCTGGGCGTACAGGTTCACAGATCTCTGAAAGTGGCAACACAGGTGGATAAGGTAGTCAAGAAGGCATATGGCATGCTTACCTTCATTGGCCAAGACATCAAATATAAAAGTTGGCAAGTTATGTTACAACTGTATTAAATTTTAGTCAGACAATATTTGGAATATTGCGTACAGTTCTGGTTGCCATACCACCAGCAGAATGTGGATGCTGTGGAGAAGTTGCAGAGAAGGTTTACTTGGATATTGCCTGGTCTGGAAGGTTTTAGTTATGAGGAGTAATTTAATAAACTTGGATTGTTTCACCAGAAAGAGAATAAGAGGTAACCTAATAAAGGTTTACAAAATTATGAGAGGTGTAGATAGGGTGGATAGTCAATTTCCTTTATTGGTCAGAGTATTGAGTACAGGGGTTGGGAGGTCATGTTGCGGCTGTACAGGTCATTGGTTAAGCCACTTTTGGAATATTGCATGCAATTCTGGTCTCCTTCCTAATGAAAGAATGTTGTGAAACTTGAAAGAGTTCAGAAAGATTTACAAGGATGTTGCCAGGGTTGGAGGATTTGAGCTATAAGGAGAGGCTGAACAGGCTGGGATTGTTTTCCCTGGAGCATCGAAGGCCGAGGGATGACCTCATAGATGTTTATAAAATCATGAAGGGCATGGATAGGATAAATAGACAAAGTCTTTTCTCTGGAGTGGGGGAGTCCAGAACTAGAGGGTGTAGGTTTGGGGTGAGAAGGTAAAGATATAAAAGAGACCTAAGGGTCAACTTTTTCATGCAGAGGGTGGTGCATGTATAGAATGAGCTGCCAGAGGAAGTGGTGGAGGCTGGTACAATTACAGCATTTAAAAGGCATCAAGGTGTGTATATGGCAGGAAGGGTTTAGAGGGATATGGGCTATGTGCTGGCAAATGGCATGCTTACCTTCATGGTTAGGTTGGGATATCTGGTTGGCATGGACTAGTTGAAGCAAAGGGTCTGTTTCTGTGCTATACTTCTCTATGACTCTAAAACAAAATATGACCTATCAAGCCAGATTTTAATTTGGGGTCAGAATGTCCAGTAATACCATCAAGATCATAGATACTGCTAGAGCACAGAGTTTATCCTCCACTTCCTGTTTTATTTCAGATTCCCAACATCCACTGTACTGTGCTTTCATAGGAATCAGTCTCATTGTCCTCTTTCATCTATAGGTGGGTCTATCATTAACATTTCCACTCCCTTGTTTAATTACCACAAATGCGACGTGAATTAATTTTTTAAAACCTTATAAAAATTATTTTTAATCAACCTATTTGGATATACTATAACAGACTGTCATGGCAGGTGAGATTTGAACCCAGATCGTTTGGCCCAGATGCAGGGGCAATATCACTGTGAAATACTGATGCTTGAAGTTATACAATTAATTAACAAACAGCATGACAACTTCATGTGAAGCTAATCTGTTCAGTGACTGGTGGCTGTGAAGGAAAATATTTATAAGAAACTTGTCTTTCCTGTTTAGAGCAGGGATGGAAACAATTATGATCAGGAATTAGATATTGAAGGAGTGTTTTTGCATTGGGAAAATTCAGCTCACGTCAGTGCCAATTAATTAAAGTGCACGCTTATTATATCTTAACTAAGATTCATTGGGAAAATCAACATGTGAAGATTAAACGTAGCTGCCATTTGCTGGAAATTTGCAACATTTAAGAGGCATTTGGATGGGTATATGAATAGGAAGGGTTTGGAGGGATATGGGCCGGGTGCTGGCAGGTGGGACTAGATTGGGTTGGGATATCTGGTCGGCATGGACGGGTTGGACCGAAGTGTATGTTTCCACGCTATACATCTCTATGACTCTATGAATGGGCTGATAATAAAACCAGTTGAAACTTTATTGCTGGAACAGCACAGCAGGTCAGGCAGCATCCAGGGAACAGGAGATTCGACGTTTCAGGCACAGGCCCTTCTTCAGGAAAGGGTTCCTGAAGAAGGGCCTGTGCCCGAAACGTCGAATCTCCTGTTCCCTGGATGCTGCCTGACCTGCTGTGCTGTTCCAGCAATAAAGTTTCAACTTTGATCTCCAGCATCTGCAGACCTCACTTTCTCCTTGATAATAAAACCATAATTCCATGAGTCGTCCCAAATCTTTAAATTGACAATTAAATTACTAAGGTAGTGAATTTGACTGACTTTGTCTGCTATTTAATACAAAAGAATCACGCACATGCATTAATAACCAAAAGATCTTATTTATTGTGGACAAGCTTATCCATTAAAAAGTGGCAATGTAGATTATTTATGACTACTGTCTAAATTTAAGTTATATTCCCTTTAAATACAAAACACACATATTCATTCACTTATAGGACAAATAAGATAGATGGCTCTGCAAAAGTATCAAGGGTGGAAAATTTAGGCAAAGAGGAGCATATTCTATGGATCAAGAGTCCAAAACACCCAAGTGCAATGGAATGACGTTCTCAGAATTCTAAGCTATGTGTATTTCTCCTAAGTTTAAAAAAGTAATGTTAATTTTTTCTGACAAACCTTAAAGCGAAATAGTTTAGTTTGCCAGGTTGTAAAACATTCTAAAGTAAACAAACACCCTTTAGTGCTGTCAAAGTACCTCTCACAAACTGTCTTAAAAGCAATCATCATGGCTACAGAAATATGTACAAATCAATTATTAACTTCGAACACACTGAAAAACCAGATGCTACCAACATGAGCACAAAATTAATGATATTAAATATCTTATAAAACACAGAGTTTATATCACATCTTGCCCCAAAGAAAAATGGAAACGCATCTTAAAGTGGCAATTTTATTATTTATCAGAAGTTATCTTACTACTAATTCTGTGTCATATTAACAGTTTTAATGTGTTAACATTAAGTTGGTAATGAGATATATAACACTCATTTTAAAATAATTCATTTATACCACATCACCAGTATCTTACATTTCCACTCTTTATCCAGCTTTTGCAACACATTTTCTTTTCTAGGCACATGAATGATATTCAAATTGTGCAGTTGGAGAACTAAGCTCCTTGAAATAGTCATAAGTTCTTGTCCCACAATTTTTTCTAAGAAACTCAAAGAATGTGGGATGTATAAATAACAATATCTTCCATTTTGTTGCAAACATACAGTTCCAAATGAGGCACATCCAGCACAAGAATCATGACAATTGAATATTTTTGATGACGTATGCACAGTTTCTTTGAAAAATAACTAACCAGCCATTCAATCCCTATTTAATCATCTTGCAGTGAAAGAATACCCCTCCCCCTACCCCAACACCAATGTCAATGACATCAAAAGGTTGTTTCAATAGCTTTGCATAATTTGGTGAGGCTAGAACTGATGTAGTTGTCAGCATTGGTTTCAAATTTCCAAATGCTGTCTGACACCCTTGTATCTATTCAACTTTCCTGCCTTTTTTCAACGGGCTTATTTCAGGTTCTAATGGCTTCTAAAATAATTGCCATTATGTATGCTTTAGTTTTTGATTGGATTTTCTCCTTGATCGCCTTTGTTAACCACGGGATCATCCTTCTAATTGAGTCCTTCTTTTTGACTGGAACAACCTTTTGCTGAGCGTTATGAAATATCTACAAAATGAATACCACTGCTCATCTACTGACCATCCCCATGGTCTATTTTCTCAACTTGCTTTCAACAACTCTTTTTTCATACCTCTATCATTGCCCTAATTTAAACTGGGGCATTGGTTTGAGACCTGAGTTGTCATGTCTTAAACTGAGTTTGAAATTCTAACATGTTGTGATTAATAACCCCTAGATGACCCTAAACTACAAGATGTCTTATGAAGAGATTGCTTTAAGGATCTGTCTAAGGCTCTCAATTATTTAGGATCTACATTAATGACTTGAAGTGTAACCTATCCAAATTTGCTGATAATACAAATGAAGAGGACACAAGGAATCTGTAAGGAATTACAAATAAGTTGAATGAGTAGACAAAAACTAGGCAGATAGAGTTTAATGTAGGAAAGTATAAGGTCAGGTATTTCGGTAGGAAGAATAAAAGAAAATGAAGAGACACGTCTATAAAGTGCCGCACAGAGGGATATGGGTGTTCTCGTGCATAGAGCACAAAGTTAGCCCATAGATGTAGCAAATGATTATGAAGACAAATGGAATTTTGGCTTTTATTTTTAAGGATTTGAAGTGCAAATATAGGGAAATCTTGTTGCAACTATACAGGGGGTTGGTGAGGACACATCTCACAATTTTGGTCCCCACATTTAACAAAGCAATACAAGCACATTGGAGGTAGTTCAAAAGAAATTTATTCAGTTGATTCCTGGGATGAGACGGTTGACTTACCACTTAGGCTTTTATTCATCAAAGTCTTTAGAAGATCCTATTGAAACATACAACTTTTTGAGTGAGTTCAACAGGATAGATGTTGAAAAGATGTTTTCACTAATGAGGGATATCTCAAAATAGTTACATAATTACAAAATAAGGGGATACTCATCTAAACTGAGATATTTCTTCTCTCAGAAAGTAGTGAATGTCTGGAATTCCAGCTCAAGCCAGAAGACCAGCACCTCGCTTTCCATTTGACAATTTTGTAACCTTCTGGACTCAATATTGAATTCAACAAGTTTATGGTTTGACCACTTTTTCCCAGGTTATTATCCCAACCCCAACACAACAGCCTTGTTAACACATGGGCTGCTTTCAAACACAACCCATTGTCAGCTACTAATAGTCTCCATCAGCAGCTATTCATTCCATAGTCTGACCTTTACTTAGTCATTTGTCTGTACAGCTGTCTTTCTCTTTCTCCTTGGGCCCTATGTCCAGTATCATTTATTCCTCCACCCTCCCACCAACTCATGGTTTTGCATAAATAACAGCTTTTTCCTGGTTACATAAGTTTTGAAGAAGTGTCACCGGACCCAATATGTTAACTCCACTTTCTCTCCACAGATACTGCTGAGGTTTTCCAGACATTTCTGCTTTTGTATCAACAACCCTAATTTCACCAAGGACAATCCCACAGTCAAACAAGATGTTCAAAGGAAATTATCACAGCCTCAAAACACATCATTAAATTATTTGCATTTCTTTATTTCCATTATCAGATGGCCATTTATGAACAAGTCATGCCTGGTCTGGTTAATGTGAACCACATAAATATTGGTAGAATACACCAGTTAGTCTTGTGATGTGAAGACATTCAAACCAAATGAGACACAGACAAAGTAGAAAGTTAGCAGATCTGGCCTAGACTGACTCCAGATTCATGGTCAACACTTGACCTCCCTCCTAGCAAGTCACTCAAATCAAGATTATTTAGCAATGATTAACAAATGCTGATCTTCCCAATGATACCCACACCACATGAAATATTTTTTTACAATAGAGGCCATATGGTTAGTTGTGAGATTTTGCATTTTACGCAGAATGAATGCAAATGTCTATTGTATACAATGATTGCCAAGAGATAAATGTATTAGGAAGGAATTGGAATTGTATGATTATGTTGGCTGATGCGCTGAACAATTATATTAAACTAGACCATAATAGATCAACACATAAAAGCTACTAAGATTGGAGAGGTCCTTTCTTTCTCCCAGTAAGTTGTTGCACAGAATTCCTGTGTCGAAATGAGCGCTAGCCTCGGGCAAATGTAAATGTATCAATATCAAACAAATATTATGAATTACACGTATGTTCATACTGAGTGAGATAAACTACAAATCAGTGTAAACAAGTTTAACTGCAGCACATTGAAATGTTATAGTCACAGGCTTAACTTGGAATAAATAGCTGGTAATTGGGATTGGTCTATTTTGGTGTTTGTTGGTCGGAAGGGCCTGTTTCAAAGCTGTATAACTCTAGGATTCTATAAGTTTTGTTAAATGGAATGCCAGCTCACTATGCTGTTTCAGCTGTTGTGCATGACGAAGATTGTTGTCAGCTCTAATTTTCTTACTAGCTGTGTTGGCCTCCAAGGCCCGTACGTGGCCATGACTTCTGGAACCAGAAATCAATGCTGGAATTGGCACGCTGATATGATAGACATTGTTACAGCGACTTTGAGGAGAACTCAGAAAGTAGGTCTCACTTCTTGGAGATTCTCAGCTGTTCTGCTCCAGTATCATCATTGTGGCTGATATTTGTGGCACTCCTTAGTATTGACCCTTTCAGACCCAAATACAACATTTTTTCTTCATTCTTAATGTAGGATGTAAGGGATTAAAACTTCAGCCTTGGCGCTGATCATGATTGAAGGTTTATTTGAGGGATTAAGGCCTCAGTAATGTCTTTTTTTAAATTTTGTGGAATTATAAATGCACTAGTAAAAGTCACAGTCCACCCAAATAAAAGGGACATTGTATTTGCTCTATGCATTTGCGGGTTTGATTGGATTAAAACTAATCAAGAATTAATATCATCTCTCACATGAAAACATATTAGGTCTATAAAGTATACAGTTTTTGATCCTTATTAATGCTTGTGATTTTCTGTCATGAACAGTATAGATTTTTGAATTTTCATTGCTGGAGTCACTACAATGGTGAGTACTTTCTCGGAATCAGACTGAAAACTGTTGATGCGAAGGTTCAGTTTTTTTGCCATGAAGCAGCTTGTGATTTAACGGCCTGCTGTTTCTGTAAAATGCACATGTATGAAACAATACCAGCCCACCCCATTCCCACCACCAGGAAAATAGGAACTGTCTTGTTTACAGGTGGGGCTTTCAATTTTCAGTCACATCTACAATTGTTACCACATAAAGCCCATTGGAACTGTCAACAGATCTTTCAAAATCAACATCAAAATGTCACAGTCACGTGTCAGGAGGACCTATCAAGGGGAACTGTTGAAAGGAATTGCAGTTGTCATGCTGTCAAAGCATTCAAAACCTTGCCTTTTAAATCTTTGAAATTAATGCAATAGTTAAAAATATAATTGTTTGCTATTTCACTCTATCTGTTGGCATAGGTCTGAGGGTTTCCATGACTGGGTTAACACTGTGTCACTGATTTCACAACCATCAATAATCACAGTATGGCACCTATATTTTAACAGTATGATTGACAACTACAGACAGTTATAAACTCTTTGAAGTGGGACTATGTGTAAATTCTGAAGCTTGAATATTGTAAGAAATTGTGTACTTGAATTAAATGTTTATTCTTATAAGACTTTATTTAGTTGAATTAATGTAAATGTAGCTTCTTTTTATAAATGAGCATTTTTTTCAATATACTGAAATCTTCAACAGACACTTAGAACTATCTTAAATAGAACTTTATAATTTTTTATCTCTGCAAGGATCTTGAGGTCTGCCATAATGGATACTAGTTGAGTTGGCTTGGAATTATATGGGGGAAAGGTGGGGCATGTGCAGGAACTAAGCTGACGTAGAGCTTACAAGAGAACATGGGGTGTGGGTGGAATTAACATGGAAGGATGTGGGGTCATGGGAATATGGCTGGCAGAGTGAGGACATTTTCTAGAACTATGTAGACTCAAGCTGCAGTTCCATGTGATTTATGCCACTATGACACAGCTCCTTACTATACACATTCAGTAGATAGACTTGCAGTAAAGGTGTAGTTAACCCTTTATTCCATAGTTACGCCTTGACCTATAGGAGGATGGCTCTGTTTGCACTCTCTCAAAATCTCTCACAATTTTAAATACCTCTACTATATTAGGTCATGTTTCAGTCTTCTTTCTCAAGAAAAACAATAATCTATTCTGTCATTTAATTCCTACTATGTATACTCGCATATTTCTGGTATAATGGCCTGAGTCATATTGCACAAATTGAGTTATGAACTAAGTAAAAAGGCAAACCAATAGACAGAAAATGCTGAAGAAATTGAAAACATTTTGCCACAAAAGAAGAAAGACAATCAGAAAGTGATTCAATCCATACTTCTCTTGTGCACTTCCAGGAGTTGCGTTGAGAACAGCAATCGCAGAGACCTCAACAAAAAAAGATGGAACAAGATAAAAGCGCAGGAGTGCTCATGAACATTACATGAGCCATCAGTATTTGCCTGGAATCTCAGTTGAATCATTTAGAGCAATTAATTATTTGTCGAAATGAAGCTTTAAAATGCAGTTATGATAAAAGTGAATAGGTGCTCTGACTCCTCCCCAAACCATTCTTCGAGCAAGCCATGGGTTTCGAGTATGTAGCATATGGTTTTCTCTTGGCAGTCTCTACTCATGCAAACAAAAGTCATTGGCAATGGGTCAGCAGTAATTTAATGATTGATAATGCAAATGGAGTGCAACTGAATAAAAAAGCCAATTGGTCAGTTTTGAAATGCAAAGATAATTCATGTTTAGTGGCTTGAGTTGACTGAAATGGTCAATTTTATTTTACCCCAAGTTAACTATATTTTCGGGTCAGGTTTATTTTACCCGGTCACCGCATGTAATTACCATCACAATCGTGCCGGTGTTAATGAATGGCACTAGCCTGTGGTCTTTCGATGTGCTTCACCATGTTCTTTAAATAAAGGTTTTGCATTTTCTTTTAGTGATTCGTCAGGGTTTTATTTATTTTTGGCTCTGAGACAATACTTGCTTCTTGCCCAGTTTCTGCATGATTCTAAGCATGAAGGATATTCATTATGGTGCCTGTGATGTCATGATATTTGTGCACTCACATCTGTTCCACATCTGCTGACAAACCTAGGGACCTTTAGAGGGGAAAAAAAACAGTATTTTTTTAAATGATGAAACAAAGGGAATTGGAGGCTTCTGGATCCTAGCAGTAACTCTTTATATTATCATAGCTTAATATCCAGATTAATACATAGCTGATAGTGAATTATAGGGTTATTATTGGTATAAAAATTTGGGTCTATAATTTAGAGATTTTGACACAAAAATCGTGAATGGCTTATTTTATGGTATTGATGTTTCATAGTGTAAAGGTATAATGTGGTTAGAAATGGCATAATTATTGATTGCACTTTGAAATAGTCAAAAGTGCTACACCACTGTAAGAACTGCAATGGGATGCTCCCATTAGGAATATTGTTCAAATGTTTGATTATAAGATTTTACAAAAATTGGCTGCATCACGATACATGCATTCCTGTTCATTTTAGTCTGCAATGTTAAAGGGAACTGTAAAAATGAAGAAACATCAAACACTTCTGTCTTCATTTTCCAAAATTCAGTCTTTGAAGCAGTCTCCCAAAATTCCTAAAATACAGTGCAAAGCAAGTTTGTTAGTTCTTAATGATTCTACCGGCTTTTTCTTCCTCTTGACTGGCATTGGATCCTAGTGGATTTATGTTTCTATATTCACTCGACTCCCTTTGGTGCCCTGCACTAATTGTTGGTAAACTTCGAGCATACGGGGTACTACTAACTACATGCACTTTCCAATCATTGCTGCTAGGTAGTAGTTAACAGTGGGAATTCTGAGTTATTTGTGTTCTCTTTTCTCCATTTGTCCTGAAATCCCAGTTTCAGAACAGCTACAGTAAGTATTGAACTAGGAAACTTGTTAGTCTGTCTGAATTAACGACTAGTCTTCAGGCAGCCCACTCATTACTACTTTCAGCTGAGATTAGGTAGATTTCTGCAAATCAGAATTATATAAGAACAAAGGGAACTAAAATATATTGCACTGAACTGGGAGCCAAGATTATGCGTTGAAGTGCTCCCAACTTTCCAACTTGAGTATAATTGAGCCGAGTTGACACTTTATGAGTAATAGTTAAGTGGAATACTAGTACTGATTTCTGATCAGAAAATGGAACTGGGAGTTATCAAGTCAGTAAGTATTTAGAAACTGTCAGTAAAGTACGGGGTTGCACTTGTCCAAAAACGTAAAGGGTTTATCTTGGTGCTGTATGAAGTATTCATCGGACATTAGCTGGAAAATGTGGGGTGAGACTTGATAGGGATGGGGAAGAGAAACAGGCTGGATTGCATTGATTGCTCAACGCACAACTTGCTCAAAATTCACTTCCAGTAGCAGCAGCAACAACATATATTGCATTTTTTTGGTGTAATGAAACGTTCCAAAGTGCTTCTCAGCAACATTACAAAAGAAAGCATAAGACCGAGTCGCATAAAGAGGAATTGGGTCAGATGACCAAAGGTTTTATCAAAGTGGTATGTTTTAAGGAGTAATCTTAAAGAAATAGAACTAGATAAGGAACAGAGAGCTGAAGAGAGGGAATTCCATAACTCGGGGCACATTGACAACTGAAACATGACCACAAAGAGTGAAGGAAGCATAAATGAGAAATATTTGCGAAGTCAGAGGAGCAAAGATACTTTTGAAGTTGGAGAAAACTCCAAACGTAAAGTGGCAAGGCCATGGGGAAATTTGAGAGGAGGATGAGAATTTTAAAATCAGAATGACTCTTGACTAGAATCCATTGTAGTTCAGTGAACACAGGGGTGACAGAGGAACATGAACCGTTAGGGGTTAAGACACTGGAGTTTTGGATGACCTCAAGATCTGTGTTCCCTCTTATTCGTTTTCCTTCTGCACAACCCTCTATGTACAGCAGTAACATCTGAAACCAATGGTCAATGTTGGCATTGATGTCAGCACACTGATCAGCATGTGCAGACCTCTGGAAAGCACAGCTTAGAAGGATCATTGCTCAAGACTACTGGAGGTAGCATGTGGGAGTCCAAACAGGACAGTGATGGAATAGTCAACTTCACAGTTAATGGAGAAATGGATGAAGGTTTCAGCAGCTGATAAGCTGAGGCAAAGTTCGCCAATATTGACCACAAAGTGGACATTGGCAGTCTTAGTGGTGGGATGATTGTCAGATCAGAAACTTATCTCAGGATCAGATGTGATGGCAAGGTTGTGAACAGACTGGCTTAATCTCAGACTGCTGTCAGGGAGAGGGATGGAATCAGTAGCTAGGGAATAGAATAGGAGTAGAGACCAGAAACAAGTGTTCCTCATATTTAATTGGAGGAAACTTCTACTCAAGTACTGAATGTTTGATAATTTACCAACATTAGAGGAGTCAAGATGATAAACTGCAACAGGTCTGAATATCAAGCATTTGTGAACTTGCCTCCATTGGGGTGTTCTACCTGAGGCAGCAATACTTAAGTTATCTCCCATAGCCTAATAAATTTGATGTGATTACTTTGGTATTGAAAAGTCCAACAAATATTTATTACACCTAACTAACATTAACAACAGAGGAGCCTGTAGCATCTTGTATAGTGTCATGCTTCAAGTGATCCAAGGTAAGCTGAAGTGTGAGATTATTAAACCCTCAAGTTACATACTATGATGCAGTAATATTATCTTAAGCACATGTCTTGGAGGTTTAATGCCGTACTGACCATGAAACATAACACAATATTTTTCCCTACTTTGCAGCCTGTTTAAGTTGATTTTCACCATTGATGTGTTAGCTGTCTAATTAGAGTGTTTTTATGACTGTCCTTTCTGAGGAACAAAGGTGGGTCTGCATATTAAAAACGTAAATCTTGAGGCAATGTGGTTTGCTAACTAAAGGGAAAGGATTTTAAAGTAGTTGAACTGTAGTTTTTAAGATATTTTAAAGGCATTGTTCCAGGCAAGTTATTCGCATCTGAGTAGGTATGAAGTAGTTAGTGAACAAAATTAAAAGCAGAAGACTAATGGTAGGAAGAAAAGGCAGACAAAAGTTACCTCAGACTTTTAATAGAGTTGTGGAATAGCTATTAGGGAAATATTGCAGGTTAAAGAGTCAATTAAATATGAGAAATTTTTAAGAGAATCTGTTATGGGATGCGGCTTTGCTAACAAGACCACGTTGATCGCCTATCCCAGTTGCTTTGAGCAGTTGGTGGTAGTCTTCCCTTTACACCACAACAGAATATTGAGATCAGCTATAATATTGTGTCTGCTGTTAATGACCTTTTTCCTGCTTCTACAAAAAAAAACTTCCTTATTCTTCTGTTTTCAAAGCAATTATATGAGTTTTTGAGAAAATCAGAAGTGACATTGTCCAGGCAGAGAAACGCAGGATTACCCTCAGTGGAGGGAAATTGCTAGTGTTTAAATGATAATAAGCAGAACAGCTAAGTACGCATTAATAAGACCACAAAAACGATAATGTAAAGTGATTCTCAGTGTCATAAAATGTACAAATACATTTTCTTCAACTGTAGGATGAACTTTATATCTATTTAAAGGTGCCTGTCATATTCTAACAAGCAATAATATACAGAAAGCAAAGTAACCTCATTGGTAATCGCTGTTTTGTGTGTTAAGACCACATAGTGACATGTTCACACACTGCATTTTAAGTGATAGCATTTTAACTTTACATTAAAATTTCCCAGCCATATCAATGGGCTGAGGAATTCTGACACAGCACATTTACTATTTTGTATCAGCAGAGCACAGCCCTTGAAAATGAAACTCTTTTAGAATTGTAGTGTGATTCGAATCAGGGCCAGGTAGATCTCATTGAATATAAGAGCCCTGATTGGGGTGGTTAACCTGGGCGAATCAGGGAGCCCTGGCTGACAGATATAAACAGGAGTCAGCCTGTGTCCCACAACCTGAGCTGCCTCCGAAATTTTAATTTTGTCTCCTTCAAAGATATAAAAAGGAGGGCCCTGTATAGACTGCTGCTGCACACCGTCCACCTCTTCTCCCTCATCCACCGTCCGGACACGCCTTGGCGTGCCCATTTGCCACTGGGCGGTGGGGATCCCGGGTGGAGGGCTCTCTACGCGGGAGTCCTCCCCCTTTCTCTCGGGGATCTGGGGTGGAGGGTGCTGCACGCAGCAGTCCCCTGCAACCGCAGATTGCGGTGGTTCACGGACTCCCAGCCCAACTGCTTGTTCTGTGGCGCTGTGGAGTCCGTGGACCATGTATATATTGGGTGAGGGCGTTTGCACTCCCTTTTTGATTTCCTTAAAAACCTTCTCCTCTGTTTTTGGCTGCACTTCAGTCCCACGCTCCTGATCTTTGGGCACCCGGTACAGAGGAAGGAGGGCAGGTCTGAAGACCTCCTCGTGGGTCTGCTCCTGGGCCTGGCCAAACTGGCCATCAACAGGTCCAGGCAGTGGGCCGTGGAGGGGGTCGTTAGGGCCGACTGCCTGCCCCTCTTCCGCGGTTACGTTAGAGCCCGGGTGACCTTGGAGAAGGAGCACGCGGTGTCCACCCACACCCTGGAGTTGTTCAGGGAGAGGTGGGTGCCGCAGGGAGTGGAGTGCATCATTTCTCCCTCCAACTCTATTTTGATTTAGTCCCTCCCCTCCCCTTCACTGTTTTGATCACACAGCACTGCCCTTTGATGTGAAGGGCAGTGTTTGTCACTGGCCACCCGGGTGTTTTCCTATCTTCCTGGTGGTGGAATTTGAATAAAGATTCATGCACTTTGTGCCTTTCACTGTGTCTCACACGAAAAAAAAATTATACCTACACATAGCATTGCTCTTTGATGTGAAGGGCGGTGTTTGTCACCTGGGTATTTTCCTATCTTCCTGGTGGTGGAAATTGAATAAAGATTCGTGCACTTTGTGTCTTTTAAAAAAAAACAGGAGTCGATCCCCAGTGGAGGGCTCTCTATGCGGGAGTCCTCCCCCTTTCTCTCGGGGATCTGGGGTGGAGGGTCCTGCACGCAGCAGTCCCCTGCAACCACAGATTGCGATGGTTCATGGACTTCCAGCCCAACTGCTTGTTCTGTGGCACTGTGGAGTCCATGGACCATGTATATATTGGGTTTGGGCGTTTGCACTCCCTTTTTGATTTTCTGAAAAACCTCCTCCTCTGCTTTTGGTTGCACTTCAGTCCCACGCTCCTGATCTTCAGGCACCCGGTACGGAGGAGGGAGGGCAGGTCTGAAGACCTCCTCGTGGGTCTGCTCCTGGGCCTGGCCAAACTGGCCATCAACAGGTCGAGGTAGCGGGCCGTGGAGGGGGTCGTTAGGGCTGACTGCCTGCCCCTCTTCCGCGGTTACGTTAGAGCCCGGGTGTCCTTGGGGAAGGAGCACGCGGTGTCCACCAACACCCTGGAGTTGTTCAGGGAGAGGTGGGCGCCGCAGGGAGTGGAGTGCATTATTTCTCCCTCCAACTCTATTTTGATTTAGTCCCTACCCTCCCCTTCACTGTTTTGATCACACAGCACTGCCCTTTGATGTGAAGGGCAGTGTTTGTCACTGGCCACCCGGGTGTTTTCCTGTCTTCCTGGTGGTGGAAATTGAATAAAGATTTGTGCACCTTGTGTCTCTCACTGTGTCTCACACCTACATACACACACCATGGGTGCTGGGGAAAAATAAGCACTACCGCATTTAGGTGGTAGTGTGGGGGTTAAATTTTTTAAAAAAAGATAAACAGGAGTCGATCCCCAGTGGAGGTCTCTCTACGTGGGAGTCCTCCCCCTTTCTCTCGGGGATCTGGGGTGGAGGGTGCTGCATGCAGCAGTCCCCTGCAACCGCCGATTACGGTGGTTCACGGACTCCCAGCCCAACTGCTTGTTCTGTAGCGCTGTGGAGTCCGTGGACCATGTGTATATTGGGTGTGGGCGTTTGCACTCCCTTTTTGATTTTCTGAAAAACCTCCTCCTCTGCTTTTGATTGCACTTCAGTCCCACGCTCCTGATCTTTGGGCACCTGGTATGGAGGAGGGAGGGCAGGTCTGAAGACCTCCTCGTTGGTCTGCTCCTAGGCCTGGCCAAACTGGCCATCAACAGGTCCAGGCAGCAGGCCGTGGAGGGGGTCGTTAGGGCCGACTGCCTGCCCCTCTTCCGCGGTTACGTTAGGGCCTGGGTGTCTCTGGGGAAGGAGCACATGGTGTCCACCAACACCCTGGAGCTGTTCAGGGAGAGGTGGGCGCCACGGGGAGTGGAGTGCATTACTTCCCCCTCTAACTCTATATTGATTTAATCCCTGCCCTCCCCTTCAATGTTTGATCACATAGCATTGCCCTTTGATGTGAAGGGTACTGCTTGTCAAAAAAATAAACAGGAGTGTCAGGGATTCTTACTATTCGAGTCATGTACTGTGCATATGTAGACTAAAGGATACTTGGTGATGGAATAGCAGCCTCCATGGCATTATCTGAAGACTACTGTGTTCAATTCTGGTCTCCTTGCTTTAGGTAAGATGTTGTTACCTTAAGAGAATCCAGAAAAGTTCAAGAAACTTGGGGAATTGGAAGGCTTGAAGATGGGGAGAGGCTGAATAGGCTGGGGTTACTTTTCTGGAGCTTTGGGAGCTGAGGTATGACCTTATAGAAGTTTATAAAATCATGAGGAGCATGGATAGGGTCAATAGACAAGGTCTTTTCTCCAGAGTGGGGCAGTCCAAAACCTGAGGGCATAGGTGAGAAGGGAGAAAATTGAAAAAGGATCTGAGAAGCAACTTTTTCATGCAGAGGGTGTTGTGTGTATGAAATGAGCTGCCAGAGGAAATACTAGAGGCAGGCACAATTACAACATTAAAATGGCATCTGGATGGGAAGGATTTAGACAGATGAAACTAGATCAGTTTAGGATATCGGGTCAGCACTGATAAGTTGGACCGAATGGTCTGTTTCTGTGCTAGGTAATTCTGTGTGATGCCAGGTTTGTTCGGAAAAATCTGGAAAACAACAAGTTACAAAACAATATTATTGTGAGAAGAATATTCACAAAAGATGGAGAATACAAATTTGCATTTCTGCAAGTAGGATTACTCCTTTGCAATTTAAATAAATGGCCTGCATTTGGTAACTCAAGACAATTTTGTCAAATTTGCAGCTTAGTCTGACTAGGAGGGGCAGTGAAATCAAAGCAATCAACTCTGCCTTTACACAATAGCTGTGCAAAGTATGTGTAGAGGCAAAACAATGGCAGTGAAATTTAATGCAGACAGCTGCAAAACATTATATATAAAAATAATAAAATAAATGGCACCTGTACTCCATTAAAGGTTTTTCATACTCAAAGCTAAACATGCACAGCAGCAACCAAAATAGCCGCTAGAGTAATGAAGTACATAACCAAAACAGCAGAGTGCAGGTTGAGTGAAATCACGATCAAACTTTATCATGCCCTGCCAATGCATACCTTGAGTGCCATAAGGAGCACAGGTCATTAAGAGCAGGTTGGATGTTTGGGCATAAGAAGCAATGAAGAGAATAATAGTTGAGAGACTTGGTTGGGATTTATGATTTATAGGGCCTCTTATGGTTCCTAAATGGTGTCCACAATCTACATTCACACTTTTGTCATGAAGTGCTCTGGAGACCGTATCAGTAAATGTGTTAACGTTTAGGATCTAACATGCACCATATACATGTGGAGCAGAGAGATCATGAATTCAGTCAGTGAGCAATGCTGCTTTGATACCAGTGATGACATTGTGAAGCTGCAATCCCAGCTTAAAGCTTCTCTTATCCTCATAGGGCTGAAGCACTGTTCATCCATCAGTAATATTTAAGAGGATCATCAACTATTTACAGTCAGTGGCTGTGGTTTCTTTTAAATGCTGCTCTAATTTCTGATGCTTTTCACAGTTGTTCCAAGCATTATTAGTTTCTAAGGAATAGTGTAAGACTATGATGCAATGTTAGCCAGAACCTCTGGGTTTAAGGCAAAGAAGGGTGTGTTCATACTGCAGCCAAATGTGCTAAATATCAGGCTGCAAATTCTGCCAATATACTCCAATGGCAGGCTGAGAGAGTGGGAGAACTTCCTGGACAGCCATGTGTTGGAAGAAAATTGGATCCTCTACCATCAATATGCTTAGCTCTGGCCTTCAGTGTGCACGTAAAAGCTCAGGGAGGTTCTGGTTGATTCAATCAGCTGGATGAGCTGTAAGGATCAAATTGATGCCAAATGTATGGGATTGATTCCCATTTGGGTTGGGGTGAATTTGAGACCTGCTCCATTGTCTTACTCATGTTGGAGATCACAATGCTGTGATTCTGAAGAGGATAAAGGAAATAGCTCACAATTGCTGAAGAACATATGCTGATTTCAAGTTTAATGCACAGCCTACTTGGTTTGAAAGGTGGATGCATTACAGTGTATCTTTCTTGGAATTGAGCATGAAAGTACAAATGGCACACTGAGCAGGACAAACTACTAAAGGAGGGAGAAGCGACTGGGGGGAAAAGAGTATTCAGCTGGAGGCCATGTCCAGCCAAGATATTCTGCTAAATTCCACAACCTGAGTTCCAGCATCAAATAGCGCTGGTGGTTTCTGTGCTTCACTAAAGTGAGCCATCACTGAACTTTTACAATGGCTGCAGCTGTAGATCTAACCTCCAAGCAGATTCAGGACTTATTGTCAATGGCTGTGAAGGTCACTGTGATGATGAACCTTTATTCATCTGACACCTCTAGGATGTTTCTGGAGTTACAAAAAAAAAATTGTGCAGTTTGTAGGGGCTATTGTATGAGGGAGGCCACAAAGGCTCTTTATGCAATGGGCCATAACATCATTTTATTCCAGATCATGGAAATCCGTTTCGATGATGTGGCTGTCACTGTGGAATGATGCGTAAATCGTAGCACAATTTAGGACGACGTAAAGCAGCCATTTGTAAGTTCAGGAAGTGTTCTGTGTCAGGTCTTTTTAAATGATAGCCTGTACCATGTTTGTAAATACAAACGTTTGTAAATCAGATATTTGTACATCAGGGACCCTGAGTAGATATTACATTTGGACTTTAAAGCTTGAAATTCTTCGTCAGGAAAATAATAATCAACGATAAAGGAATAAGCTTTCAGATAGATTAATGGTGGCAAAAAAACTGAAAGCATTTGAAAAATAATTGAATACTGTAGTCAAAGAATTTTTGGATTTTTCTTGATGGAATGCATTAAGGTGGATCCAACGCATTTCCCAATGTAACAGTCATGTGAACTACAGAAATCTGACATTTGTGAGGTTTTGTCCTACGTAATATCTTAAAACATTTATCTGCATTTCCATTCGAACTTTTGGCTTGGCTAATGCACTTTAAATGTCATGGTGTGGTGCTTGGAGAGGATGCACATTGTTTCTGAGCCTGAAGGTAAAGCCGTTCAAATTAATGTGGGAAATAACAGTTTGATGTGGCACTGTGGGGAGGGACTGGTTTAAGGAAATTGTGTCTTTTTGTGTTGTTACTCATTTCCTGAAGAAGGGCTCATGCCTGAAACGTCGATTCTCCTGCTCCTTGGATGCTGCCTGACCTGCTGCGCTTTTCCAGCAACACATTTTCAGCTCTGATCTCCAGCATCTGCAGTCCTCACTTTCTCCTTGTTACTCATATGTCCATGAATAAGATTTAAGACCAATGTTCTCTAACCAAGTTTACTATCTTGTGGAATGACAATATGTAGAGGTCTCTCTTTCTCTCTGTCTGTCACAGCTACTAACTGGGGTGGTGGTTGATAAAATTTCCAACAGGATTTCTTTTAAGCTGATTTTATTAACACACATCTTCACATAGCTTTTGGAGATGTGATTGAAATCTTCATTGATTTGATGATAGAATTAATTTAGTGATATAGTTAATGACCCATTGAAAAGGAATAGCACAGTGGTTAGCACTACAGCCTCACAGCAGTGGGGACATGGGTTCAATTCCACCCTCAGGAGACTATCTGTGTGGAGTTTGCACATTCTCTAAGTGTCTGTGCAGACTAGATGGATTAGCCATGGAAGATGGATTGGGGTGGGATACTCTCTGGATGGTTGGTGTGGACCTGATGGGCTGAATGGCCTGCTTCCACACTGTAGGGGTTCTACAATTCTAACTTAGAAGCTTTTTCTCAAAGAAACTATGCTTCCTAGAAGGACCATCTAGGTGCTTGGTTGATCAGTTCTTTCGGGTATTTCATTGTTTCCATCTCAAGGTACTGCGGTAAAAACTGTATGATGTGTGTTCCACATCAGGACTAGGTTAAGGACACCAAGCACTCTAAACTTTTAATATTTTAGGCTATGGAAACAATTAAGTATCAATGTAGATATAAACAATGGATTGTTTTGATTTTGTGTAAATTTATGTTTGTAATATAAATCTGATTTCTGTTTTAAATAGCATATTATCATGGTGTTTTTCTACTTAGCAAAGGCCTGCATAGTATTGTTTATCATCCTTTATGCATTCTGACGCATAACAGACCAGTACAAGGGGTTGTTAACCCTAAGGCTTGCTTCGAGATGTCTGAGATTCTCAGCCTCAGCTCCTGTGTTCACCTACGGAAACTCTGCAAACATGAATGAAGCAAGTTGTGAGAGGGGCTAAATTATAACAGTTGACAGCAACTAAAGTGGGATGGATACCAAAAGCAAACTGCTCAAAGTACAATTTAAATAAATTACAAGAAGCAGGCAGCAGTAAATATAACCAGTATGGCTCACAGTGACAGAGACAGAGCTACAATTGCTTCATCTGGCAGCACAGGAAAAGGATTAGGACTGAGTGTACCAATTAGATGTACTTAAATTGGGGGCCGCAAGGGCTTGGCTCAATCAGCATAGCCCAGCACAAAGAGTTTGAAAACGAGTGAGAAGGAAGTGGAACATCAAATGAAGGATGAGGCGAGAAACGGGAGATTCAGTGCCAGCTCTGTTCCAGGCTGAGGAAAAGCAGGAATGTCATTGACATACACTTGAACTGGCTAAAAATAACATACTTACTTCCATACCAATCAAAATTTAATTGGTTCAGCCCATATCTTTTTGTCTATTTTCATGTATAATCTTCACTAAATTCATCTACTAACAATTTGATTATACTCAGTGCTCATTGATATGCCGCTTGTTTGGCATTAAGTCAACAGCATTCATTTTCGTTATTGGCTGCTCATTGAAGCCTCCATCATTAACCTTATAGTCGCACATGGCTTATGTCACATGACTTCCATTGTATAAATCACAGCTCTGATTACTTCCTTGTATGGTTCTTTACCCACAACTCCTTTTGCCCTGACAAACACATTGCCCCCTGTGTCCACTCAAGCAAGGAAATCTTTCTCAATTCACTTACAAATGCAATTTGAAAATCCCAACTGCCCAAGCTCCATTCATCACAACATCTCTTTCTTGACACTGTCTTCCCCAACACCATCTCTCTCATTCTCTCTCTCTCTCATTCGCTCTCTCTCACATTCTCTCTCTCTCTCAGTATTTTTTCTGTGCTGCCAGATGAAGCAATTGTAGCTCTGTCTGTGTCTCCCTGAGCCAGTCTGGTTATATTTACTATTGCCTGCTTCTTGTAATTTATTTGGAATGTTGAATAAATGTCAATTGTTGAGAGCTTCCCAAAATGAAACACAATTTGTGAAAAATACCTAGTATTTGGAAACTATGTAGAAGGGAAAATAATGAAATTCTGACTGTCAGGTTAAGGTTATAAACCTACTCTCTGACCAGCCCCTTTCTCCTTTGATAATCTTTATTCTAGGCTGGGGTTTCCCAAGGTCACAAGCTGAAATTTGGAGTCCTGAACTCTGCGGCATGGTGGCTCAATGGTTAGCACTGCTGCCTCACAGCACTAAGGACCTAGGTTTGATTCCTGCCTTGGGAGACTGTCTATGTGGAGTTTGCACATTCTCCCCGTGTCTGTGTGGGTTTCCTCTGGGTGCTCCAAAGAGGTGAGGTCAGGTGAATTGGCCATGCTAAATTGCCCACAGTGTTAGGTGCATTCGTCAGGGGTAAATGTAGGGTAGGGGAATGGGTCTAGGTGGGTTACTCTTCGGAGGGTCGGTGTGGACTTGTTGGGCCAAATGGCCTGTTTCCATACTGTAGGGAGTCTAACCTAATCTAATCAATGGCCATCAAAGAGATCTGAATCGAGAGTGTGGTGCTGGAAAAGCGCAGCAGGTCAGGCAGAATCGGAGGAGCAGGCAAATCGATGTTTCAGGCAAAAACCCTTCATCAGGAATGAGGCTGGAAGCCTTGGAGTTGAGAGAGATGAGGTGGGGTTTGGGGGAAGGTAGCTGAGAGTACAATAGGTGAATGAAGGTGGAGTTAATGGTGAAAGGTCAGAGGGGAGGGTGGAGTGGATAGGTGGGAAGGAAGATGGACAGGTCATGAGGCCGGTGCAGAGCTGGAAGGCTGGAACTTGAATAAGGTGGGGGGAGGGGAAATGAGGAAACTGGTGAAATTCACATTGACGCCGTGTGGTTGGAGGGTCCCGAGGCTGAAGAAGAGGCGTTATTTTTCCAGGTGTTGGGTGGTAAGGGAGTGGCAATAGAGGAGGCCTAGAACCTGCATGTCCTCAGCAGAGTAGGAGGGGGAGTTGAAGTGCTCGGCCACAGGGTGGTGGGGTTGGTTGGTGCAGGTGTTCTGGAGATGTTCTCTGAAGTGCTCTGAGAGTAGGCGTCTTGGCTCCCCAGTGTGGAGGAGACTGCATCGGGAGCAACAGATACAGTAACTGACATGTGTGGAAGTGCAGGTGAAACATTGATGGATGTGGAAGGCTTCTTTGCGGCCTTGGATGGAGGTGAGACGGGAGGTGGGGGTGCAGGTTTTGCAATTCCTGTGGTGGAAGGGGAAGGTGCCGGGAGGGGAGGGTGGGTTGTTGGGGGGCATGAACCTGACGAGGTAGTTATGGAGGGAACAGTCTTTACGGAAAGCAGATGGGGTGGGGAGGGAAATATATCTCTAATGGTGGGGCCCGTTTGTAGATAGCGGAAATGGCAGAGGATGATGCAATGCATACAAAGGTTGGTGGGGTGTCAAGTTATTAGAGGTGTGCTCCCTCTCTCATTGGCCCCTGGTCAAACAGACCCCCTTCTCCACTCTCACACTGCTCACTGAGAGCTCACAGCAATTTTCAGGGCTCTGGATATGGGGTCAAAATGGGAAAAACTTGGGGAAACAATGTCTTGGCCCAGTTAATAGGCAGAGTTAGCTCCCATTTTCAGTCTCTTGCCAAAAGAACAGTATATACATGTACGTATCACATGAACATTTGCTTGGAGCCTGAATGCTGTTGAAAAAGGAGATACATTCCCGATGTTTTTCTTCTAGCACTGATCAGGAAGAACACAAGAATATCTGATTCCAAAAGACCACAGCAACTTTTATAAGAAAACGAAGGAATGCGGATACTGGAGACTTGAAACAAAAACAAAGTTTTAACGAAACTCAGCAAATAAGATAGCATCTGTCACAAGAAAGCAGGGTTAATCCAATGGCAATTTGTATTATTGGAGAAGTAAATAAACGGTATTGTTGATATCTCAGATTTGGTCATTGTTGTGTCTGATCACCTGTGACTTAGTGAGTTTATATTCAGAAGATTGAAGCAATAGAAAGCAGCAAAATCCCGGCTATGCTATAAACTATTCTTTAAATGTTGAAGGGTTGAATCTTAGGTTTATTTGGCTCAGTGCAAGTTGCATTCGGTCTTTCAGAAGGTTGCAGTAAGGACTAATGTATTTTCTCACCATATCTTACCAAATTTGCCTCATTAACTACCTACCCCACCACTATGGTACCCTTCTCAGCTGATTCTATCCCCATTTTACCATAAACTGTTTCTAGAACTACTTAACACTCAGCATCACTGGTATTAGTGCCATTTTCTAAGCTGATTGTCCAGCCAGATAAGCACAGTGTGGCTGGAGCCGTACTGCACATGGCATGCTCGGGGAAATCGGCACCCTTCTTTGTGTGCAGGGACCTGGAGGTCCTACCAGATGGAATGGCACACAAAATGGGATAATCCTTCTCCCCAAGACCACCAGTTGAGGCCATGACACCACCATGTCAGCCTGGTCTGGAGTGTAGTCTCAGCCACCTGGAGTAATGCTCATCAATACAGGAAGAAGGTCAATGACCTTCTCCACTCTGCCAGCGTAAGAGCCACCGTCCTCTGTCTGAAACCTCACACTCGCTGTATCTCTGCTACTGTTCCCACTTCAGTTCATGGTTTTTCACTCTCAGTGTTGCTTACAGCATTTTCCCTCACTTGCTGTCCATCACCCCAATCCCTGATGCTACTAACTCTGCAAGCCCTCCCTGCTGCCCACTCAGTCACTGGGCCACTTCCCTACCTGTACTAAAGTAACAGCTGCAACACCCAACTTCACCTTCCTTACTATTTGTCACTGTCTCATTTCAAGCGGAAAGCAACACCCAATATGGCAGAAAGAATCAAGATGGGTGGTTGGCTGCTCAATATTTGGCTCCTCATCTTCTTATGTAAGAGGATCTTGACTCCGACAGCCCCAAGTGGCTGATTGAGCATGCCCAACCCCCTAAATTGGAATCAGAAGCTTCCCTTGACTAACAGCACCAACAGCCCCTGCACAAAGGCTACTCCCCTGGACAGAGAGCACTGGAAAACCAGGACCAGCTTCCTGGCTTTATGACTGTGCTAAATGGCAAAATAAGATAGAAGTCATATAAGCTTTTTATCTCTGGCTGAGGGGACTTGGCAAAATGGTAACGCAAGGCAATGCAATGCAAGGCAAGGATGCTTCAAGCAGTATCCAGATGGGCTCAGAGTGAGCGAATGCTATGACAGTGAGCCAGCTGGTGGAGATGTAACCTGGAAAGTCTATGAGCTGCGTGCATGTCCCTGACAGCACAGTATCCTTGCTTCAGTACTACCATGAGAGTCACCGGTGACACTGACGTGCAGCATAAAAGTACAGTAACATCCTGTAAGTGAAGCAGAGATGGATAATGTTAGAAGGGTGGCACATGCCAGAAGCTAGTCCATGGATGTAGACTGCATGTCATCAGTGCCCATGGACTATGCCTTCAGATGTCCAACTTGGAATTCTTTTGGAGGAAGTAGTGAGCTGAAGTCACCAGGTCTTTGCTCTGACTTTCATGTCAACTTCCAACTCTCAACATTTAAGTTGGTTGGCGTGTCTGATAAGATAGGAAGCTTAATATTAATGAGGCAAGTTGTGGCATGTATAATGTGTTTAACAAGCTATAAACCCCCTTATCTGGCACCTCCCTATTCCTTAGTGTGAATCTTGCCTTGCCGCTTGGCAAAAGATGGAACAAGATGCTCCCAGCATCAAGATAGGCCTCACTGGACTTCTCACATGACTCAAATCTCTCCACAAACAGAAGTGGGTACTGCAGATTCCTGATGAAGGGCTTTTGCCCGAATTGTTGATTTTCCTATTCCTTGGATGCTGCCTGACCTGCTGTGCTTTTCCAGCAACACTCAAATCTTGACTCAAATCTCACCACAATCCACTCAGACTCGTATGATATTTTAATATAAATTTCACCCATAAATAAGATTTATGCAAATCTATGTGGCCAGATTTTCATTTATACAATGCAAATTTGAAAACTTCTGTAGCTAGGATCAAAAAAATGTAATACTGCACCTTTGATGGCAGTACTGCAATATAAGGAATGCCTCTGGAGGAGATATGAGCCAACTCCAGGTGTATTTCTGTAAAACTCCTCTTAAAACCACTGCTGTCGACAAGACTAGAAGTTGAGCTACCACATTTCTCTGGCTGTGGATTGCTAAGTAGATATGAACTGGTATTTTTCAAACTCTTGTGTCTTTATATATCTGAATATTTGATACATAAACCTTCTAAAGTATATTCCCCTGGTAGGTGAACAAACATTTGTGGAAAATCAGTTACACTCTTAAGTGGCATACTCTGCTGTGGCAGTGAGGTTTATATAGTAATTTTGCTTGGACATTATACTCATTACTGACCCTGAGGGTCTCATAATCATCCCTCACTTTGCTTAGGCCGGTAATGAGCAGTTCAGGGTCAGTAATGACCATAATCTTCTTGAAAATGATGTTATTACTATCCTATACCCTTAATAATATGTTATCTTTTCCACAAAGTTCCCTCTATTTAGACGAGTAACATTTACTCACATGAAACAATTCTTACCAGACGCACACTAGAAATTGCAATGGCTATTGATTTTCTTAATTTATGGAGCTGGAAGTGCCCCCAAATTGCTTCCAACACTCCAGGGGACAGAATGATGTTTGGAGAAAGGCTGTGTGCTATTAACAATATCCTAGCGATAGCACAAACATGTAGCTGCTATTGGAATGAAGTGAGTATGGGAGCTTGTATTAGGACCACACCCCTCTCCAAAAAAACAAATATTAATTAAGTGAAGGCCTCAATTCATTAATAGTCATTATGTTTCCGTATCAGTCCTTTACCAAGTTCTCCTCTCCCACACACACACACACACAGACGCAGGCTTTCCTTCAGGACACTGCTAGTGAGGCAAGAAACCCAAAGTGTATCCTTATTGACTGGGTTTGTGTGGAGCCCTGCCAGAAGCTCAAGCCCACCCAAATAATGTTGATGAGCCCGGAGGCCAAATCTCTGGCTGACCTTATACCTCCGCATTAGAGAGCTAGCTTAGTGCATGACTCACATTTCACAGCTAAAACCTGACGAAGTGAGCAGTCTGTAAAGGAGGTCAGAGAAGAATGAGAAAAAATGTTGAAATGCTTGGCTGTGATTATTAATTAGGCATTAATGTTTTTCTCCATTAATTATCATGATCGAAGTTTAGCAGTAACCTATTATTATCATGCAGTACAAATGTAATATTAATTAGCAGATCTCCAATGGCATTGTATAATCTGGGATTAAATACACTTATGTGTTTAAATTTATTTAGTTAGTAAAGGATACAAGTTGGGACCCTGAGCACAGCTCCTGATTGTTTTATTCAAGTCTCTCATCACTCTGAAACTAACAATGGCTTGACAATCACTAATGCAACAACTTTGCTCAAGAGGTATATCATCTCATAAATTCATTGAATTTTATAGAGCAGAAGGAGGCTATTCGGCCCATTATGTTGGTGCCAGTCAACAACAATCTGCTACACTAATCACATTTTCCAGCTCTTGGCGCATAACCTTCATAATCTTAGACACCTCTTTCAGGCCCCCTCTCAACCTGTCCTGCTCCAAGGAAAACAAACCTAGCCTATCCAAGCCTTCCTCAGAATTCAGGTCCTCCAGCCCAGCTAACATCCTGGTAAATCGCCTCTGCACCCCCTCTAGTGCAATTACATCCTTCCTATAATGTGATCAGAACTGAACGTGATACTCCAATTGT
This sequence comes from Chiloscyllium plagiosum, assembly GCF_037043375.1. Lineage (NCBI taxonomy): Eukaryota > Metazoa > Chordata > Chondrichthyes > Orectolobiformes > Hemiscylliidae > Chiloscyllium > Chiloscyllium plagiosum. Next base: position 37,695,250 of record NW_028270163.1, read on the forward strand.
GACCTCACCAGCATCCTGCACAGTCCCAGTGTAACCTCCCTGTTCATGCCTCAAGTAATATAGGAACATATCTCACCCATACCTCCCTCCCCTGCTACCTTCAGGGATTTGTGGATAAGCACACCAAGGTCCCTTTGATCCTCACTACTTTCCAGAGTCCTGCCATCTGATAAACAGCAGAAGAGGATGCTGCCCTTTCTTAAAGATACAGGCTCCATAAATGTAAAATATTACTTACACATCTTTAAGCAACATGAAATGTACAAAATAACGCAATAAATTTTGTGTTCATCCACTTGCAAAGCCACTTGAGGTGCATGTATTTTTCAGCTGAGACCTGTAGTTGCAATTTGTATTCAAACCAGGCAGAACACTATTTAAATTACCTGGCTCCTGTCTGGTAGTAACTACAGAAATCAGAACATGTCTGTGTATGTGCGCACATCAGATAAAATTTAGAACTTTTAAATATGTGTCCCTAATCTCTAAACAATTAATTTAAGGTTCCGAGGTCCAATTGATCTCAATACTTTACAAAGCAGGTCAAACACTGCCTTGAATTTAAAGTAAATGGAAGCATTGATATGACTGAGTCTGTGTTATCCATTCAGGGATGTGGCTCTGTGTTTGTGCTATCAATTCAGCATTGATTTTAAGCTTGCAGTATTAATGGATCCTTATTCTCAATTGTTCACATTGTATAGACCCATTATCATTGCATCATGTGACTAACAGGTTGGCAGAAGATAACTTAGATGGACCTTAGCTAACTAACAGCTCGAGTTTCTACCTTTTTGTATCCTTACCACAAGTCCCAGCACAAATTTGCCCCATCAACTGAAAATTCAAATACCTGTTAAATGTAGATTTTAACTATTCGTATGATTAAAGAAATCGTTGCAAGCCACTTTCAGAAGAGTTTTATTTTCATTATTGACTCTTCAATAATGAGGCAACTTGCCAAGGGTCTTAGTTGGCTGCTGACTTTGGCAGTAATGTTCAACTCACCATCAAAGGATCATAACAACATTTTTCTTCTGCCTCCTGTGCCAACATCTGTCACTGTTTCTCAAAGCAAGAACATTAGTTCACCGTTTAGCTTTTATTTTAGGCTTTTTTTCTTCTGCCATTCATGTCTTACCAGAATTTGCAAATTCTGTACCCGGTTGTCATTATGCAGTTTGGCAGTGAATTTCTATACTACAAGGAATGGCACGGTGGCTCTGTGGCGAACAGTACAACTTCACAGTGCTAGGGACCTGGGATTGATGCCAGCCTTGAGTGACTATCTGTGCAGAGTCTGTATGTTCTCCTGGTGTCTCTGGTTTGCACCCACAGTCCAAAGGTATGCAGGTTAGGTGGAGTGGCTGTGCTAAATTGTCCATTGTGCAGGCTATCTAGATTAGCCATGGGGAATGTAGGGATCCTCTTCAGAGGATCAGTGGAAACTCAATGGGCCTGCTTTCAAACTGTAGAGATTCTACTCTAAGTTTAAGGTCTGAGTGAAGCCCAAATTGCTTGATGCAATTCTGCCCTTTTATCCATAAGTTGTCAGATGAATACAGATCATTATGCTGTAAGATCTGTCTCGTGGCTTTGAGGCCACCGTCCTCTTTCTTGATTAGTATTACAGGGTCTAGTGTGCTTGAAATAAACACCAAGCATTTTATCAAGGCAATAATATTTTCTTAAAGAAGATGTAGTTTATAATATGATGGCAACTAACTACATGTTGCATTCATATAATAGAAATTATCACTGAGACTCTGAGGAAGACCTCATTATTTGGTCTTAGATCAAAAGCTGCTCCCCTTACCCAGGTCCATGTGACATAGACATATTGGGTAGAGCTTAATGTACTCCTCAGCATTAACTCTTTCAGACCCTTACATGTTAATGCAGTGTCTCTCCCAAAACTTAATTCCTTTTACTAACATTACGCCTTTGTGAATATACTTACACTTACCACTAGCCCACCTATCCACAAAGCTCTGACTTCACAATTTCGCATAGTCTGGAGATTTCATTATTCTTAAAGAATGAGTTCTCTGGAGGTGTAATGGTTTGGTAAGACTCCAGATTGAAAATTGTTTACTTTAATTCTGCCTTTGACAGTGTGAGGTTTCTAAGTCCATTAGAACTGGAGGATCTTCTTTCTCCCAGACTTCCCACACTGACAAGTCACTTAGGGTTAGTCACAGTGCATTGTGGGTCTTGTGGAGAGTTTACTCTGTACCTGTGGAGTCATATTGATGTACAAAAACACATGTCCATGCCAACCAGATACCCTAAATAAATTAGTCCCATTTCCCAGCATTTGGCCAATATCCCTCTAAACCATTCTTATTCATATACCCATCCAGATGCCCTTTAAATGTTGCAAATATACCAGCCTCCACCATTTCTTCTGGCAGCTCATTCCATACTCATACGACCTTCTGCTTGAAAACATTGCCCTTTAGGTCCTTTTTAAATCTTTGTCCTTTCACCTTAAACCTATGCCCTCTAGTTTTGGACTCCCCCCACCATAGGGAAAAGACTATTTATCCTATCCATGCCCCTCATAATTTTATAAACTTCTATAAGGTCACCCCTCAACCTTCGACATTTCAGGGAAAACAGCCCCAACCTATTCAGCCTCTCCCTATAGCTCAAATCCTCCAACCCTGACAACATTCTTGTAAATCTTTTCTGAACTTTTTTAAGTTTCACAACATCCTTCTGATAGGAAGGAGACCAGAACAGCACACAATATTCCAAAAGTGGCCTAATCAATACAGCTACAACATGGCATCCTATATTCAATGCACTGGCCAAAATAGGCAAGCATACCAAACACCTCCTTCACTATCCTATCTACATGAGACTCCACTTTCAAGGGACTATGAACCTGCACTCCAAGGTCTCTTTGTTCAGCCACACTCCCCAGCATCTTACCATTATGTGTAAAGGTTGCAGATTTACGGCATCTATAATTCTTTGTTTTCTGTTAGATTTGTATAGAAAATCTCTGAATCCAAAATGGTAGTTTAAACCATTTTGACAAAATAAATGGTGCTTTGTGATTGACAGCCTCTCAATTGATTGAATTTCTGTGGGACTTTTGCTGTGCGTTTTGTAGAGAATCAGTACAGAGCAGTTGTTTATTTGAAGCAATATGAGAAGTATAATACTTCATTATTTCTCTCCTGTGCAGGGATTCAGTGTTTATACACAATTTTTCTAATTATGTAGATGTTTGACAAGAGACAATTTAGCCCACTTAGGTCATCAAAACGAAATTCTGCAACCAAGTTCTGCAGAAAAGTTTTTTAAAACCCATTGGCATTCCATCTAACATTCCCCACCCATCTTCTGTCTGACCTTTGTGTAGGGTTTAATGGTTGAATGTTGGTCTAAGATTATTAGCAAACACTGGCAGCTGTAAAGGAGGAATATGAATGAGAAATTTAATCAGAAATGCCATCCACTTTGCAGGAATGCAATATACATCCTGACTGAAACCCTGGGGGTTTATCAAGGCTTCGTTCATGCCCATGAGCTCAGTCAGACTTTTTTTTATTCCTCTTTCTGATTACAATTGGAAATGTTTGCAGAATAAACAGTGGAGAGGAAGTTCAAAATGCCACGTGCTGTCACTTCTGCCCCAAGCAAATGAGACAACGATAAGTACAGTATTGAATAGACAATACCTCACATTTGAGTGAGAACATATATGACATAGTTCCTTAGCAAAAGGCAGCATCATGGAACATGAATAGTAATTGCTGCAATTCTCAAAATGATAAGACTGTTTCCCTTTGCACAGTGCTACTGGTGGAAGTGTTTGGGTGGATTTAATGGTCATATTCCTTGTCAGTTCCGATTATCTTTTTGGTATTAACGGTTATGGCAGAGTGATCAAGAGCAAATTAATCTCATAATGAGAGGCTGGATAGTGGAAATAATGCTCAATTGTAATTTTCAATTACACATTTCAACTAGTGGTAGTTAGTCATAGTTGAAATAAGGCTCGCTATCATTATTCGCTGACAATAAAGTACTGGAAGTAGGAAAGAATGATAATTTTTTAAAGATCTTTCAGAATCACCAAATAATCTGTGTTGAATTACGCTGCCAAATACAAATGATGTGACTGCACCCCTGCCATTAACTTTGAAATAGGTAAATAAACTGTAGGTGACACCAACAGAGCATGATTCTCTGACACTATGCACATTGAGTAGGAAACCCAGGTGTTCAAATATAGGGCATTCTATATGCTGGAACCAAAAGTAACAGTCCATGGACCATGCAGAACATCATTGCTTGGCATCTTATTGTTTTCATTGCAGCAAGAAATAATGAACCAGTTTAAGTGAGAAATAGAACTGCATGTGACATTGTAGAGAGAGCCATATTTAATAACCAAAACATGTTTAAAGACAAATTCCGTAACCCGAGAAAATGAGCGAGGAAAGTTTTCAATAAACTAGCACTTGAGAGTTCTGGTGCCAGCGTCATGCTAATGTTCATGATGGTGGGAGCCATAAATGTTCATATACCTTCCTTGAATGCTACAAATTTCCTGCAAAAGTGGTGCAGCTGGTAGGAGCTTATTCTAGCACCCTGTTGATCGGATCAATCCCATTTGCTGCGGCCGTGCTGCTTCCTTTATGTCCTGTCCATTTTCCGTTGCACACAGGAGTCATAGGTCATGCTATCAGTAGGCAGCTCTTATCACCCAGTAGTCACCCCCTACTTTGACATGGTGACTCAGATACAGATGGCACTTCAGGCTGCCAAAAATGAAAGCATTATGGCTGCTGCCAAACATTGAGTACAGTAGAACCTCGATTATCTGAACGAGATGGACGGGGAGTATTTTGTTCGGATAATTGATCGTTTGGATAATCGATCTTATCATAAACAAACGCTAATTTATGAGTGCCGGTTATCCGAACATTTCTCGGTTATCCGGCAAAACACGCCATAATGCTGTTTAACCGATAACTGATCTCTTGTAAACAACCAGCAATTTGAGTGCTCGTTATCGAACATTTCTTGGTTATTCAGCAATGTAGCCATAATGCCATTTAATTGAATGCTGAGTTGCCTAATGCCGTTTTTAACTGGACCTTGAGATCTTATTCAGATAATCCAAAATTCGGATAACTGACGTTTGGATAATCAAGATTGTACTGTATTCGCCTGTCTGATACTCAGTGTATGGCCCACACAGAAGGTGATGCGTGCATGGAATGAGGTGCCAGAGCAAGTGGTTAGCGTTGGTACAATTACGACATTTAAAAGGCATCTGGATGGGTACATGAATAGGAAGGCTTTAGAGGGATATAGGTCAAGTGCTGGCAAATGGGACTAGATTAGGTTGGGATATCTGGTTGGCATGGACGAGTCGGACTGAAGGGTCTGCTTCCATGCTGTACATCTCTATGACTATGACTCTATGTGGAATCCTTTCAGAATTGACATGGGCCAATTTCAAAGCAACATGTGTCCAGTCAATGGCACCATGATGCAGCCTGCAAACCCTCACAAAGCCAAGTACTCAGTCTTTCTGCTTCTCTCCGATCAGACAGAATAAATTGTGCTCAGCTGTCTTGGAATACATAGCCTCAAGTCGCATCTCTCATGAAATAGTGGATGGTGAGCTGTTTGCAATGATCAACTCTTCCTGCCTGTGTAGTTCTGAGCAGATCAACGTTCCTGGCCATGGTCACCTTCCAAGCTGCATGCCATGTTGTTTCTGCACTCCTCTGTGACTGCAGCCCCTGGGAGGTTTCAGTAAGGACATCATTCCTGAAATAAAGACGTTTTATACATTGTTACTTGCTGACGATCAGGTGGGAAACTGAACATGCTGGCTGGATATGTGCTCCCTCTGTGATCTCTTCTCACCTGTGTTCTGCCTCCCACTTCCAGCAGCTTGCCCTGTTCTGCTGGCTTCTGTTCACTTTCCCAACCCATGTTGTTTTCCAAAAGGGAATGTCCACTATTGCAGCTGTGTCTGGGATCAAAGTGGTTTGTACTAAATGCTTGAACTGACGAACAAGCCTTTCAATGCCTGCTGAAACAATTCCTGGAAAGGTTAAATTTTAAAAGCCCGAGAAACCACCGTAAATATCTGCAATTACAGCAAAATGTTAGGAGAAATCAATCAGTGACTAACCCAAAAGTAGTTTGTGTCTTTTATACAGCTATGCTGAACACATGCTCAACTGTGGAATTCACTACCCAAAAGTGCAGTGGATCCTGGGACAGTGGGTAAATTTAAGGAGGAGTTAGATAGGTTTTTAATTGGTAATGGATTAAAGGGATATGGAGAGAAGGTAGGAAAATGGGGGTAAGGAGCATATCAACCGTGATTGAATGGCCAAAAGGCCAAATTCTGTTGCTATATCTTATGAACTGTGCAAGGTTATATCATAGAATTGCCACAACGCAGAGGATTCCATTCACCCCATATCAAGCTTACACCAGCTCTATTTCCTCGGGTCAATTTTCTACCATTCCGCCATATCCCTGCACACCATTTCTCACAAAATAATCTCCAATGCATTCTTGAATGCTTCAATTGAACTTGCTCCCACCACATTCCTGGGCTGTGAATTCTAGACCTGAACAACTTGCTGGGTGAAAAAAAGATTTTCTCACATCACTCTTCCTTCGTTTGCACATCCTTTTTAAATCTATGCCCTCTTTTTCTTTTTGTCTTTTGCAAGTGGGAACAGCTTCTCCCTATCTGCTCTATTCAGCCCACTCACAATTTTGAAAATCTCTATCAAATCGCTTCTCTACTTTTTTCTCTCCAGAGAGAACAGTCCCAACTTCTTCAGTCTACCCTCAGAACTCAAGTTGAGGGAATGTGATGAAGAGCTTATGCTCAAAAACTCAACTCTCCTGCTCCTTGGATGCTACCTGACTGACTGTGCTTTTCTCGCACCACACTTTTTTACTCTGATCTCCAGCATCCGCAGTCCTCACTTTCTCTCAGTTGATTATAACCTTACTGCAAAGCCTCTTTCAAGGATACCCACCTTGAAGAAGTTCTCTTCCTCCTGCTACAATGACTCTCTCTGTCATTGCACCCTCCAGGTCATCTCCTCTGCCCTGAAGTTCTATAGCCACATTTTGAAGCAAGCCCCTACCACAGCCACATCTCCTTCCTCAGCACCTGCCTGTGGAACCGACTGATCCTGCATGGACTCCAGCCTACATGCAGACCATCACAATTTGGACCGGACCAGAACAACCAGTACCCACAGCAAATCCAAAGCCTCCAGAAAAGGTTCTCCCTCTGGATCCTGTGCTCTGCGCTCGCAGCCATGTACTGCCACTTACTCTCCCTGCAGTCAGCCCTGCCCCAACTCAGGACCACACTCTCCCAGACCTGCAACTTTCCTGATGAAGAGCTTATGCTCAAAACATCAACTCTCCTGTTCCTCAGATGCTGCCCGAGCTGCTGTGTTTTCCCAGCACCACACTTTTTGACTCTGGACTGTGAATGTGGGGGAATGTTTATATGAGAGGGAATTAGTTGGAAAATTGAAGTTCTAAAATGGCAGCATGAGCATCAAATCAGCCATAAACACTAAGATGGATAGATATCACCATCTGTTATTTTGCTTGCTGTCTACATGGTAACGTCCCCCCTACAATGGTGTCTAGCATGACTCACAGCAGAAGTGCACAGCACCGACACCATCACAAGGCCAAAGAAACCTTTCCAGCATACATGCCAAGTGCTGAAAAGCGAAATTTTGTGGCCATGAAACTTTGTCATGTTTATTCCTTATATGGACATCCACATCTTCGAGCTGTTTAATGTAGGATTCCAGATACAGCAAAGGCCTGAAATCTCCAGGAACAGAGGCTGCTTCAAAAGTGCCTGCCATGAGGCACTCTGATCCTTCATTCGATATCTGAGTTGGAATATCCCTGGGTTATTTGAGAGAGAATATCCGGGAAGGGACTGTCACACTTATGCACATGTGGCAGAGACTGATCTGAGTGAAATCTGCATCTTTCAGCCAGGGAAAGCTTCCTTGCCCGCTGAAACCTTTTTCCAGCATTCTTCCTTGTTGTTCTCCTCTTTTGAAGACAGTGACTCCATGGCTGAATTTCAATTACTTAATTACCAGCTTCTCTTCCTCTAAGATGTCCAAACAACCATTACTGATTAATTTTGAACAACATGTCAGGGCTAAGGAGGGAGCGGTTAAAGTCAAACCTGATCCTGTTCTAACTCGATGGCCAGTCATCTGTAATGCTTGCGGGAGTAATTAAAATAATTGTTTTACAGGGCCCATACCTGATTTGAACTTTTTGCTTGTGTTTACACCCAACTGAGATCCAGCCAGAGCACTAGAGTGCCCCAGTGCATTGTTTCTTGGGAAATAAAATGGAGCATTCGTGAGCTACAGCTATTGATGTTTTAGTTATTGCTGCATGGATTGACACACTGGTCATTGGATTCAACTCCAGCCAAGCCTAAAGAAATGAAATCTGTTTAATCCTACATTTAGAGGAATTAAATGCCAAATGGATATGAAACAACAGGAAAATTGACCCAATTTCATTATGCTGCTTTTCTTCCTCTGTTTTCTGTTGTCCTTTCCATTTTTTTTTAAATAAAGGATTATATTTGCCTTTAAACTTGTGCCTACTTTAGTTCTCGTTTGCCTTCTTGCCTTAAAAATAATGTGCCATTAGAATTCTTTTGTTAAATTGCTGTTTCACTCACTCATTAGCTTTAGAGACAAAAAAAAACATTGGCATGAATATAAAATCAGTTAATCCCCTTCAAAAAACCACTGGATGACTGGTGTCAGAAATGCACAAGTCACATTCATGCAATCGAAAAGCACAACATTTCAGGTGAAACATATTTAATTCCATGATCACAGATCAAATTTTATCACTGATTGTGAGGCTCCCAAAGTAGAAAATGTCCCATTTCCCTTCAAAATGACTCGCTCTTGCAATGACAAAATTCCCTAATATCATTAAAGCAAAAACAAACCACGTATGTAGTGTTTTATCTCCATTACTATGAGATTCCTGCTAATTTTTCCAATCCCCAATTTCTCTGGTTTTCTTTAATCTGATCTATTTACTAAAGTTCGGTTAATGGATTAGAACAATTCATGTAGCCATCATCTGAGATTGATGACCTGGTGGGCATTCTGCAGTTGCACAACCCCATCAACCTTCAGACAAATATTCACCCATTGTGCTACCCTGAAAGAATATATTCTCCTCAAGGGAAAGGAAAAGATTACACAATCTAACTCACTGCAACATCACTTCCAGTTCCAGGAAAGCCTAGTCCATTTTGGATTCCACATTTTCTCAGCAACCCAGCCTGAAGACCACGAGCAGCTCAAACTAAGGTTATGAAGAAGTCAATACTCGTGTGTACTACCAATCCTAATGGAAGGATACAGAGGGACAATGACCAGCTTCTGGTGAAGTGCATCTGATTGTTCATCATTTTCACTAAAGAAAGATCCAAATGATCCATGCAGAGAAAACAGTGCAGCCGAATCATCTAACTGAAGAATAATGCACATTTAATTGCAGTTAAAAGTGGTTGTTGCCAGTTTATGCAAAGGCTCTGCACTATACAGTAGTAGGAAAGTGAACAGGTTCTATTTTTCACAATTGTGCTACTGTTCTGTATTGGCAATCTGGAGCACAGGCCTGATTTAAATCTGGAGTGAAACTTGAGTGAGACTTCCTCCATTTCTGTGCAGAGTAAACCCTGATTCAGAATCTAGTATAAGAGGGAAGCAAAACTTGCATTGCACCAATGTCAATGTGAATAAACCCAGGGGACCTGCACACACTGTACGGACAAAACCAGGAGCATCAAATCATGTTACTTTTTAGAATTCTGTCACCTGTGTTGAAGGATTTATTGCATTTCAGGAGCTAGATGAAAGCAAACTGCGAAATGAATTAAATACACATCAAACAGGTGTAAGATGATAAAGAAGGAAAAGGCACACGGCTGAATGTAACTGCCAAGTGAATTAGATTCTGCTGGGATTTACAACTGCTGGCACAACGTATGCTTGAAATTACAGACTGCATTCACTTTCCCCTCAGGTAATCTTTAATGGGCTTCCTCTTAATTCACTAACTTGGTTTCTTAATTTGCCCCCCATTCAGTCAGTGCCATTTAGCTCCGGTCAAATATGTAATTAGCATACAAGTTTGTTACTTGTCTCCGAAAAAGGACAGGTTCTTCCCCATTTGAACCTGACAGAGGAATTAGTATGTTCTGCAAGGGAGAGTCCATTTCATGATTAATCAGCTAAAGGAGAAATTGCCTGCATCAAAATAGATTTTTCTTTTTTCAAAAAAAAAGAACCGAGAGGTTTCTAATTTAATGTAACCATTAGGGTCTCAGCATGGAGGTTCCTCCATTAGGAGAGAGTATGACGAATGGAAGGTAATGAAGCTAATACTGGCCCCTGCCTTTACTCATTAACTCCAAATAAATTACAACTCTGTGTGTATGCATGAGAGTGCATAGTTGTGTGAAATGAGAGACGGAGAGAGAAAAGCTATGGACAGGAACCAAGTGGGAGAGAGAAAAAGAAATTTAATAAGATGAAAGAAAGAGCAAACAAAAAGAGCTGAAAGATGAAGAATTCCAGAAAAAGAAATGAATGATGGATGACAGTTATAAATAGTAATTTATCCATACGGAAGCAGGAAACTTTGGAGGGTGGAAGATGAAAAATGATGACTTCACACACAAAGGAAATACAAAAAGGAATTCTGAAATCTTCCAAATGTCCTGGTGACAAGCCAAGAGGATAATGATTTAGCAGGTCTCTGACTGCAGACACAACTTAGTGGGGACAATCTGGGCAAGTCCCCGTCCCCATCCACATACTGTTTTGACACTGTCACAATATGCTTCTGTAGCCCGATGGAACATTATTGAAATTGGACATGGTTAAATGTTAAATTATTGCCCGCAAGATTAAGTAAAAGGCCAATTCTTCACATTCCACGCAGTCAGCCCATTCCTCTGCACAACATGCTCTGGCACATTAAATGCTCAGTGCTTATTACCAAAATAGAGTTTCTCAATAATTGGCTTCAGGTAGACGGGTGAAGTTTTTCTTTCCCTGGAGGTGGTGAGAGCAAGAAGGGCAAATAACTTGGCAAGTTGGCCCTGAAGAGATACTTGTTCCTTCTTGGGATCTCAGCAATTAAGTGAAAGGCAGCCCCACTGGGCACATATTTAACTCACCAGCAATTAAGGTCCTACATGATCAATAAATAGCCACTTACAGGCCACAACATACACCTTGCCTGCTTGCCTGTCTTCCTGGTGATGTGATCTTACCTCTAGCAGAGTATTTTGACTCATGCTGCAATGCTTATTTTATCTCTCATAAGAAACTAGGTGCAGATATCCCTGTGGCATTGAAGAATACAATAGATAATTATTTCAGCTAACTATTGCTCACAAACATTGCATTCTTCAGTCACATTTGGTCTGAGTTAGTAATAAGCAAATAAGTTCCACAGTGCAGCCTTCTCCAGGAGCATGTCATGCTTCAAGTAATTCAAGGTATGATGGTGTATGAGACGTTCATCTGTTAGGTCACATGCTGTGGTACATTAATAATTTCATGAGCATATCTCTTAAAGGTTTACTGACATACTCACCAGGAGTCTAAACATCACCCTTGACAAGAAGGCTGTGGAGAAGTGGCTTGTTGGGTCATCAGCCTGTCGTGTTGAGTTGAAAGCAGAGATTCATTTACCCTGATAAAGGGCATTGTAAGTAGGAATACAAGGGGCAAGAGATGGCCAGTGAAAGTCAGCCTCCTAAACTTGCCTCTGACATCCCCAACCCTCCTCCCACCACACCTCAGGATCCAAACTAAAAAGATCCACCTTCTCACAAATGGATCCATTGAAGAATAGGATTCTAGCAGTGAGCTCTAGTACCCAGCAGCTGCTGGCCTCTGATTGGTTGGCAGTTTTTGGCAATGCAAGACTAAAACATCAAGGCCTGTAATTTGCCAAGAAGCTCACAGGCCCCAGCACTTAACCAGCTGATTGGGTCTCAATCTCGTGAAGTTTCCCATTGGTGGGACAGACAGTCAATCACCACTGAACATGCTCACGACCACTCTTAGGTGATGGAGATTTCAATCTCATCCTATGGAATGAAAGATAAAAAAAAAATCAACCCCCTGTGGCATATTCAATCCAGTACCTGAAACAGACAATTTTTTTTATTCATTCACGGTCTGGAGTGACATAGAGGACACACCAGATAATGATGGCAATTTCCTTCTCTCAAGGTCACTTCTGACCTTTTTTTTACTGACAATCGACAATACATTCATGGTCATCATTAGATTCTTAATTCCAGATTTTTATTAAACTCAAATTCCACCATCTGCCATGGCAGGATTCAAAACTGCATCTCCAGAACATTGTCTGGGTCTCTGGATTAACAGGCAGTGATAATACTGCAAGGTTGTCGCCTCCTATAGTTGTGGCACCCCAAAGGTCTATTGCTAACTGACTGGTAAATGTAGATCTGAGGGGAGCAGCCATACATTGCATTATCAAGAGGTGGCTGGAATTTTAACCTTTCCACTCCGGGTAACTCTACAATGTTCCGTAATTATGTTGTTGTAAATGGGTATGCTTGTAAAGCAGGCCAGGTTCAGCCAATTGTTTTTAGTCATGTGAACTGCTGCACTCTCTCTGTATATATCTATGGTTCCTTCAGCCTTGGGTTAATGGAATATGAGGGGGAACGTGCATTCCACATATGACAACACAAACCATGTAAGTAGATGGAAATTCTGGGTGTTAATTTATGTCAAGAACCTGACAAGAAAAATAAATCCCAATGTACAGCTTTGATTCAATAATGAGTTCAAGAATCACAACACAAAAGTATTTGTGGTCTTCGACCCACCGACTGGAGCACAGCTTTTCAAATTTAGTAAATAATTGGTCTATAAGGCTTTAAGTAGCCCCAAGGAGTACTCACAAAAAATGTCATCTTTTTCATGTGATTTCCCACGCTCGAGTTTTGAAAACTAAAATACTTGCTTGAAAACACATCAGAATGAGTGCTGATATGAAATGTTATCAGCTGATCTTCACGAGCTGCTGATGTTTGAGATAATGAAATACTAATTGTGTATGTGAGACAGAATGGTGCCAAGTAATGTGACTGAGAGGCCTCAGGGATAGTGTGGCGTTCAAGAGGGAGAGGGAGTGGCAAAGGCCTTAGGAAAAGCTGTGGCATTAATTTTTAGGTAGGGGAAGAATGATAACCTGGAGTGTAAGAAAGGTAAACAAGCTGAATAAATTAGGTCTTTGGACATAGGGCTGAATGTGACAATGCAAACTATACAGTACAAACCTATTTCACTTCATATAGTGTGTTACATGATTTACTTTCCTCGGTTGATTTTGATAAATTATGGCGGCAGGGAATTAAATTCCAGAAATGCATATACACTCTACTCCATTTCACACACAGCTAGCCTAATCCTCACATACAGACATATGCACCCTGCACTCACACACATGTACCCTACCATGTCACATATACACCCTACTCCCCCACAAGCACACATACCCACCATACAGCCACACACACACACCCACCCTATACAGATAGAGACACACACACACGTCCAGTCTAGATTCACGCACACCCACCCTACTTGTACCTACCCTTCAGAAACATGTATCCACATAATCACATCTCACACATACCTACCTTACCTCATACCTTACACAATAACATTCCCTCTCAGGCTCACACACCTCCTTAGCATGCACAACACTCCATCATGCACAGGTCCCATCAAACACATCCATACCTCCAATCCCATTGACACCTCCATAATTGCTAATATTTCCTTAATCTGCCATTAACAACCTGGAAGGTACAGTGTAGACTATTTGCAGGTTGTGTCCTTTAAGATATAGCCTCTTTCTGGCCATGCAAACAAATTTAAAGGTATCTGCATATTGAGTGCACAATGACAGGTACCACACCTCCCCCCCCCCCCCCCCATTCATATAGATCCATCCCATACAGAGACATGAAAACACACAAGTCACATCTCACCATTGTGCAAGTACTTCCTCAGATTGTGAATAACAATGCACATTAAAAAATGACACATTCAGGTGACATTGATAAGCAGCTTTACAAATCTGCTTTTTAACATCTGAACTCCAATTCATTACAGGTTTATGGTGCACAGATTTTGTGGGAAGTTTGTAAACTAAATGTCCAATTATATATGAGTTATCTCACTGAACTAGAGTGGGGTGCTTATTTCCTGCTTTCGTAAAGCAGATATTTTATTTTGGCAAATTTATAAATTTAATTTAAATACACTGCATGTAGCTTTGACAGCCAGGAGTAAGCAGCACAGTAGACCCCACTTAATGTTATTTCATTCAATAATGGTTGGTTCTCATCCATCAGTACACTTTCTGTATATAAAATGCCACTTCTTTTCAATAGTGCCCTCTTCTTTTTAATCTGAGCACATTCCTAGTTTATTGTTAATTCTGGAGTATTGTCACTTCTTATAAGTTCTTTTTTATTTCCAGGCTAACAACACTAACAACAAAGAGAAAGTGAATAGTTCCATAAATTATTGTACATTAATGATTGTTTTGAGGTCTACAAGGCCTGTGAGGAAATAATGCTCACAAATGAAAGTTAGAAGCTCACATATCACACAAAAATTTTGATTTGAGAGGACATAATTTTCTGTAATGCATTTATGCACACGTCTGGATTTATTTTGCTGTTCAGCCCTCCTGCGGGCTAACAGTTAGATGCGAATGTTCACAGCTCCCTCTAAATAGACAGTGTAATCAAAATCTCTGCAAAATGGCAGCAGCCATTACTGCAAAATGTGATTTACTCATTTCATGGTGCTTTTGTTGCATAGTAGTTCAATTTGGATGTTTTTCTTTGGGGGGAAAAAAATGATGGTGAAGTGAACCCCTGTTGCTCCATTTCTTAGTTTGTGAATTGTAAAAAAGCAACAAAGGGATTCTATTATACTATTATACTCCGTTAGGTATTTTAGGAACTGTAGAAAAACGTATGCAAAGAACATTGTTATGGGGTGACTGCCAGTGTTTCATTTTTATTAATTCTGTAGTCGTAAATAATATGCAACAAATAGTGAAGGTGAGATCTGCAGTCTGTATTTTATATATATATATATATATTATATATTAAAAGACTTTGAGGAAAATTACCTTTGTCAGTAAATATTGTGGCTTTTTCTTCCCACAATCACAAATGCAAAATGAATTTTGTCCAAAAATCCTAACTTTGCTGAATTTCTTCTGATCTCTATCACCATTTGGACATTAATTAGACTCATAATGATGTTCATGATTAGAACAGGTAAAGTAAAACCTTATTGGTCGGTTACAAAATCTTCCAATTACTTAATTTATCAAGTAGTGAACCTCATTTAGTTTCAACTTGACGCAGTTAGTGAATGATGACTTTCACACTGACATAAATGTACAAATCAACTATGGCAGAAGGTTTGTGCCATTTGCTATGAAGTGAAAACTCATAGCTGCATGAAAAAGAAATCATGATTTTTCTCTGACCACTGTTTAATGGATCCCTTCCCATACAGTCCTCAACCTTATTCAGTGTTTGAAAAACAGATTAAAAAATACAACTGTATAAAAATCTCACCTAACTTCTGCATGCAGGGTGGGATCAGTTAGTAGAATCGGGCAGGATCTCCTGTCTCCCTGAAGAAATCAAGGAATCTGTTTAGAGATCGCTAGCATTCAAGAATGAACTATCCTCATCTATCTGAAGGCATGGTGTGCTCAAATTGAACAGCCAAGCTTCAGCTAGGTACACAGCTTTCCTTGCTATCAAGCCATTATCTCTCTAAATGTGACAGTGTCCTCCCAAATTCATGGAGGTGATTATGCTGGAATCGCACAGAACACGTCACAGTAAGTACAGCAGTTAATTGAAGCTTTTATGGTGAACTTGGTTAAGCTTCATTTACACTTTTAAAGAGGGCAACAAAAATTGATGTACTTTTTAGACATTGTCCCATTTTGGACTGCATGCAAATTCTGACAGGACCACTCTGTAATAAAGGAAAGAGATTCCACCATTTTAAGTTCCAGTTCCTCAAGAATGCACAGATTATGTTGCACAATGCAACTATTCAGTGTCCATTTACAATTCATTCATTATTTATAATTCCTATTCACCAACAAGAAGTAAAGACAACATAGCCCAGTGATCAAGGGATGTCAAGCTGTAACTATACAGTCAGGAGTTGAGGGCCTCTAAGATGATGTCGAGATGCTACATTAAAGCCATCTAATTAGCTGTGGAATGCCTCTTTGAATCTTTAAACAGAAAGAGAGGCGTCTTCTCTCCATGGATCACTTATCTATCAGAATGACTGACTGGGTTCAACAATCTACAATCATTGCAGCCAAGGGCAGGCCCCAGTGGCAAATAGGAGCTTCAGAATCTAGTCAAAATCAGCTTTCAAGAGGAACTGAAATGCATTTTTCAAAAACTATCTGCAGAACTGTTCTGACTCTGCAGTAGGATTTGATGGAGTTAAAATGTGGCTCATGTGAAAGTCTGGATAATATCTGAGCCTGAGTAAAGTGTAAATCGACACTTTGCATTGTTTGGGACCATGATTCAGTGAAAAAAAGTTCAATAATTGAGGGAGCTTTCCAACAGGTGAAGAGAACTTGATTTTCACTTCTATAGAGAATTTACTCTTTTCTTAACTTGCCTTCAATAGCTTGTGTTTTTTTTGAGATTCAATGGACTTTGCTGGCACTATTCCATTTCCCCTGGAGCTGATGGATGCAGTAGATTGTTTGCTAATGCTCTTATTTCAAAGTCCTTTCTGTCCTTGCCTGAACTGCTTTTTTTTTATTATTGCTGTTATTATTTTGTATATCAAGAAATATATGAAGTATATGTTCTTGCCCAATGGGCAAAATCTTCTGCTGGCTGAAGTACACAGAGAATACTGTGTAATGAATCAACTGTTCTGAACTATCTCTTGCCGGTACTTATTTGTCTAAGCAAATTACTTAAGGATTAAGCATAGTTATTTGCCCCCTTTGCACAACTTAGTTCAAAGTAAATGGTGGCACGCAAGCCATTTTCTTGTTAAGTCAAGAACTCGGAAATATGTGGAAATATCTTTGAGCTGTAAGCTTTTATTCCTCTATGTTTTTAAGAGATGCATAGATTTAGGTTGTCAATCAAAGCTGCTCACTCTAAGTTTAGGAAATTACATCAATGGCAAGTCAAAATGAGCAGATCTTCAGAAACCCACCCCGTCAGATGGCCACTCTGGGTGTGATTTTGTCACTGCAGTGATGAATGCGCAGTTACATTATTTTTAGTTAACACTGATCCCTTGAGATATTGGGTGACCACCTAACTGTACACTATGGATCAGTGATTTTTAAAAAAATATGGTTCTCAGAGTTGCAGAAAGTGTAAATATATAGAGAGATTTATTTATATATTGGACATGTTATTTCAGGACTTTTTTTGATATGTCTTGAGTTTTATATTTTCAGTGATACTGTAAAATTTCAAACCAAAGCTGTTACTTCAGATAGAATTGGTCCTTTCAGTTTAAAGTGGGTGATCTTATTCAATAAATCGAGTATATTTGGATCTGACACTATTTAGTAACTTCTGTTTGTATCGTTTTCGAGCCATTACTTGTAACCTGGGGCAAATCAAGAGACCTCAGCTGCAGAATTCACAGCTCATTTGAAGTTTAAAAAAACAGTGGGGTGGATTTAGTGAATTTGAAGTCTCCTTGTGACACAATGAAGTGGAGTGTGCTAATGCACATTTTTCAGGTCAGTTTTACCCTAATTAGATATTCATGATTCCAGACACATGCAATCAGATGTAAAGTTTATTCCATAGAGGGGTGATAGTATGATGAACAAAAGGCTTGCCTTTCTGTAGTGTTCCTCAAGATTTTATTATGCTCTTTGAACTGCCTGAAACTTGTTGGTCTTCCAGAATAAGGAGTTGACCCCTGACTGAGTATCACGGACTGGCTACTCCAAGGTCCAGGACTACGTGTTTAGGGATTCACTAAAGCTTGAGGCAGCTGCCATCAAAGTGCAGTGGAGAAAAACCACTGCTTGAGGTCTTCCAGCTGAAGTTAAATGGGGGTCTGTTCAGTTATTGGACCCTCCCAGTGCTTCAAATTTAATGTAAACATTAATCTGATATGTCTAAGAGAGGTCTTTGCTTTATTTTGATCAAGTCAAAGTCCAATATTTTGTTTATTTTCTTGATATCCAACTATATAGAATCAAACTGCTTTTGTGACTATTTTATATGAATAAAGTATATTTTCAAAATTTACAAAAATAGGTACTATGTGAGGGCATCTGGGACCTAAGTTAGGCTGGGGCTCATGCCCAAAACGTCAATTCTCCTGCTCCTTGGATGCAGCCTGACCTACTGCACTTTTCCAGCAACACAGCTCTGGGTCTACAGGAACTCTATTTATAAAACTCTGGCTGGGGTTGGGGGTAAGAATGTCTCCAACGTTGCCCTCGTCCTGATGGCCACCATTGGGTGTGGCTGCATCAAGCTATGATGGACTCTCAGTACTCAAACACCAAGTGTCTCCACCTACTGACGTTCTACCTGTCCCCGGTATTGTGAAGGATAGGACTGACCTTGCTGCCGCAGAATGCTCCGAGTAGTTGGACCGTTCTGTATCACCTGTCCTTCGTGGAGAAATTTGCAAAGAAAAACATATTTGACCACAGGTCGATCAGGAAGTGGTCAGCAAGTTGTGTCTTTGAGACCCTAAAGGAAAAGGAGACGATGGATCCTGCTGTATAGTTCTCTGAGCAGATTGTCAAAGTCATTTGGCAGAATGCCTCATCACCAGAGCTTACCAATCAGCACCAAGACATTGCTTGGCTGGTGGTGAGAAGGGCACTATTGTGAGATCCTTCATGTCCACCCAGCCATTCTGCACAACCACAAGCTGCCCTCTAAGTGGGTATGAGGAGGGTGGAGACGGTCACACATCCCCTGCTGGAATGTGCCTTTGCAAATGAAATCTGGAGAAAGATGCAGTGGTATTAGTTGAGGTTCATCTATTCCCTGAGATGTACACGGAGACAAACATCAACCGAACCTGGAAGACCATCAATTCAGTGAAAGACGCTCTTTGGTCTGTCTGAAACCTGCTGGTCTTCCAGAATAAGGAGTTGACCCTGACCAAGTGTTGCATGCTGGCACATTCCAAGGTTCAGGACTATGTCATAGAGATGTACTGTAGGGAAATAGACCCTTCGGTCCAACTTGTCCATGCCGACCAGACATCCCAACCTAATCCAGTCCCACTTGCCAGCACCCACCCTCCAAACCCTTCCTATTCATATAGGAGAAAGTGAGGACTGCAGATGCTGGAGATCAGAGCTGAAAATGTGTTGCTGGAAAAGCGCAGCAGGTCAGGCAGCAACCAAGGAGCAAGAGAATCGACGTTTCGGGCATGAGCCCTTCTTCAGGAAGAAGGGCTCATGCCCGAAACGTTGAATCTCCTGCTCCTTGGATGCTGCCTGACCTGCTGCGCTTTTCCAGCAACACATTTTCAGCTTCCTATTCATATACCCATCCAGATGCCTTTTAAATGTTGCAATCATACTAACCTCTACCACTTCCTCTGGCAGCTCATTCCATACACGTACTTCCCTCTGTGTGAAAAAGTTGCCCCTTAGGTCTCTTTTATATCTTTCCCCTCTCACTTAAACCTATGCCCTCTAGTTCTGGACTCCACCACCCCAAGGAAGAGACTTTGTCTACGTGCTGAGGGGACGCACTAATGGTTGGGGTAGCTGCTGCCAAGATACATCGGAGAAAGACACTGCCTAAAGTCTTTCTGCCGAAGTTAAATAGGAGACCATTCAGTAGCGGAACCTCCTGGTGCCTCAAACGCACGTAAATATCATCTTGTACAGATATGAAATGCTTTGGGTTTGTTTGCTGGATGCGGTCAAACTCCAATGTTTGTTTGCTTTTTCATATGCTACTGTAGAGAATCAAACTGCTTTAGTGACTAGGTATGTTAATCAAGATATTTTTACGAATAAAGTACATTTATGAAATGAGAAAAAGTTATAAAGAGCTTTTCAAAGAATTAAGTGTTTTTAGAAACTCAAAAAGGGATCATGCTGTAAGGTTGAGTGAAATAGGGGTTGATGGGAAGGGTGAGGGCAGTAACAAATTAAAAATACTATATATGAATGCACGAAGTATTAGAAATAAGATGGATAAGCTTGAGGCTCTTTTGGAAATTGGCAGCAACAATATTGTGGGGATAATTGAGACTTCAAGTGGACAGGGCCTGGGAAATGAATATTCAAGGCTATACGTGCTTTCGTAAGGACAGAATGATGGGCAGAGGGGGTGGGGTGGCCCTGTTGGTAAGGGATGATATTCAGTCCCCTGTGCGGGGGTCCTAGAATCAGGGGATGTAGAGTCAGTATGGATAGAGCTGAGAAATTCTAAAGGTAGAAAGACCCTCTTGGGAGTTATCTACAGGCCCCCAAACAGTAGTATGGATTTAGGGTGTAAGTTGAATCAGGAACTGAAATTGGCCTGTCGCAAAGATGTTACTACAGTTGTTATGGGGGATTTCAACATGCAGGTAGACTGGGAGAATCAGGATGGTATTGGACCTCAAGAAAGAGACTTTGTGGAGTGCCTCCGAGATGGATTCTTTGAACAGCTGGTCCTGGAGCTGACCAGGGAGAAGGCAATTCTGGATCTGGTATTGTGCAACGAACCAGAATTGGTCAGAGACCTCGAAGTGAAGGAGCCATTGGGAAGTAGTGACCATAATACAATAAGCTTCAATCTGCAATTTGAAAGGGAGAGGGTACAATCGGTAGTGACAATATTTCAGTTGTATAAAGGGAACTATGGAGCTATGAGGGAGGAGCTGGCCAAAGTTCAATGGTGCAATACCTTAGCAGGGATGATAGTGGAGGAACAATGGCAGATATTTCTGGGTATAATGCAGAAGATGCAGGATCAGTTCATTCCAGAAAGGAAGAAAGATCCTATGAGGAGGCAGGGGTGGCCGTGGCTGACGAGGGAAGTTAAGAAACTAATAAAGTCAAAAGAGAAAAAGTATAACATAGCAAAGATGAGTGGGAAAACAGAGGACTGGGAAGCTTTGAAAGAACAACAGAAGATTACTAAGAAGGAAATACGCAGAGAAAAAAATGAGGTATGAAGGTAAACTGGCCAAAAATATAAAGGAGGATAGTAAAAGCTTTTTTAGGTACGTGAAAGGGAAAAAAATGGTTAAGACGAAAATTGGGCCCTTGAAGACAGAAACAGGGGAATATATTATGGGGAACAAAGAAATGGAAGAGATGAATTGTTACTTCAGATCTGTGTTCACTGGGGAAGACACAAGCAACCTCCCAGAGGTAACAGTGGCTGAAAGACCTGAACTGAAGGGAAGTTATATTTTCCAGGAATTGGTGTTGGAGAGACTGTTAGGTCTGAAGGCTGATAAGTCCCCAGGACCTGATGGTCTACATCCCAGGGTACTGAAGGAGGTGGCTCGAGAAATCGTGGATGCATTGGTGATTATTTTCCAGAGTTCGATAGATTCAGGATCAGCTCCTGCGGATTGGAGGGTGGCTAATGTTGTACCACTTTTTAAGAAAGGAGCGAGAGAGAAAGCAGGAAATTATAGACCAGTTAGTCTGACCTCAGTGGTGGCAAAGATGCTGGAGTCAATTATAAAGGATGAAATTACAACACATCTGGATAGCAGTAACAGGATAGGTCAGAGTGAGCATGGATTTATGAAAGGGAAATCATGCTTGACTAATTTTCTGGAATCTTTTGAGGATGTAACTCTGAAGATGGACAAGGGTGATCCAGTGGATGTAGTGTACCTGGACTTTCAGAAAGCCTTTGATAAAGTCCCACATAGGAGGTTAGTGAGCAAAATTAGGGCGCATGGTATTGGGGGCAAAATACTGACTTGGATTGAAAATTGGTTGGCTGATAGGAAACAAAGAGTAGTGATAAACGGCTCCCTTTCGGAATGGCAGGCTGTGACCAGTGGGTACCGCAGGGATCAGTGCTGGGACCGCAGCTTTTTACAATATATATTAATGATATAGAAGATGGTATTAATAGTAACACTAGGAAGTTCGCTGATGATACTAAGCTGGGTGGCAGGATGAAATGTGAGGAGGATGTTAGGAGATTACAAGGTGCCCTGGACAAGTTAGGTGAGTGGACAGATGCATGGCAGATGCAGTTTAATGTGGATAAATGTATGGTTATCCACTTTGGTGGCAAGAACAGGAAGGCAGATTACTGCCTAAATGTAGTCAATTTAGGTAAAGGGGCAATATAAAGAGATCTAGGTGTTCTTGTACACCAGTCAATGAAGGCAAGCATGCAGGTACAGCAGGTAGTGAAGAAAACTAATAGCATGCTGGCATTCATAACAAGAGGGATTGAGTATAGAAGCAAAGAGGTCCTTCTGCAGCTGTACAGGGCCTGGTGAGACCGAACCTGGAATATTGTGTGCAGTTCTGGTCTCCAAATTTGACGAAAGACATTCTGGCTATTGAGGGAATGCAGCATAGGTTCACGAGGTCAATTCCTGGAATGGCGGGACTATCTTATGTTGAAAGATTGGAGCAACTGGGCTTGTATACCCTTGAGTTTAGAAGACTGAGACGGGATCTGATTGAGATGTATAAGATTATTAAAGGATTGGACACTCTGGAGGCAGGAAACATGTTTCCGCTGATGTGTGAGTCCCGAACCAGAGGACACAGCTTAAAAATAAGGGTTAGGCCATTTAGGACAGAGGTGAGGAGAAACGTCTTCACCCAGAGAGCGGTGGGTGTATGTAATGCTCTGCCCCAGAAGGCAGTGGAGGCCCAGTCGGATAGAATTGGATAGAGCTCTCAAGGATAGTGGAATCAAGGGTTCTGGAGATAAGGCAGGAACAGGATACTGATTGAGGATGATCAGCCATGATCATAGTGAATGGTGGTGCAGGCTCGAAGGGCAGAATGGCCTACTCCTGCACCTATTGTCTATTGTCTATTGTAATATATGTCAGAAACAATCCATCCACTATATTTCCATTCACAAATTTGGAAAAAGGCTGCCTTCATATTGTTCAAGCGGTTTGAATTCTAAACATGCACATTCGCCACAGGTTGATGGTGTGACATAGCACAAGTTGACTGGATGTCTCTGGGTCACCTTCCTGCAAATTCATGGCACCATTATTGATGTAAGTCCAGTAAGTTTCTTGCAAATTCACAAAATCTAGATATTTGAGAACACATCAAACTAGAGTGGAAACATTGGATCCTCAAATTTAGGTGACTGTCTAAGAGTGACAGTAATTCGAATGTGGCATGTTCCCAGATGACCACCTCAGCACCTTTTGGTATTTGCCTCCTCCTCGAGTGTGTGGTGCTAGGTAAGAGTTGTTCAAGGTGATAGTTCACAGTTACCAATCATCCTTTTGTCTTTGGTTTGTCTTGGGCCTAAGTAATTAGTGGCAGCGAATATACCAACATGGAATATTGAAAGAAGAGGCACTGATCTTGGATAACAATAAGGATTTTTGCATGATCGCCCCAAGTACAACTACACCTGGTTGGACATCATTGCTAGGACCAAAAGGAGCAGGTACTGATACATCTGCTCCCTCCTAAAGCTAGATTGGAACTCCTTGCCACCCAGTGTGTATGGCTTCAGTAGAATGAATGGAGCCAATGTGATATGAATATTAACTCCTTCAGAATCATTACATACATAACAATGGAGACCACTAAGGAGAAACTAAAAAATGAAGAAAAATGAGATGTGTCTTGTAGTAACAAGAAGTTCCAACTGTTGATCATGTACTGGTGTTTGTGAATGTGGACTGAAATCATAAGTCAATAGCAAACATATCCTGCACCAGCCTTGCATTTCACACGAACAGGAAAATACTGTCACTGAACTCTTGTTACCTCATTTTTAAAGGCCTCCCATTTTCCAACCATTCCTTTACATGGGAATAGTGTCTCTGAATCAACTTTTGAAAGTTATTGTCCAATAGCGTCAAAATTGGCATTAATTCAATTTGGAGTCATAGAGATATACAGCACGGAAACAGACCTTTCAGTCCAACTCATTCATGCTAACCAGATATGCGAACCTAATCTCGTCCTATTTGACAGCATCCAGCCCATATCCCTAGAAACTCTTCCTATTCATATAGCCATCCTGATGCCTTTTAAATGCTGCAATTGTACCAGCCTCCACCACTTCCCCTGGCAGCTCATTCCGTATACGCACCACCCTCTGCGTGCAAAAGTTGCCCCTTAGTTAGCTTTTATGTCTTTCTCCTCTCATCCGAAACCTATGCCCTCTAGTTCTGGACTCCCCCATCCCAGGGAAAAGACCTTGTCTCTATACCGTATTGCCTTTCCCTATAGCTCAAATCCTCCAGCCCTGGTAACATCCTTGTATATCTTTTCTGAACCCTTTCAAGTTTCACAACATACTTCTGACAGGAAGGAGACTAATGTAGCCTAACCAATGTCCTGTACAGTCACAACATGACCTCCCAACTCCTATACTCAATACTCTGACCATTAAAGGAAAGCATACCAAATGGTTTCTTCACTGTCCTATCTACTTGCGAGGTAAAAACAATGACTGCAGATGCTGGAAACCAAATTCTGGATTAGTGGTGCTGGAAGAGCACAGCATTTCAGGCAGCATCCAAGGAGCAGCGAAATCGGCCCTTTGCCCGAAACGTCGATTTCGCTGCCTATCTACTTGCGACTCTACTTTCATGGAACTATGAACCTGCACGCCAAGGTTTCTTTGTTCAGCAACATTCCCATTCAGTGTATAAATCCTGCCCTGATTTGTCTTTTCAGCACTTCGCATTTATCTAAATTAAACTCCATCTGCCACTTCTCAGCCCATTGGCCCATCTGATCAAGATTCTATTGTAATCTGTGGTAACCTTCTTCACCTCCAATTTTGGTGTCATCTGCAAACTTACTAACTATACTTCCTATGTTCATAACCAAATCATTTATGTAAATGACGAAAAGTAGTGGACCCAGAACTGATCCTTGTGGCACTCTACTGGTCACAGACCTCCAATCTGAAAAACAACCCTGCACCACCAGCCTCTGTCTTCTACCTTTGAGCCAGTTCCATATCCAAATGGCTAGTTCTCTCTGTATTCCATGAGATCTAACCTTGCTAACTAGTTTCCCATGGGGAACCTTGTTGAATGCCTTACTGAAGTCCATATAGATCACATCCACCGCTCTGCCCTCATCAATCCTCTTTGTTACTTTACTCCTACCAGGAGACGGTCAAGTTTGGCTCCTACTCCAGTAGGTATCTCCACATACTGAATTAGAACATTTTCTTGATCTCCACGGCATCACATCCTGCGGTGGGACTTCAACACAGACTTTAAGGTCTCAATATCAGGATATACCACTGTACCAGAAAACCTTTAGACCTTGTTAATACAATAATTGAGCTTGGGGTCACTTTTATTGCTATCCGTCATCTATGACATTACCACATTTTCACTCTGAGAACAGGAGCAGGCAAGAACCAAATCCTATTCTGGGATCTCAATTTCCAATCAATATCCAAATAATTTTTCAACACGTGATAACTGTTTTTCTCAGGCTTTGGTCTTCTTGTCAGTTCTTACCAGATTATTTACTTTGTTTTGCTTAAAATGCAATTAGTTTAAAACAATTTTAACAAGACTCTTCATTTTGTGGAGTAAGAAGATTACAGAAAGAAGTCAGTGATGGTGTAAATATGGTAATAAACAGAACACTCTGAATTGGAGTTACCAAGAGAAGGCACCATGCTTGTATTAGATTGTAGTTACATATATATTATGAATAAAGAGTTGGAATTACTTTAACATGCCTACATGGAGATTACTGGTAGAGTAGAGGAGATAATAGTTGATCAATTTACTCAAACAGCACTAAAGGGACTGAGACAAAGCAACTCAAATATAGAGGATAGACTGCAGCATGGTCCCTTCCATGTTCAATGTAATCCCAAATTCTCCTTTTCCAAAACTGGAAAGGAAATGAAGGTTTAGTATTATTTCAATACCAGACTAAAGCTAGTTAGTCTGTTTGAAGAAATAGATAAGGCTGTGCCAGTGCTCTGTCTACCACGTGAAGGCCATCCCCCTTATTCTAATGTCAGAAATCACATGACACCAGGTTATGGTCCATCATGTTTATTTGAAATCACAAGCTTTCAGAGCTAGCCCCTTCATCAGGTGGACTATAACCTGGTGTCATGTGACTTCTGATGTTGTACACCCCAGTCCAACATTGGTACCTCCGCATCTATTCAAATCTAACCATGGTTGCACAATCATCTCCACCGGTCCTGGGCTAAGAAGCCGAGCTTTTGACTGCGCTGTCTTGGTCTGGCCTGAAGCAGTATCGGCTAACTGACTGGCAACAGCAAGGGCATTGCCAAAATGACAGAAGTGGGAGCTGGACTGCTGTCATCCGTGGCGGCTCTAGTTTTCCAGTGGGATGGCACCTGAGCAATCCAATATTGGAGGTCAGACTGTTGACCTGCTGTGATGATGAACAGTAGTAATCAGAACCACAATGACCACTGTCAGAGTTTCCACCAAAACACTCAGACCTTCACCAGAAACTGTAGGTCCATTAGTGTAAACGATGAAACGGCTCAGCACCTCCTGCAACTCACTACAGTTCCACCACTGGTGTGATGGATGTGGCCACCCATTCCATGTTGGAAAGGATGAGCTCCTCCTATGTACCAGGCCCTGTGCTAAATTGACTCCTTGACACTCCTTGGCATTATGCCTGGCAGACCATTCAGTGAACCAAGCGCTTGATCATGTCCTGGCATTAGACTGTTTTTGTAATCTAATCAATCAATAGGCTCATCAACCCTCAGCTGTAGAACATGTGTGACCTCGATCTCCTGCCAGCCAGTACCCGCACTACCCTTTTCCTTCACCCAGCCTCCTGGACACTTGTGCCTATTGATTTTCTGGATGTATGATCTCACCTGAAAGCTACTTCCTAAAGGATACACTCAGATCGTTTGAAACCATATCAGTCAATGATCTGTGGTGCTGGATACCAACGGAGGAGACTGAAATGGATTATCCACTTAGCACTTCTGGCAAATACTTCAACCTTTCTTTTCCACTGATGTGCTGGGCTCTGCCATCAGTCAGGATGGATGTATTTGTTGCACCTATTTCTACAGTGAGTTGTTTAATTGTCCACCAACATACACGAGTAAATGTGGTGGGGCTGCAGAACCTAGATCTGATCTGTGGGATCATTGAGCTCTGTCAATCATTTCTTGCCTATGCTGTTTTGGAGCTTCACCAGGTTGACACCTCATTTTTAGGTATTCCGGGTGCTGGTCCAACACTCTTGCACTCTTCATTGAAGTCCCCCAGTCAGAGCACTTTCTGTGCCCTTGCCACTGTCAGTGCTTCTTCCAAATGCTGTTCAACATGGAGGAGCACTGATTCATCAGCCAAGGGAAGTACCTGGTAATCAGCAGGAAGTTTCTTTGCCAATATTTGATCTGATGACATGAGACTTCATGGGGTCTGGAGTCAATGTTGAGGACTTTTAAGGCAACTTTTTCCTGAGTGTATACCACCATGCTGCTAGCTCTGCTTGGTCTATCCTACCAGTGGGACAAGACATATCCAGGGTTGGTGATGGTGGTGTCTGGGACTTAGTCATACTCATGGAATCAAACCTTACTGACAATATCAGGCTGTTGCTTGACTAGTGTGTGAGACAGCTCTCCCTGATGTTAGTAAGGAGGATTTTGCAGGGACCACAGGACTGTTTCTGTTGTTATTTCCACTGCTTTAGGCAGAGCAAGATAGTCTATTTGGTTTCCTTCCTTTTCTCCTTTCTGACAATTTATACAACTAAGTGGTTTCCTATAAAATGGGACAGGGCAGTTAAATATCTACCATGTTGCTTTGGGTCTGGATTCACACATCGGCAAGTTTCCTTCCATCAAGGATATTCGTGAACTCGATGGGTTTTATAACAATCAACGTTAGTTGCATGGAGAAAGTGAGAACTGCAGATGCTAGAGAGTCAGAGTCAAAAAGGGTGGTGCTGGAAAAGCACAACAGGTCAGGCAGCGTCCGAGGAACAGGAGAATCGATGTTTTGGACATAAGCCCTTCGTCAGGAATGTGTCAATGATGAAGAATTTATGCTCAAAACATCAACTCTTCTGCTCCTCGGATGCTGCCTGACCTGCTGTGCTTTTCTAGCACCAGCCTTTTCGACTCCAACATTAGTTGCATGATGATTGTCAGACTTTTAAGTTCAGATTTCTATTGAATTTAAATTACATCATCTGCCTTGGTTGATTTCAAACCTGGGCCCTGGAACATTACCTGGGTCTCTGAATTACTTGCCTAGAGACAATGCTACTAGGCCATTACCTTGAGTTCTCAACGAATGATTGTTGACCCAACTTGCTTTGTTACTGAGCATTGACTTCAAGGTTGAGAGAGACAAGGAGAGAGAGGCTTCCTGTTAGCTATTATCAATGCATTTTTTTTAATTCGCTGCTTTACTGCTCAAAAACTGTTGTCTGAAATGCAGTTCTTTTGTGGATTCTGGTGTCTGACGTCAATTTTTTTTCAAGTTGAATGATGTGCTGGTGACTTTTGTCCCAATGTGTAATTTTCATAATGGTGTGAATCAATCAGGGAACACACATCTGAGTTTCAGTCAGATTGCTCTTGGTTTACTGATGGTTTTGCTAGCCCGGTGATCATTGCAGTCAGCTTAGATGGATATTTGTCCTTTTAAAAGTGATTTTAAAGTTCTCAGGTGTAAAATCAGATAACGCAAGTTGAATATCAGTAATTCATATTTATCACTATGCATAGCACTAGTCAACATTCTACTACCTTATCACCATATTCATTCACATGACAAACTGTTTTATAGAATATTTTCTGATTGTTACCTCAAAGTACAGATTGAAAGGAAACTTTGAGATTTCAATGGAATTCAAACATTATGAGTGTTGGGCAGTCTTTCCAGGTTAAATCCTCGATCCTGATCTTCTTGCACTCCCATCATTTCACTGTTGGAAATAGAGTCTGCAATTTTGGTTTTAATGCTCTACAGTTCTTTCTATAATTAAGTCCAAAACTCTCCACACATTGCCTTTAAATGCTTCTTTCAACTACAAGCTTCAGTCGTCCCTTTTCTATCAGTATTTAATCCTTCCTCCTTCATGTTTTTTTAATAGTGTTAAAGGTGTTATATTAATCTAAGTCATGGTAATCCAGTTAAATAGACACAGAATTATACAAGAGAAAGAAAATGACTTGACAGAGATTCAACACGATTCATGTCAAGGACAGCAATAACTTGGCCAAGGCAGCTAAGTTCACCTTTGGAGCTCAGATGCAATCCATCAAAGATAAACTAAGGAAACAATTCATATTTTTAAACAGCTCCAATTTAAAAGAGAAATCTTTGGTAAGCTTCACTGTAAGGCTTGAACGTGTGCAATGCAAGTATTGTAATTCAAATGCTCGGAAAACTAACCCTGATTCACAAAATGGCATTGCAAAAAGAGCAACTGAGGCAGATTGTGTGGCTTGAATTCAAGAACACGTGGCACTGTCTGAAATGATCAATGACCTGGACTGAAGGAGGACTTAGAAACATCCTAATTGTGTCCTTGGGCCTCATCGAAACAAATCTACACAGTCAGTGCCAATTCAGTGCCCCAAAATCCCAAGTCTTTCAATGGCTTTCAATAATGGAAGGAGGGGGAAACAAGAGGTGGGAGAATATGCAGGGACATCTGCAATGTTAACGAGAAGGTAGGAGAAAACATTAATGGGTTGAAGGCTTTGGACTGACAACCTAGTGAGAGCTGATGGAGTGCAAAGAACAAACGTGTCCTGAATTAAGCACAGGACTCACTGTGATGAATTTAGCAGCAGCCCTGAGAGCTGTCTGATGGACTGTTATTTTAGCTGTAGGACGAGGGGACGTGGAGTCCAGGTCACAGTTAGGCATTCTCTTCATACATCCCAAGAAGGACAAAAGTTAGAGAAGCACGGCATTCCTTATCTGTGAGAAACATGCTGGATATTTATAGATTTTGCATATCCTTCAACCCTCACATTCGTGAGTGCAGCCAAGACTTACTATTTTGGTGAGGAAATTACTGATTAGATAATTAATAAGAACATCTTGTGAAAGGTCCTCTCATATTCCACACTTATGGCCACATTGTGTGCTTGAGTACATGCTCATTCATGACTGCATACTCTCTGGAGACAAATTTCGTTGTACCTATGATCCTTACAGGACATTCTTTTAAGGATAGGTGATATCCAATACCCCATTAGCATCTAAATGCTGACTCATGGTGCATTGATCTTGTAGAAAAAGGGTTCTTAAGTGCTGACTGTGGAAACTTAGACATTACATGACGATAGCATTGCTAGCTCATTTAGCAACATGTGTGAAACAGCAGATGCTGAAAGCTGAACAATGATGGGTAGGTGAGAAGGAATTTCATCTCCGACCGATAATGGTCACGGCAGAATGCATTGCTTAGCTCTCAGATACCTGATCATGAAGAAAGCCTACTTTATTTTGTGCTGTACATTGTTGGGATGCCCTCCTATCTGAGTGCTAATCTTTCCCTCACACCTATCAGAACAGACTGCTGTTGTTCTTGAATATGGGAGCAGCAAATGTTGCAAAATGCTCAAACAATGGATAATGGTAACTTTTATTGCACAACAGGAAAGGTGAAGAAACAAGTAACAAAGAAAATGCATTTGCTATTTCCCATAAACAGGAGCTGTTTGCCTTTGTGATAACAAAAGTCTAAATTTATTGAATGATATGCTCATCCAACGTATCTGTTCACTGCAGGTGTCAATGAAGTTCTGGATGTAAGTTTGCTCGCTGAGCTGCAAGATTCATTTCCAGACATTTCGTCACTTCACTAGGTAACATCTTCAGGGGGCCTCCGAGCGAAGCACTGCTGATAATTCCTGCTTTCTATTTATATGTTTGGGTTTCTTTGGGTTGGTGATGTCATTATCTGTGCTGATGTCATTCCCTGGTCTTTTTCTCAGCGGGTGGTAGATGGGGTCTAACTCGATGTGCTTGTTGATAGAGTTCCAGTTGGAAAGCGATGCTTCTAGGGATTCTCATGCATGTCTCTGTTTGGCTTGTCTAGGATGGATGTGTTGTCCCAGTCAAAGTGGTGTCCTTCCTTAATTGTATGTAAGGATACTAGTGAGAGAGGGTCATGTTGTTTTATGGCTAGTTGATGTTCATGTATCCTGGTGGCTGGTTTTCTGCCCATTTGTCCAATGAAGTGTTGCACAGTATTTTGTAATTGACATTCGTTTTGCTTGTTGTCTGTATTGAGTCTTTCAAGCTGCTGTTTTAGTGTGTTGGTGGATTTGTAGTTACCATGATGCCAAAGGGTCTGAGTGGTCTGGTAGTCATTTCTCAGACGTTTCTGATGTAGGGGAGAGTGGCTAGGGTTTCTGGATGTGCTTTGTCTGCTTGTTTGGATTTGTTGCTGAAAAATCGGCCGATTATGTTCATTGGGTACCCATTCATTTTGAATACATGGTATGGGTGATTTTCCTCTGCTCTGCATAGTTCCTTTGTGCTGCAGTGTGTGTTGGCTTGTTGAAATAAGTTCTGATGCAGCTTTGCTTGTGGATGTTGAGATGATTGCTTCTGTAGCTCAATATTTGGTGTTGTTTTCCTGTAGACGCTAGTTTGAAGTTCCCCATTGGCTGTTCGCTCTACTGTGACATCTAGGAATGGAAGTTTTGTAGTTGTTTTCCCCTCTTTCGTGAATTATATGCCAGTAAGGGTATTATTAATAGTCTTAAAGGTTTCCTCTTATTTGTTTCATTTAGTGATGTCAAAGGTGTCATCCATGTAGCGGACCCAAAGTTTGGATTGGTTGGTTGGCAGAGCTGTTTGTTCAAGTCCCTGTATTACTGCCTTTGCTAAGAACCCTGATATCGGAGATCCTGTGGGTGTTCCATTGGTTTGTCTGTAGGTTTTGTTGTTGATGGTGAAGTGTGTGGTAAGGCATAGGTCCATTAGCTTGACGATACTGTCCTTGCTGATGAAGTTAGTAATGTTTGATGTATGTGTCTTTGGGTCTTCTAATAGTGTAGTCAGTGTTTCCTTGGCCAGGTTAATATTGATTGATGTAAACAGGGCTGTTACTTCAAAGGAGACCATTATTTCATCCTCTTCTGTCTTAGTGTCTTTGATGGTCTTCAGGAATGCTTGGGTGGAGTGGATGGAGTGGCGCGAGTCTTCTGCTAAGTGTTTTAGTCTTTGGTGTAGCTCCTTAGCCAATCTATAAGTTGGTGTTCCAGGTAGTGAGGCTATGGGCCTGAGGGGGGCCTCCTGGTTTGTGAATTTTGGGTAATCTGTAGAAGCGAGGTGTGTTGGATCCGTCTGGTTTTTTTTTGGAAGTTGGTTTTATTTATTTCTCCAGATTTCTGACATTTTTTGAGTAGGGCTGTGGTTCAGTTCTCAAAGTTGTTGGGTCGGGTCAATTGATACTTGTTGGTAAGTATTGGTATCTGTAAGTAATGCGTTCACTTTTTCAATGTAGTCTCTTCGATTTAGAATGACTGTCAAGTGTCCTTTGTCTGTAGGTTGGATAACAATGTTTTTATTTTTGTTTAGTCTTTCCAGTGCTTTCCTTTCTTCTGTATTGAGTGTGTTTCCTTCCTTTTTTCTGCTTAATGTTGGTGCAACTATCTGTCTGATAGTTAGCTGGATTTCTTCTGTGAGTTGGTTATCTTTTAGTGTTGGTTCTAATGCTGCTAAGAAATCTTTCTTGACCGCATCCTGGCAATTGTAATTTAATCCTCTTACTCAGACCCCTTGGCATCATGGTATCCCATAAACCTACCAACACACTAAAACAGCAGCTAATGAACTTGAAAGACTCAATACAGACAACAAGCAAAACTAATATCATTTACAAAATACTGTGCAAGGACTGTAACAAACACTACATTGGACAAACGGGCAGAAAGCTAATCACCAGGAAACATGAACATCGACTAGCCACAAAACGGCATGACCCTCTCTCACTAGTATCCTTACATACAGATAAGGAAGGACACCACTTTGACTAGGACAACACATCCATCCTAGGACATGCCAAACGGAGACATGGACAATAATTTTTAGAAGCATGGCATTCCAACTGGAATTCTATCAATAAATACATCGAGTTAGACCCCATCTACCACCCGCTGAGAAAAAGACCAGGAAATGACATCACCACAGGAAATGACATCACCAACCTCAAAAACCCAAACATATTAATAGAAAGCAGGAATTATCAGCAGTGCTTCGCCTGGAGGCCCACTGAAGATGTTACCTAGTGAGGTGACGAAATGTCTGGAAATGAACCTTGCAGCTCAGCAAGCAAACTTACATCCAGAAACTCAACCTGAGCTACAAATCTTCTCAAAACTTGCTCACTGAAGTTCTGTCTGCCTGAAGCCGTATCACTCTATCATGATCAAAGTGATGTTCCTTCCAATGTCCTCATCATTCTCCTCAGAACACTGTTGCTGCTCTCCCAGTTCCTCATCCCATTGTATTCCCTCTTTGCCTGCTTCAGTTATGCAGAGCACAGCATAAGTGGCACACTGTGTCAAGAATGTTCTCCTCGGGATCCTCCAACCACACAGCATCAACGTTGATTTCACCAGTTTCTTCATCTCTCTTCCCCCCACCTTATGCCAGATCCAACCCTCCAATCTGGCACCGCCTTCTTGAACTGTTCTTTCTGCCCATCTTCCTTCCCACCTATCTGCTCCACCCTCCCCTCTAACCTATCACCATTACCCCCACCTCCATCCACCTTCCAAGCTACCTTCCCACTCCAGCTACACCATCCTCCTATTTATCTCTCAGACACCTTGCCCACCTACCACACCTCCCAACCAACATTCCTGATGAAGGACTTATGCCCAAAATGTCGACTCTCCTGCTCCTCAGATGATGCCTGACTGGCTGTGCTTTTCCAGTGCCACACGTTTTGACACCGTACTCCAGGACCATTCAAGATCAATCCAACCTCAGAACCTCATCTTGAGTACCCCTATTGTCTGCTCTACAATGGCCCTGTTAGAAACGTGGACTGTTTTGTACCTGCATTCTGCCTCAGTCAGGTAGTCCTTCAGGGTATCATCAGCCACTGGTGGGGAGGATGGTTCTTGTCTCACTGTTTATGTAGATAAAGCATGAAAGTTGATTTGGTGATTATATGCGTTGACTTGCAGAGCAGCTCAAGGGGATAAAGTTCCTATCTGTCCAACGGTTTATGGCCTTATGGTCTCCAGGTAGGGGCAGCTTTTGGGTGGCATTCAGCCTTTCAAACCTTTCAAAGATTGAGGCATCATGGCAGTTTCCAAGTTACTTGGAATGAATCGAAGAACACTTCAGAATTGATTAAATGCAATCCATTAATGAATCCAGTCATATTGTAATAAAGCACTCTCAACATTTATACATGTTTATGTGTGTATCCTCATGTGTACAGTCGATAGTGCCCAGCACCTGAGGCCAATGATGTTTACAGATCTCACTGCCCGGCCTGCAACACTGACCTTGTCACAGGTATAATGGATGCAGTGGTGTAATCTTGCATAAATTGAATTTGTCACATCCTTGCTGCATTTGTGCGTTGCAGATCAGGTGATTCCATACAGGTCCCCACTGGAAGATTGGACTGTACCAATTGCATAAAAATTAAATGTGGTTATCACTTTGACAGCTACTGGATAGAGGACCATTCACTCTTCAGAGCACAAACTCTACTCCAGCACATGACACCTATCTGTCATGGTGTCCCAGGCCAAACCCAGCCTATGTCTGCACTTTGATTTGGTTATTTGGAGGAAATAACAGCAAGGTCAATACCATCAGGGCCTGCTAAACCTCCTCTGCATTCTGGGACTATCTTCTGTTGCAGCTTCTTCATATCTTCGGCATCCCCTGGAGAATACTGTTGTTTCTGAGCTTGCTGATGCCTTTGAATCTCTCAAATTGTTTATGTTGCCTTTTTAGGACTGCAACAGTGTCGATAGTATTTGCCTTTGCAGCATGATTGCAATGAACCCTACATGGGAAGTCTCAGGAACGTAACACCTCATTAATGATGTGACTCTTGAGCAGTCATATCAAACACAAAGGAAGCTTTAGCACAGGCTGCAATACAGCAAGACATGAAGGAGGGATGTGAAATGCCTCTACATATACCTCAGAGATATTCCACCTTATGTGTCACAAATCTTGTGCAAATAAATTGGGAATATCGTAAATCTATGAGGAGAACCACTGCCTTGCCTTCAACCCTCACATCAACCACAAAATACAACATTGATTATCAGGGCCCATGTTCTCAAGTACTTACATACTCTCTTTTGAAAGGAGAGTGGCTCCACACCCTTATATAGCTATGGGACCTTCGGGATGTGTGTTCAGAATTGCCAAATGCAGGTGGCACTTTTAAGGTGACCTGCTATCCCTTCTGCCTCACAAAGGATGATTCATTTCTCATGATGAATGACATTGCCATGATTGCTTCTGACCAATGTTTGTAAGACACATTTTTAGTCAACACAAGAGCTGCATGTGCAGAGTAACCTGAGGGGAGGTGTATGTTGTCATTGTAGCTGCAGATGTCTGATTTATGCAATTGCACCTTGGAGTGCCTCATATTAACGCAACTGGCCCCACCTCACAGACTCATCCCACCCACTGTGAGTATGCTGGCAGCCATATCTCATTGGTATTGCACTGCAGAGATTTGGTAGATGAAGAAACTGTTTCCAAGTTACACTCTTGAGAGAGTCCTGGCTCCACCTGAAAATGAAGATTCCCTCCACAAACTCTTCATATGCCCTTTTGTGTCACTGTCCTTGTAAATCCCAGTAGCTTTGAGACTTCCTATTTTCTCATCTCCCTCATATCTAACTATTAATATCACTATTTTACCCCCCAATTTCTCATTCACCCTTTAATCTACCACATAGCCATGTCCACTATTGAAATTCATTGTACCCCCATTGAAGGCAGGGTGGTAGTGACTTCTAAACTCCCCCTACCACAGTAGGCAGACTGATCTGCTATATCAGATCAGTCCCTTGCATTTGGAGTTGTTGCCTCTCCAACATTATCCTATCTGTGTCACAGCACAATTATTCCAATCCACACACCCAAGTTTCTCACTTACACAAGATTTGAAATTCATAGCTGACCTTGGAGGGACCTGTGTGGGAGAGCTCACAGCACAGGAGCTGATAAGTGCACAGTTTGTAAGTGTAATCTTACTGTCTTATTTTTAAATAGTGAGTAGAGCAGGTTCTTTTTGGTTATATGTTTTATTGAGATCTGTTTCTTGATTAAAATTTAAAATATAAGACATAGGGACTAAATTAGCCTGGAGCGGTGTTTTTTTTAGAGCAGTGTTTTTTTTAGAGCAGTAAGACTGTGCTATTTTCTGGGTCTGTAGATTGTTAAAGCGCAAAGCTGGCCTTAGTAGAGTGATGTGCTTTTCTTGTCGGATGTGATTGATTAGGGAGACTTCCATGTTACTAATGTTTATGTCTGCAGTAAGTGTGTTAGGTTGCAAATCCTATTAGATCGCATAGATCGGTTGGAGTGGCAGTGAGGCAATGAGGAATTTACAGGAGCTAGGGGGAGTGATGGATGGCAATCATAGGAAGGGCAAAAAGTCACAGACACAGTCAGGTAGCTGGGTTACCTCCAGGAAAGGTAAGAGGGGTAGGCAAGTAAGCAGGAGACTTCTATGGCTAACCCCATTTCAAACAAGTATGCAGTTTTGGAAAATGTAAGGGGTGATGGACTCTCATGTGAATGTAGTATGAACAGCCAAGTTTCTGATATTGAGACAGCCCTAATGTAATGAGGGGTACATCAGGTTCTAAGCAATTAATTGTGATAGGGGCTTGTCTAGTCAGAGGTACAGACAGGTGCTTCTGCAGCTGACAGCGAAAAATCAGAATTGTGTGTTGCCTCCCCGGCATCAGCATCAAGGATATCTCAGAGAGGTTGCCGAATGTTCTCAATGGGGAGAGACGTCATTGTACACATTGGAACTAACAACTTAGGAAGGAAAAAGGATAAGATTCTGAAGGGACAATGTAGGAAGTTCAGCAGGAATTTAAAAAGGATGTCCTTGAGGGTATTAATATCTGGATTACTCCCAGTGCCATGATCTAGTGAGGGTAGGAATAGGAGGATAGAGCAGATGAATTGGCGACTGAAAAAGCTGGTGCATGGGGAGAAGGACTCACACTTTTGGATCATTGAAATCTCTTCTGGAGTAGAAGTGACCTGTATCAGAAGCACCTGAATTGGAAGAGGATTGATATACTGGCAGGGAGATTGCTAGAGTTGCTTGGAAGGATTTAAACGAGTAACGTGTGGGGGTGGTGGGGGAGGTGGGACCTAGGGAGATAGTGAGGAAAGAATTCAGTCTGAGACTGGTACAATTGGGAAAAGAAGCAAGTCAAACAGTCAGGGCAGGCAGGAACAAAGCAGAGAAAAAGGCAGGACTGATAAATTAAACTGCATTTATTTCAATGCAAGAGGCTGAACCCGGAAGGCAGATGAACTCAGGGCCTGGTTAGGAACATGGACTGGGATATTATAGCAATTACAGAGACATGGCTCAGGGATGGACAGGACTAACACCTTAATGTTCCAGGATACAAATGCTATAGGAAGGATAGAAAGGGGGGCAAGAGAGGAGGAGGAATGGCATTTTTGATAAAGGATAGCTTTACAGATGTACTGAGGGAAGATATTCCTGGGAATGTGTCCAGGGAAGTTATTTGGTGGAACTGAGAAATAAGAAAGGGGTGATCACCTTATTGGGATTGTGTTATAGAACCCCCTATCACCACCACCCCCCTCCCATTATTCAGCACGAAATTGAGAAACAAAATTTGTAAAAAAAAGGGTGGTGCTAGAAAAGCACAGCCGGTCAGGCAACATCCGAGGAGCAGAAGAGTTGATATTCTGAGCACGAGTTTATGCTCAAAACATCAACATTCCTGCTCCTCGGATGCTGCCTGACCGGCTGTGCTTTTCCAGTGCCACATTTTCTGACTCTGATCTCCAGCATCTGCACTCAACACGTTCTCTTAAACAAATTTGTAAGGAGATCTCAGTTACCTGTAAGAACAATAGGGTGGTTATAGTAGAGGATTTTAACTTTCCAACCATGGACTGGGACTGCCATAGTGTTAAGGGTTTAGATGGAGACGAATTTGTTAAGTGCATACAAGAAAACTTTCTGATTCAGTATGTGGGTGTACCTACTAGAGAAGGTGCAAAACTTGAACTACTCTTAGGAAGTAAGGCAGGGCAGGTGACTGAGGTGTCAGTGGGGGAGCACTTTGGGGCCAGTGACCATAATTCTATTAGTTTTAAAATAGTGATGGAAAAGGATAGACAAGACCAAAAAGTTAAAGTTCTAAATTGGAGGAAGGATCATTTTGATGGTATTAATCAAGTACTTTCAAAAGCTGATTGGGGCCAGATGTTTACAGGTAAAGAGATGGTTGAAAAATGGGAAGATTTCAAAAATGAGATGAGAGTCCAGAGACAGTATATTCCTGTTAGAGTGAAAGGCAAGGCTGGTAAGGTGTAGGGAATGCTGGCGAACAGGAGAAATTGAGGTTTTGGTTAAGAAAAAGGCGGCAGCATATGTCAGATATAGATAGCATAGATCAAGTGAATTCTTAGAAGATTATAAACGCAGTTGAAGTATACTTAAGAGGGAAATCAGGGAGGCAAAAAGGGGACATGAAATAGTTTTGGCAAATAGAATTAAGGAGAATCCAAAGGCATTTTACAAATACATTATGGACAAAAGGGTAACTAGGGAGAGAATAGGACCCCTCAAAGATCAGCAAGGCAGCCTAATTGTGGAACCACAGGAGATGGGGAGATACTAAATGAATATTTTGCATCAAAGTTTACTGTGATATGCTTTCCTTCATTGGTCAGAGTATTGAATATAGGAGTTGGGAGGTCATGTTGCAGCTGTATAGGACATTGGTTAGGCCATTTTTGGAATATTGTGTGCAATTCTGGTCTCCCTCCTATCGGAAGGATGTTGTGAAACTTGAATGGGTTCAGAAAAGATTTGGAAGGATGTTGCTAGGTTTGGATTAGATTAGATTAGATTACTTACAGTGTGGAAACAGGCCCTTCGGCCCAACAAGTCCACACCGACCCGCCGAAGCGCAACCCACCCATACCCCTACATTTACCCCTTACCTAACACTACGGGCAATTTAGCATGGCCAATTCACCTGACCCGCACATCTTTGGACTGTGGGAGGAAACCGGAGCACCCAGAGGAAACCCACGCAGACACGGGGAGAATGTGCAAACTCCACACAGTCAATCACCTGAGTCGGGAATTGAACTCGGGTCTCTGGCGCTGTGAGGCAGCAGTGCTAACCACTGTGCCACCGTGGTTTGAACAGTAGGAAGAGACTAAATAGGCTAGTGCTGTTTTCCCTGGAGCATTGGAGACTGAGGGGTTGCCTTTATAGAGGTTTATAAAATCATGAGGGACATAGATAGGTTTAAATAGCCTTTTCCCTGCAGTGCGGGGGTCCAAACCTAGAGGGCATAGGTTTAGGTCCCTTTTAAATCTTTCTCATCTCACCCTATATGGCAATGTTTTCACGCAGAAGATGGTGCGTGTATGGAATGAGCTGCCAGAGGAAGTGGTGGAAGTTGGCACATTTAAAAGGCATCTGGATAGGTACTTGAATAAGAAGGGTGCAGAGGGATATCGGCCAAATGCTGGGAAATGGGACTAGATTTATTTAGGATATCTGGTTGTCATGGACGAGTTGGACACAACAGTCTGTTTCTGTGCTGTACAGCTCTATGACTCTGTGACACAAAATGGGTGGAGGGAAAGGTAGTCCTGAGGAGGTGGCATGGCTGCAGAAGGACTTGCAGGCTAGGAGAATGGGCAAAGAATTCACAGATGGAGTACAATGTGGAAAAGTGTGAGGTTATGCACTTTGGGAGCAAGAGTACAGGTGCAGACTATTTTCTAAATGGAGAAAGGCTTCAGAAATCTGAAGCACATAACTACTTAGGAGTTCAGGATTCTCTTAAGGTTAATATACAGGTTCACTTTGCAGTAAGAAGCTAAATGCAATGTTAGCATTCATTTTGAGAGGGCTAGAATACAAGAGCAGAGATGTACTGCTGAGGCTGTATAAGGCTCTGGTCAGACCACCTGTGGAATATTGTGAGCAGTTATGGACCCCATATCGAAGCAAGGATGTGCTAGTCTTGAAGGCCCACAGGAAATGTAAGAATGATCTCCGGGATGAAGGGCTTGTCATATGATTAGCAGTTGAGGACTCTGGATCTGTACTTGATGAGATTTCGAAGGATGAAGGGGAATCTTATTGAAACTGACAGAGAGGCCTGGAAAGAGTAGACATGGAGAAGATGCTTCTGCCAGCAGGAGAGATGAGGACCCGAAGGCACAGCCTCAGAGTGAAGGGGTGACTTTGAGAACTGAAATGAGAGGAATTTCTTCAGCCAGAGGGTGGTTAATCTCTGGAACACATTGTCACAGGAGGTTGAGGAGGCCAAGTCATTGAATGTATTAACAACAGAGCTTGATTAGTAAGGTTCTCAAAGGTTTCACGCAGATTGCAGGAGAATGGGGTTGAGAAATATATTAGCCATGATCAAATGGTAGGAGCAGATTTGATGGGCCAAATAGCCTAAGTTTGCTCCTATGTCTTATGGTCTTTCCCCAACATCTGGTGACTGTAAACCGCTTGATGTCTACTGCTCAAACCCCCAGGACTGACTGGTTCATGGAAGGTTCTGTCCCACATTTCAAACCGAGTTACATCAAAGTCACAAAAGCTGCTGAATGAATGTATCTTTTCACCTTCCTGGCGCCAATGTTTATACCTGAACAAATATCATGAAAAACAAATTATTTAATCACTTATTGTTTTTTGTAAATTGGCCACTTTCTTGTCCACATGACAATAATGTGATCTACTTTAAGATATGCTGTGCACATACACGTCCTTTCTCTTCATGTGTCAAAGCCTAAGCTTGCCTGGCTCCAGATTAAACTCATTTTGATCATGGATCCATACCCGAAATGTTAGCTCATCTGTTCTTTGCACCGGTAGTGCCAAACTGGCTGAGTGTTTCCAGCAATCTCTGTTTGTGTTCCAGGGCATATTTCCCTGCTTCTGCAGCAATCACATTTGCTCAGGGTCCCAATGATGATACCCATTCAATTGGGGTGAATCCTGGCATCTTAATGATGCCGTCCTGTGTAATGGTGCCACTGATATCGATGTCTGTTGCTTATCCCTCCTTTGTAAAAGAGAAAGCAAGATGCTCCTCGCCAAAACAAGGGCTGCTAAAAAAAAAATTGCATTCTAAAAAAGGTCTAAAGCATTTGACTCTGGTTTACTTGTCTGAAATATGAGTCCAGTTCTGACACTACATCCCATGTCGGGCATGAGTAATGTTCACTTTTATCGGCAGTGACTTCTGGCCTCACTATTCAATGA
The DNA here is from genome assembly GCF_037043375.1 of Chiloscyllium plagiosum. Lineage (NCBI taxonomy): Eukaryota > Metazoa > Chordata > Chondrichthyes > Orectolobiformes > Hemiscylliidae > Chiloscyllium > Chiloscyllium plagiosum. The sequence continues at coordinate 37,737,095 of NW_028270163.1, forward strand.
TCATCTCCGTTGGAAGAAATACCAGCAATGTCTTTGCAATGATAATGCATATCTTTCAATGCTGAAGATCTGATGCAAATTATATTTTTGGACTGGTGACAAACACGACTATCATGAAAATTATACAGGCTTCTCATGGCTGCTGTCATTTGAATTTGGGGTACTGGGGGTGCTTTAAAAATTTTTGCAATTATCTGACACAAAACATTGGCCCAGATTTGGGATTGGCCACTCTACTTCTGAGCCTGATTGGACACTTGCCTTTTGGGGGGGTCCTCCTCACAAAATTCCTGGACAGGGACATTCTTCCTCAAAGCAGCTTAGACAAGCCCAGGATTTCATGGAGACAGGAGCAAAAGAGATCAGCATGGAATCCGCACTCACTTTTTCAGCAGGAACGTCCATCTGATTGAAAGGGCCTGCAGCCACTTTGACGACTGCTGAAAGAGTCGGGGGGAGTACGGTGCCTAAATGGGTGAAGGTCACAGATTCCAGGTGAATGGGGTGGGAGATAAATGGGTGAGTAGTTGGGGATGGGGTGGGGAGGGTAATCAGGTTGGTGGGGATGTGTGTTATAGTTGGGGCTGAAATTGGGTCCAATCCAAGGAGAGGTTCAAGTCAGGTTGGGGGGGAGGGGGGCTTCAGGAGTTGGGATGATGGGCTGGGAGAATGTTGCTCAAGAGTTCATGGAGGGGCTAGGGTTGTAGGTTTAGGGTGAGCTTTGGAATAGTAAGGGGGTTTGGGTCTTAAGTCTGGTAGGGATAGGTTGGAGGGGCAGGCTGGTTTGGTAGGTTGTGTATTGTCCAGTTGAGGGGAGTGGGTGTCTGGTCAGTGGGCGTGGGCTCTTCAGGTCAGTGGGTGTGGGGCTTGCCAGGTAATTGGGGGTGGGTGGTGTCATGTCAGTGGGGATGGGGGTGGAGATGTCAGGTCAGTGGGACTGAGGGGTGGGGTGGGTGTCAGCTCAGTGGGGATGGGGGGTTGTCAGTTCATTCGGGTAGGGGTGGAGGGGGTGTCATATCAGTGGGGCTGAGGGGTGGAGAGGTGTCAGGTCAGTAGGGATGACGGCTGTCAGGTTAGTGGGAGTGGGGCTGTCAAGTCAGTGGGGCTGAGGGGTGGAGAGGTGTCAGGTCAGTAGGGATGATGGCTGTCAGGTTAGTGGGAGTGGGGCTGTAAAGTCAGTGGGGCTGAGGGGTGGGAGGGGCATCAGGTCAGGGGCAGCAGGGGAGGGGGAGGTCAGTGGGAGTGAGGGAGGGGATGAGGATGTCAGATAGGGGATGCGTATCATGACCAGTCGTGGAATGGGTGTGTCGGGCAGGTGGGTGTAGTCAAGGAGAGGTGTTCAGTGTCCTAGTTACCCATGAGTTAGAATAAGTTTTAGTCCTCTAGTATGTCCTGTGTAACGTCAGTCAGTTGAAACCCCATTGAAGCAGAGTCAGTTGTGTTGGTCTGCATGGTCACAGTGCACCTCCAGTCTCTGCTGTAAGAATGACAATCTTCCTGCGGGAAAATCTGGACTATTGTAGTCCCTTACAGAAAGAAACATGCCTGCAGTCAGAGAACTCAATGTCCTCTAGTAGAACCTCTTCAACCATATAATTTAGTGTAACTTGAACAAAAAATATTTCTACATCTGTTATCAGTTAACATGTTTGCTCTGCTGTATTTTTTTCTCATTTTTGAATGTCAGCTGTTAGATAGGAATGAGCACAGGATGAAATCTATTCAAAATTTAGATTAGCCTCCCACTGGGAAACAAGTTTAAATTGGATCAAAGCAGTATCCAGAGGTTTAAAATAAATGTTAACATGTAAGGGAAGGTCTTAAATGTTATAGACTGCATGTATCTGCTGTGGCCAACCAAGAAATTTGAACGTGCATGCCTTTAACTGATAGTGAATTGGAATGCATCATAAAATTATCAAGTTAATATATAATGTGAAAAGGTAGTTAGACTGCAAGAGAATCTGATGCATTTTTACGGCCGCTGAGACACCACAAAATATCCAGATACACATGAAACACATCTTCATGGTCCACAGGCAGAATAAAATGTGAGGGGGAGAAATAATTAAAGCTGCTCCTGATCTACCTGATCCTGTCTGCCAACAGCATCGCATATCAAACATTGAGGGTGTAGGTGAACATGTGATGAATTGTCCAAAATTATTTTCACTGGTATAGAATAAATCAAATCTGACAAAACAGTCTATTTCTCTACACTTTGCACCATTTCCTTAAACAGGATATATTGAGTCAGGCTGAGTTTTTGTTTTCATCTGAGTGACTAAATGATGTCCCACTTTGAATTTGGCATTAGAGTTGAACTTTTGGGAATGTTTTTGTTGTACTGCATCTAGTCATGGAACATTGCAGGAGGGTTCATGCCAGCTTATGGGAAGCTCTGATAAATCACAGGCCTTTCAATGGGGCTGGGGAACTGCTGGTCAACAAGTCTGGTTCTCAAAGTTGTTCTTAACTAAGATATAGGTGGGCAAGACACAGTTTCTTAACAACTAACTCTTGGGATATCTTTCCCACTCACACTCTTCCATCAAAGAAATTATTACCAGGACCTTGTTGGGCAAAAATATTCATTGGTGTACATCCCAAGCTTGTTAATCAAGTCATAAGTTACTGGAGAAGGTCCTGAATCAGCATTAGTTTGTCACCAACAGAAGATTAATCACAAATATATTTTCCTACCCTGCGTCACATTGTGGTATTGTTTTCACCTGAGCGTGATGTAAGACGGATTCTGTGCAGCGATGTGACAGCATTCTGGTTGAGGGCTAGGCAAGAAAAATTATGTTCTGTTATAAAAAGTGGATGAATCCCATCTTTAAGCACAACAACAACAGCTGTAGCCCACAGTTTGCAACATAAATCACAGTCACAAATATGGAAGCAGTGGAGGGGGGGAATGAATCAATGCTCACTGCAGTACAGTGGCACTCTATAGCAGCAAGGCAAAATCCTGTTTAGCATTTAAGCATTCCACATAACTGTCCAGAAATACATCTGAAATGAAACGCTGCTTTAATCTCCTTGAACACCAATCCATAAGGTTTAAGATTTGGCTTCATGTTTTAAGACCACTGAAATACTTCTCATGCAATTCACCTCTCAAGCTGTGTCCCCTTCCTTCAATCCAAGTTCGGTAAAGAATATGGAATGGTGCAGGTCATGAGAAATTAGAGTGGGAATTTTACTTTAGCCTGGGATTCAATTTCAGGTTATCTACGTGGGCGCCAGATATCCTAGCACTGAAGCTACATGGCTGCTGCTGAGCTTTTTAAGAAACCTAAATGAATGTATGTCTATTGTGCTGGCAACATTTCAATCACTACTTTTGTGAACTTAAATCTCTATCTCACGAATCACTTTGAAAATAGTATGAGGTTTACCCTTTCATTGGTGATAATTTTGAGCTTAATATTGAAATCAACTCATTTGTAAAGTCACTTCTCATGCATTTTTTCCATTATTTGTCAAGCTATTTGAAAGTCTCTGTTGCGCAACTGGTCAGCACGTTCAGCTGCTAACCGAAAGGTTGGTGGTTCAAGACCACCCGGCCCAGATCTTTCATTGTTCTAAGTTAATCCATGGGGCCTGTATTCCTGGCTGACTGATTAAGGCGATGGCTTAATAATCCTTTGGAGCTTCCCATGCAGGTTCGAGTCCTGCTGACTCCTTCCCTCGCTGGCTACTTGGGACGGCACAGTGACTCAGTGGTTGGCACTGCTGCCTCACAGCACCAGGGAACGGGGTTCAATTCCAGCCTTGGGCCACTGTCTGTGTGGAGTTTGCACATTCTCCCCGTGCCTGCGTGGGTTTCCTCCGGGTGCTCCGGTTTCCTCCCACAATCCAAAGACCTGCAGGTCAGGTGATTTGGCCACGCTAAATTGCCTTTGGTGTTAGTCAAGGGTAAATGTAAGGGAATGGGTCTGGGTGGGTTGCACTTCGGAGGGTCGGTGTGGACTTGTTGGGCTGAAGAGCCTGTTTCCATGCTGTAGGGAATCTAATCTATATAAATTATAATCTGATTATGAAGTCTTCACAAATTTATGTTCAATATTTGGATCAAAAGGAAGGTAATGATTATCTAAGGCTAGATTGCTTATTTTTAATATGGAGATTTTACTCTGAGCTGGTTCATTGCCTTTATCCCTTTTGGCATGAAGTGCCTGGTCAGATTTTAGGAAATAACAGCAGGCATCATTATTTTTATCAAACTGTTCTGACGTGGTATGGCATCTCCATTATAGATGGGTCCTGAACCTAGAACTTCTCGCCCAGAGGTAGAGACATTATCGCTGAACTACTAGTGCAGATATGGTGGTTGGATCTCCTGGGAATCAAAGGATCCTGATCTTTCTAAGGGAATAGGTGGGAAGCTAGTTATGATACACTGGAAAATTTAATTTTCAAAGGTGTTTGCAATGTCCATATTTTGAGAAGATATGTCAATGTGGCCTTTTCATCAACAGAGTGAAATCCTTCCCATCCTTCTCTGTTTCTTCTGCTGTTTCCGACTGAATTGTCGATGTGTCCCTCCTGGAAGCTGCTGTCTTCACTTCCAACCTTGCAAATTTAAATTCAGACACTGAAGTTTGCAGTACAAAATTATGTCAATTCTACCTATGTATGTCAATGTAAATTGTGCTGACTAGTTGTTACTGTTAGAGCTTGTGTTCAGATGTATGGATATGCTGGTTAAGTAAAATATATTTGAATTGTGTAATAAATGTTATGAGCTCTGCCAAAAGAAACTAGTCATTTAGTAACACACTTTTGATAATGCCTTCAACTCAATTTGATGTCTTCGAGGTCGCTGGAATTGTAGATAAGGAAATCAACTTTTATCAAAATTCTTGCAATGATTAGAACATGGGCTGGATTCAACACTATTGTTTGTTGTCATATCTGATCAAACTAGAATGAATTTATAAATCGTAAAAACATTGCTAGTTTGATTGGGATTAGGGTTGAAATAAAAAAAGCATTACTGATAGACAGATGTTGGCTTGATACGTAAGTAAATAATTACAGTCAGTAATAGTGGGAGAGCTAAGTACAAGTTTTTATAAGTTAGCTAATCACAGCAGGGGCTGTATTCTCAAGGACACTAATTTAGGAAGAGGAATATGAACAAAGCTTCTTGTCTGATGTACAGGGACTTTATGTGTTGATTTTGAATGAGGAGGTAACTGGATATACCTAGCATCATGACCAAGCAATCTAGCAACAGTCACTCTGAAGGCTGAAAGATGGCCAAGAAGAAACAGGCCCAAACTATTGAGAGGAACTTAATGTTAGTGAACTGTACCCATTAAACAATCAGTGCCTTCAAGACAAAAGACTAATTTAGCAAAAGAAAATTTGACTTAAAAAGGGACAAATAAAAATGATTGGACCATTGTGTTTCATTTTGAAACCTGCTGAAAACACAGTTGTAAACTTTATAGATCCAGTGAAAGCCTCTTTCTCTATTAACCTCTACACTTTTAACAAAATATTACAGCATTTAAATGAAATGCACAGGAATGTAAGCACTACCCTCAAATACTTAAAGCCAAGTACTGGAAATCTGAAACAAACACAGAAAATGCTGGTGAAACTCAGCAGATCTGGCACCAACTGAGGACAGAGAAACAGTTAATATTTTGAGTCTGAAATGACTTCTTCAGAACTGTTTTTTGTTGACCTGATTGTAGTAAAATGTTTCCTATCAGAAGTACAAGATGTAACAATCCCAGCTAATGGTAAGACTGGACAAGTCAGATCCCAGTTTGAAACCTGGCTAGATCATCTGTTTTACTTTTGCAAATTGGTGAAGGTGGTGGTCAGTCAGTGAACATATTCACACAAGGTTGCCAATGTTCCTTTTTTGGCAAAAGTATACGCATTTATTACACAGAAGAAAAAATGCCAAAACTTAAAAAGACCTTAAAACAGATAGCAAAAAGAAGGATCCAAACCTTTCTCCTAGAAATTTCCTTTACAGTCACTTGATCTCAGTGAAGTATCACTCTGATCTTAATGTTTTAATTTCTTTCTCAATGAGTCATTCAGCCCTTTGGTCTGCTGGAAGATGCTTCAGTTTTCTTCTCAGCTCCTAGATCCTGGATACTTCAGTCAAATTCTAACAGCCTGGAGATTTCCAACAACTCTCACAAGTTGAAGACTTCAAAAAACTAAATCGAAACTACCCTTCTGCTAAGGTGCCTTCTCTTTTTCAGAAGAAAACATGTTAGTAGCTCCAAGCATCTGTTTCTGTATAATTTACTGTTACAATTAGCTCGCAAACAGTTTGGCACTTTGAAAACAATTCATTTATCCTGACCCTCTGTTTCCTGTTAGTTAGCCAATCCTTTAATCATGCTAATATATCACACCCAACACCATGACATCATACTATACAATATTTTATCGAATACAGTTCAGAAATACAAATATGCTACATTGGCTGGTTTCCCAAAATCCACCTGCTTGTTACATCCTTAAAGAATTTAATAAATTTGTCAAGCACAATTTCTCTTTAAGGACAAAGTGAGAACGGCAGATGCTGGAGATCAGAGTCAAGAACATGGTGCTGGAAAAGCACTGCAGGTCAGTCAGCATCCTAGGAGCAGGAGAATTGACGTTTTGGGCATAAGCCCTTCATCAGGAATTCCTGCTGTGCTTTTCCAGCACCACACTCTCGACAGCAATTTCTCTTTAACAAAACCATGTTGAGGGCTGTTTTCCCTGGAACGTCGGATGCTGAGGGGTGACTTTATAAAATCATGAGGGGCATAGATAGGATAAATAGTCTTTTCTCTGGGTGGGGGAGTCCAGAACTAGAGGGCATAGGTTTAGGGTGAGAGGTTTAGGGTGAGAGGAGACCTAAGGGGCAACCTTTTTATGCAGAAGATGGTAAATGCCAGAGGAAGTGGTGGAGGCTAGTACAACTGCAACATTTAAAAGGCATCTCGATGGGTATATGAATAGGAAGGGTTTGGAGGGATATGGGTCAGGTGCTGGCAAGTGGGACTAGATTGGGTTGGAATATCTGGTTGGCATGGATGAGTTGTACCAAAGGGTCTGTTTCCGTGCTGTACGTCTCTATGACTCTGCTTGATTGTGTCATGTTGCTCTCTTGTTGATCAACATTGATTTCAATGGATAGTTAAATAGACCTCTAAGGGTAATACTTAACCAACTCATTAACTATAAGTGATCCCGCTTGAGGAAGACTTTCCCTGCAATGTAGCTTGTCCCATTTGGCACAGGGGAAATGGGGAAATAATGGGTAATTGTAAAATTCTAAAGTACTTTAATTCTGTTGTTTTTATGGAACAGGTTTTGGAGTCTGTTCACATTTTGAAATATCTATTTTGGGAAAATTGGAAACAACCCAAATTGGCTTGAAACCAGTTTAGCCTATGGAATAGGAATTGATATATTTGGAAACTAACAGTGTAGACTCTGTCTTGTTGTCGGGGGTTTGTCTTCCACCTAAGCATTTCCCTCCTGCTCTCTTGGCTGCTACTTCTAACATATATGGAGAGGATTATTAAACTGCCAGGATATAGCCACTGAATTCATATTTAAAATGCAGTCACAGATTTTTTTATTGATATTTGGGGGAGACAATGGCCTAGAAGTATTATCACTGGCCTGTTAATTCAAAAACTTAGGTAATGTTCTGTGGACATAGGTTCAAATCTCACCGTGACAATAGTGGAATTTAAATTCAATAAAGAATCTAGAATTAAGATTCTAATTAAATCATTGTCAAAGTCAGGAAAATCTATCTGGTTAACTAATTTCCTTTTGAGAGGAAAATCTGTCATCCTTACCTGGTCTGGCCAAAATGTGACTCCAGTCCCACAGCAATGTGGTTGACTCTTAAGTCCAGGCAATTCAGGATGGACAATAAATGCTGGTCTAGCCAGAAATGCCCATATTCCATGAGAGAATAAAAATAGGAAGTCCAGATTCAATGACTGGCATCAGGAAGATAATTTCATGTCCTCTCATACCCAGCCCACAAGAGATAACAGAGTGATGTCACTGTTGGCCTGCTCCATGTTTCCATAAATGGATTTTAAAAAGTGAGCCTGAAATAAGAAACAAAACATGAGCTCTAAAGCAAACTTATAAATAGATTCTTGTCTGAATTAGGACAATTCCTTCAAGTAAGTAAGTTTCTGTTGACTTAGATTGGATCTATCTTTAGAACAATGCTTGGTGTTCTGTCTATTCTGCTGATGTGAACATAGTCATGTGGCAGCAACATTATTACATGAAACATCTACAAACAGTAAAGGAATCATTGGCATATATATGTTTTAAGCATTTTTTTTGGGACATCCCCCACACCAGTTTTACTTTTTGTAATTCCTGATATGTTAGTGTAAAAACACATTTGTTCTGAATGCTTTAATATATTGCAGGTGATTTTCTTCTGTGTCCCTGTCCAGCCCCATATGTTTTATTTATTTGTGTGGGCTGTTGTGTCTAGGTTGGGCAGGAACAGTGTTATAATTGGAGTGATGATGCCATATGATGTATTTTGAATATTGTATCAGACCCGAGATCAACCCATTGTAACCAAGGAAGCATAGGTTGTGTTGGCTGATTTATGTATCCGTTTCCCTGGTGGTCAGAAGGGAGCACTATCTGTCGAAGGCATCTGCTTTCCCTTCCAACTTAAGGAGGCTACGCAACCAAGACAAAAGCATAATACTACCAATGCTGGAAATCTGAAATAAAAACAGCCAATGCCACAAATACTCAGCAGGTCAAGCAGCCTTGAAGGAAAAGGAAACAGAACTAACCTTTCAGGTTCACCTTCTGTCACATCGAGGGCATTCATTTCTCTCAAAAGACTTTCCCTAGTGCAATAATTAGACTTTCTTTCAAGAATGTGGCTTTGAATGTAACTTGACTGAGTGAATGATATAAATTTCTGCTTCACATTAAGATAACCTAAAACTGGAAGGAGGGTGAAGCTGAAATCCAGATAAGCTCAATGCACCCGTGTGTTAACCCTAATCGGGAACTGCTCCTGGAAAATGAAGAACAAAGAACAGAACAGCCCAGGAATATGCCCTTCAGAGAAGACCAAGACTGCACCAACACGTGATGCCTTTCTAGATGAATAACCTTTTGCCCTTACAAAGTCCATATCCTTCTACATTTCTACCAAGGTGCCTCTTAAATATTGCTGTTGTGCCTGCCTCCACCACTTCCTCTAGCAGCACATTCCAGGCACTTATCACTCTCAGTGTAAAAATATGCCTGACACAACTCCTTTCTCCCCTTTTTACCTTAAAACTCTGTCTCCTAATAATGGACATTCCTACTCTGGGAAAAATAACCATCCACTCCATCCATAATTTTGGAAACCTCTATCAGGTCACAGCTCATCTTTTGACGATCAAGTGAAAACAAACCAAAAAAAAACTTAGAGTACAAAGGGGTGTGTGAGTCTTCAGCATGCTAGCTTTCTGTTTTTAGTTCCAATGTCACACTTCTAATGTTTATCTGAGGACTAAAGACTAGTTGACAAATTCTTTACTTTGCTACAACATTCTAAAAATATACCCTTGGAGCTGGCTACTCCTAACAATTCTGCATTTGTTCTTGCCCTGACTATTATTATTCTGAGTATCGTGTTTCTGGGAGTCAATAATTTGCAAGAAGATAGCTCAGTTAGTTCCACCTTTGCACCCAAACACGTCACAGCAACCCAGCCCCTTTATTTGCTGGGTTGTAATAAGAGGTGTTCTAGGCTATATGCTGAGAGCCACATTACATCGTAACCCCCCGCTTAAAGTTATTTATTTTCCAAACCTCCCCCCTCACTACGCCACCCATAACATGACACTTGGCTTTGGTTTGAATTAATCAGAATTCTAATCTCTAAGCAGCCCGAGAAATCTTGCTGTTTCCACTGAAGAAAGGGTCATTCAGGCCGAAAGCCTGAGGGTCAACACAATACGGGGTCAACACAAAGGAGAAGAGGAGAAATAAAACAAGTAGAATTTATGGCAGTTGGCAGGGAATACGTGGGATTCTAAACTCCTGCCTGGAATCTCTTTCCATTAATGAGGAGGTCATTGGGGACCTGTGTCCACATAATCAATCAGAGCAACAGAATCTGTCAGCTGTTTCAGAGTCCTGTTACAATGCCATTTCCTCTGTTTTAGTGCTATTATTTATGGATAAATAAATACATGCCACATATTGTGTGTTCCACATGTTTGGTTAGTTGATTGGTCAGCTTTAGCCTTCTATCTGGGCTAGTCTTGGCATTCAGAGAGTTGGTTATTGTATAGCCTTAGTTCTAATGTGTTGTGGATGTTATAGCTGATCTAAAACCTAACCTCTTAAACATAGGTGATTTATGCATGGTGAGACAATCTTGCTGGAAATCACATCTGCCTGCCCTGCTTCAGTTCTGCCCAGTATTGCCTTCTAAGTTGTCCAAGAGATCAAGTCCTGCCTATTGACAGACTCACTTGGACAAATTTCTTTCTCCACATGAAATATTGAAGTGTGTCTGCCTGGGTAAAACATAATAGTCTAGATTATTCAAGTAGGGGCATCACGGTCAGATTGCCACACTGCTCATCCTGTGTTTATGTTAGTACTGATTTCCGCAATTCCAGACGGGAATTCCTAACCTTGCTTCTTCACAAATGGAAAGCATAGGCTGAAATCTAGCACAGTGGCAGTTGGTTCAGGGATTAGGGTGCCAGGTGGGTAGGACATAAGGGTGCCAGATGATTAGAGTGCCAGGTGTCAGTTAGATAGAGTGACATTTGAGCAGGGTGCCAGATGTGTAGGGTTCCAGTTGATTATGGTGCCAAGCAAGTAGAGTGCCAGATAGTTGGAGTTCCAGCTGGTTAGGGTACCAAGTGTTTTGGGTGCCAGGTGGGTAGTGCCAGGTAAGTGACAGACAGTTTAGTACAGGTGGCAGTGGGGGTGAAGTGAGGGTGTTGGCCTGAAGGTGATGTTTCACAGCCAGTTTGGGGGGTGGGGGTGAGGGTGAGTTAGATATCAGGGTCACTAGTTGACAGGGCTGGTGGTGTCAGTATTAGTGAGGGGTGGGAGCAGGGTGGTGACCAGCAGGTAGGAGGTGTTTACAATATGGTGAATGAGGATTTTCAGGCTATGGCTTGGTCGGGTGGGGGGGTGTCAGTGTCAGTCAAGGGAGTGTCAGTGTCGGTGGGTGAACGGGGTGTAAGTGCGTGAAGAGGGTGGCATCATCAGTGGGTGAAGGGGATGTCAGTGGGTCAACGGGGTGTCAGTGCGTGAAGGGGGTGTCAGTGTGTGAAGGAGCGTCAGTGCCAGTGGGTGAAGGGGTTGTCAGTGGATGAAGGGGATGTCAGTGCCACTGGGTGATGGAGGGAGTCAGTGGGTGAAGGGGGTGTCAGTGCCATTGGGTGTGTAAATGGGTGAAGGGGGTGTCAGTGCCATTGGGTGAAAGGGATGTTAGTGCCAGTGGGTGAAGGGTGTGTCAGTGGGTGAAAAGGGTGTCAGTGCCAGTGGGTTAAAGGGTGTCAGTATCAGTGGGTGAAGGGTATGTTGGTGCTAGTGGGTGAAGGGTGTGTCGGTGCTAGTGGGTGAAGGAGGAGTCAGTGCCAGTGTGTGAAGAGTGTGTCAGTGCCAGTGGGTGAAGGGTGTGTTAGTGCCAGTGGGTGAAGGGTGTGTCAGTGTCAGTGGGTAAAGGGTGTGTCGGTGCCAGTGGGTGAAGGGGGGGTCAGTGTCAGTGGGTGAAGGGGTGCTGGTACTAGTGGATGAAGGGGGTGTCGGTGCCAGTGGATGAAGGGGGTGTCAAAGGCATTAGGGGGTATCAGCGTGTGGAAGGTATATCAGTGTCAGTGAGTGGAGGGGCTGCCAGTGGATGCAGAGGGTTTCAGTGGGTGGAGGGGGATGTCTGTGGGTCAAGGGAGTGTCAGTGAGTCAAGGGGGTGTCAGAGTCAGTGAATGAAGGAAGTGTCAGTGTCAGGGGGTGTCCATATGTGATTGGGGTGTCAGTGCCAGTGGATGCCAATGGCTATAGGGGATGTCAGTGCCAGTGGATGAGGGGATGTCAGTGCTAGTGGGTGAATGGTGTGTCGGTGCCAGTGGGTGAAGGGTGTGTCAGTGCCAGTGGGTGAAGGGTGTGTCAGTGCCAGTGGGTGAAGGGGGTGTCAGTGTCAGTGGGTGAAGGGGATGCCGGTGCCAGTGGATGAAGGGGGTGTCAGTGCCAGTGGGTGAAGGGTGTGTCGGTGCCAATGGGTGAAGGGTGTGTCGGTGCCAGTGGGTGAAAGGGATGTCAGTGTCAGTGGGTGTAAGGAGGTGTTTGTGGGTTAAAGGGGTGTCAGTGCCAGTGGGTGAAGGGGGTATCAGTGCCAGTGGGTGAAGGGGGTGTCAATGGGAGAAGTGGGTGTCGGCGTCAGTAGGTGAAGGGGATGTTAGTGCCAGTGGGTGAAGGTGGTGTCAGTGCCAGTGGGTGAAAGGGGTGTTAGTGATAGTGGATGAATGGTGTGTCAGTGTCAGTGGGTGAAGGGGTTGTCAGAGTCAATGGGTGAAGGGGGTGTCAGTGCCAGTGGGTGAAGGGGGTGTCAATGGGTGAAGGGGGTGTTGGTATCAGTGGGTGAAGCGGGTGTCAGTGGGTTAAAGGGGTGTCAGTGCCAGTGGGTGAAGGGGGTGTCAGTGCCAGTGGGTGAAGTGGGTGTCAGTGTTAGTGGCTGAAGGGGGTGTCAGTGCCAGTGGGTGAAGTGGGTGACAGTGACAGTGGATGAAGGGGGTGTCAGTGCCAGTGGGTGAAGCAGGTGTCAGTGGGTTAAAGAGGTGTCAGTGCCAGTGGGTGAAGGGTGTGTGAGTGTCAGTGGGTGAAGTGTGTGTTGGTGCCAGTGGGTGAAGGGGTGTCAGTGCCAGTGGGTGAATGGGGTGTCAGTGTCAGTGGGTGAAGGTTGTGTTGGTGCCAGTAGGTGAAGGGGGTGTCAGTGTCAGTGGGTGAAAGGTGTGTCGGTGCTAGTGGGTGAAGGGGTGTCGGTGCCAGTGGATGAAGGGGGTGTCGATGCCAGTGGATGAAGGGGGTGTCAATGGCATTAGGGTGTATCAGTGTGTGGAAGGTATATCAGTGTCAGCGGGTGGAGGGGGTGTCAGTGAATGCAGAGGTTTTCAGTGGGTGGAGAGGGGGGTCAAGGAAGTGGGTCAAGGAAGTGTCAGTGAGCCAAGTGGGTGTCAGAGTCAGTGAATGAAGGAGGTGTCAGTGTCAGGGCGTGTCCATATGTGAATGGGGTGTCAGTGCCTTGGATGCCAATAGCTGTAGGGGATGTCACTGCATGAAGGAGGTGTCCATGTGTGAAGGCGTGTCGGTGCCTCTGGGTAGAGTGGGTATCAGTGCCAGTGGATGGACGGGGTATCAGTGCCAGTGGGTGGAGGGGATGTCAGTGCCAGTGGGTGGAAGGGGTGACAGTGCCAGTGGGTGAAGCGGGTGTCAGTGGGTTAAAGAGGTGTTAGTGCCAGTGGGTGAAGGGTGTGTCGGTGCCAGTGGTTGAAGGATGTGTCAGTGCCAGTGGGTGAAGGGTGTGTCAGTGCCGATGGGTGAAGGGGGTGTCAGTGCTAGTGGGTGAAGGGTGTGTCAGTGTCAGTGGGTGAAAGGTGCGTCGGTGCCAGTGGGTGAAAGGAAGGTCAGTGTCAGTGGGTGAAAGCTATGTCGGTGCCAGTGGATGAAGGGGATGTCGGTGCCAGTGGGTGAAGGGGGTGTCAGTGCCAGTGGGTGAAGGGTGTGTCGGTGCCAGTGGGTGAAGGGGGTTTCAGTGCCAGTGGGTGAATGGTGTGTCGGTACAAGTGGGTGAAGGGGGTGTCAGTGTCAGTGGGTGAATGGTGTGTCGGGGCCAGTGGGTGAAGGGGGTGTGAGTGTCAGTGGGTGAAGTGCGTCGGTGCCAGTGGGTGAAGTGGGTGTCAGTGCCAGTGGGTGAATGGGGTGTCAGTGCCAGTGGGTGGAGGGGGTGTCAGTGCCAGTGGGTGAAGGGTGTGTCGGTGCCAGTGGGTGAAGGATGTGTCAGTGCCAGTGGGTGAAGGATGTGTCAGTGCCAGTGGGTGAAGGGTGTGTCAGTGTCAGTGGGTGAAAGGGAGGTCAGTGTCAGTGGGTGAAAGGTGCGTCGGTGCCAGTGGGTTAAAGGGGTGTCAGTGCCAGTGGGTGAAGGGTGTGTCGGTGCCAATGGTTGAAGGGGATGTCGTGCCAGTGGGTGAAGGGGGTGTCAGTGCCAGTGGGTGAAGGGTGTGTCAGTGCCATTAGGTGAAGGGGGTTTCAGTGCCAGTGGGTGAATGGTGTGTCGGTACAAGTGGGTGAAGGGGGTGTCAGTGTCAGTGGGTGAATGGTGTGTCGGGGCCAGTGGGTGAAGGGGGTGTCAGTGCCAGTGGGTGAAGGGGGTGTCAGTGTCAGTGGGTGGAGGGGGTGTCAGTGCCAGTGGGTGGAGGGGGTGTCAGTGCCAGTGGGTGAAGCGGATGTCAGTGGGTTAAAGAGGTGTTAGTGCCAGTGGGTGAAGGGTGTGTCAGTGCCAGTGGGTGAAGGGGGTGTCAGTGCTAGTGGGTGAAGGGTGTGTCAGTGTCAGTGGGTGAAAGGTGCGTCGATGCCAGTGGGTGAAAGGGAGGTCAGTGTCAGTGGGTGAAAGGTGCGTCGGTGCCAGTGGGTTAAAGGGGTGCCAGTGCCAGTGGGTGAAGGGTGTGTCGGTGCCAGTGGATGAAGGGGATGTCGGTGCCAGTGGGTGAAGGGTGTGTCGGTGCCAGTGGGTGAAGTGGGTGTCAGTGCCAGTGGGTGAAGGGGGTGTCAGTGTCAGTGGGTGAAAGGTGTGTCAGTATCAATGGGTGAAGGGGGTGTCAGTGCCAGTGGGTGAATGGTGTGTCGGGGCCATTGGGTGAAGGGGGTGTGTGTCAGTGGGTGAAGGGTGCGTCGGTGCCAGTGGGTGAAGTGGGTGACAGTGCCAGTGGGTGGAGGGGGTGTCAGTGCCAGTGGGTGAAGGGTGTGTCGGTGCCAGTGGGTGAAGGATGTGTCAGTGCCAGTGGGGGAAGGATGTGTCAGTGTCAGTGGGTGAAAGGTGCGTCGATGCCAGTGGGTGAAAGGGAGGTCAGTGTCAGTGGGTGAAAGGTGCGTCGGTGCCAGTGGGTTAAAGGGGTGCCAGTGCCAGTGGGTGAAGGGTGTGTCGGTGCCAATGGATGAAGGGGATGTCGTGCCAGTGGTTGAAGGGGGTGTCAGTGCCAGTGGGTGAAGGGTGTGTCGGTGCCATTGGGTGAAGGGGGTTTCAGTGCCAGTGGGTGAATGGTGTGTCGGTACAAGTGGGTGAAGGGGGTGTCAGTGTCAGTGGGTGAATGGTGTGTTGGGGCCAGTGGGTGAAGGGGGTGTCAGTGTCAGTGGGTAAAGGGTGTGTCGGTGCCAGTGGGTGAAGTGGGTGTCAGTGCCAGTGGGTGAAGGGGGTGTCAGTGTCAGTGGGTGGAGGGGTGTCAGTGCCAGTGGGTGGAGGGGGTGTCAGTGCCAGTGGGTGAAGCGGGTGTCAGTGGGTTAAAGAGGTGTTAGTGCCAGTGGGTGAAGGGTGTGTCGGTGCCAGTGGGTGAAGGGGGTGTCAGTGTCAGTGGGTGAAAGGTGCGTCGATGCCAGTGGGTGAAAGGGAGGTCAGTGTTAGTGGGTGTAAGGAGGTGTCAGTGGGTTAAAGGGGTGTCAGTGCCAGTGGGTGAAGGGTGTGTCGGTGCCAGTGGATGAAGGGGATGTCGGTGCCAGTGGGTGAAGGGGGTGTCAGTGTCAGTGGGTGAAGGGTGTGTCGGTGCCAGTGGGTGAAGGGGGTTTCAGTGCCAGTGGGTGAATGGTGTGTCGGTACAAGTGGGTGAAGGGGGTGTCAGTGTCAGTGGGTGAATGGTGTGTCGGGGCCAGTGGGTGAAGGGGGTGTGAGTGTCAGTGGGTGAAGTGCGTCGGTGCCAGTGGGTGAAGTGGGTGTCAGTGCCAGTGGGTGAATGGGGTGTCAGTGCCAGTGGGTGGAGGGGGTGTCAGTGCCAGTGGGTGAAGGGTGTGTCGGTGCCAGTGGGTGAAGGATGTGTCAGTGCCAGTGGGTGAAGGATGTGTCAGTGCCAGTGGGTGAAGGGTGTGTCAGTGTCAGTGGGTGAAAGGGAGGTCAGTGTCAGTGGGTGAAAGGTGCGTCGGTGCCAGTGGGTTAAAGGGGTGTCAGTGCCAGTGGGTGAAGGGTGTGTCGGTGCCAATGGTTGAAGGGGATGTCGTGCCAGTGGGTGAAGGGGGTGTCAGTGCCAGTGGGTGAAGGGTGTGTCAGTGCCATTAGGTGAAGGGGGTTTCAGTGCCAGTGGGTGAATGGTGTGTCGGTACAAGTGGGTGAAGGGGGTGTCAGTGTCAGTGGGTGAATGGTGTGTCGGGGCCAGTGGGTGAAGGGGGTGTCAGTGCCAGTGGGTGAAGGGGGTGTCAGTGTCAGTGGGTGGAGGGTGTGTCAGTGCCAGTGGGTGGAGGGGGTGTCAGTGCCAGTGGGTGAAGCGGATGTCAGTGGGTTAAAGAGGTGTTAGTGCCAGTGGGTGAAGGGTGTGTCAGTGCCAGTGGGTGAAGGGGGTGTCAGTGCTAGTGGGTGAAGGGTGTGTCAGTGTCAGTGGGTGAAAGGTGCGTCGATGCCAGTGGGTGAAAGGGAGGTCAGTGTCAGTGGGTGAAAGGTGCGTCGGTGCCAGTGGGTTAAAGGGGTGCCAGTGCCAGTGGGTGAAGGGTGTGTCGGTGCCAGTGGATGAAGGGGATGTCGGTGCCAGTGGGTGAAGGGTGTGTCGGTGCCAGTGGGTGAAGTGGGTGTCAGTGCCAGTGGGTGAAGGGGGTGTCAGTGTCAGTGGGTGAAAGGTGTGTCAGTATCAATGGGTGAAGGGGGTGTCAGTGCCAGTGGGTGAATGGTGTGTCGGGGCCATTGGGTGAAGGGGGTGTGTGTCAGTGGGTGAAGGGTGCGTCGGTGCCAGTGGGTGAAGTGGGTGACAGTGCCAGTGGGTGGAGGGGGTGTCAGTGCCAGTGGGTGAAGGGTGTGTCGGTGCCAGTGGGTGAAGGATGTGTCAGTGCCAGTGGGGGAAGGATGTGTCAGTGTCAGTGGGTGAAAGGTGCGTCGATGCCAGTGGGTGAAAGGGAGGTCAGTGTCAGTGGGTGAAAGGTGCGTCGGTGCCAGTGGGTTAAAGGGGTGCCAGTGCCAGTGGGTGAAGGGTGTGTCGGTGCCAATGGATGAAGGGGATGTCGTGCCAGTGGTTGAAGGGGGTGTCAGTGCCAGTGGGTGAAGGGTGTGTCGGTGCCATTGGGTGAAGGGGGTTTCAGTGCCAGTGGGTGAATGGTGTGTCGGTACAAGTGGGTGAAGGGGGTGTCAGTGTCAGTGGGTGAATGGTGTGTTGGGGCCAGTGGGTGAAGGGGGTGTCAGTGTCAGTGGGTAAAGGGTGTGTCGGTGCCAGTGGGTGAAGTGGGTGTCAGTGCCAGTGGGTGAAGGGGGTGTCAGTGCCAGTGGGTGGAGGGGTGTCAGTGCCAGTGGGTGGAGGGGGTGTCAGTGCCAGTGGGTGAAGCGGGTGTCAGTGGGTTAAAGAGGTGTTAGTGCCAGTGGGTGAAGGGTGTGTCGGTGCCAGTGGGTGAAGGGGGTGTCAGTGTCAGTGGGTGAAAGGTGCGTCGATGCCAGTGGGTGAAAGGGAGGTCAGTGTTAGTGGGTGTAAGGAGGTGTCAGTGGGTTAAAGGGGTGTCAGTGCCAGTGGGTGAAGGGTGTGTCGGTGCCAGTGGATGAAGGGGATGTCGGTGCCAGTGGGTGAAGGGGGTGTCAGTGTCAGTGGGTGAAGGGTGTGTCGGTGCCAATGGGTGAAGTGGGTGTCAGTGCCAGTGGGTGAAGGGGGTGTCAGTGTCAGTGGGTGAAAGGTGTGTCGGTATCAGTGGGTGAAGGGTGTGTCGGTGCCAGTGGGTGAAAGAGATGTCAGTGTCAGTGGGTGTAAGGAGGTGTCAGAGGGTTAAAGGGGTGTCAGTTCTAGTGGGTGAAGGGTGTGTCGGTGCCAGTGGATGAAGGGGATGTCGGTGCCAGTGGGTGAAGGGGGTGTCAGTGTCAGTGGGTGAAGGGTGTGTCGGTGCCAGTGGGTGAAGTGGGTGTCAGTGCCAGTGGGTGAAGGGGGTGTCAGTGTCAGTGGGTGAAAGGTGTGTCGGTATCAGTGGGTGAAGGGTGTGTCGGTGCCAGTGGGTGAAAGAGATGTCAGTGTCAGTGGGTGTAAGGAGGTGTCAGAGGGTTAAAGGGGTGTCAGTTCTAGTGGGTGAAGGGTGTGTCGGTGCCAGTGGGTGAAGTGGGTGTCAGTGCCAGTGGGTGAAGGGGGTGTCAGTGTCAGTGGGTGAAAGGTGTGTCGGTATCAGTGGGTGAAGGGTGTGTCGGTGCCAGTGGGTGAAAGAGATGTCAGTGTCAGTGGGTGTAAGGAGGTGTCAGAGGGTTAAAGGGGTGTCAGTTCTAGTGGGTGAAGGGTGTGTCGGTGCCAGTGGATGAAGGGGGTGTCAGTGCCAGTGGGTGAAGGGTGTGTCAGTGCCAGTGGGTGAAGGGGTGTCGGGGGCAGTGGATGAAGGGGGTGTTGGTGCCAGTGGATGAAGGGGGTGTCAATGGCATTAGGCGGTATCAGTGTGTGGAAGGTATATCAGTGTCAGCGAGTGGAGGCAGTGTCAGTGGATGCAGAGGGTTTCAGTGGGTGGAGGGGGGTGTCCATGGGTCAAGGGAGTGTCAGTGAGTCAAGGGGGTGTCAGAGTCAGTGAATGAAGGAGGTGTCAGTGTCAGGGGGTGTCCATATGTGAATGGGGTGTCAGTGCCAGTGGATACCAATGGCTGTAGGGGGTGTCAGTGGGTGAAGGAGGTGTCCATGTGTGAAGGTGTGTCAGTGCCTGTGGGTGGAGTGGGTATCAGTGGCAGTGGGTGAAGGGGATGTCAGTGCCAGTGGGTGGAGGGGGTGCCAGTGCCAATGGGTGGAGGGGGTGTCAGTGTCAGGGGGTATCCATGTGTGAAGGCGTGTCAGTGTCAGTGGGTGAAGGGGTTGTTGGTGCCAGCATGGTTTGGCCAGTGGGAGTTTGGGGGCAGCAGGTGCAGGACTAATCCCGAAAGTGTAAGTGGTTATAGAAACTATAGCTGGGAGTACTTGTGGTAACTTAGGGATGTCAGCCTAATAGCTACCCAGGAATTAGCTTGTCTTTTAAACTGTCAAACTTTCACTGGGGAGCTACTTACTGAATTAAAGTAGAACCCTCCGATTTCTCTGATGTTCACTATCATTTTGGTGGTTTTGAATGCAGAGGAATTGCCCATGAGGATCTTCAATTTCCGAGAGAATTCCCAGAGTGAGCCGTGTGTGGGATTTCATGGGGTCCCTGCTGCATAACTCCAAGTGATCCAGTTCCAAGGACTAGCTGGTCATTGGCAAATCTGGGTCAAGATTCAGCTGTAATGGCCTTTCCGATTCATCCACCTGCACAAATTCCTCATTTGCATTCAGTTTTTGTTTTACTAATTTGAGATAAATCCGCCAATTAGAGGGATGACATTCACAAGCATAACAATGCAACAATAATGGTGTTTATCCAAGTTTGGAACATACATTCAAAATCTGGTAGCCAGGGGAACAAAGTGTCACTCTGATAGAAGGGCAACATGCTGATGGAAGATGAAACCCCTCTTTCAGATCTCCAGGGTGGCAACTTCTGAGCTTGTTCACTGATTTCATGAAGGAGTAGCTGTTAGAAAGTCATAGCAGTGGTCACTCTCTATTCCCTGGGGTAGCACATCAATACCAGACTGGAAAACTGCAAACAGACTGGAAATAGATGTCTCTGCTACCACCATTTCAATCTAGGCATTCTGACTTGTCATGCAATCTATCTTTGCTGAAAATATACCACAAAATGTCACACTGGTTTCAGTTGGACAGTGATAAATAGGAAAGTGCGTGCTTTGTGTTTTTTCTAGGTTTTAGGTTTAAATCTAAAATGCCTTCGGGCTCATTATTGTCACTGGATTAATGTTTTATGACTCTGTGGGGAATTATGTAGCAAGGGAGTGGCTGTATTGTAAGCAGATAACCTTGCCTCATCTCCACCTGCGTCACTGTTACTAGGCATAAAAAAACACATTTGCTGGCAGGGTCTTATGTCAAACCAAACACAGAAAAAAATGGGGCAGAGCTCCCCCACTGGCATAGTGAATAAATACTGTGTCTGGTTGGAGTACTGAATCATGTAGAACCAGGATGGAGGTCCCAGCTTTGACGCTGGATCCTTTTAGTGTTTTCCTCCTGCGTCTTATTTCTTTCTCTCTCCATTTCAGTTTTTTTCTTTCTCTCCCTTTATTTCAATTTCTACATATGATTTGTCCTTTAATTAAACTTGTCTTTCTGATTTGAACTCTACTTGGCTCTGTGAGGAATCTTCAATCTGATTGGTGAGTGAGAAAGACTTTGCTCAAATATGGAACGGGCCCCCTGTAGGGTGCACCATGCTAGATGGACAGACAGTCCTCAGGTCTGAACAATGCTCAGCATGCACTATTCTTTCTCCACTGATTACAAAATCCAAACTGTTACTACAAAGCTCAATGATGTCAATGCATTACTTCTTTCCAGTCAGAATCTTGAATGATTTGGTTGCTTTGCATTATTTTGCTTTTATTGCAATGCAAGCTGAGGTTGGTCAATGCAACACAAATGAAGGACTAAACCCAGATTACAAACACACCAATTAGCAGCAGGCGTAGATCACTGGATCCTTGGAGCCTGTCCTCCCATTCAGGAAGATCATTGTTGATTTGCTTACTCCATGCTTTCACCTCCAAGATACCCTTGCAACACTTTACGGTCAAGAATTTATCTTTCTGCCTTAAATATATTCCAGAACTCTGTTTCCAAAGCCTTCTAAGGAAGAGATCTTGTTAGTTTGTATGACTCAATGCAGTTCTGCTGGTGTTTCCGAAGAGCTAGCTGTCGAACTTCCAAGACTGGCTTGCATTTCTCTTAATCAAATCACATCTGTAATTAGTTGCCAATTAAGCTATAAGTAATTATGCAGGGAGCAATTCTGGGTTGCCTTTACTCAGCTTTGAAAATGGTCAATAGATGCCAGCCACAAATTTATCCTGGAAGTTGTAAAACTATTGGACTGAGGCTATCGCACAATGGAGTAAACACAGTCAGACCCAGTAAATGTAAAGTGAGGACAGTATGAAGTCCCATTATGTTGACATTAAATCTTGTTGAGAGGTGATGATACAGCTGAAGGCAGGAGGACTGACTCAAGTGGTAACTCTGTTCTTTTTCTTTCTTTCTCCTGCTAATTTTCCACATCCTTTCCCCCCTCTAATGTTCTTCTTAGGGTTAAACTCCTTCCTTAAGTATGGCTTCTCTCGTGCTTAGATTGTTCAAATAGCCCTTATTAGCATGGAATTTAGGGTATAGGTTTGCTCATTCAGTTTTTAAAACTAACAAACTTAAAAGACCCAGTACAACCCATGGACAAAACCAACGTCATCTATAAAATTCCATGCAAGGACTGCCACAAACACTACGTAGGACAAACAGGAAGAAAGTTAGCCACCAGGATACATGAACACCAGCTAGCCACAAAAAGACATGACCCTCTCTCCCTCATAGCCCTACACATGGATGAAAAAAACCACCATTTCGACTGGGACAACACATCTATCCTGGGACAGGCTAAGCAAAGACATGCCAGAGAATTCCTAGAAGCCTGGCACTCCAACCACAACGCCATAAACAAACACATAGATCTAGATGCCATCTACCAACCCCTCAGAAAACGAACAGGAAATGACATCACCACAAACCCCAGGAACCCCATTCAGGAGAAAGATATAAATAGAAAGCAGGAGACAACAGCTTCGCTTCACTTGGAGGTTGCCACTGATGATGTTACCTAGCCAGGTAATGAAACGTCTGGTTATCAAACCTACAGCTCAGCGAGCAAACCTACACCCTATACCTCAACCTGAGCTACAAACCTTCACAAACCTTGCGATTAGCATGGAATTTTTGGCATTGAGTATTGGAGTCTATTTAGCCTGAAAACTATCTATTGTCCTTCATGTCCACCCAGCAAGGGACGCGGAGAACAGTAAGAAGCAAGAATTTTGAGCATCTTTCTTTTCCCAAATCCAGGGAATTAAAAGACCAACATGAAAACAAATCAAAGATCAAAAAAGACAAGTTGTTTTGCCCAAGGATTCCCAGAGTATGGACTGTTCGCATCAGGACTTTACACTTCCTGTTCACACAGAATGAATCTCTTGGGGACACATCAATCTGAGCTTTAAGTCTTTTACTATACCCTAAATATTTTGCTTGTGTCTTTTAATTTATGAAAAAAAGG
Organism: Chiloscyllium plagiosum; assembly: GCF_037043375.1. Taxonomy (NCBI): domain Eukaryota; kingdom Metazoa; phylum Chordata; class Chondrichthyes; order Orectolobiformes; family Hemiscylliidae; genus Chiloscyllium; species Chiloscyllium plagiosum. Next base: position 37,759,470 of record NW_028270163.1, read on the forward strand.
CAGTAAGTTTAGTCCCATACAAATTGTTCCAAAAAAGGAGTCTGTGCTTGTTGTGGAGACCTACAATAAGTAAGCATGAGCCAGAGTTAAGCCAGGCTAAAGTCAAGCCTGGCTCCTTTACATTAATTCAATACTCCATGAGGTAATGGACAGAAAAAAAAACCCATTTCTTTTCTCCTACAATTGTGACATATCCTGGCAATGGAAATGCATTCTCATGCCTATGCAATGGGAGTTCCAGTTCAATGATGTCACACAGCCCACAACTATCCAGACAAAAGGTCTGCAGCGAAGCTTCAACTCCATTTACTCTGGTTTGCTTCCAGTGAAAAACTAGAGCAGCAAACGGCCAGTTAACTGCCTATGCCATAAAGCTTGCAAACACATTTAATTATTCTATTCTGGCTCCCTTTTGCACTGTTTTGTATCTTTAGTTTCATGTTTGATCCATCAAAGTGAATGTTGTCCTTCCACCAATACCACCTCCCCCACCCCATAACCCCCCTTTCAGGTCCCCACTAACCCGCTGTCTCAGCCAGGAAAGTGGGAAGGCGCTTGCCCCTCTTCCCCCTAGGCTTCTGCTGATCTCACTCTGCAACCAGTTATTAATGCTGGAACAGACCGACTTTTGCTCTGGTTTTTTTCTGCGAGAAACAATCTTACTCATCATCCATCATCTTCCTCAGTTTGACCGACTGACATTAGGGACCGAATGGCCTGATGTCAGAGCTTGACTTGAGTGCTGGCAGTTTGGTGAATAGTGAAGTGAGGGGAAAGAGGTGCTCCTTTGCTTTTTCACCCTGTAGGAATTGTTTCTTAGCTGAGTACAGGACAAGAAGCTCGCTGTTTGTGGGTGTCTGGTAAGTGGTTAAGGTCTATTCTGTTTCTATGGCTAAAACTAGTATTGATCTGATAGTAAGCTTAATAAAATATTTTAAAATAGGAAATAAATAAGCTAGGGATAGTTAAGTAGTGAATTCAGAGACATTAAGAATTGTAGGATAGTTGATGTGTCATAGCTGCAGAGTGTGGGAGCTCCTGGATGTCAGTGAGACCCTGGGAGACATGTCTGCAGTGGGCATTTGTGGCTCAAAGAGCCTTGGCTCAGTGTTTATGAGCTAAAGGCAGAACATAGGTACTGCAATGCATCGGGGAGAAGGAAAGTTACCCGGACACTTTATTCCTGGAGTCACAGCCCTTAGAGTCATAGAGATGTATAGCACAGAAACAGACTCTTTGGTCCAACTCGTCCTTGCCGACCAGATATCCCAACCCAATCTAGTCCCACCTGCCAGCACCTGGTCCATATCCCTCCAAACCCTTCCTATTCATATATCCAATCCAGATGCCTTTTAAATGTTGCAATTCTACCAGCCTCCACCACTTCCTCTGGCCGCCAATTCCATGCACGCATCACCCTCTGCTTGAATAAGTTGCCCCTTAGGTCTCTTTTATATCTTTCCCCTCTCACTCTAAACCTATGCACCCTAGTTCTGGTCTCCCCCATCACAAGGAAAAAACTTTGTCTATTTACCCTATCCATGCCCCTCATGATTTTATAAACCTCTATAAGGTCACCCCTCAGCCTCCGATGCCCCAGGGAAAACAGCCCCAGCCTGTTCAACCTCTCCCTATAGCTCAAATCGTCCAACCCTAGCAATATCCTTGTAAATTTTTATGGAAAGAACTTTCTGGGTTTGGCAGGTAGATAAGGAAGGTGTGGCTATGAATGAGGGAGGGACGAGGACCCAGAAGGCAGGAGTACAGGAACATGTACATATACACTCAAGTTTCACTGCTCCTGTACATCTTTTAGAATAAAACCCTTTAATTTATACATATATCCATGTTATTTCTACCAAAGCGCACCACCTCACACTTCTTCACATTGAACCTCATCAGCCACCTATCTGCCCAGTCTCAGTGCCCTTTTTGAAGTTCTACTCACAGTTTGCCTTTCTCCCAAATTTTGCATCATTCACAAACTTTGAAATTGTCCCCTTCTCACTAAGATCATTTTTAAGCAAAAACATGCATCCCTGGAGAACTCCATTGTAAAATTTTGACAGCACAAAAGCTACCCATTAACGATGACTCTCTGCTTCTGATCCTTCAGCCAATTTTGTCTCCATATTGCTACAGCACCTTTTATTCCACAACTTTCCTTACAAGGCTCTAGAAATGGGTTCCAGCTCGTGGGGCACAGGCAACAGTATTAGGGAAAGTAGGGTTTGTATCAATGGTACTGGCAACACCTAAGATGTGCTGGGGCTGATGTTCCACATGAACTGCATAACCAGGGAAATAGAAAGGATTTTAAACCAAATAGTGGGGGCAAGGAATCAAATTTGGAAAGATGTTGTCAATCAAGGCAAGAGAAAGGTATTAATATGGGAATGGTATTATTAGGGGAGCTGGTGGTGTAGTGCAATAGGCTCACTAACATCCATATTCTCACACAAGCCAACATTCCAGCATGGAAGCATTGACCATGCCAAGTCATCTCCCTGGGAAGGCTACATTGTCCACATTGCCTATCACAAGACTCCCAAAATAAGTGCTCAATGTAGAGCTTTGCCACGGGTAGTTGACCCCAGAAGGTAGAGGAAACACTTCAAATGTACCATCGAAGATTCTTTGAAAAAAGTGCAATATCCTTATTGCCTTATGGGAGACAGTGACCTAAGGCTGCCCAAAGTGGAGGGAAAGCATCTGGGAAGGATCTGTACACCAAATCTCATCACCAATGACAAATTGAAGTCAAGGGTCAACAGAGAAAGGAGCACAGGGCAACCGAAGAATTGCCCCCTCCCATTGCCCCAACTACCACCTGCCACTCTACAACAAAAGCTGTATGTTATATATTGGATTCTGCAGTCACCTAATGTGGAAACAAGTCACTCTCAACCACAAGGGATTGTCTGAGATGGAGGAGAGTTTTCCGAAGTTCCTTATTTTGGGAAGACTCCATGAGATTGGAAAATAGTGAATGTAATGTTTTTAATTGGAAAAGAGAGACAGAAAGAGGGAAACTATAGGCCTGTTAGCTTGATACCTGTCATAGGGAAGATGTTAGAGACTATTATTAAAGATGTTATAGCAGGGCACTTCGAATAAATTAAGATAATCTGGCAGCATGTTTTTGTGAAAGGCAAAGTATAACCATTTTATCTGAGTTTTTGAAGAAGTAACATGTTCTGTGGATAAAGGGGATAAAGTGGAACCAGTAAATTTAGATTTCCAAAAAGCATTTGATAAAATGCCACGTCAAAGATTGTTGCAGAAAGTAAAAGTTCATAATGTACAGGGTAACATATTGTCATTGATAGATGATTGGCTGTCTTACAGCGAGCAGAGTAGGTATACATGGCTCATTTTTGGTTTGCAAAATCTAATGATTGGTGTGCCACAAGGATTGTTACTGGGGATCTCAATATTATACAATTTATGTGAATGAATCAGATGAAGGGACTGAAGGTACAGTTGCTGATTTTGCTGATGAAACAGAGATAAGTGGGAAAGTAAGCAGTGAAGAGGATATAAGAGGGCTACAAAAGGATGTAGATAAGAATAATTGAGTGGGTAACATTCTGGCACGTGGAGCACAACTTGGAACCTGGGAAATTGTCCATTTTGGCAGGAAGAATTTTAAAAATATACATTCTCCAAATGATGAGAGATTGAAGACCTCATCTATAGAGAATCTGGATGTTGTAGTGTATGAATTGCAAAATATTTGCTTGCAGATACGGCAAGTAATTAGGAAGGCTAATAGAATTGTGAAAGGAATTTAGTACAAAAATAGGGAGGCCATGCTTCAGTTTTACTGGGTATTGATTACACCACCTCTTTGTAGAGTTTTGCTCTCTGTCTTTCATTTCCTTATTTAAAGAAGGTGTAAATGCATTGGAACCAGTTCAGAGAAGATTACTAGACTAACATCTAGAATGGGGAAGGTTGTCTGATGGAGAAAAAGTTCGGCAAGCTATGCTTGTATCCACTGGCATTTAGGAGAGTAAGTGTGATTTGGTTGAAACATAGAGATCCTAAGGGGTCTTGACAGGGTGGATGTGGAAAGGATGTTCTTTTGTGTGGGAAACAAGGGATAATTATTTCCAAAAAGGGTTGCCCATTTAAAGCAAAGATGAAAGGATTTTTTTTCTCCCAGAGGATCTGGAGTGGTGGTGGAAGCAAAACATTTAAATATTTGTAAGGCTGTTTTCAATAGTTTCTTGATATAGGTGTTAAATGGTTATTGGGTGAGGATGGGAATAGGAAGTAACCAGACCAACTTTGCTTTACCTTAATGAATGATGGAGCTGACTCAAGGGCCCTAGTTGCCTACTCCTGCTCCCTAATTCATATATTTGTGAGCCACATTTTGCTTTGTCACCAGATATTAGTGCAACACAATGATTGCATCATGCCATTCCGCATTCTGACAATAGCTGTTCCCGGTGAGGCTTTAGTTAAAACTGCATGAGAAAAAGAGAAGAGGAAAACGTAGGACTAATTTTTGTTTTTTGACTTTGAATCAAGAACCAGGCCACTGTGGGACAAGTGCTCTGTGCCGCAGAATAAATGAGCAATGGTCCTGACACCTATGTGCGCTGTTTCAGAAAGGGCGTGTCAAAAAATAGAAAATCTGAGGGTAGGACATATTTTTCAGCAACTGCCCACAGGCAGAGAGGTGTTAGCTGAATTATATTGTCCTCCTTGCTGTGCTGTTCCTATTCAGAGCACTATGCTGTGGGATTTTTCTTGCATTTTGCATGATTACATATAGCTTGTACATGTAAATTTGAAGGTGCATTCAGTACTCCTCAGGCATTATGAAGTAGGAGATGCTGGCGATCAAAGTCGAGAGTATGGTGCTGGCAAAGCACAGCAGGTCAGGCAACATCCGAGGAGCAGGAGAATCGATGCTTCGAGCATAAGCCCTTCATCAGGAATGAGGCATTATGAAGTGCTAATTTGTCACACTGGAAACCATAACAAAAAGAAAGTGAGGGAAAATACCCTCATTTTTCCACTCATTTCTTTTTCATCTTGTGTCCTGGATTTACAGGTGTTTATTGGTAAATGGGGAACCCGTTTCTGCTCCTGGACTTCAGAATGCGCATTGCAATTAGACATAGTGGACTCCACAAAAAGAGTCTTTAAATTTTCTCAGGGGATATCCTGAAATATTGATAACCTCCAGGTGATTCCTTTTGTAAATTTCAAAAGATATTTTTAGATGTCCTCCCTTACCAGTAACAGAAATGTTGATAATATCAAAAATAACTATTTCTCAACAGCGACAGAAATGTTGGTAACTAAACAAACAGGTACGGAAATCTGGTGACGAATTAGGGAAAGTTAGATCCCCTTGTGAATGCCTGTCACCTTTGGATTTCAGGTTGTAAATCTGCTTCTTTAAGGAAATTGCTGCACCGCTTCCTTCGTTTGCAACCAACACATGCACCAACCTCCTGTTCCACATGAGATGTTCCGGTAATTTCTAAACATTTTAAGGTCAATGGGGAATTCTCAACCGTGTTACAGTCACCAATTTTAGCCACTGAAACCAAAACATGCTGTTTTTAAACGTTGTGTTAGTAATAAATTAAAGCCCCCAACAATTAGTCAGATTTAAAGCCTGATCAAACTGGGACTTGTAACACACAGTTAGTTTAAGGTTCAGTGATTTCAGAACAGTAATTTAATTGAATGCAATCCATTTCTTATCATTTGTTCAATTTATGTGTTTCTACCCGTTAGCAGTTTGTGTTTACTTGCAATATTAAACTCCTAACAGAAATGCAGATGGTGTCAAGGTAATTCTGCCATTTCACACTTGACAGTAAATACACATAAAAATTAGCATTATATTGGAAGTGGGCCCAAGAAATGCAGCCCAAATTGGCCGTTAGGGAGGTGTTTGATCAAAATTTGTTTGTTTAGACAATATGAATTGAATCAGTAAAGGCCTGACCTAAATGGCATTAGCATAATATTTATTGCCAATTTAGGGAAATTTTCAGAACGAAACTCTAAAACATCATTTTCATTCTCACTGGAATTCTCTGGAATCTTGCTGGCCTCAGTTTTTAATTTTTAATTGCTCACTGCATCAATGGCTGAGAAAGCTAACATTACAATGATGCAACCCCACAGAGTTCCACTAAGTCCTTGCTGAAAGTTCCTCTTTGTGACTGAGCAGCTCACTCTTGAGATCTACACTTTCAGACCACTTTAGTCAGATAACTGACAGGGTCCAGAAGTGAAAATACTCCATGACTCAACCTTGCAACAGCGCTGTGCACTTGCCCTGTCCATCTGCTGGGGGTTCAAATCAACCCCTTGTGTTACAATTACGTGGCAAGTTGAGTACTAGGCACAGACTCTGCTGGAAGTTGCATTTCACACTTGCTTTCATAGAATCCCTACAGTGCTGAAAGAGGTTATTCAGCCCATTAAGTCTGCACTGACACTCAGAAGAGAATCCCACTTCAAATGCTATCCCCATAATCTCACATTTCCCATGGCTAATCCACCTAGCCTGCACATCCATGGACACAACGGACAACTTAGTATGGAATATCCACTGACCCTGAGCATCTTTGACTGTGGGAGGAAACTAGAGCATCCAGAGGAAACCCACGCAGACACTGTGAGAATGTGCAGACTCCACACAGACAGTTGTCAGAGACTGGAATTGAACCGGTCCCGAGTGCTGAGAGTCAGCAGTGCTAACCACTGAGCCACCCTGAGTATCTATCTGAATATCTGGATATGAATATTTAGTCTGAATATCACTTAAACATCACGTTCACTGCAGTTGGCTTCCTGTTACCCGTGGACACAAGTTAGTGATAATTTATGTCAATATTTTTTATTTAATTTTGCTCTATCTATGTCACTAGGTAGTTACAAGTTCTAGCACTGTACAGGCCCTTTGGCCCACGATGTTGTGCCAAGCATTTCTCTTAATCTAAGATCAACCCAATCTATACACTCCTCAATTTACTGCCGTCTATGTGCTTGTCCAGCAGTAGCTTAAATGTCCATAACATCTGACTCTGCTACCACCACTGACAGTGCATTCCACACACCCACCACTCTCTGCGTAAACAGCCTACCTCTAACATCTTCCCTATACCTTCCTCCAATCACTTTAAAATTATGACTCCTCATGACAGCCATTTCTGCCCTGGGGAAAAGTCTCTGTCTATGCCTCTCATTACCTTGAACAGTTCTGTCAAGTCACCTTTCTTCCTTCTTCTCTCCAGTGTGAAAAGCCCTAACTTTCTCAACCTCTCTTCGTAAGAAATGGCCTCCAATCCAGGCAGCATCCTGGTAAATCTCCTCTGCACCCTCTCTAAAGCATGGACATCCTTCCTATATTGAGGCAACCAAAACTGGACACAATATTCCAAGTGTGGTCGAACCAGGGTTTTATAGAGCTGCAGCAAAACCTTGCAGCTCTTAAATTCAATCCCCCTGTTAATGAAAGCCAAAACACCATGCACCTTCTTAACAACCCTGTCAACTCGGGTGACAACTTTGCCGGATCTATGTATATGGACCACAAGATTCTGCTGTTCCTCCACATTGCCAAGAATCCTGTCTTTAACCCTGTTTTCAGCATCCAAATTTGATCTTCCAAAATGAATCACTTTGCATTTATCCAGGTTGAACTCCATCTGCCACTTCTCAGCCCAGCTCTGCATCCTGTCAATGTCTTGTATCCTGCAACAGCCCTCAACACTATCTACATCACCTCTGACCTTTGTGTCATCGGCAAACTTACTAACCCACCCTTCCACTTCTTCATCCATGTCATTTGTGAAAGCTATAAAGAGCAGAGCCCAAGAACAGAACCCTACGGGACACCACTGCTCACCAACCTCCAGGCTGAATACTTTCCATCCACTACCATTCGCTGTCTTCTTTTGGGTGGCCAGTTCTGTATCCAGACAGTCAAATTTCCCTGTATCCCATACCTCTTAACTTTCTGAATGAGCCTACCTTGGGGAACCTTATCAAATGCCTTATTGAAATCCATATGCACCACATCTACTGCTCGACCTTCATCAACTTGTCTCGTCACATCCTCAAAGAACTCAATTAGGCCTGTGAGGCATGACTTGCCCCTCACAAAACCATGCCGACTATCTTTAATCAAATTATGTTTTTCCAAATAGTCATAATCCTATGTCTCAGAATCCTTTCCAGTACCTTGCTCATCACATACATAAGACGGGTCTGTAGTTCCCAGAGATTTCCCATTCCCTTTCTTGAACAGAGGAACAACATTCGCCTCCCTCCAATCATCTAGTACTACTTCTGTTGAGAGTGAGGGTGCAAAGATCATCACCAGAGGTGCAGCAATCTCATTCCTCGCTTCCCGTAGTAACCTTGTCTGGCCTTGGGAACTTATCTATCTTGATGCTTCCTGGAATTTCCAGCACATCCACTTTCGTAATATCAGTCTGTTCAAGCCTATTAACCTGGTACATAGTGTTCTCACTATCAGAGCTGAAAATGTGTTGCTGGAAAAGCGCAGCAGGTCAGGCAGCATCCAAGGAGCAGGAGAATCGACATTTCGGGCATGAGCCCTTCTTCAGGAATGAGGAAAGTGTGCCAAGCAGGCTAAGATACCTTGTAGAGGGAGGAAGAGAGCTTCTTCAAGGAAGGCATCCTTGTAAGAAGATTCGCAGTAGGTTAAAATAAGTTCAGGCTGGATGGCCCAATTCTGGCCTGTGCAGATACAATGGACTAATGACCTTCTCTGTACAATACATTATCTATCTTTCTATGTTTGACTCAAGGGATTTGTGTCGAGAGTGTGATGCTGGAAAAGCATAGCAGATCAAGCAGCATCCGAAGAGTAGGAGAATCGACGTTTTGGACATAAGCCCTTCATCAGCATTAAGCCCTTCACAGATCAAGGGATCTGTGCTTCACTGTGAACTTGACGCACTGCTCCCCATTCTGCCACTATCCAAGATGAAAAAGTTCTGCACTTGCCAATGCTGTGTTTCCCTATCAGTTCACAACGATCTGAACCGTGTGCAGTCTTTGCTTTTTCTTTGAGCTGTTGCCTTGGCTCACTTTGCTTGCTGGGCAAGTGTCAGTTTCCAGCCTAACCTCAGCACTGGTATTTCCCCTGTTATCTGAGAAAGGCTCAAAGATTCACATTTGCCTATTTACCAGAAAGTCCGATGTGAATCTCATTGCTCCATTGCTGACTTCCATCTGACATTCCAGAACTGGGAGTTTTTACTGGGATCTGAAATTGAAGCAAATAAGAGCACCTGGTTTGTATTAATAATCTGCTGTGAATCAGCTGTGAATTCACAAGTACAAATCTGCAGCTGTGGTACAGAAGGGGATTTACGCAGCTGGCCATATAATAAGCAACCTTTCAGCTGTCCCAGATTTATGAGATTTAGCTCTTTATGCTTTGCTGTTCTGAACTGTTGGTGAAGAATGGTAGATTTACATAGTCATTACGTTAAGTTTGACATCCTTTTGGATGTTGATGAATAAAGCTGATTAAAAGTATCTGGCTTTGAGATAACCAGGACTCTCTTTTCTGTCCCACCCCCACACCCATTTCTGCAGAGAACCTGGACGGTAAGATCAACAGCTAATAGCTACAAAGAAAACCTTCAGCCTATTAAAGGTCTTGTGACTTAAAGCAGGACAGGAAGTAGTGCTAAACAGGTAGATGTTTTAGAAATGAATCACAATTGGTGCTGAGCTAACTAATCTTTTCAGGCAGAAGTTTAAATGCAACAGTAAACTTCAATGCTAAAATAGAGAAGAGGAGCAGTACTTTCAAAAGTGTGAATACTTGGTGGCAACTGTGGTGGCCACTATGGTTAAATAGCCCGTCAATGCTCATTGTTTGGGCTTATGGGAAGAATGGCCATGTGCATCACATATAGTTGCTTGAACCGATTGTGCCTTTGATTTTTTTCTTTATTCATTCCCGGGATGAAGGCATTTCCGGCTAGGTAGCAGTTATTGTCCATCCCTATTGCCACAGCCTCAATGGCAGAGCCTCAGTCCCACTTGAGCTCTCCAGCATCCCAAGGAGGAACCCTCTACACCCCCATCTCTTTGAGCAGACCCACGTGTCTACTCTCTCCCTTTCTGGATGAGTCTTCTTCTGTCTGCTCACGAAATGTCTTGGAAGGTTTCTGCTCTGTGAAATGCATATTGTGCAGTCATTTGTCTGTGTCTGTGATCAAAGTTAGAAATCACACAACATCAAATTATAGTCCAACAGGCTTATTTGGAAGCACTAGCTTTCAGAGCACTGCTCCTTCATCAGGTGGTTGTAGAGTATAAGATCATAAGGCACAGAATTTATAGCAAAAGATTACAGTGTCATACAGTGATATATTGAACAAACCTCTCTCTCATACGTGCATACACACAGACACACCGCCCCCGTTCGCCACCCCACACCCACCTTCTCACAGGTTTATAGTCCATCACACTCACACACACACTTTACCAAGCTTTCACACACATGCAAATACGCTTTCTAATGTGTGCGTGTGCACACACAGACAGACACTCGCACTCTCTCTGTCTCATGCACGCACACACTCATACAAGTCCATGGGGTGAATTTGCATGTGCAGATACATTCTATTTTGCTCAAAAAAATGCACAAGCTGCAGGCAGTCAATGCAGTCAATCCATGTAATATTTTATAAATTCCTATTTTGGAAATAGAATCAATCTGACTCAAGATTGGGATACAGACGACTCTGACCACATACCTTTAATGCATTGTCTGAGTTGAGATGTCACCTTTTTTTTAATCAAAGCTTATGTTATCTTGAGAAGGTGACTTAAAAGAAGTTCTGGGTTTACATAAAAATGAACGAAAACCTGCATTCTAAAAGATGAAAGACTTAACAATCCAGGTTTGTTCAATATATCACGTATGACACTGTAATCTTTTGCTATAAATTCTGTGTCTTATGATCTTTATACTCCACAACCACCTGACAAAGGAACAGTGCTCCGAAAGCTAGTGTTTCCAAACAAATTTGTTGGACTATAACCTGGTGTTGTGTGATTTTTAACTTCATCCACCCCAATCTAACACTGGCTCCTCCACATCATTTCATGTGATGTGAGGCTGGGAGCACATGATCTCACACTCATACAGCATTTACAATCTCCCACTATCTCTCTGCAACATGACCAGTGCTACATTCATCTGCAGTATGACCCCTATTCTGAGGTTCAAGTTCCATGTGGAGATATTCCACAGCCCTTCTTTACCTGGTCTGCCCTACATGTGACTACAGACCCACAGCAATGTGGTTGTCTGTAAACTGCCCTCTGGATAATTCGGGATAGGCAATAAATACAGGCAGACCAGAGTGCTGTATGGAGGAGTATTGTCATTTGAGTGATTTGAATGCTAATTGCTCACGTTACTAAGGACCTGGTCGACTTCTTATGTCCCCCACACAGGTTCATTGCAAGTGTGACTGATGGATCCAACCACCGCAGGGGTTATTGTCTCTGTCGCTAAGATGCAATGAAGGTGCAGAGAAATGGGGAAGGAACAGATGAGGCAGCAAGCCCAGGACTAGCAGAACCCTGCAGACAATGATGAATAGCCTCCACATGAAGAGGTCACAGCTGAAAGTCCCATCACTATGGATTGGAGGTACAAGAGGGCCACAGATTTTCGTTCTAGATGCCATTTCTGTTGATTAAGTGAGGAACAGTGCCAGCACAGATTGAGGATGTCCTGGGACATTGTTACAGAAATACACCACCTGCTGAAATAGGACCTGCCAGCCTAGTGGCCGTTAAGCTGACAGCAGTGTTGAAATTCAGTGTAACTAGCTCCTTCCAAGGATCCACTGGGAATCTGTTTGGGATCTCTCAATTGTTACTCACAAATGTATCAGAGCTATTACTGATGTCATTTGTAGATTACACCACTTTGTCTCTTTTGGCAGTGATGAAATCAATGTGTAACCCAGTCTTTAACAATACGGCTGGACATGGTGCAGGGCATGATGGCTGGACACACATATGGGATAAGGGAATCACTGGATTGGCCTGTATTTATTGCCTATCCCTAATTATCCAGAGGGCAGTTTACAGACAACCACATTGCTGTGGGTCTGTAGTCACATGTAGGGCAGTCCAGGTAAAGATGGATATTTCCCTCTCTAAAGGACATTAGTGAACCTGATAGATTTTTCCTGACAATCAACAATGGATTCATGGTCATTACTAGATTCTTAATTTCATTTTTTTAATATATTGAATTCAAATGGCACTATCTGCCCTTGTGGGATTTTAACCCGGGTCCCCAAAACATTACTTCAGTCTTTGTATTAATAGTCCACTGAGCCATCGCCTCCCATCATTATTGCATGACAGCAATCATGTACAAGCTTCATTAGTAAATGAGACAATGTTTCAAAGACTATAGATAGGCTAACAGGTCTGACTTGTTCAACATCCTAAAATATTCAGCTATAACCAACCAAGTCCTTATGACATAATCAAATTGGGTGCAGGGGATTAATTCAGCATTAACCCTTTCAGAGTCATTATTTTACATAATATGCAGTAGGCAGCTTTGATAGAACCCTGTTAGATCTCACCATGGCTGACTATTATTCCTATCTCTCAATAACTCATACACTGAGACCTGAGACCCATTGTAGCTATTCTAGCCAGAGTCCTGCGATCAGTGAAATCTGCAAGGCCCAGCAATCTCCCTTGAGATCTTCTTACTCTGTATGTGTTACTTACTGAATTAAAATTGCCAAGCCGCTGGGAGTTGGAGTCTCCAGTTCAGCAGCTAAGAGCTTGAATTTAGCCTGGCTGAACAAATTACAGTGAAATTTCTGATCACAACACTATAGTATTTATACAGGCCCTCACACCACTATTTCAGAAATTCAAAAGGATGACTTCCTTTTTTAATGTTGATTTGATAAAAGTTTTCATTATGTTCTGGACTGCAGGCAACATTTTTTTTATTTATACTCAGATTTATTTGGCTTATATTTTTCCACCCTTTACATCATTAGTCATCCACACCAGGTGTAATCAAATTACAAACCTGAACTGGCCTAAATTTGTCATAGTTAATTTTCAGATTATATGAATTTGATTTATTTTGGACATTTCAAATTTAGATGTACCTGAGTATGAAAAAAAAGTTCATTAATGTGCATGCAAGCATGTCGGTGTTCCTTGCAGTTATACCAGGCAGTAAGTGAGAGGGGTCCTGAAAGGAAAGCAATATACAGAGGGTTCGTGTCTGTCTGCCTTGTGGTGAGTGTAAAGCTATACTCTCTAGAGTTCCTATGGGAGTGGGGCAATAGTAAATGTACCTTAAAATTGTTTATTTACATCAAACTTACAACAAGCTAAATTTCAATAATCTTACCTGATTAGCAAGACTGATTAGGAGAAAGTGAGGACTGCAGATGAAGAGAGCTTCTTCAAGGAAGACATCCTTGCAAGAGGATTCGCAGTAGGTTAAAATCTTCGAGGAGAGAAGAGAGCTTCTTCAAGGAAGGCATCCTTGCAAGAGGATTTGCAGTAGGTTAAAATCTTCGAGGAGAGAAGAGAGCTTCTTCAAGGAAGGCATCCTTGCAAGAGGATTCGCAGTAGGTTAAAATCTTCTAGGAGATTCCTGAAGAAGGGCTCATGCCCGAAACATCGATTCTCCCGCTCCTTGGATGCTGCCTGACCTGCTGCGCTTTTCCAGCATTTTTAACAAGACTGATTTGCAAGGTTAGATCTCATGGAATACAGGTAGAACCAGCCATTTGGATACAAGAACTGGCTCAAAGGTAGAAGACAGAGGATGGTGGTGGAGAGTTGTTTTTCAGACTGGAGGCCTGTGACCAGTGGAGTGCCGCAAGGTCCTCTTCTTTTTGTCATTTACATAAATGATTCGGATGCAAGCATAAGAGGTACAGTTAGTAAGTTTGATGATGACACCAAAATTGGAGGTGTAGTGGACAGCGAAAAGGGTTACCTCAGATTACAACAGGATCTTGACCAGATGGGCCAATGGGCTGAGAAGTGGCAGATGGAGTTTAATTCAGATAAATGCGAGGTGCTGCATTTTGGGAAAGCAAATCTTAGCAGGACTTCTACACTAAATGGTAAGGTCCTAGGAAGTGTTGCTGAACAAAGAGAATTTGGAGTGCAGGTTCATAGCTCCTTGAAAGTGTATTCGCAGGTAGATAGGATAGTGAAGAAGGTATTTGGTATGCTTTCTTTTATTGGTCAGAATACTGAGTACAGGAGTTGGGAGAGCATGTTGCGGCTATACAGGACATTGGTTAGGCCACTGTTGGAATGTTGCGTGCAATTCTGGTCTCCTTCATATCGGAAAGATGTTGTGAAACTTGAAAGGATTCAGAAAAGATTTACAAGGATGTTGCCAGAGTGGAGGATTTGAGCTACGGGGAGAGGCTGAACAGGCTGGGTCTGTTTTCCCTGGAGCGTTGGAGGCTGAGGGGTGACCTTATAGAGGTTTACAAAATTATGAGGGGCATGGATAGGATAAATAGGCAAAGTCTTTTCCCTGGGGTCGGGGAGTCCAGGACTAGAGAGCATAGGTTTAGGGTGAGAGGGTAAAGATATAAAAGAGACCTACGGGGCAACTTTTTCACACAGAGGGTGGTACGGGTATGGAATGAGCTGCCAGAGGAAGTGGTGAAGACTGGTACAATTGCAACATTTAAGAGGCATTTGGATGGGTATATGAATAGGAAGGGTTTGGAGGGATATGGGCCGGGTGCTGGGAGGTGGGACTAGATTGGGATATCTGGTCAGCATGGACGGGTTGGACCGAAGGGTTTGTTTCCATTCTGTACATTTCTATGACTCTATGACTCTACTCCAAGCATCCTGATTACCATCCCCATCTGTGTCTTCTGATCCTTACTGCCTCGCACTTCTGTTTGTCAGCACCCCACACCCAATTACTCATCGCCCTGAACACTGTCTCATATTCCACATTCCTCTTCTCTCCTGGCCAACTTTTGCCTCTTTCCCCACCCCTCCATGAAATTGCCCCAGCACGTCCACTCAGCCAACAGTAACTCCAAGCGTCAATCACCTTTCACTGGTGGGAGGTCTGTCACATCTACACTTTATTTTGCGTGTCACCATTCAGTCATGGTGATGATTTCTTGCGGCCACCCGCCATCCTCAGACCCTACCCTCCCCACCTTCCCACAAAGTGCCTAAACATTGGCTAGCCTCAGATTGGATCATCAAAAATAAACATCAATATTTTGAAACAGTGAATTGCCCAATGATGTGGATTTTCTATTCTGGATAGTGTGCTTTGCAACATATTTGAATCTTCATCTTTAATTTAAACTTGCAACAGGAGATTATTACTGTTGCAAACATGTCCTACACTCTATTCATGCCTAAATAGTTTGTTCAACAATTGCAGTGCCAAAAATACTCTCAATGTTATCCAGAGTTGGATGCACTGATGGACTGAAGAAAACAGCAACAAGGGAGCCCAAAAAAATCGATAGCACTTTGCATTTGTATGGAATAATTGTACATTCTGACCAAGCTCTGGTTGGTACTGTCTCTGCTGACATTTAAAAATTAGATGATCAGTGGGAAGTGAGCAACTTGGATCATTGCCACTGATAAGAGCTAGGCTGCCGTGAAATAACAATGTAAAAAGAGGTCAATTCTGATCGGTACCTGAATTGAACACCCAGCCGTTGCTGCACGATAGTAGGAACAAGCTCTCAAACATACTCAACCTTCAAGTTTAACAAGACTTTCAAAGCCTGCAATTTGGAAATTTATGTCTAAAGTCAAGGTCATTTGCATGCAGCCAAGGTTTTGACATCCATCAAAGTACTGCCAATAGATGTCTGCGATCATACATAAATACATCTCTAAATCACCACAGAGAGTGGCCCTTTGCTGTCACTGGATTGCCAGAATGCCTACCCCTAGAGTGAGGCTTACCGTTCTTCATCTCCTGGATCAGACATGGAAATAAACACCTCCACAATAAGCTGCTCAGAAACCAGACAATCAAAGCCAGACTCAGCCATAATTCAATGGCTCGTACTCTGTCTCCGAGTCAGAGTTTTAGGTTAAAGCTTTATTTCACACACTTCAGCACAAATTCTAGGGTGATACTCCAGTGCACTACAAAAGTAGTCTGCAATGTCAGAGGGCCTGCTGTTCATGTGAGATGCTTCTTAGCTGACACCTCAGGTGATTTTTTATTTAAAAAACACTGTTTTAGTTCAAAGAGGAGTGGAGGAAGTTGCCCTCAGCTTAATCCTTCACTCCACTTTGTAAAAGGAGAAGACCTGGTAATTGACACATTTCAGTTTGTAGGAGTTTTCTGTGCGTGAATTGGCTAATGTGTTGCCCATTTTAAGTTGCCTGTGACAACACTTACAACAAACACTTGGCAACAAAGTAAGTTGTGACGTCCTGAGATTATGAGCAATCTGAAACGAACCTTTCTTTTTAGGAGGAGATTTGACAAACACTAGTTCAGTGGTGGTCAGTGTCTTCTGAAATCTGAGCACTGACAGTATCTATTACAAGTTGATGTGTGCATTATACCCATCTCTGCCAGGTCAAGTGTAATACCAGCAACATATCATGTATCACACTGCTCTCCTCTTCAACCTCAGCATCTCCCTCACCAAACCTCTTCCCCAATTTGGAGATAAGGTTCAGCAGAAGCATCTGAACACAATGTGTTCATGCAAAGAGACAAGGTTTAACTTATCTGTAGTTTTGTTTTTTGCTGTATCATAAATAATCAGAGGAGAGGTTGTGAATCTGTGGAATTCTTTCCCGTGGAGAACTGTGGAAGTTGGGTCATTAAGTGTATTCAAGCTGAGAGTTTTAGTCAGTAAAAGGTAGGAAAGTAGAGTTGAGGATTATTAGATCAGGCATGATCTCATTGAAGGGCATAGCAGACTCGATGGGCTAAATGGCCTATTTCTATTCCTATGTTTTATCATCATCCTCGCATTTGGAGGTTATAGCAGCCGAGAGCAAATCTGCTGGTGTGGAAGGGAAGGTGGCAAACTTTACAACAATGTTACCATAAAGAATAAACAAGTTTGACATAATTTGCATAAGGAAAATCTACCAGAAAATTTTCAATAAGTGTGAATTTATATCTAATGCAGTGAAGGAGTTTCAATCACTGTATTAATACATATAAACATTACTCGAGCAAATCGAAAACATACATACCACATAGGAGCTGTCTGTTATTTATACAGTAGACATGCACTATTTATGAAGTGTACAGGACTTACACAACTACAATATTTATAGGGAGGGATCAGGAAAAAGAATCCACATACAACACAGCTTGTTGAACCCATTGATTGACTTCCCTGCTCTGCTGGAGATGGTACACGTTTCAGTGCTAAACATATTACACAATCCTTTGTTCTCTAACGTGGCCAGTTGAGAGTATATCCAGTTGAACCTGACAACACCACTAAGTCTGAGGTATGCATCATTTAGCTTTCACCCAGTAAATACCACAGGCAGATACAGATCTGTATAAAAAGCATGGTACCAATGGAAAAAGGCACTATTTCAAGAGAAATTGAAGCACTCTGCATTGCCATTTCGTTTCACAAACCAACAGCTTGCAATTGTAGTGAAAGTAGTGCAAGAATTTTCCAGGCGATGTCCGATGTTAAGTGGCTACTATGCTGCCATGATCATTCACTCATTCATCATCTGCAGTACTCAATGTGTCAGGCTTTGCTTTGAACTTTCAATTATTTACAAGGTGCTCCTGTCTTCTGCCTGCAAAAGGCCAATTAATCATGAGCAGGCCTGGCCCTGGAATTCTACACAACTTCTGAGCAAGTTCTAGTAAACAAGGGGCGAGGATGATATTTG
Organism: Chiloscyllium plagiosum; assembly: GCF_037043375.1. Lineage (NCBI taxonomy): Eukaryota > Metazoa > Chordata > Chondrichthyes > Orectolobiformes > Hemiscylliidae > Chiloscyllium > Chiloscyllium plagiosum. The sequence continues at coordinate 37,777,407 of NW_028270163.1, forward strand.
ATCAATGAGTCACTCTGACATTCTTACACTCCAATCAATAAAATATACCACTGAGGGGAGATGAGCCGAAGTTTTTCAGCACAGTGACTTGCGATGATCTGGAATGCATTCTCTGAAAGGTCGGTCGAGGCAGATTCAATAATAAATTTCAAGAGGGATTGGATATAGGATAGTTAAAAAAGAAATAATTGTCCAGCCATGATGAAAAGGGAACGCACCGGGACTGACAGGAGAGCTCTTTAAAAGAGCCAGTAGACCCACAGCAGCCTGAATGGCCTCCTTTGCTGTGATTGTAACACTGTAGACATGAAATCTGTGAGACACGTTGTTGATCACTGTGCCATTGTAACAATGATACTTAGGGGACAGGCTTTGCAAAAACTGGCCAACAATTAAAATGAATAATATTGGCAATCAGGGAAAAGGTTTTTTGTACTTGATGGAACTTAGGTGAATAATGGGCATGGCCTTCACTTTGTCTGTTCAATGGTGCCCATGCCATTTTCATGATCAAGCCTAATTTAAGGGAGATCGATGTTCTCCCAGTACTAAACCTCCAATTTAAAGGCAGTGTCTTAAAGACGCACTTGTCAATGATAGATAACAAACAAATATACTCTGGAGTAGGGTTCAACCAGAGCCCTCTCAGTCTCTCAAGCTGCGCTGGACATGTTTACATAGCAAGGCTGCAGCAAATGGGAGGCCCTCTTTCCCTCTGGGCATCACTGGGCCCCCAGATTTAACAGCAGCCATGGAAAAGGCTCTTGGAAAGATGGAGGAATACACAGATACTGCAAGCCATGGGGCCAGGAACTAGCAGCAGTGCAGGAGAAACGTAATGACCTCACTAGAACTGCAAAGATAACTGCTGCCCCCATATCTCTCACACTCTGTACAGCACTGCATCACCCTAAATGACCATGATACTCCCTTCCTAGTGACATATGCTCAGTACAACAACCTGGTGCTGTACTGAGTTGTTCTTTGATCGCTACCATTTGCACTTGCCACTGTACATGAAAACCATTGTTCCTTTCCTCTTTGTGGAGCTTTCACGTGACTGTAGCATTAGCAGAGGGTCAAACATTTGCCAGTATTGCCCCAGAAGCTGCACCATCCACATTCGGTGCCACTTCCAAGTACTAGGGCATGAGCCTGGTACTTGCTGTGGGATACATAGTTAAAGAGGTGTGCAGTGAGAGACACGATAAGAACAAGTGTCAGTGGAAAGCACAAAGTAGCAGAGATTACTCTCACAACACAGCTCTGCTGAAGTGAGTAGGGGTGCAAGCTATACTTATTCCCAAGCTTTAAAAGAAAGATGCTTGCTGGGCATCTGAAATTTCTAAATGTATTCGATGCCCACCAGAGATCTCCTGTGATAATCAAAACATCTGAAGGACTGCACTATCAATAGATATGGGTATTGTTGCATGAAATTGGAACTCTGTGAATGTGCCAGTTTCCACCTCAATGGATGCTATAGTGTTTACTAGCAGAGGCATGTGTCACCAGCATGCGTGGCATCAGTTACCTGTTTAACGTGGGGGAGTAATGAGGCTGGTGTTCCTGGTATCACTGCGTCAGGAGTAAACCGACTCAAAGATGATCAGAGTTCCAGTACCCTCCACTGAACCAAACAATTAAAGAATTAAAAAAAGCATCGATATAGCGCCTTTCATAACTCAATGTCCTAAGGCACTTTACAAACCATGAAGCATTTTTTGAAGTGTGATTACTGTTGCAGTTTGGGACTGTGAACTATGACATGTCTGTGTGCCTCTCATCTGAGAACTACAGGAATGTTGTTAGAATCTTATAAATGTCATAGGGAAGGGTAGAATTCCTACACAACAGCTCCTCCAAATTGCTTTCCCTCCAGTTGCTGTTCTTTGGCTCCTTCCTCCTCCTTTTCCTTCGGTGGGAGTAGAATTGCCAGAAAGGCCTCCATGAAGAACAAAGTGTATTGCCAGAACCCCTAAAGAGTTCAGAATGTTCTGCAAGTACTTTCAAATATCTCAATAACAAATAAAAATGAGATCTAGACTTTGCAGGAAGTGATGAACAAGCAGCACTTGGTGTTCACTAGGCTTGTAGCTACCCAAAAGCATTTTGAGGGGCATTTTCCAGTCACTGGGAGCCCCAAACATATGGTGCCCTCTGCAGGAATGAACAAGATAAACAACAACATGTCTCCTCAACCAATCAAATTGAAGAATCCTTACAAAGGAGCATCATGTTTAAACTAGGAAGTGTAAATTAGATTATTGATCTCAATGTCAAATCATGAACAGAAAGCAATACAAAGAGAGAAATAGAAGGATGGATGAAGAGGATGAGAGACAAAATATCAAAAAAGTAAAATTATTTTTAAAAACTCAAAATCCAAAGGAATGAAACTCCATACTTGTGAAAATAAATTGCCATTGTCACAGAGGTTATTTACTGTGTGCTGAAGAAGTGTCACTGGACCCAAAACGTTAACTCTGATTTCACTGCACAGATGCTGCCAGACCTGATGAGTTTTTCCAGCATTTTCTGTTTTTGTTTATGATTTCAAGCATCCGCAGTTCTTTCAGATTTTTATTCAGTAGTATTTAAGACTTACTTCTGCAGTTAAAAGTTTGCTTACTCTAGATTTGACAAACCTTAACATTTTCTAGCATATTATGGGCAATTAATGGATTACTACAATAACCTCACACCCTCCATGTGTCTGAGTCTGGGGTCTCTCAGTGACATACCCATACAGCAAAGCTGGTGAAGGGATGGAACAATTCAATCAGAAACCTCCTGCTTGCTCCATGTTATTCTGCCTGCAGTAAGAAGTTGGAAGTTGCTTCCTGATTTTCTTGCTAATGATGGCAATGCTCATTGTCTTTACTTCAGCAACATCCTGATCAGAGTGATTCATACAATCATACAGTAATAGAGTCATAGAGATGTACAACACGGAAACAGGTTCTTTGGTCCAACCCGTCCATGCCGAACAGATATGAAAATGTGTTGCTGGAAAAGCGCAGCAGGTCAGGCAGCATCCAAGGAACAGGAGAATCGACGTTTCGGGCATAAGCCTTACTTCAGGAAGGACAGATATGCCGAACAGATATCCCAACCTAACCTAGTACCACATGCCAACACCCGGCCCATATCCCTCCAAACCCTTTCTATTCATATACCCATTCAGATGCCTTTTAAATGTTGCAATTGTACCAGCCTCCCCAACTTCCTCTGGCAGCTCATTCCATACATGCACCACCCTCTGCATGAAAACATTGCTCCTTAGGTATCTTTTATATCTTTCCCCTATCACTCTAAACCTATGTCCTCTAGTTTTGGACTCCCCCACCCCAGGGAAAAGACTTTGTCCTTTTGTCCTATCCATGTCCTTCATGATTTTATAAACCTCTATAAGGTTGCCCCTCAGTCTCCGATGCTCGAAGGAAAACAGTCCAAGCCTATTTAGCCTCTCCCTGTAGCTCAAATCCTCCAACCCTGGCAACATGCTTGTAAATCTTTTCCGAACCCTTTCAAGTTTCACAACATCCTTCCAATAGGAAGGAGACCAGAATTGCATGCAATATTCAAAAAGTGGCCTAACCAACATCCTGTACAGCCGTAACATGACCTCCCAACTCCTGTACTCAATGCTCTGACCAATAAAGGAAAGCATACCAAACGTCCTCTTCACTATACTATCTACCTGCAACTCTACTTTCAAGAAGCTATGACCTGCACTCCAAGGTCTCTTTATTCAGCAACACTCCCTAGGACCTTATCATTGGGTATATAAGTCCTGCTATGATTTGCTTTCCCAAAATGCAGCACCTCGCATTGTTCTAAATTAAACCCCATCTGCCACTCCTCAGCCCATTGGCCCATCAGATCAAGTTCCCATTGTAATCTGAGGTAACCTTCTTCGCTGTCCTCTACACCTCCAGAAGTCTGGGTCCACTACGTAGATGACACTTTGCTATCACAAAACGAAACAAGATAGAAGAGACATTTAACATCATCAACAACACCCTCACAGGCATAAAGTTCACCAAGGAGGAAGAAACCAACAACAAACTCCCATTCCTGGATGTCACAGTCGAAAGAAAGGACAAGGGAGAATTACAAACCTGCGTATACAGAAAACCGACAAACACTGACCAAATACTAAACTACACCAGCAACCATCCCAACACACACAAACAAAGCTGTATCAGAACACTATTCCAACAAGCCACCACACACTGCAGCACAGACGAACATCGGAAAACAGAGGAGAACCACCTATACAACGTATTCAAGAAGAACAGATACTCAAAAAATACAGTCCGCAGATTCCTCAAGAAAAAACCATGACAAGCAGACCAAACACAGCCAGAAACCCTAACCGCCTTACCATACATCAAAGAAGTTTCAGAAATGACAGCCAGACTACTAAGACCCCTCGGAATCCTAGTAGCACACAAACCCACCAACACTCTCAAACAAAAACTAACAAACTTAAAAGACCCAGTACAACCCATGGACAAAACCAACGTCGTCTAAAAAATTCCATGCAAGGACTGCCACAAACACTACGTAGGACAAACAGGAAGAAAGTTAGCCACCAGGATACACGAACACCAGCTAGCCACAAAAGGCACGACCCTCTCTCTCTCGTAGCCCTACACACGGATGAAAAAAAAACACCATTTCGACTGGGACAACACATCTATCCTGGGACAGGCTAAGCAAAGACATGCCAGAGAATTCTAGAGGCCTGGCACTCCAACCACAACACCATAAACAAACGCATAGATCTAGATGCCATCTATCAACACCTCAGAAAATGAACAGGAAATGACATCACCACAAACCCCAGGAACCCCATCCAGGACAACACATAAATAGAAAGCAGGAGACAACAGCTTCGCTTCACTTGGAGGTCGCCACTGATGATGTTACCTAGCCAGGTAATGAAACGTCTGGATATCAAACCTACAGCTCAGCGAGCAAACCTACACCCTACATCTCCAATTTTTGGTGTCACCTGCAATTTTACTAAACCTCCTATGTTCACATCTAAAACATTTCACATCTAAAAATGACAAATGTAGTGGACCTAGCACCAATCCTTGCGGCGTTGCATTGGTCACAGGCCTCTCGTCTGAAAAACAACCCTCCACCACCATCCTCTGACTTTTACCTAACCAGTTCTGTATCCAAATGGCTTGTTCTCCCTGTATTCCATGAGATCTAACCTTGCTAACCAGTCTCCTAGGGGGAACCTTGTCGAACGCCTTACTTAATTCCATATAGAACATGTCCACCACTGTTCCCTCACCAATCCTCTTTGTTATTTCTTCAAAAAACTCAGTCAAGTTCAGGACACATGATTTCCCATGCACAAAGCCATGTTGACTATTTCTTATCAGTCCTTGCCTTTCCAAATACATGTAAATCTTATCCCTCAGGATTCCTTCCAACAGCGTGACCACCACTGATGTCAGGCTTACTGGTCTATAGTTCCCTGGCTTGTCCTTACCACCTTTCTTAAATAGTGGCACCATGTTAGCCAACCTCCAGTCTTCTGGCACCTCATGTGAGAGTATCGATGACACAATATTTCAGCAAGTGGCCCAGCGATCACTTCCCTAGCTTCCCACAGAGTTCTAGGGTACACCTGATCAGGTTCTGAGGACTTATCCACCTTTATGCATTTCAAGACATCCAGCACTTCCTCCTCTGTAATATGGACATTTTGCAAGATGTCACCATCTATTCCCCTACATTCTATATCTTCCCTGTCCTTCTCCACTGTAAACACTAATGCAAAATACTCCCTTAGTATCTCCCCAACTCCTGCGGCTCCACACAAAGGCTGCCTTGCTGATCTTTGAGGGGCCCTATTCTCTCCCTAGTTACCCTTTAATCTGTAAGATATTTGTAAAGACTCTTTGGATTATCCTTAATTCTATTTGCCAAAGGTATCTCATGTCCCCTTCTTGCCCTCCTGATTTCCCTCTTAAATATACTCCTACTGCCTTTATACTTTTCTAAGGGTTCACTCGATCTATCCTGTCTACACCTGACATGTGCTTCTTTCTTTTTCTTAACCAAACCCTCAATTTCTTTAGTCATCCAGCATTCCCTATACCTACCAGCCTTTCCTTTCACCCTAGCAGGAATATACTTTCTTTGGACTCTCGTTATCTCATTTCTGAATGCTTCCCATTTTCCAGCCGTCCCTTTACTTGCAACCAGCAAGACAGTTTTTGAAAGATCTTGCCTAATACCATCAAAATTAGCCTTCCTCTAAACTAAAACTTAAATTTTTAGATTTGGTCTATCTTTCTCCATCACTATTTTAAAACTAATAGAATTATGGTCGCTGACCCCAAAGTGCTCCCCCACTGACACTTCAGTCACCTGCCCTGCCTTATTTCCCAAGAGTAGCTTATGTTTTGCGCCTTCCCCAATAGGTACATCCACATACTGAATCAGAAACTTTCCTTGTACACACTTAACAAATTCATCTCCATCTAAACCCTTAACACTATGGCAGTCACAGTCTATGTTTGGAAAGTTAAAATCCCCTACCATAACCACCCTATTATTCTTACAGATAACTGAAATCTCCTTATAAATTTGTTTCTCAATTTCCCTCTGACTATTAGGGGTCTATAATACAATTCCAATAAGGTGATCATCCCTTTCTTATTTCTCAGTTCCAACCAAATAACTTCCTTGGATGTAATTCCGGGAATATCCTCCCTGAATACAGATGTAATGCTATCCCTTATCAAAAACACCACTCCCCCTCCTCTCTTGCCTCCCTTTCTGTCCTTCCTGTAGCATTTGTATCCTGGAACATTAAGCTGCCATTCCTGTCCATCCCTGAGACACATTTCTGTAATTGCTATGATATCCCAGTCCCATGTTCTTAACCATGCCCTGAGTTCATCTGCCTTCCCTGTTAGGCCTCTTGCATTGAAATAAATGCAGTTTAATTTATCAGTCCTACCTTATTCTCTGCTTTACCTTTGCCTGGCCTGGCTGTTTGACTCACTTCTTTTCTCAACTCTACCAGTCTCAGATTAATCTCTTTTCTCACTATCTCCCTGGGTCCCACCCCACCCAACCCACCTTACTAGTTTAAATCCTCCCAAGCAGCTCTAACAAATCTCCCTGATAGTATATTAGTCCCCTTCCAATTCAGGTGTGATCTGTCCTTCATGTTTGGGTCACTTCTACCCCAGAAGAGTTTCTAATGATCCAAAAATGTGAATCCTTCTCCCATACATCAGCTCCTCAGCCATGAATTCATCTGATCTACCCTCCTATTCCTATCCTCACTAGCTCATAGCACTGGGAGTAATCCAGATATTACTACCCTCAAGAACTTCCATTGTAAATTCCTGCTAATTTTCGATATTCTCCCTTCAGAATCTCATCCATTCCCCTTCCTATGTCGTACAATGGCCTCCTGCTGGACCATCTACCCTTGAGAACATTCTGCACCCTCTCTGAGACATCTTTGATCTTGGCACCAGGGAGGCAACACACCATTCTGATTTTTTTGTTGGTGGCCACAGAAACGTCTATCTGTGCCTCTGACTGGAGAGTTCTCTATCACAATCAATCTCTTGGAACCAAATGTACCTCTCATTGCATTAGAGCCAGTCTCGATACCAGAAACTTGGCTGTTCATGCTGTATTCACCTGAGAATCCATCACCCCCTTACATATTTCCAAAAGAGCATACTTGTTTTAAATGCGGATAGCCACAGATGATTCCTGCACTACCTGCCTACCTCTCCTACCTTTCCTGAGGTTAACCCATTTTTATGACTGTATCTGTGGCTTTTCTCCCTTCCTATAACTATCATCCATCACACCCCCTTGCTCTTGTAAATTCCTCATTGCCTCTGTCGCTCCAACCGATCCATTCAATCTGATAGGATTCGCAACCAACGGCATTTATTGCAGATGTAATCCTCAGTAATACATAAACCCTCCCTAAACCCCCACATCCAACAAGAGAAGCATATCACTCTACTAAAGGCCATTTTTGCTTCTTCCAATCTATAGACTCAGAAAATAGCACCATCTTTACCTCTACAAAACACTGCTCCAAGCTAACTTAATACTTATGACTTAAGAGACATATCTCCATAAAACATGCAATCAAGAAAGAACCCACTCTACTCACTTTTGTCAATTTACAGCAAGACTATACTTAAAACTATTCACTTATCTGTTTCTATGCTGTGACCTCTCCCAAACTGGTTCCTCCAAGATCAGTTATGAATTTCACTGTTTGTTAGGTTTTCTTAGACACACTCCGATGTCCAGCGATACATGAATTCAAACAGCAAATGCAGTAACTGCACAGGTTCACTACTGTGTCAGTTAACAGTGTGGGTTTCTTGCTCTCTCTCTCTCTCTCCTGCACTGACCTTTTGCTGCCTATTATCTGTCCTTCTCCCTTTAAAAATGCCATTGTTTTGAATTCTTTTCTGCAAAGTTCCAAAACAAATAGGTTGGATTATAGAATGGCTATGGAGCAGAAGGAAGCCTTTCAGACATTTTGCAAAAACAATTCATCTCTTCCCACCCCCCATCTTTTTCCTGTAAACCTGCAAATCTTTTCACCTCCGAGAACTGTCCAATTTTTTTTGAAAGTCTCAGTTGAACTTGTGTTCACCACAATCTCAAGCGGGGCAGTCCAGACCCACACGTTACATAAAGGTTTTCCTTATCCTCACCATTCCTTCTTTAGCCTATGGTGACCACCTTATCTGATTCTCAACAATTTTACCAATGGGAACAATTTCTCCATATATAGTCCAGGCCTCTCATTATTATGTAAATCTCCTTCAAGTCTCCTCCTAATCTTCGTCTCTCCAAGAAGAGCAGCTTCAGTATTTTCACATACCTTAAAATGCCTCTCAAAGCTTGCCCACATTTTGTCCTGGGAAGTTCTGTTGATCCTCTTACATTGTAAAGTAAATTTGTTTATTACTTTTTCCTTTTCTTTTGTTTCCCAAGATCATTTGACACCTCCTACTTCCTCTTCTTACTTTAGTGCCGCTCCCACTGGCACTGGCCTGTTACCACTTGTCTCCAAATTAGACATCTGCCTTGCATTGTGCAGATGAGACACCAGAATTTAAAACTGGCTTTGTCCCAGGGTGCTGGGGTGAGGATGGTTTATTGCCTGCTTCAAAGCATAAATGGTGCTGCAGATGCTGGAGATTAGAGTCAAGATTAGAGTGGTGCTGTAAAAGCACAGTAGGTCAGGCAGCATCTGAGGAGCAGGAAAATCAATGTTTCAGACAAATGCCTGGTTGCCTGAAACGTCTATTTTCCTGTTCTTCGGATTCTGCCTGACCTGCTGTTCTTTTCCAGCACCACTCTAATCTTGACTATCGCCTGCTTCAGCCCTGATCTACTTGATCTCTGGCCAAATTACAACCAGGGCTGTGAAAGCTGCATTTACCTTTGCAACTTAGCCCTTTTTCAGTTACCAACATCCCCCAGAGTCAGTCAAAACACAGCAGTGACTAATGCCTCGATGTTTTTCCATTTAAAATGTAGGGCTCAACTCTTCGATCCATAACTAGCTTGTCACCATGCTACAATCAAAATAATATGGGGACCATATGCATCACACTTTAAATTGATGATCAGTTGACAAACTGTAGATTTCCAGCCTCTTACAAGGTACCAAAGATATAGTTAGGAGCCAATCCAAAGATCAACTCCTCTACAAGTTGCATCATGGCATCTTTTTCTTCTGCCTGAAAGGGCAGCTGGGATCTGAAAAATGTCATTTCTAACTGTGCAATAATTTCTTCCTGCTGCATTGGAACAACAACCTAGGACTCTCTAGAGTGAGTCTTAAATCTATGACCTCTGAGACTGAGACAGGAATGTTACTACTGAGCTTTGGCTGACCCATAAGCATTCTTGTACTACCATCAAACTTCAGCTGTGCAACAGCCTTTGTCTCTGGTATTGAAGCTCGAGATTTTACCTAAGCACAGGCAATTTAACTGTTACTATCCTTGTTATCATCTTAATGAGGATAAAAGATCAAGGATTTTTTTTAATATTGTTGGTGTTCGGTTTAGATCAGATTCTTCATCAACAGATCAACTAGTAGAGCTAGCTTTGGATTATCCTTGGCAAAAATGCCAAGAAAAACTGTACTATTCCACCAGAAATTGGATACACACTTCACAAAATACTGATATTGCCAACAGGAATAAACAGAGGAAAGATCACTTCAGAATTACTGTTACTCTCGCAGTTTTTCTGGACCGCCTTCTCTTGTTCATATAGAAATTGGATATTGTGACCAAGTTGGGATGCTGAATGATCATAAGTTAAGGCAGCATTGCTTGTCATTAAGTGCCACTCCATGATTTGAGCACAAGATTTAGGGTTACACTCCAGTGGTAGTGAGGGAGTGCTATAATGTGCACTTTCAGGTGAAATGTTAAACTGAGGCCCTTCCTTCTGTCTCAGTGGACACAAAAGATCCTATGGCACAGCTCTCAACAATGACAGAGAAGTCTTTCTTTAGGTGCAGATCAATAGCTATCTCTTGGTCAACATCATATAAATGCATTACCTGATTTATTATGAAATAGTTATTTGTGGGCTGCTGTGTGCAAACTGGCCAATCTATTCCCTGCATTATAGAAGGGCCTACACTTCAAAAGTATTTCACTAGCTGTGAACAGTTTTGGGGCGTCCTGTGATTACAAAAGGTGCTATATAAATGAAAGTCATTGTTTTACAAATTAACACAGATGTTCATAATAGACTATGTTGTGGATTGCACAGCTAAGCAAATGGAGTAATTTGGTAAGTCAATGTCCCTAAATTATTCATATCACAGTTGTTGAGTTTAACAACCGCATAAAAAGATATAGCAGTGTATGTTTAACTGTTTGTTCTTTGTGAAACACAATTGTTTGACATACAAATTGGTCTTTTTGTTCAAGCCAACATTTCATTGGTATCAGTCTCAGCTTCAAACGCAATTATATGGACAGAAGTGAAGATAGTGGAGCACTTAAAAAATAGCATACATTCAGTAAATACCTACTTTGAGGTTTGTATGGTTGGAAAATGTCACATGGTTTATTCCCCTCCACCATGTTCATAATTTCTGATCAATGATTCAGGGCAACTTCCTACATCTATTTAAAAAGAAATCTATAACGATTGCTCTAATGTAAGTAGCTGTGAATAATTCATAAGCTTACCTGCTTCACTTCTCTCAGCATGCTTCAGTCCAGTCATCACAGATCTCCTCTCAACAATCATGTTACATCCCCACTGTTGATTCTGGAGAAATCTGCTACCCAGTTTCATTCTGTGAGGGAGGAAGAAGCACAATATTGGATCTAAACAGAGCAAATACATTTGGCTCGATTTGTTTTGAACATTGCAAGAAATAATATCTTTTAAATTCAAGAGAATTAAGCATACTCTCCTTTCTCGATCCTTTATGTTCAGACAATAGGATTTAGGGATGGGCAATAAATGCTAGCTCAGCCAATGAAACCCATATCACTGAAAGAATTTTAAAAAAAGATTCTTTGTGGAAAATTAGTCTGGATAATCTTAATCCTTTCCCAGAGGACAGTGGCCTACAGCATATTTCCTTTTAATTTATCTTTAATTGGAACTAACTTGGCAACTCCATTCAGAAGGACAGATGGTGTAGGAGAATCTGTAATGTTGCAGCAAAGCAGGAAGAGGTACTGTTTAAGATGAGGGTGAAAGACATCCCTGTTGTTGAGGTCATTTACCAGAAACTTACATTACGTTTAGTTCATGGTCTTTCAATTAGTGAGCGTGTGGTGCTGTCCATATAAATGGACTAGCTCATTCCTAGTCTCCAACATCTATCATACTAAAGACCCTACTCTGCATATAATTCCACAATTTGATACAAGCACTGTGCAGAGTCAGTGGGATAGAATCAGTTATGGCTGCCAGCAAAATAACATTGCCTACAGTGTCACAGTTACACAAGAGGTGACTCCATGGAGAGAACTGTTTTGCAAATGCCTTTTTTTTTAAGACTGATTCAATAATTTTACATTCAGAGTCCAGATGGACAAAGACTGTGATGTCCTCTTTTCATTTATCCAAGGATTACGACTGAATTCTGATCTGCTGCACTTATTCTCATTGACACCCACATTTGTCGCCACCTGTTACAGGCCTTGTTCACTCCCATGAATTACAAATTGTCAGCTTTTGTCCTTCTGCCCAGCTGTTCTTAAACAGAGTCAGAGGTCACATGACACCAGGTTATAGTCTAACAGGTTTATATGGAATCACAAGCTTTTGGAGCGCAGGCCCTTCATCATCTGACAAAGGAGCAGCACTCCGAAAGCTTGTGATTTCAAATAAACCTGCTGGACTATAACTGGTGTCATGTGGCTTCTCACTTTGTCCATCCCAGTCCAACACTAGCACTTCCACAACAAGGTTCTTAAACATGGTCAATTTTACCTGCACAGCGTCAGTCAGTGAACGACTTTTGGAAAACTGTTTTCTCCCCTTCTCCTCTGAAGGTGCTCAAGTAAAGGTACAAAGCCATCAACTGCTTTCCCTCTACCCCTTATCCAAGTTCACATCCTTCCTAAGACCATAAGACCATAAGATATAGGAGCGGAAGTAAGGCCATTCGGCCCGCCATTCAATCATGGCTGATGAGCATTTCAACTCCACTTACCCGCATTCTTCCCGTAGCCCTTAATTCCTTGTGACATCAAGAATTTATCAATTTCTGCCTTGAAGACATTTAGTGTCCCAGCCTCCACTGCACTCTGTGGCAATGAATTCCACAGGCCCACCACTCTCTGGCTGAAGAAATGTCTCCGCATTTCTGTTCTGAATTTACCCCCTCTAATTCTAAGGCTGTGTCCACGGGTCCTAGTCTCCTCGCCTAACGGAAACAATTTCCTAGCGTCCACCCTCTCCAAGCCATGTATTATCTTGTAAGTTTCTATTAGATCTCCCCTTAATCTTCTAAACTCCAATGAATACAATCCCAGGATCCTCAGCCGTTCCTCATATGTTAGACCTACCATTCCAGGGATCATCTGTGTGAATCTCTGCTGGACACGCTCCAGTGCCAGTATGTCCTTCCTGAGGTGTGGGGACCAAAAGTGGACACAGTACTCCAAATGGGGCCTAACCAGAGCTTTATAAAGTCTCAGTAGCACAACAGTGCTTTTATATTCCAACCCTCTTGAGATAATTGACAACATTGCATTCGCTTTCTTAATCACGGACTCAACCTGCATGTTTACCTTTAGAGAATCCTCAACTAGCACTCCCAGATCCCTCTGTACTTTGGCTTTATGAATTTTCTCACCGTTTAGAAAGTAGTCCATGCTTGTATTCTTTTTTCCAAAGTGCAAGACCTCGCATTTGCTCACATTGAATTCCATCAGCCGTTTCCTGGACCACTCCTCCAAACTGTCTAGATCCTTCTGCAGCCTCCCCACTTCCTCAGTACTATCTGCCTGCCCACCTAACTTTGTATCATCAGCAAACTTCGCTAGAATGCCCCCAGTCCCTTCATCCAGATCATTAATATATAATGTGAACAACTGCGGCCCCAACACTGAACCCTGCGGGACACCGCTCGTCACCGGCTGCCATTCCGAAAAAGAACCTTTTATCCCAACTCTCTGCCTTCTGTCAGACAGCCAATCCTCAATCCATACTAGCTCACCTCGAACACCATGGGCCCTCACCTTGCTCAGCTGCCTCCCGTGTGGCACCTTATCAAAGGCCTTTTGGAAGTCTAGGTAGACCACATCCGCTGGGTTTCCCCGGTCTAACCTACTTGTCACCTCTTCAAATAACTCCAACAGGTTTGTCAGGCACGACCTCCCCTTACTAAATCCATGTTGACTTGTTCTAATCCGACCCTGCTCTTCCAAGAATTTAGAAACCTCATCCTTAATAATGGATTCTAGAATTTTACCAACAACCGAGGTTAGGTTAATTGGCCTATAATTTTCCATCTTTTGTCTTGATCCTTTCTTGAACAAGGGGGTTACAACAGCGATCTTCCAATCATCCGGGACTTTCCCTGACTCCAGTGACTTTTGAAAGATCTCAACCAACGCCTCCGCTATTTCCTCAGCCACCTCCCTCAGAACTCTAGGATGTAGCCCATCGGGGCCAGGAGATTTATCAATTTTAAGACCTTTTAGCTTTTCTAGCACTTTCTCTTTTGTAATGGCAACCATACTCAACTCAGCCCCCTGACTCCCTTTAATTGTTGGGATATTACTCATGTCTTCCACTGTGAAGACTGACGCAAAGTACTTATTAAGTTCTCCAGCTATTTCCTTATCTCCCATCACTAGGCTTCCAGCATCAGTTTGAAGTGGCCCAATGTCTACGCTTGCCTGTCGTTTGTTTCTTATGTATTGAAAGAAACTTTTACTATCATTTCTAATATTACTGGCTAGCCTACCTTCATATTTGATCCTCTCCTTATTTTTCTCTTTGCTATCCTCTGTTTGTTTTTGTAGCCTTCCCAATCTTCTGATTTCCCAGTGCTCTTGGCCACTTTATAGGCTCTCTCTTTTTCATTCATAGATTTCCTGACTTCCTTTGTCAGCCATGGCTGTCTAATCCCTCCCCGGATAATCTTTCTTTTCTTGGGGATGAACCTCTGTACAGTGTCCTCAATTTTACCCACAAACTCCTGCCATTTTTGCTCTACTGTCTTCCCTGCTAGGCTCTGCTTCCAGTCTATTTTCGTCAGTTCCTCTCTCATGCCCTCATAATTACCTTTATTTAACTGTAACACCATTACATCCGATTTTGCCTTCTCTCTTTCAAACTGCATACTGAACTCTACCATATTATGGTCGCTGCTTCCTAAGTGTTCCCTTACTTTAAGATTTTTTATAAAGTCTGGTTCATTACATAGCACTAGGTCCAGAATAGCCTGCTCCCTTGTGGGCTCCATGACAAGCTGTTCCAAAAAGCCATCCTATAAGCATTCCATGAATTCCCTTTCTTTGGATCCACTGGCAACATTATTTACCCAGTCCACCTGCATGTTGAAGTCTCCCATGATCACTGTGACCTTGCCTTTCTGACATGCCTTCTCTATTTCCCAGTACATGTTGCACCCCTGGTCCTGACCACTGTTAGGAGGTCTGAACATAACTCCCACTATGGTTTTTTTGCCTTTGTGGTTCCTCAATTCCACCCACACAGACTCCACATCATCCGACGCTATGTCATTCAGCACCATAGATTTAATTTTGTTCTTAACTAACAAGGCAACCCCACCCCCTCTGCCCACCTCCCTGTCTTTTCGATAAGTTGAAAACCCTTGTATGTTTAACTGCCAGTCCTGACCCCGCTGTAACCACGTCTCTGTGATGCCTACCACATCATAATCATTCACGATGATCTGTGCCATTAGTTCATCTGCTTTGTTATGAATGCTACGAGCATTCAGGTAAAGTGCCTTAATGCTAACTTTCTTATCATTAGAGATATTGGAAGTCATAAGATGTCCTAAGTTATCCTTCCTTTTTGCTGCATTCCCAGTCTGTCTCAAGTTTAAATCTGCCTGCACATATGCTATCCTGCCGCTTATCTTTCCATTTAACTCCATACTCCCTGTTGCTTTCACTTTCCCTTCCCCCCAACTCAGAAGTTTAAAGTCCTACTGACCACCCTATTTATCCTCTTCGCTAGAACATTGGTACCTGATCAGTTCAGGTGGAGACCGTCCCAATGGTACAGATCCCCCCGGTTCCAAAACTGATGCCAATGCCCCATGAATTGGAATCCCTCTTTCCCACACCAATCCCTTAGCCACGTGTTTACTTCCCTAATTTTCTTATCCCTATGCCAATTAGCACGTGGCTCGGGCAGTAATCCGGAGATTATGACCCTTGAGGACCTGTACTTCAATTTCCTTCCTCGTGCTCGATAATCCCCAAACAGGTCCTCCACCCTAGCTTTGCCTATGTTGTTAGTCCCAAGGTGACCACAACAACTGGATCCTCCCCCTCCCGCTCCAATATCCTTTCAAGCTGGTCAGAGATGTCACGAACCCTGGCACCGGGTAGGCAACACAACATGCGAGACTCCCGATCCGGCTTACAAAGGATACTATCTGTCCCCCTAATTATAGAATCCCCTATAACAACTACTTGTCTTTTTGCTCCCCCCTCTTGAATGGCCTTCTGCACCATGGTGCCATGGTCAGCTGGCTCATCCTGTCCAGAGCCCTTTCCCTCATCCGTACAGGGAGCAAGAATCTCATACCTGTTGGACAAAGTCAAGGGCTGAGGCTCCTGCACTCCTGAACTCAGGTTCCCCCTACCTGCCTCACTTACAGTCACATTCTGATGTCCCTGATCACTAACATCCTGTGCGCTAACATTCAATTGACAGCATCCACCTGGGCTCCAAAAAAAATCAATATCCAACTTGGAGGCTGGTTTAATGAAAAGTTCACAGAAAAGCAAGAGATGCGATTAACAACAACTTGAATTGCTAATAAAAACACACGTAGCAAGGTACTTTAAATAACTTGGACGTTGTGGGGGGAGGGGGGTGAGGAAGAGAAAAATTTGCTTATTAGACATTTTGTTTGTAAAACTGTGTTGACCTTTGAGGACTTTGCTGAAATATTAGTTTTCCCATTCCATGTGAAGCTGCTTTGGCCATTTCAGATACAGCTGATAAATTGGACTAGAGCTGAATACATTTCCCTTCCCTGAGAGCAGAACGGTCTTAGAGCCAACATGAAGCTAAGAAGGTGGAACACATTCAAACAGAATTTCATCAAAAGTGATTGACGGATGCCAGCAGATTGCCAGGCGACCTGAATACAATGATAGAGTTTGCTGAATATGTAGATAGGCATCTAAAATAAGCAAGCTCAGTGATTATGTGCTTGTCTTCTGGCAAGAAACCGAACCTTGTAAAGTTTGAAGCCTCCTACTCTGTATCCTTACCACGGTGTACAGTGCTACCATGAACATGGTTTAACAGTTTCTAAGAAGTGGGGCCTGAGCTTATACCAA
Source organism: Chiloscyllium plagiosum (assembly GCF_037043375.1). Lineage (NCBI taxonomy): Eukaryota > Metazoa > Chordata > Chondrichthyes > Orectolobiformes > Hemiscylliidae > Chiloscyllium > Chiloscyllium plagiosum. Next base: position 37,794,488 of record NW_028270163.1, read on the forward strand.
TGCCTGAAAAACTCAGAGGGGAGCATAATCAAACACTGAGGACATGCTGGGCGGAACAAGTCTCAGACTGGCAGCTTACTTACAGTGCAGAGTCCCCTGATGTGAAAGTGCTCACAATCCCACCCCAGAGATATGTGAAGGAAGTTTGGAAGTAGTAATTGTGCGACATTAACAATGACCAGTCCTGATTACCCTCTATACTCCACTACAACTGGAATATCAGTTTCTTCCCAAATTCCTGTGGTTGAACTTTGTGAACTTTTGTATTTGTGCCTTGCCTCTAGGAGAACAGAGTTCAACTGGAAAACGTGACCTTCAAAGTTCTACTTTCCTCCACTAAGATCTATCTTGAAATCCAGCTATTTGGTAGCATATAGGTAAAAACAAGTACTGCAGATGCTGGAAACCAGAGTCTAGATTAGAGTGGTGCTGGAAAAGCACAGCAGGTCAGGCAGCATCCGAGGAGCAGGAATATCGACATTTTGGGCAAAAGCCCTATGGCTGGAGTCAGAGACAGTAGCCCGATGGAGTTCTTTGGGACATTTCATAATGCTGAAAGCACTATTTAAATACAGGTTGCTGGGCTTTGTCCCTGGTCAGGTGAAGCTGCATTTGTTTTCTATCTCTCTGATTGCCATTCATCATGTCCTATGATTCCCAGGGAGAAATTAAACTAAAATCACCAAGTTTACTGCATCTGTGTGGTGAACACACTCACTTTTTGGGTCCTCTGCTTGAAATTTTTCTTTCTGGCTGCAGCTCTGTTTTGTTTTGTCTACCAGTCATCTAGGTCATATAGTTTTCTTTCCTTACTGCCTTCATCATCTACATGGTCATAGAATTATAGAGATGTACAGCAAAGAAACAGACCCTTCAGTCCAACTCATCAATTCCGACCAGATATCCTAAATTAATCTAGTCCCATTTGCCCGCACTTGGCCCATATCCTTCCAAAGCTTTCCTATTCATATACCCATCCAGATGCCTTTTAAATGTAGTAACTGTACTAGCTTCCATCACTTCCTATGGTAACTCATTCGATACATGCACCGCCCTTTGTGCGAAGAAGTTGCCCCTTGGGTCCCTTTTAACTCTTTCCTCTCTCACCCTAACCTATGCCTTCTAGTTTTGGCCTCCCCTACCCCATGAAAAAGACCTTGGCCATTCACCATATCCATGCCCCTCATGATTTTATATACCTCTATAAGGTTGCCCTCAACCTGCAATGCTCCAGGGAAAGTAGCCCCAGCCTATTCAGCCTCTCACTATAGCTCTAACCCCAGCAGCATTCTTGTACATCTTTTCTGAATCCCCCTTTCAAGTTTAACAACATCTTTCCGATAACAGGGAGACCAGAATCAAATGCAGTATTCCAAAAATGGCCTAACCAATGCTCTGAACAGTCGCAACATGACCTCCCAACTCCTATACTCAAAGATCATCAGCTTACTTGGGCCAAATTATAATTGATTCCATTACATTTGGTGCAAACTCTTAAAAGTCATTTTCAAACTTTCGTGGTATCAATTACAGATCCTACAGAACTTTTAAGGAAATTACAAATTTTATTTACTGCTCTACTTCTGGGTTAAACCTTGATGCAGTTGGAGTTGTATGTCTCTTACATTATATTATTCTTCAGGTACCAGCAGTACCTTGTCAATTTAACAGTGTATCATAAAAACAGGAATTCTGTGTGAAGCTTCCTTGATGAGTGATCAGGAAAGCCAACAGGAGCATGATCATAGATGTAGTTTGTGGAGCACTGTCGTCTCTGATGTCATGGGGGTCATACTGAAAATTTGGGATATTTCCAACATGTTGTAGATATATAAAATTTTATTTTTTTGTGAAATTTTGTTCCTTTGGAACATATGACCCTCAAAGACCAATTTAATACACTCGTGGCAAGTTGAAAACCTTCTCAAAATCTCTAGTTAGTCATAACTAGATAGTAATGAGGGAGGTCAATGTTAAATATCTCACTTCAATATTAGATTGACACTGGTTTGTCAGCAGCAGCAGAATGCCAGTGAAGCCTTGTTAATTGAATGCAGAAAACTCTGACCAATGCCCAGGTGCAGCAACAGCACTGTACAGATCTGTGAATCGCCACGTGTACAGAATTACATGGTGCAGCAGTTAGGATTTTAATATTTGCAGAGCACAGTCACACAATGTCAGCTGAATGCTAACATTGTAATTGCAACTGCAGCGGTGAGTTTGAAATGAGTTGGCATTACAAGTCAAACTGCTGTGAATCACTCACTTCCTGGAGAAATTGTGCTCAGACGGCAGATCAGCTCTTGATACCCATATTCTGTGTCTACAGCTAAGGAGAAACGGAGCCGTCAGATTAGCTGATGGTTCAGTCAATTCCACTCATTTCTAGGAGCTGCGTAAATGATGTACGTCAGGTAGAATCTCATGCTCTTGGAAAACCACCAGGAGTTGAGGCATTTCTCAGTCAGAGATGCACAGGACTGAAGTACACCAATGGGGCATCTTACAGGAGGAATCCATTTAAGAGGTCACCTCCTTGTTTGCTGTCCAATCAGGGATGGCAGGTGGGTACACAAGATCTCATGGGCCAATAATAGGACAATAGGACCAGTGTGAATGCTGCCGATGGCCAACCTGATGGGTCAGCAGGGAGCCACTGCAGCTATCAGTATTGTCCATGGAACATCCTAAAGGTGAAGGAATGAGACCAGAAGAGGCACCTGCCTCCATTATTTGATATCCCAATGGAAAGGTGCAGACAGCAGTGCCTCTACTTCAATAAAAACCAAAACAACTGCAGATGCTGTAAATCAGAAACAAAAGTAGCAATTGCTGGAAAAGCTCAGCAGGTCTGGCAGCATCCATGGAGAGAAATCCGAGTTAATGTTCTGGGTCGAGTTCTGAGGAAGGGTCACGTGACCTGAAATGCTAATTCTAATTTCTCCCAACAGATCCCGCCAGACCTGCTGAACTTTTCCAGTAACTGCAGTAGTTCTAGTTGCTTTGAGTATCTCTGCAGCCTTAACAAATGCATTGAATCCAAGTCCACTTTCACCACCTCACAGAGCTGGTATTACTGCTACAGCCTTTGTGCCTTACATGAGAATGCCTGACATTCTGTGCAACTATTCCAAATTTGCATCATTCTTTGTCTGGGGTTACTGGCCAGGCAACTACTCCCATTTGTCTCCCTCCTCCTGTAAAGGCACAGAAGAGAGTGAGAGAGAGAGAAATGCTTTTGGGCTCAGACCTGACAGGCAACCTTTACAATTTACTCTTGTCTCCACCTTCAAATCCAGCTCACGAGGGCTGGTAAAATTCTGTCCACACTCATTGTCATGCAAAGCTATCTGATTTCACCCAACTATTTGTAAATTGAAAGCTACAGTAAATTAGTTACAGAACAAAGAACGTACAAAGTCAGAGGAATCAAGATTCCAGAAGAGAGTATGTTGCACTATAAGAGGTTGAAATGGTGCCGTGACTGTATCCCTTTCAGCTTTTACAGTAATATGTGAAAAGACTTGTCATTAAGGTTCTGTCTGAATGAAATATGCTAAATTGTTGCTGGTTGAAACCTTCTTGAAAGTAAAGCCTGGCTCTGCACGTTTCTTCTAAATAATACTGATGAATGGTCTTTCCCACCTTCTGCAGATTTAGAAATGTAAGGCTGTCAGGTTATCACTATGCAAGTGTAAGACATAGGAATATAGTGCAGGCAATTGAAGTGTTTGGATATATATTTTGCTGGTTGGAAGTTCTACCCTATCATGTATTACAATGTTTATTTCGTCCATGACATCACAAAGAAGAATTAAGTTGGGAATGAGCGCAATGCATTATTAATCACTCTGGGATCCATTTCTCATTTCTCACTTTTGATTCACAAATAGTCATTTGGTAGAACAGTACTTGAGTCTAGCTAAAAAAAAGATACATTTTGTCAAGTCTTTTTATCCTGTAGTCATCAGGACAATTCAGAGAAGTACCAATGTATGGGGGAAAACCAGCACTTGAGATGCAAAGAGGGGTGGCATGGTGAGACAGTGGTCAGCACTGTTACCTCACAGTGCCAAGGACCCAGGTTCAATTCCAGCTTTGGGCAGCTGTCTGCATGGGTTTCCTCCTGCAATTCAAAGATGTGCAGGCTAGGTGGATTGGCCATACTAAATGTGGGGCTATGAGGATGGGTGATGTCTGGGTGGGGGATAAGGCAGACTCAATGGGCTGAACGGCCTCTTTCTGCACTGTATGGCTTCTATGAACATCTACACTACACGAGAAGAGTGCTGAATGGTTTGGAAGTGTACTCTGATTGATAGAGAAGTTGCCAAGAAGAATGTACAATTGTTTTGTTCATATTCATACATGCATTTGAGAGTTGCTGGCTAGGGCAGTATTTATTACCCATCCTTAATTGACCAGAGGAGTTGCTGCTGGTCTGGAATTACATGTAGGACAAACCATGTCTGGTGGATTTATCTCCCTAAAGGACACGCGTGAACCAAATATGTGAATTCATGATGACAGTTAACTGCCAGTCTTGGTTTAAATTTTAAACCAGACAAGTTGACTCAGATTTATCAAGGCATCATCCTCAGAAATGAATCAGCAAACGTTGCAGAGTTGAAACACGCACAGGGCATGCGTATGTTCTTTCTGTCAGCAAAAAACAGGAGCCTAAATATTAATATATGCAGCCTTCAGTTTACGCAGAAGTGCCACACAGTGAGTCCAACTAACAATCCTACATTGCTCGTCAGCATATTTCTCTGCTCATTTAGGATTAACCAGCAAATGTCGTTCAATCGCAGAGACACACTTGGACACTGTCTTGCGCATTTTTCAAGCATGGGCAGGTTGGAAACAGTCAATAGTTTGCTTCTTGCAAACAGCCAAAGGGATTTGTTGGTCTTTACAACCTGCCAGTCTTTGAGACAAAAAGCCTCCATACCTGGCATCAGCCTAGCACTGATATTCATATACCACATTGCCCATTGGTGTGACAGGGAGAACATCTTTCTGGCTTGATAGCAGCATCCGGTTAGTGCTGAACACCACTTATTTTTCTCCTGCATAACAACAGGATGAAACAGCAGCTTCACTTGCTGCTTAAACATTTGAGATACCTTACCCTTCCAGGGTAATTACACTCTTTTCAGGACCAAGAATGACTTGATCTTATGGCCTTTCACATAAGTTTGTGCAATATACAATGAGAAATGAGCTAACCATGGTAAATGTCACCATAGCCCTACCTGACCATAGGGTTTAATTACAGAGAGACAACTCTGGTGATTTAACCCGAAGATCACCTCATCTCAGACAAAGAATAAGTCTGAGAAGGAGAATCCTTCATGGTAACCTCAGTCAGTGCAGCAATTGAACCCATGCTATTGGCATTACAGTGCATCACACACCAGTCACTGAATTAAGTGTTCCCCTCTAATCAGGGTAATAGGACAGTTTTGATGCTCCTCATGTCAGCATCACTTTTGCAGGGTGAGCTAATGGACAGAGCCCTATTAAAGAGGTTGCTGACAAAGACAATCATATAGAGAATGGAACTGCAGGAATCACTAAGTATCTTATGACAAGTAGGCTTATGATAAACAGTTGGAGAAATTTCAGTCTAATTTCTCAACTAGAATGTGGAGGAAGGGGATCTTTTGACTGTTCCATTTTAAGCATGAATTTGAGTACTGAACAGAGCCCATTAAGAAATTCTTACATATCATGCAGCAGTGCAGATGCTCTGTGGTTTCCTGTAGTACACTGGTGAATAGACTCCTAATGTTAAATGAGCACATGGACACTGTATTGCTATTGATATGCAAGTCCTGTACGGTCTTCACAAATCTGAAGGGATCCTTCCCCATGTAAGGAAACTTGCACATAACCGGTCATTTATTTGACTATTTAGCCAGTCCATGCTGTGCAGAACCAGTCATAGACAAGATACTTCATAAAAGGACATCAATTTGTGTGTCTTAGGAAGTTCGAACACATAAATGGGCTATGAGGAGAATCCTTACACGATTCCAGGAAATTCTTTTTTTATCTTGCTTTCGAGTAAGGCTGTCCAGTCATGCTGAGCAGCATATCCAACAAATACAAATTTGGACCTGTCATTAAGGATAGTGTGCATTTTGTTGATTTAGTCACGCTTGGTAAGAATTACTATTCCAGTCTGTTAGTCAGATTTACTGATATGTATGTTTAGGTTGGCTTTGAAGCCACGCAACACTGCCAGACATTCTTGATACATGTGAAAATCAGACAAATAATTCAGAATCCTGCAATATGTGCATATTGGATCAGCAAGGCATGCCTTCAAGGCTTCACTGTCTTCAGTAGGTGCTGCTTGGTAGTTGGTGGTGGGGCAATTGAGGTCACAAGATTCTATCTCAGCAAATCCCAGTTCCATTTTGATGTACGATGAAGACATACCAACACTGAAGCCATGTGCAAGGACAAACTCCTCACATTCAGACAATCCATGCTCAAAGAGGTTGACCACATGTTCAGTGCCATTGTTAATTGCATTGCCAAACTGCTTGAGTGAGTTTATGGTATCGGTTCATTTTAAATAGGTACCAATTCATGGTGCTGTCTATTGAAAAAATATAGCAGCATAAACAGATCAAATTGAAAAATGAAAGAAATTTGAGTACTTCAGACCAAGCCCATTGTAGGGCACTAGGTAAAGTCACAACCCTATTACCAATCTGTTCAATCTTCATCACACATAAATGCAAGATTTAGATAATTTGAAATAAAGGAAACAGAATTTTGGTTTGTTGAAATGTTCTAATTCTGCAGCTCCAGCCAATATAGGAATTGCCACAGCAGAACTTTGGAATCAAAACTGACTTGTTTCCAGTTTGATTCGATGTGTTCTGAGAGGGTTGATAAATGTAATGCACAATGTGCAGACATGTGAGGCAAGTGATGCTTTGAGGATTGTGTAGGAGAGCTGCTTGGAGGATTGTGTTATATCACTGACACACCAATTTCACCTCTACACGTTCCTTTTAAATTCTCTCAATGTGTGCAATGCTTTGCTGAATGAATTTTCTGCATTGTGATTGGTCGTAATCCAGTGACTCCCATCAGTCAATCAAGATGCCTGACCTTTTCATAGATGCTTCAGGAACACTCCTGAAGCTGTTCTTCTGGGAAGCTCCTGCCGTGACTGAGTTCTGAGTAAAGTAGTGGCTTTTTAAGGATCCTGGATTGCCTTTCTTACTACTAAATGTCTGATGGTACTTCTCCAGTCCTTTGTGGTTCCTGCTGTAAGTTATCCAAGACTCTGTGGTTTGTAAGAGTGTAGGGATCACCCGCTGCCCAGGAAACCATAACCTTGGTCTCAGGTTTGAGATCCTGATTTTTAAATACTCCCTTCCTCAATTGGTCAAATGTTGAGTTGTCCCATTGGAAGACTTGAAGAATATCATCATCTCCACCTATCATCTGCCAGAGATGGGGCAAGATGTGTTTGCTGAAGTAGTGGGTGTGCACTTTGGTTCCATCTGTTCCTTCTGCTCTTTGCCAAGTCAACATAATTGCAACATCCACCCGTAGTGTTAGGTGTAGGGTCTGGGTGGGTCGATGTGGATTTTTTTTTAGATTACATTACATTACAGCGTGGAAACAGGCCCTACGGCCCAACAAGTCCACACCGACCCGCCAAAACACAACCCACCCATACCCCTACATTTACCCCTTACCTAACACTACGGGCAATTTAGCATGGCCAATTCACCTGACCTGCACATCTTTGGACTGTGGGAGGAAACCGGAGCACTCGGAGGAAACTCACACAGACACGGGGAGAACGTGCAAACTCCACACAGTCAGTCGCCTGAGGCGGGAATTGAACCCGGGTCTCTGGCACTGTGAGGCAGCAGTACTAACCACTGCGCCACCATGCCGCCCACAAAATCGGACAGCCAGCCAGCTTGTTGGGCCGAAGAGCCTATTTCCAAACTGTAAGTAATCTAATCTAAACATTTCTGGCTTGATCTAACAAGGCAGTTTTTAATCAATGATAAAATTTGATTTTTTTTGTCTTGTATTGTTCTGTGTTAGAAGTTTTTACTCAATGGTCCCACTGAGGGAAATTTCCATTACACTGTGGCTGTATAATTTTAACAGATGAATGCTATTAAAACCTGCTCCTCTTTCTTTCTTAATGTAACTAGAACTGCCCAAAACCTGACTTATGTAATAGTGATATTTTAGGAAGTTGGTCTTTGAGAATTAATTGTTCTATTAGTTACTTAATAATGTTGTTGGCTTTAGGGTGTTCTTCCAGGCATAAATGAGAAATAGTTGAAAGACCTCTTCCTTTCACTGGCTGGCTGTCCGATTTTGAAAAGGTAAATGTGTGTGCATTAATACCTGACCATATGGTCAGTTTAAATAAGCTTTTGCGATGTTAAATAAAGGGGATTATTTATTTACATGTGTGCCTGGAAAACCTAGCACTGTGTCTCTCACTTACTACTCAGTCAGTCAGACAGACACACACTAAAGAGGGTCGTGCACTTTTCCAAGTTACAAACAAAGGTGCCATCTTAATATGCAGAAAACAGGATATGAAGCCAAAAAAATGAAACTATAACATTAATCTTGCAGTCTTATATCAATAACGTTAAGTGGCCTTTGGAACAGCTCCAACTTCAAGCTCAGGTCCATGCTGGTAAAAGGACAACAATGCTGCAACCATAATTTGCCACACCACTGCTGCTGGAGCAAAGAGTTGCCACTCTCTACCAACATCTCACTCCACCAACAGCGCCACCTTGGGTTCACACTGGGCTGAGCTCGTTGATGCAGTTACTGCTGGTGCCACAAAGTCCTGCACTGGGACCAAAATTGTCACCGTCTCTGCTGTTAAGCACACAGGCTTAGCCACAGAACTGGAGCCTAGGCTCAGCTTGTGAGTCTGGACCAGGGGATTAAACCTGGGATCTGCTCCTTGCTCTCCAGGAGAACCAGGGCTAGGATGGAGCCTTATCCCCCTCATCCTGCCATTGCTGCTGCCACCACCGGACACCTACCCTTCAACATTTACTCACTGCTCCCTCGGCTCACGTAGACATCTTCATCCACACAGGGCCTGCTGTCACTGATGCCACTGCATCCAGGGCTTTAAAGACTTTTAAAGAATAGGAAAAGAAAGTTAGGAGGTATGGGATACAGGGAAATTTGGCTGTATGGATACAGATTTGGCTGGCTGACAGAGGACATCAAGTGATAGTGGGTGGAAGGTATTCCGCCTGGAGGTCAGTGACCAGTGGTGTCCCTCAGGGATCTGTTCTTGAGCTTCTGCTCTTTGTAGTTTTTATAAATGACTTGGATGAAGAAGCGGAAGGGTAGGTTAGTAAGTTTGTCGATGACACAAAGGTCGGAGGTGTTGTAGACAGTGTTGAGGGCTGTTGCAGGCCACAACTGGACATTGACAAAGATGCAGAGCTGGCCTGAGAAGTGACAGATGGACTTCAACCTGTATAAATGCAAAGTGATTCATTTTGAAATTTGAATGCTGAATAAAGGGTTAAAGACAGGATTCTTGGCAATGTGGAGGAACAGCAAGATCTTGAGGTCCACGTACATAGATCCCTCAAAGTTGCCACTAAAGTTGATAGGGTTGTTAAGAAGGCGTATGGTGTTTTGGCTTTCATTAACAGGGGGATTGAATTTAAGAGCCATGAGGTTTTGCTACAGCTCTATAAAACCTTGGCTCAACTACACTTGGAATATTGAGTCCTGTTCCAGTCACCTCATTTTCTGAAGGATGTCGAAGCTTTAAAGAGGGTGGAGAGGAGATTTACCAGGATACTGTCTGAATTGGAGGGCTTGTCTTATGAAGAGAGGTTGACTGAGCTCAGGCTTTTCACACTAGAGAGAAGAAGGAAGATAGCTGACTTCATAGAGATGTACAAGGTAATGAGAGGCATAGATAGAGTAGATAGCCAGAGACTTTTCCCAGGGCAGAAATGGTTGTCATGAGGGGTCATAATTTTAAAGTGTTTGGAGGAAGTTATAGAGGAGATATCAGAGGTAGGTTCTTTATGCAGAGAATATGGTAATGGAGTCAGAGATATTTGGGACATTTAATCTGGACAAGCACATGAATGACAGTAAATTGAGGGGTGTGTAGGTTAGGTTGATCTCGGATTAAGATAAATGCTCAGCACACCATCGAGGGCCCTAAAGGATCTGTTTATGCTGTACTGTTCTATGTTCTATGTTCTAAAACAAAAGTAAAAATAATTTATGGGGAAAATCAAAAGTTATGCTGTGCAAGATGAGAGAATGATTAATTTGCTTGGTTGAGGCATTGTCATGGAAAATGCATCCATTCATCATGATTGACAGTTAACTGCCAGGCTTTGTTTAACTTTTAAAGCAAGCAGATTAAATCCAATTGGTCAAGACATTACCCTGTGAAATGGGTTACCAAGTGGCTATCACCTATTTTGTTGAGATAAAACAGGCACAGAGCATGTAAATGTTCGACAAAGAACAAGGTCCCATAGACCAATATTTATTGTTTTCAATACATGCAGGCGCATCACTCTGCAAGCCTGACTGGTCAGCCAAAATTGATTGTCAGAGTCCAGAGCATGGAGAAGACAATTCCAAACAAAGTGGCGTGAAGACACAGCCCTATTTTACTGGATTTCTTCTCTCTGCAATTCTCAGGGGTGGAGCCATCAAACTGTACAGCATTGCGCATGTTGTCATAGAAGGAATGGAAGAGGTCTGGTGGACAGCCAATTTCCCCCAAAAGTCTTTTAGATTCCTGCTTTAATGAAGGTGTTGATGACATCTATGATGGTGAAGGCAGTAGGAATATACTTAAGAGGGAAATCAGGAGGCCAGAAAAGGGACATGAGATAGCTTTGGCAAATAGAGTTAGGGAGAATCCAAAGGGTTTTTACAAATACATTAATGACAAAAAGGGTAACTAGGGAGAGAATAGGGTCCTTCAAAGATCAGCAAGGCAGCCTTTGTGTTGAGTGGCAGAAAATGGGGAAAGATACTAAACATGTATTTTGCATCAGTATTTAAAGTGGAAAAGGACATGAAAGATATAGAATGTAGGGAAATAGATGGTGACATCTTAAAAAATTTCCATATTACAGAGGAGGAAGTGCTGGATGTTTTGAAATGCATGAAGGTTGATAAATTCCCAGGACCTGATCAGGTGTACCCTAGAACTCTGTGGGAAGCTAAGGAAGTGATTGCTGGGCCTCTTGCTGAGATATTTGTATCATTGATAGTCACAGGTGAGGTAACAGAAGACTGGAGGTTGGCTAACGTCGTGCCACTGTTTAAGAAGGGTGGTAAGGACAAGCCAGGGAACTATAGAACAGTGAGCCTCATTGGAGGGAATCCTGAAAGACAGGATGTACATGTATTTGGAAAGGCAAGGACTGATTAGGGATAGACAACATGGCTTTGTGCGTGGGAAATCATGCCTCACAAACTTAATTGAGCTTTTTGAAGAAGTAACAAAGAGGATTGATGAGGGCAGAGCAGTAGATGTGATCTATATGGACTTCAGTAAGGCGTTCGACAAGGTTCCCCATGGGAGACTGGTGACAACGTTAGATCTCACAGAATACAGGGAGAACTAGCCATTTGGATACAGAAATGGCTCAAAGTTAGAAGACAGAGAGTGGTGGTGGAGGGTTGTTTTTCAGACTGGAGGCCTGTGACCAGTGGAGTGCCACAAGGATCGGTGCTGGGTCCTCTACTTTTTGTCATTTACATAAATGATTTATATGCGAGCATAAGAGGTACAGTTAGTAAGTTTGAAGATGACACCAAAATTGGATGTGTAGTGGACAGCAAAGAAGGTTACCTATGATTAAAACAGGATCTTGATCAGATGGGCCAATGGGCTCAGAAGTGGCAGATGGAGTTTAATTTAGATAAATGTGAGGTGCTGCATTTTGGGAAAGCAAATCTTAGCAGGACTTACACACTTAATGGTAAGGTCCTAGGGAGTGTTGCTGAACAAAGAGACCTTGGAGTGCAGGTTCATAGCTCCTTGAAAGTGGAGTCGCAGGTAGATAGGAAGAAGGTCATAGAGTCATAGAGATGTACAGCATGGAAATAGACACTTCGTTCCAACCCGTCCATGCTGACCAGACATCCCAACCCAATCTAGTCCCACCTGCCAGAACCCGGCCCATATCCCTCCAAACCCTTTCTATTCATATACCCATCCAAATGCCTCTTAAATGTTGCAATTGTACCAGCCTCCACCACATCATCTGGCAGCTCATTCCATACACGTACCACCCTCTGTGTGAAAAAGTTGCCCCTTAGGTCTCTTTTATATCTTTCCCCTCTTACTCTAAACCTATGCCCTCTAGTTCTGGACTCCCGGACCCCAGGGAAAAGACTTTGTCTATTTACCCTATCCATGCCCATCATAATTTTGTAAATCTCTATAAGGTCACCCCTCAGCCTCCGACGCTCCAGGGAAAACAGCCCCAGCCTGTTCAGCCTCTCCCTGTAACTCAGATCTTCCAACCCTGGCAACATCCTTGTAAATCTTTTCTGAACCCTTTCAAGTTTCACAACATCTTTCTGATAGGAAGGAGACCAGAATTGCACGCAATATTCCAACAGTGGCCTAACCAATGTCCTGTAAAGCCACAACATGACCTCCCAACTCCTGTACTCAATACTCTCACCAGTAAAGGAAAGCATACCAAACACCTTCTTCACTATCCTATCTACCTGCAACTCCACTTTCAAGGATCTATGAACCTGCACTCCAAGGTCTCTTTGTTCAGGAACACTCCTTAGGACCTTACCAGTAAGTGTATAAGTCCTGCTAAGAAGGTGTTTGGTATGCTTTCCTTTATCGGTCAGAGTATTGAGTACAGGAGTTGAGAGGTCATATTGCGGCTGTACAGGACATTGGTTAGGCCACTGTTGGAATATTGTGTGCAATTCTAGTCTCCTTCCTATCGGAAAGATGTTGTGAAACTTGAAAGAGTTCAGAAAAGATTTACAAGGGTGTTGCCAGGGTTGGAGGATTTTTGCTATAGGGAGAGGCTGAATGGGCTGGAGCTGTTTTCCCTGGAGCGTCGGAGACTGAGGGTTGACCTTATAGAGGTTTACAAAATTATGAGGGGCACAGATAGGGTAAATATGCAAAGTCTTTTTCCTGGGGTGGGGGAATCCAAAAATAGACGGCATAAGTTTACAGTGAGAGGGCAAAGATATAAAAGAGACCTAAGGGGCAACTTTTTCATGTTTATGGAATGAGCTGCCAGAGAAAGTGGTGGAGGCTGGTACAACTGCAACATTTAAAAGGCATTTGGATGGGTATATGAATAGGAAGGGTTTGGAGGGATATGGGCCGGGTGCTGGCAGGTGGGACGAGATTGGGTTGGGATATCTGGTCAGCATGGACGGGTTGGACCGAAGGGTCTGTTTCCATACTACACATCTCTATGAGAGAAAGCACTATATACTAACTGCAGAGCTTCCAAAGTATGTCGGCACTAATCAAAGAGAGGTGGCTTCATTGGTTAGGCCATGTCCCTACAATGGAAAGCAGGTGCATACCAATAAACTTTCGGTATGGTGAGGGAACTGGAGCAAGATGACAAAATGGCAGGATGTTTCGAAACATGACACAAAGTCTCTAACCATTGACTGTTGTACTGGGAGTCACTAGCCACTTCCTGTAGTGCTGCATGGACCAGCACAATGACCAGTGGGTGCAATAACTTGACAACATGTACTAACAAAATAAACAGTGAGCTCCCAACATTACCTGGCACTTGCAGCAGAACCTTCCTCTCAAGGATTGGCCTTCATATTCGAATGCTGTCCACCCCCCCCCCCCACCACCCCGTCTCCGAGACACACACAGACACCAAAATGCAATACTTGTGCATGTTCAGCAACTCTTATAGATGGAAAGATGCCAACACTTCATAGAATTCAGGAGAGGTTGATGGGCTGCCTTCCCAAGGTGTAATAAAGTGTGTGGAGTGTGGTAAGCAGACAATAGAGAAAGAAATGATCTTATACATTCCATAAATACACTGGCCTGTTGTTTTATAGACCTGCAAGGGTTAAACCTGCTGCGATGATACATATTCTCCTAATCAGCATCTGCAAGCATGATGTGGTTTTGTTCTTTTTCCTAAGGGGGCGAGGCAGACCAGCGCTCCCCAAAACTAGACAGAACTGGTTTCGGCCCAGCATTGGCAGCTGCATATCTAGTCAGAGTGATTTACAATGATGCGTCACTACCACAAATGTAGTAAATTCCTTTTTTCCTCTTGTGTCTCTCTGTACAAAACAATGAATTATGAAGATAATAAAGTTTTAGTGTTGATGATCCTGACACTTTGAAGGACATTCGGCCCTTTGTTTGATCCCCATAACACTTAAGTTTCCAAACTACTAAAACAATAGGCCTACATCTAAAACTATAACAAATTTAATTTTATTCTGCCAAGCCCTGTTGATAGTTTCATTGCCCAGTGTCCTGATAATTTACAGCATTGAAATTACCCTCTCTAGCTTTGAATGGTTAAAAACAGCAACCTGTCCCCAAGTGGCTGCAGCTGGCCTCCTACAGTTACATAGGCTTGTGTTCTTAATTTGAACTAGTATCTTCAACTTTATATCATTGTAAAGAACAGCTTTGTTCATGGTCGTTAAGGTAGGACTTTGTGGGGAGTTTGAATTTACTTGGTGTCCGCCATGGTTTGGAGCTACATTAGGTTCCCTTTTCCCTTTGCAAACAAGGAAGGCATATTATAATGTAGTGAGATACGGCAAGGTAACCAAATGATAATTACTGCAGGGAATTAACACTTAATGAGACAGTGGTGAATCTTATGCTGGATTACGGGACAGGGAGCTAATTAAAGAATGAGGTAATAGTGTGGTGCTTTAATTAGTTCAAACTCCCCTATTCTACCATAAAACTCGCTGAATCAATTACAGGAACTATTAATACATAGTTGGAAATAAGCAGCTGTAAAACAGGCTTTTCACAAATATTTTTTGCTCCGCACTTATTTGGCAGGTCTTGAATACTTTCAGTTTGGTTCTGTGCTGTTTCATTGCTCTGCCTCTTGATATCATGTCAGGAATGTGAAATGTGTCTTTAGGTTTAGAAGGAATTCTATTTCCTTTTTCAATACTGAATTGCAGAGCCCGAACTACCCGCCACTGCACAAAGACTGCCTCCTCATGGCGGCGTGTTGACTGGAGAATGTGCAAGGCTTTGAACATCGGGGAAATATTACAAGTGAGATTTATGAGCAGAAAGTGCGAGGCAGAGTGCAACACCCTTTTAAACATATGGAGGGAAGATTTTATTTTCTCTTGTGAGCTAAGCATAGCAAAATCGTAAACACGTTTATAAAGGACGGGTTTACGATTTCACTAAACTTAGTGCTTAGACGAAATCTTTCCCCATGGAGCAGTGTTTATTTTTTCAGAGTGAGGAGTCAGCAAAATAAACTTTGAAAGCTAAATAAGTGAGCACTCACTGTTTATGAAGAAGGCTTGACAGGTAGAAGTGCTGTGTTTGGGGAGAACTGTACGGTATTTCTGAATGGATGAGCTAAAATAAGCGAAAGTCTGAGCTAAAATGGACAAATTACTTTCAGCATCTTTAGTTCTGCTGCAGCTTTGTGAATGGAATTGTACAACACCAGCCAAGCAGAACATAGAAACTGAGAAAATCAGCTCTCAGTCTTGGAGGTAAGTAATTAACATCCACTGTTAATATTTTATGAATCATTCTTAAAAGCTGAAATCAGTTCATTAACAGTTAACTTTGAAGGAATTATTTATTATAAACAAGTATACATAAGAAAATTGCAAAAAAAAACAGGTAGACTCCAATTTTAAGTATTAAATGATGTCGCCCAATCATAATTCTGGATGAGACTCATACAATCCAAGAATATCTTTTAACATTTCACATATACAGAATTTGGGATTAACGCTCTTGATTAGCTGAGAGTATGATGATGATTTAGATCCAGCATAGCTCCATCACCTATACATCACGAGATGCATCTTGCTATCTCAGCTCACCTCATTTGCAGCACTATTGTCTGTAAGCCAGAATTTTATAGGTTCTGCAGTAAGGTTAGGTCTATACACAGTTAGGTGAACAACAACAGACTTTATTCAGGATGACATCAAACTCAAGACAGTGGGACTATACACACTCAGATCCACGTTCCATCTTAAGAGTTCTGCACCATGAAAGTGAGCTTTTTGGGATTCCTTTTTTGGGGGTAAGATCAAAAGAAGTTCCTCTGCAATATTCTGATCTGAAGGTTTGATGGAAGATAGGACGATCACAAGACATTCAAAGTCTGTCATCTGCCACAATGTTTAATCTCAGCCAAAAGTTTGGAATAGTTCAAAGTTGAGGCTGTAATTTTTACAATTTCCCTTACATATTTTCTTATTCCTTCTTCAAAGGATCATAAATATTCTGTCGTTCATCTTGGTCATTACCAAAGGCTTGCTTTTCAGGGATAGTCTTCTGCAAACTGAAATTAAGGTCCTTGAGTTGCAGGGGCCCCCAGAGTGCTGTCAAAAAAGGAGCTCCAGGATTTTGACTCCCAAACAGTGAAGAAACAATGACATATTTCCAAGTCAGGATGGAGAGTGGTTTGGAAGGGAACTTGCAGGTGGTGGTATTCCATAGAGCTACTGCCCTTGCCCTTCTAAATGGCAGTAGTCATGGGTTTGGAAGGATCTCCTCCTCCACTTATTATTGTAGCACAATGTTTTCTTTGGATAATAATTCACGTTTCTTTTGTCAATTTCTTAAAAACATTGGTTGTCTTATTTCATGACATACATAAATGTTCTGCAAGATATTCTTCTAAAGCTAAACTCAAAGGCATTTACTGCTCAGAAACCAAACATTCAGCCCATCATCTTCACAATGGTCAATAAAGATTTAACTATACAAACCCCATTTCCAAGCCCTTAACCCATTGCCTTGGAGGCAAGTGAATATCTGAACATTGCTGAAATATTAGAAGAGTTTCCGACTCAAACCCTCTTTTCAGGCAGTGAGTTCCAGACTCCCACCACCCTCTGGGTGAAAGTAAATTCCTCCACACTCCTCTTATTCCTTTACCTCTTACTTTAAATCTCTGCCCTTGGTATTTGACTCCTCTGCCTTCTTGTCAATCTTATTTTTGCCCCTCATAATCTTATACACCTTTATAAGGGTCCCTCTCATCTTTTGCTGCTCCAAGTAAAACCATCTCAGTTTATCTAGTCTGTCTTTTTTTTATTTCATAAATATACTTTATTCATAAAAATATTTTGATGATCTGTACAATTGGTCATGCCATACATACGTAAACATTCCATTTCTTTGCATACTGAGATAGACTAATCATTCCTATATACAGGTCTGTACGTTTACTATGCATATATTTAACTGAAGCGTCAGTGGAGCCCCCTTACTGCGTGGGCCTCCTGTTCTTTGGCAGGCAGACATTACACGGTGGTCTTTCCCCACTGCACCTTGGCGGCAGCTGCCCCAAGCTTCAGCACGTCCCTCAACACATAGTCCTGGACCTTGGAATGTGCTAGTCCGCAACACTCAGTCGGGGTCAGCTCCTTCAGCTGGAAGATCAACAGGTTTCGGACAGACCAAAGAGCGTCTCAGGAGTGTGGGATACCGCACCTCAGCATCTACAGGAGATGGTCGAGCTCGTGAGCCCATGGGCCACCAGTTTGGTTGGGGGGGCAACGATAGCCGCGCCTCCGGCCTGGGTATCCTGTTGCGTGGAGGCAACTTCATTATCTCCGAGGTTATGGAGGTGGTGGGCGGATGCCTCCTCATCGTTGATGTCATGTATAGAAATGCTCCCCTGAGATTGATTAATGTGTATGCTCCAATGGGTAAGAGTGAACGGCTGGCCGTCTTGCAGCAGCTTCCACTGTTGCTGGCTACGTCCAGGCCAGCCATTCTGGTCGGAGACTTCAACTGTATCATTGATGCAGATAGACGATCCGGCGGGGGGGACAGTAAACTGGACACCACATCCAGTGTCCTGATGGACACGGTAAAAGATGCCAAGCTGCATGACGTCTTCAGCACCCCTGCAGATGGAGCGCAGTGTAGGTACACCTAGTCACGGGTCTATCCGCTCAAGGACAGATTACCTGTTTGTGTCCCGAACGCTCTCGGTCAGATCCACCAACGTCAAGCTGGTGTTCTTTTCTGAGCACTGCCACCTGCTGGCCGACTGTCACCTACAGGACGAGCAGCGGGCTGGTAAGGGAACGTGGAAATTGAACACCAAGCTGTTGACCCTGGGAAACATCGAGGAGCTCAAGAAGGACTATGCAGGTTGGAGAACCGTGAAGCCCCTCTTTGAGTCCCCAGAGGACTGATGGGAAACAGTAAAAGGGAACATCAAGAGGTTCTTCATCCTCAAAGGTGTTCAAGAGGCGAGAGAGAGAGGTGGGGAAAACTGTCCCAACTCCAGAAAAGTATGCAGAACCTGCTCCTGCTGCAGACGATGGAAGTTGATGTCACGGAGGACCTCCAGGAGGTGAAGGGCCAGCAAGCCTCGCTCTTTGCCTCAGAGGCCTCCAAGATAATCTTCCGGTCCAGAGTCCACTCCGTGGAGCAGGACGAGACGTGATCACGTTTCTTCTCCCAGAAGGTGCACAAAGAGAGCTCCGTGCTCAGCAGCCTGAAGGAAGAAGATGGCTCAGTAATGTCATCTCAGGCTGACGTCATGAGGATCAGTAAATCCTTCTACGCCAGTCTGTATGATGCGAAGCCAACCGACAGCGCGGCCTCCCAGTCGTTCCTGTCCTCTATCACGGAGGCCTTAGACGACAGAACGTGGGAGAGGCTGGACCAGCCGCTATCTCTGGATGAGCTGAGCAAGGCCCTCGAGTCCTTCGAAAAGAATAAAACTCCCGGAAGGGACAGCTTACCGATCGAGCTCTATTCTTCTCTGTGGGACTTGATTGGCCAGGACCTGCTGGAGGTGTATGTCAGTATGCTTCTAGAAGATACCATGAGTGAATCCATGAGGAAAGGCATCATCGCCCTCATCTACAAGCGGAAGGGGGAGAGGGAGGAAATCAGACATTGGAGACCAATCTCACTATTAATTGCAGATTACAAAATCTTGGCAAAGGTCATTGCCAACCGGGTCAGGTCTGCTCTGGGATCGGTGATCCACCCTGACCAAACCTGTGCTGTACCGGTCAGGAAGATTGCTGAGAGTCTCGCACTCCTCAGGGATACGATCGCCTACGTGCAGGACAGGGGGTTGGACACCTGCCTCATCAGCCTCGACGAGGAGAAAGCCTTTGACAGGATATCACATACGTATATGAGAGATGTTCTCTCCAAAATGGGCTTTGGGGAGGGAATCTGTAATTGGATCAGACTGCTCTACACCAACATAGTCAGTGCAGTCTCAATCAATGGGTGGGAATCAGATAGCTTCCCAGTCAGATCTGGAGTCAGGCAGGGCTGCCCCCTCTCTCCTGCCTTGTTTGTGTGCTGCATAGAGCCATTTGCCGAGTCCGTCAGGGAGGATACGAGCCTAAGAGAGTGACTATTCCTGGCAGCGGGGGTCTGCAGGTTAAGGCCTCTGTGTACATGGATGACATCGCCATTTTCTGCTTGGATCCGCTGCCCGTGCACAAACTCATATGCATATGTGGTAAAAACAATGGCTGCAGATGCTGGAAACCAGATTCTGGATCAGTGGTGCTGGAAGAGCACAGCAGTTCAGGCAGCCTCCAAGGAGCAGCGAAATCAACATTGCGGGCAAAAGCCCTTCATCAGGAATAAAGGCAGAGATCCTGAAGCGTGGAGAGATAAGCTAGAGGAGGGTGGGGTTGGGGAGAAAGTAGCATAGAGTACAATAGGTCAGTGGGGGAGGAGATGAAGGTGATTGGAGAAAGTGAGGACTGCAGATGCTAGAGATCAGAGCTGAAAATGTGTTGCTGGAAAAGCACAGCAGGTCAGGCAGCATCCAGGGAACAGGAGAATCGACGTTTCGGGCATAAGCCCTTCTTCAGGAAGGTGATAGGTCAGGGAGGAGAGGGTGGGGTGGATAGGTGGAAAAGGAGATAGGCAGGTAGGACAAGTCTGGACAAGTCATGAGGACAGTGCTGAGCTGGAAGTTTGGAACTAGGGTGAGGTGGGGGAAGGGGAAATGAGGAAACTGTTGAAGTCCACATTGATGCCCTGGGGTTGAAGTGTTCCGAGGCGGAAGATGAGGCATTCTTCCTCCAGGCGTCTGGTGGTGAGGGAGCGGCGGTGAAGGAGGCCCAGGACCTCCATGTCCTCGGCAGAGTGAGAGGGGGAGTTGAAATGTTGGGCCATGGGCGGTGTGGTTGATTGGTGCGGGTGTTCCGGAGATGTTCCCAAATCATCCGCCGACATTTCCGCCACCTCCAAAAAGACCCCACCACCAGGGATATATTTCCCTCCCCACCCTTTCCGCCTTCCACAAAGACTGTTCCCTCCGTGACTACCTGGTCAGGTCCACGCCCCCCTACAACCCACCCTCCCATCCTGGCACCTTCCCCTGCCACCGCAGGAACTGTAAAACCTGCGCCCACACCTCCTCCCTCACCTCTATCCAAGGCCCTAAAGGAGCCTTCCACATCCATCAAAGTTTTACCTGCACATCCACTATATAATTTGTATCCTTTGCTCCCGATGTGGTCTCCGCTACATTGGGGAGACTGGGCGCTTCCTAGCAGAGCGCTTTAGGGAACATCTCTGGGACACCCGCACCAATCAACCACACTGCCCCGTAGCCCAACATTTCAACTCCCCCTCCCACTCTGCCGAGGACATGGAGGTCCTGAGCCTCCTTCACCGCCGCTCCCTCACCACCAGACGCCTGGAGGAAGCATGCCTCATCTTACGCCTCGGAACACTTCAACCCCAGGGCATCAATGTGGACTTCAACAGTTTCCTCATTTCCTCTTCCCCCACCTCACCCTAGTTCCAAACTTCCAGCTCAGCACTGTCCCCATGACTTGTCCGTTCTTGTCCTACCTGCTTATCTCCTTTTCCACCCTCTCCTCCCTGACCCATCACCTTCATCCCCTCCCCCACTCACCTATTGTACTCTATGCTACTTTCTCCCCACCCCCACCCTCCTCTAGCTTATCTCTCCACGCTTCAGGCTCTCTGCCTTTATTCCTGATGAAGGGCTTTTGCCCGAAACGTTGATTTCGCTGCTCCTTGGATGCTGCCTGAACTGCTGTGCTCTTCCAGCACCACTAATCCGGAATCATATGCATATGTGACCAGTTCGAACTGGCCTCGGGGGCCAAGGTCAACCGAGGCAAGAGCGAGGCCATGCTCTTCGGGAACTGGGCCGACAAATCCTCCATCCCCTTCA
The DNA here is from genome assembly GCF_037043375.1 of Chiloscyllium plagiosum. NCBI lineage: Eukaryota > Metazoa > Chordata > Chondrichthyes > Orectolobiformes > Hemiscylliidae > Chiloscyllium > Chiloscyllium plagiosum. The sequence goes on from NW_028270163.1 coordinate 37,815,928, forward strand.
CTGTCAGTACTGACCACCTGAAGGTGTTGGGTATTTGGTTCGGAGGGGCTGGGGCATGCACCAAGTCTTGGGGGGAGCATATCAAGAAAGTGAGGCAGAAACTGGGCAGATAGAAGCTACAGTCGCTCTCCATCGCAGATAAAAACCTGGTCATCAGGTGTGAGGCACTGTCAGTGTTGTTATATGTGGCACGGGTCTAGCCTATTCCCAGAACCTGTGCCGTCTCAGTCACCCAGGCCATCTTCCATTTTGTATGGAGATCAAAGATGGCCAGGGTCCGAAGGGATTCGATGTACAAAGCTCTGGGCAACGGGGGAAAAAACACACCCAATGCCACCCTCACCCTGATGGCCACCTTTGTGTGTGGCTGCGTTAAGCTGTGCGTGGATCCCCGGTACGCAAACACAAAGTGTCACTACGTACTGAGGTTCTACCTGTCCCCGGTGTTGCGAAGGATGGGCCTGGCCTCGCTGCCGCGGAACGCTCCGAGTAGTTGGACAGTTCCATGTCATCTGTCCTTCATGGAGAAATTTATGAAGAAAAACACTTTTGACCACAAGTCCATCAGGAAGTGGTCAGCACATAGTGTCCTTGCGACCCTTCAGGAAAAGGAGAGGGCGGATCCTATCGAGCGGTTCCCTGAGCAGACTGTCAAAGTCATTTGGCAGAATGCCTCATTGCCAGAACTTTCCAAGACATAGCTTGGCTGATGGGAGAAAGTGAGGTCTGCAGATGCTGGAGATCAAAGTTGAAACTTTATTGCTGGAACAGCACAGCAGGTCAGGCAGCATCCAGGGAACAGGAGATTCGACGTTTCGGGCACAGGCCCTTCTTCAGGAATGAGCAGAGAGTGTTCAGCAGGAGAAGATAAAAGGTAGGGAGGAGGGACTTGGAGGAGGGGAGTTGGAAATGTGATAGGTGGAAAGAGGTCAAGGTGAGGGTGATAGGTCGGAGTAGGATGGAGGCGGAGAGGTCAAGAAGGAGACTGCAGGTCAGGAAGGCGGTGCCGGGCTGGAGGGATCCGGCTGAGACAAGGTGGGGGGAGGGGGGATGAAGAAACTGGTGAAGTCCAAGTTCATCCCCTGCGGTTGGAGGGTTCCCAGTCGGAAGATAAGACGCTCCTCCTCCGACCGTCGGGTTGTTGTGGTTTGGCGGTGGATGAGTCCAATGACCTGCATATCCTCGGTGGAGTGGGAGGGGGAGTTGAAATGCTGTGCCACAGGTTGGTTGGGTTGGTTCGTCCGGGTGGCCCAGAGGTGCTCTCTGAATCGCTCCGCAAGTAGGCGGCCTGTCTCCCCAATATAGAGGAGGCCACACCGGCTGCAGCGGATGCAGTAGATGATGTGGGTGGAGGTGCAGGTGAATCTGTGGCGGATATGGAAGTTTCCCTTGGGGCCTTGGAGAGAAGTGAGGGGGGAGGTGTGGGCGCAAGTGTTGCACCTCCTGCGGTTGCAAGGGAAGGTGCCGGGAGTGGTGGTTGGGTCGGTGGGGGGTGTGGATCTGACAAGGGAGTCGCGGAGGGAGTGGTCTCTACGGAAAGCTGATAGGGGAGGGGAGGGAAATATATCCTTGGTGCTGGGGTCTGTTTGGAGGTGGCGGAAGTGACGGCGGATGATGCGCTGTACATGGAGATTGGTGGGGTGGTAGGTGAGGACCAGTGGGGTTCTGTCCTGGTGGCGGTTGGAGGGGCGGGGCTCAAGGGCGGAGGAGCGGGAAGTGGAGGAGATGCGGTGGAGGGCACCGTCGACCACGTCGGGGGGGAAATTGCGGTCCTTGAAGAAGGAGGCCATCTGTGTTGTACGTATTTTGAACTGGTCCTCCTGGGAGCAGATGCGGCGGAGACGAAGGAATTGGGAGAATGGGATGGCGTTTTTACAGGGGGCAGGATGGGAGGAGGTGTAGTCCAGGTAGCTGTGGGAGTCGGTAGGTTTGTAGTAGATGTCCGTGTTGATTCGGTCGCCTGAGATAGAAACAGAAAGGTCTAGGAAGGGGAGGGAGGAGTCCGAGACTGTCCAGGTGAATTTGAGGTCGGGGTGGAAGGTGTTAGTGTAGTGGATGAACTGTTCAACCTCCTCGTGGGAGCACGAGGTAGCGCCGATACAGTCATCAATGTAGCGAAGAAAAAGATGGGGGGTGGGGCCAGTGTAGTTGCGGAAGATGGATTGTTCCACATACCCTACGAAGAGGCAGGCATAGCTGGGGCCCATGCGGGTGCCCATGGCTACTCCTTTTGTTTGGAGAAAGTGGGAGGATTGGAAAGAAAAGTTGTTCAGGGTGAGGACCAGTTCGGTCAGTCGAAGGAGGGTGTCGGTGGAAGGGTACTGGGTGGTACGGCGGGAAAGGAAGAAGCGGAGTGCTTTGAGTCATTCGTGATGGGGAATGGAGGTGTACAGGGACTGGATGTCCATGGTGAAGATGAGGCGTTGGGGACCGGGGAAGCGGAAATCCTGGAGGAGGTGGAGGGCGTGGGTGGTGTCACGAACGTAGGTGGGGAGTTCTTGGACTAATGGGGACAGGACCGTGTCGAGGTATGCCGAGATGAGTTCGGTTGGGCAGGAGCAGGCTGAGACGATGGGTCGTCCGGGGCAGTCAGGTTTGTGGATTTTGGGCAGGAGGTAGAAACGGGCGGTGCGGGGTTGTGGGACTATGAGGTTGGAGGCGGTGGATGGGAGGTCCCCTGAGGTGATGAGGTTATGGACGGTCTGGGAGATGATGGTTTGGTGGTGGGGGGTGGGGTCATGGTCAAGGGGACGGTAGGAGGAGGTATCTGCGAGCTGGCGTTTGGCCTCAGCGGTGTAAAGGTCAGTGCGCCAAACTACTACTGCGCCTCCCTTGTCAGCTGGTTTGATGGTGAGGTTGGGGTTGGAACGGAGGGAGTGGAGGGCTGCGCGTTCCGAGGGTGAGAGGTTGGAGTGGGTGGGAGGAGTGTGGGAGTTCAGGTAGCGGTTAATATCGCGGCGGCAGTTTGCTATGAAGAGGTCGAGGGCAGGTAGGAGGCCAGCACGGGGTGTCCAGGTGGACGGGGTGTGTTGGAGGTGGGAGAAGGGGTCGTCAGAGGGTGGGCGAGAGTCTTGATTGAAGAAGAAGGCACGGAGGCGAAGGCGGCGGAAGAATTGTTCGGTGTCACTCCGTGTATTGAATTCATTGACCCGAGAACGTGTGGGAACGAAGGTGAGACCCCTCCTGAGGACTGATCTTTCATCCTCAGAGAGGGGCAAGTCTGGAGGGATGGTGAACACACGGCAGGGCTGGGAGCTAGGACCTGGTGTGGGGCTGGAGCTGGATGTGGGGGCGGGGTTAGGCCTGGGGGCGGGGACAGAGGTCGGCTTGGGGGCGGAGTTGGACATGGTGATGGAGACCGGCGGGGGGGCGGGGTTAGGCGCGGTGACGGAACTCGGCCGGGGGGCGGAGTTAGGCGCGGTGACGGAACGCGGCTGATGGTGAGAAGGGCTCTGCCTGTGAGATCCTTTATGCACGCCCGGTTTTCTGCTGCGCCGCACCGCATGCTGCCCGCGAAGCGGCTGCAGAGGTGACAAGACTGTCACACACCTCCTTCTGGAATGTGCCTATGTAAAGGAAGTCTGGCGACAAATGCAGTGGTGTTTGTCAAGGTTCGTCCCGAGCAGCGCCGTGACGCGGGACTCCGTGCTCTACGGTCTGTTTCCCGGGACGCACACCGAGATGAACATCAACTGTGCCTGGAGGATCATCATCTTGGTCATCTCAGTTTATCTAGTCTTTTTTTTATTTCAAAAATATACTTTATCCATAAAATAATGTGATAGTCTGTACAGTTGGTCATGCCATACATACGTAAACATTTGCATACAGAGATCAGAATTTATCATTTGTATATGCAGGTCTGTACGTTTATCAATCATATGTCCACATATTTAAATGAGGCATCAGCAGAGCCCAAAAGACTGCATGGGTCCCCTGTTCTTCATCTCGGTTTATCTAGACTGTCCTCATAATTCAGACCCTCAAGCCTAGGCAGCATTCTGGTGAGTCTCCTCTGCACTCACTCTCCAGTGCAATCACACTCTTTCTATAAAGTGGTGACCAGTTTGCAGCAGAACTCCAATTGTGGCCAAACCAGTGTTTTGAGCTATGAGTTCCTTCTTTCTATCTAACTACTTGCCTGCAGACCAATATCAACTCTTCCTGCTCTTGAAGCAGTTGTTTTTGTTCACACTGAGTCATCTTAATGCAAATCTGACCTTTTGCCAGTAGCTTACCCATGTTGGAGTTTGAGATTGGGAGGTCTTCATTTTCTTTTGTTACCTTATCAAGTAGCTGCTGCGGACATTTGCTTTCTTTAGGAAACAGTTCTTTTTCATTCTCTGAGTCTTCCTTTCCCAGACTATGTTCTTGATGCGTGCACTGAAGGTTCTGTTTTTCATGCAAAACTTCTATTCATTCGAACTGGAGTTTTAGATTAGATTACTTACAGCGTGGAAACAGGCCCTTCGGCCCAAGCAGTCACACTGACCCTCCGAAGAGTAACCCACCCAGAACCATTTCCCTCCTAACACTAGTGGGCAATTTAGCATTGCCAATTTACCTGACCTGCACATCTTTGGATTGTGGGAGGAAACCGGAGCACCTGGAGGAAACCCACACAGACACGGGGAGAATGTGCAATTCCACACAGACAGTCACCCGAGACTGGGAACTAACCTGGGACCCTGGTGCTGTGAGACAGCAATGCTAACTACTGAGCCACCATGCCGCCCTGCAAAGTTCTGCAAAGGAGCATAGGAACAGGAGTCAGTCATTCAATTCATTGCGCCTGTGCGATCTCACAATACAATTGCATTGCTTTTTTCCTATATTATCTCCATAAGCCTTTATACCATTGATAATCGGAAACCTACCAATTTCTACCTTAAACATGCTCAAAGGATGAGCTTCTACAGTTCTCTAGGGGACAGAATTCCAAAGATTTGCATCCCTCTGATAAAAAGAAATTCTCCTCAGCTTAGTCCTTACTGACATCCTGCTTATTTTTAAATTGCTCCCCAGTTCTAGATTCCCAACCAGGGGTAACATCTGCATTTACTTTCTCTATCTATTTAAGTATTTTGTAGATTTCAATAAGACCGCCTCTCATTCTTTGAGACTGACAGGTCCAGTTTGCTTAATCTCTCTTCATGGGACAGACCTGCCATCCCTGAAACAAGTCTAGTGAACCTTCATTGCGCTCCACCCAAGGCAATAATGTCCATCCTGAGGGGTGAGGAGACAAAAACTGTACAGAATACTCCAGGTGAAGTCTAACCAAGCTCCCCTAAAATTGAAGCAAGGCCTTACTGCTCCTGTGCTCAGAACCTCTTGTGATAAGGCTAACACTCCATTAACCTTCCTAATAACTTGCTGCACCTGCACTTTCAGAAACTTATTAAGAAGGACAGCTAGGTGTCTTTGTACATCTATACTTTCAAACTTCCTTTAACATAATGTTGCTTCTACAAAGTAGATAACCTCACATTTTTTCACATTGTATTTAATATGCAATGTTCCTGCCCACTGACTAAGCCTGTCCAAATCCTCCTTTCATGAAGCTGCTTTACATTTTCCTTATAATGCACATTGCTACTTGCCTTTGTATTATCCATAAATTTGGAAATATTGTACTTAGTCCCTACATCCAATTCATTCATATTTATTAGGAACAGCTAAGTCTCAAGTATTGATTCTTGTTGTATCCCACTTGTCACAGCCAGCCAATCTGAGAATGTTCCATTTATTCTTACTCTGCTTTCTGTTTGCCAATCCTTAAACTATGTCAGTATATTACCTCCTATATCATAGCTTTAATTTGCTAATCAATCACTGTGGAGACCTTATCAAAAGCCTTCTAAAGATCCAAGTATCTTGTGTCCAGTGACATCATTTATCAAGTTTGTCAGTAACATCCTCAAACAAATACCAAGTTCATCAAATACTATTGCTCATTTACAAATCCAAGTTTATTATGGCCAATCATTTTATTAATATCCATGTGTCCCTTTATTACATCCTTAAATTTTCACTTTTTCCCTTCTTTTGTGGTAAGGCTAAGTAGTGTGCAGTTGTCTGATTTGTCACTCATTCCCTTGTTAAATAATGGGTAACATTTTCTAGGAACTACTGATCTACAGGAATCATTCCAGAACCTACAGCATTTTGGAAGATAATTACCAACGCACTGACTGTCTCCATAGCCACCTCCTTCAACACTCTGGGGTTTAAAATATCAGAACCTGAGGACTTATCAACTTTCAGCCCCATTAATTTCTCCAGGACAACCTTCTTACTATTATTAATTTCTTTCAACTTCTCATTCTCCCTAGTCACTTGGGTCTCTAATTCTGGGAGATTTCCAAGGCCTTCCTCAGTGAAAAGAGACACAAAGTAATCACTTAACTTATCTGCCATTTCTCTATGCCCCATTATAAATTCTCCTGACTCTGCCTATAATGGACCACATTTGTCTTAGACAAACAATTATTCTTTACATACTACAGGAGATTTTATAATTCCACTTCTATGATTTTTGCATTCATATTCTATTCTCCCTTATCAGTCTCTTGGTCCTCCTTTGGTGTATTCTGTAAAACCTCCCAATCCTCAGATTCACTACTGTTTCTGGAAATTTATGTTTTTTCTTTTAATCTTATACAATCCTTAACTTTATTTATCAGCCAGAGATAACTAATCTGTTTTGGGGTTTCTGCATCATAATCACAGAGTCTCACAACATAGGAACAGGCCTATCAGCCCACCCTTCTATGCCGACAATGCACTTATCTGCACTTGGTCTATAAGCTACTGTGCCCTGGTAATTTAAGTGTTCATTAAGATGCTTCATAAGCCATATAAGAGTACCTGCCTCCACCACCATCTCAGGCAGTGTGTTCCTGGTGCATCACGAAACGACACGACCAGCTATCCTTAGTAGCCACACACGCAGATGACAAGCAACATGAGTTCAACTGGGACAACACTACTATTATAGGACAAGCCAAACAGAGAACAGCCAGGGAATTCCTAGAGGCATGGCACTCATCCACAGATTCAATCAATAAGCACATCGACCTGGACCCAATATACCGACCACTGCAACGGACAGCTGGAACTGACAACCGGAAGCGGCAGATTCAAACCACTACAAATGCTGGAGGAAAGATCACAGAAGCACTTCACAGGAGACTCCCAAGCACTGAGGATGTCACCTCGACAGGGGATGAAACGTCTGCAACACAAATTCCCAGCTCGGCGAACAGAACAACAACAACAGTGTGTTCCTTATTTCTACACGCTATGGGTGAAAAAAAAGGTTTTCCTCTGATCCCCTCTCAACCATTTACTCCTCACCTTAAACTTGTGCCCTCTGGTCTTAGATCTTGAAGGAATGCACAGTTGTTTTAAGCCTTGCATTAGTTGGAACCATTTCTTTTGTAACAGCCACACTAGCAATAGGAAAATCTTCAGGTTTTGGTGCATCTTCGTCAACACTGTTTTCAAAGAGGAATGGAAAAGTCAGTATCTCCTCCTCACCAATTAACATTGGTGGTATCTTCACTCCCAATTAACTCTTTAATTAAATAGTATTTGTGGGCCTGACACCTTGCAGTGTGTCAGCTTCAAACCTGGTGCACCACTGCTCTCCTGCATCTTCCCTGAGAGAAATTAATCCATCTTTTCTACTGAGGATGGATTATAACCACAACAGCTGATTCACAGCATAATGTCAGCTTCCTTTGTTCGTATCAAGTAAAGGCGACTGAAAGTTATACAAACGTTGTGTTTATTAAGGAAAGATGATAAGCAGGAGTGACTATAAATGATCTCTCTCCCCTTATAGCAATAGTAATTACCATCTGCCCACACTCTCTGATTGGAATAGATCCTAGACATTGAAACAAAATACTAGATAGTTGAAGAACCTCAGACACATGCCACAGGGTGGAACCTGAAAGAACAGATACTGCAGATGCTGTGCTAAAAAACTTTAGTTTCCTTAGGATATCAGCAAACCAGATTATGTCTTGAGGGTTTATGTGATCAACGTTTCGTTGTTCGGAACAGTTGCATGGAGCTTTTCTCCTTGCTGTGGGTCGTTCCCTTCGAACCCTTTACTCAGCCTTCCTGCTGCAATGCCTTGCTACCTTCGCAGTTGAGAGTCCTACCTGACAGTTCCACAGTTTCCTGATCACTGTGGCCCTTGAATTGCTGCCAATATCAGGTAGTATCAGTACCGATAGAAATATCAGGTCTGAAGCCAGGTAAGTGAACATAAACAGGTGTTTTTCAGGATGTACCTAAGGCAGACGCCCTGGCATTTTGGGTTTCTATTTGTGGGGGATGAGATTTCTGGCACCTTGGGTGGTAAGTGACCCCAGAACTAATGCAGATGTTGCCATGTGCAGAGGCAGACTGGGTAGAACTGTCTTTGGACACTGGCACTGTCTACAAATTTTTTGTAAAGCAGTTCCCAACACGCATGCCCCATACACTTTCCAAATTCCATCCATATCTACTTCCAAATTCCATACATGACCACATGGCCTCTACCCATCCCCCACACCCTCCACATCAACCTATTTTCCCCACAGACCACAATGCCCTCTCATAGCCTCCATACCAACCTGTGTTCCCTATATCAACTTCTAGGGTTTTCATGTCTTTCATTGAAATCTATGCCCCCTTTCCATTTCCCCGTATAGTTCTATGCCAACAGTCCTAACTCATGCCAACCCATATTCTTCACCCACCTCTATTTGTATAAACACCCCCATGCCCATTCCTCAAGATCCACTATGGGAAGACCTCATCATGAAATGAAATAAATAAAAGTATTGCCTATTGCAAATTTTATTTCTTTTAAAAAAGAACACTAATTCATAAAAACCTACTCACTATATGCACTTCTTCAACAACATAATACCTTATAAAAACAATTATTTAATTCAGGTGTCTAATCCCAGATAAAACCATTTTATTCAAATGTTTTACCCCGTAACAATAAGCATTGCAATTAATAGACCCATATGAAAGAGTCATGACTTCTTGAAACTATCAATTAAATTGTAAAATTGTGGATACTCATATGCGATAATTAAAAGTTGTGAATCAGCCATGAAGGACTAATCAAGAAATGATAAGCCTCAAGTTTATGTCCACAAACAGAGTGCAATCATAACAATTATGTATTTTTACATTGCACAGTTCTTTATCAAATATTTTAACTAGTAAATGCATTGACAGATTTACAGTTATTTTTACCACTGTTTTTGGCAGTTCTTTTGATTGTTCCAACGAGCTTCATTGTTCCATAGTTACACTTTCCACACACATTCATGTCTACTTTTAGCAATTCCAAAAAATGCCTTACTTCCAAATGGCACCTGACCTCTACCAAAAGTATTGTAGGATCAGATCCATAAAGATGCCTTGCCTCTCCAAAAGTTGCTCCACTCATAAACTAATGAAGCAGAGTCAGCATGGATTCATGAAAAGGAAATAATGTCTGACTAATTCATTGGATTTTTTTCAGGGAAGTCTCAACCAGAGTGATACAGGAGAACCAGGAAGTGTGTTGCATTTGCACTTTCAGAAGACATTGCTGAAAAAATAAGATACTTCACAAAAGGTTAATTCATAAGATAGGAGTCCACTGTGTTGGAGGTAGTATATTGGCATGGAAAGAGAAATGAGTCAGGACTGTGGTGCTGGAAAAGCATAGCAGGTCAGGCAGCATCTGAGAAGCAGGAGAATTGACATTTTGGGCAAGAGCCCTTCACCAGGAATGAGGCTGGTGAGCCGAGGAGGTGAAGAGACAAATGGGACTGGGGGGGCTACTGGTAGGAAGGTAGCTGAGAGTGTGATAGATAGATGGAGCTGGGGATAATGGTGATAGCTTGGAGAGGAGGGTGGAGAGGATAGGTGGGAAGGAAGATGGACAGGTAGGACAGGTCATGAGGGCGGTGCCAAAGTGGGAGGTTGGAATTGAGATAAGGTGGGGGGGGGGGGCGGGGAAATGAGGAAATTGGTGAAGTCCGCATTGATGCCGTGGGGTTGGAGGGTTCCATGGCGGAAGATGAGGCATTCTTCCTCCAGGCGTCAAGTAGTTAGGGAGTGGCGATGGAGGAGGCCCAGGACCTGTATGTCCTTGGCGGAGTGGGAGGGGAAGTTGAAGTGTTCGGCCGCGGGGCGGTGTGGTTAGTTGCTGCGGGTGTCCCAGAGATGTTCTCTGAAGCGCTCTGCAAGTAGGTGTCCTACCATCCGAATATAGAGGAGACCACATCGGGAGCAACGGATACAGTAAATGATATGTGTAGAAGTGCAGGTAAAACTTTGATGGATGTGGAAGGCTCCTTGGGGCCTTGGACGGATGTGAGGGGGAAGTGTGGGCACAGGTTTTACAATTCCTGTGGTGGCAGGGGAAGGTGCCGGGAGGAGAGGGTGCATTGTTGGGGGGTGGGGAGGGTGTGGACCTGATAAGAGAGACATGGAGGGAATGGTCTTTATGGAAAGCGGATAGGGTGGGGAGGGAAATATATCTTTGGTGATGCAATGCATTTATAGGTGGAAGAAATGGCGGAGGATGATGCAATGTATATGGAGGTAGGTGGGCAGGAAGGTGAGGATCAGGGAGAAAAACGCAGAAAACTGCAATGCAAAGGGACTTGGGTAGACTTGTGTACAAAACATAGAAAGGCAGTACACTAGTGTAGCAGGTAATCAGGAGGGCTAATGGAATATTGACCCTTACTTTAAGGGTTTGGGGGGAAAAGAGAAGAGCAGTCTTACTGCAACTTTATAGTGTATTGCTAAGTCTAAATCTGAAATCCTGCAAGCAGTTTTGGTCCCCTTACTTAAAGAAATAAATCATTTCAGTGGAGGCAGTTCAGAGAAGTTTCATTAGGATGATCTCTGATATGGAGGGATTATCTTATGAGCAAAGGCTAAAGAGGTTGGGACCCTATTTATTGGAGTTTAGAAGAATGAGAGGTGATTGCATTGAAATATATCCAATTCTTAAGGGGCTTGACAGAGTAAATGCTGAGAGGATGTTTCCCCTCATAGGAGTGTCCCAGACCAGATGACATCATCTCAGAATAATGGGGTGCCAACTTAAGATTGAGATGAGGAGGAATTTCTTCTCACAAAGGGTTCTGAGTCTTTGGAATCCATTGACGCAGACAGCTTGTGTCTATTTTCGGCTGAGATAGATAGATCGATTCCTGATCAGTCGAGGAATCAAGTGTTACAAGGAAAATGGGTGGGAGGAATGTCAGATCGGCAATGGTCCTATTGAATGGCTGAGCAGGCTCAAAGGGCCAAACAGCCTACTCCTGTTCCTATTTTATATAGTCGTAGAGTCAGAGATGTACAGCAGGGAAACAGACCCTTTGGTCCAGCTCCTCCATGCCAACCAGATATCTAAAATTAATCTAGTCCCATTTGCCAGCATTTGACCCATATCCCTCTAAATCCTTGCTATTTATATACCCATTCGGATGCCTTTTAAATGCCAGTAATTGTGCCAGTCTCCACCACTTTCTCTGGCAGCTCATTCCATACACACAGCACCCTCTGCGTGAAAAAGTTGCCCCTTAGATCCCTTTTAAATCTTTCCCCTCTCACCCTAAACCTTTGCCCTCTAGATTTGGACTCCCCCACTCCAGGGAAAAGACCTTATCTATTTACCTATCCATGTCCCTCATAATTTTATAAAAATCTCTCAGATCACCCCTCAGCCTTCAATGCTCCTTCAAAATAGACCTAATTTATTCAGCCTCTCCATTCAAACCCTCCAACCCTGGCAACATCCTTGTAAATCTTTTCTGAACCCTTTCAAGTTTCACAACATCCTTCCTATAGCTGGGTGACCAGAATTGCATGCATTATTCCAATAGTGGCCTAACCAAGGTCCTGTACAGCCACAACATGATCTTCCAACTCCAATACTCAATGCACTGTCAACGAAAGAAAGCATACCAAGTGCCGCCTTCACTATCCTATCTACCTGTGACTTTCAAGGAACTATGAACTTGAACTCCAACGTCTCTTTGTTCAGCAATGCTCCCCAGGACCTTACCATTAAGTGTATAAGTCCTGCTAAGATTTGCTTTCCTAAAATGCAGAACCTCACATTTATCTTAATTAAACTCCATCTGCCACTCCTCAACCCATTGGCCCATCTGATCAAGATCCCATTGAACTCTGAGGTAACCTTCTTTACTGTCCACTACACCTCCAATTTTAGTTTCATTTTCAAACTTAATAACCATACCTCCTATGTTCAAATCCAATTCATTTATATAAATAACAAAAGGCATTAGACCCAGCACTAGTCCTTGTTGCACTTCGTTAGTCAGAGGCCTCCAGTCTGAAAAACAACCTTTCATCACCACCGTCTGTCTGCTACCTTTGAGTTAGTTCTGTGTCCAAATGGCTAGTTCTCCCTTTTATTACATGAGATATAACTTTGCTAACCCATCTACCATGAGGAACCTTGTTGAACATCTTACTGAAATCCGTATAGATCAAATCCACCACTCTGCCCTCATCAGTCTTCTTTGTTACTTCTTCAAAAAACTCCATCAAGTTCGTGAGACATAATTTCTCATGCACAAAGCCATGTTGACTGTCCCTAATCAGTCTTTGCCTTTCCAAATACATGTAAATCCTGAACTCAGGATTCCTTCAACAACTTACATCCTATCAATGTCAGGCTCTGCGGTCTGTAGTTCCTTTGCTTTTCCTTACCATCTTTCTTAAATAGTGGCATCATGTTAGTCAACCTCCAGTCATCTTGCACCTCACCTGTGGCTATCGATGACACAAATATCTCAGCAAGGGGCCCAGCAATCTCTTCCTTAGCTTCCCACAGAGTTCTCAGGTACACCTGATCAGGGCCTGGGGATTTATCCACCTTCATGTATTTTAAGATATCTAGCACTTCCTCCTCTCTAATATGGACATTTTTGAAGCAGTTACTATTTATTACCCATGTTCTCTACCTTCCATCTCCTTCTCCACAGTAAACACTGGTGCAAAATACTCATGTAGTATCTTCTCCCATCTCCCGTAGTTCCACATATTGGCAGCCTTGTTGTTCTTTAAGGGGACTTTCCCTAGTTACCCTTCCTTATGGTCTTACTTCTCCAAAGGACTCCATAAGGTTTAAACGTGTGCATACCAGATCTAATCTGCACAGGTTATGCTTCCCACTCCTGACTGATGAAATCAGACGTGACTGGAAGGACCTGCTGTTTTATATTGACTGCTGCCTCTCTTAACCACAGATGGGCAATTAGGAACCAACTCCCATTCCCATACTGGGTGGATCATGTTTGGGCATTGAGACTCCTAGTTTTAAGCCTCTGTTGCCATCTTTGCAGTATCAGAGAAGCTCTTCATTGTGAAAATGCAAACCTAATTCAGAATCAAATGATACATTGCATCACTAATCCTCTCACGATATGACACATAATCACATCCATTAAAGTGTAGCAAAATGGTACACAAGCCCTTCTGAACCGGGCATCCTCAGTCTAGTTATGGCGCAGTATAAAGTCATAATGAGGACACAGTAATATTGTGTACTTCAGCCATCTTTTCAGCTTTTTATTTTCTCCTGTAGTATTTGAATTTATGTCAAGTGAGATGTAAAAATGTAAACAAATCTCAAAACCAAATCCAGCCTGCGCATTCCCAGATTTAATCGACTTGGAAAAGGGAGGCCAAGGTTTCACATGGAACAAGTCAGTGCTCTTCCAACACTGCTTATGGCAACAGGAGTCTCCAAAACCAGCTCAGAGAACAGGCTGGATGGCATCACACAAATGTTTGACTAAACAAGTGCTGAATGCTGTCTTGGCAGTACTCCGTCACTGATTATATCACTTTGTCAGTGGCAGTGCATGATGGAAGACTTGCCAAGATGAACAACAGCCAGCAGAGCATGGTTGGCATTACCCATTTAGATGCCATCAACCAAATCTGTAGACACTGGTGCAACTATCTGACAATGCCATATCTTAACAGCATCTAGATCATTACAAAGCAAATCCAAACCAGCACAAGGATGTCTGCCTTTGCTAATGGCATATGGAGCTGGCACATCCATTGACAGTGACAGTGACAGTCAGCTACGAGCTTACACCTAGATTCATCTCCTTACAGAAATACTTTGCAGTTGACTGTGGGATTAGTGCTGTAAAATGATACAAAGGACCACCATCCGCAGAGCTGCCTCATTTGGTCCATCTTCACTTCAGTAATTGTTACATATGAGAGACCAAGTTCCTCTTGTCATCTGGAGCTTTTGTTTTCATTTCCTTTTGCTTTTGTTTGTAACTTCTTAATCGTCTCTCTCTTCAGATTTGGTGCAATCTGCTAATCAGTTGAGACACCAGTTGAACCCTTCCAAAGGCATTCAAAGTTTTGTTACTATATAATGCCACTTTTAATTATCCCCATCTCTTTAGCATAACACTTGAATGCAAATTTCTGCTTCTGTCACAAGTGTGATGCGCTGCATACAAGCAAATCTTCTACACCAGTGATATTACTAACAGACTGATCACACACAAACAGCCCAATTATAACTCTAAAATCTATGTCTGACCTTTTTGAATCTGAACTACACCAGGACCAGAAAAACAACAGACTACAAAACAAAGATTCCAGTCAAATGCTAAAATGTCCTTTCAGCACTCTACAATACAGCCTCCCAAACGTTGCTAGTTCTTTCCTCCATGATATGTTTTTATGACATTGTCACAGATGGAGATGGTCTGTATCTCCTTCCTGTGAGGACAATTTTCTGTTTAATGTCAATGGTCAATGATAATGGTCCTTTTGTTTATTTTAAAATAAGTGTATTGATTAATGTGCTAAATTTTGTAAAACACTAACTTTTATGTGAAGTGCTAGTTAAGTGAAACACCTGTCATACAGAAAACCCTTGATCCATTTCTCTTCTGCAATTCGTGAGGGGAATTACAATTGAAAATATCTTGTCTGAAGAGCACTACACTTCCTCAAAACACTGTTTTTGTCTGTTAAACTTTAAGATTTATAACGGGCTAGGATAATACCAATTTGTGAAGCACATCAGATGTATATACAATGTTATAGCCACCAGTAACCCAAAATGTTTTATGGAGTCACATACAAGTCAAAGGGTCCCACTTTGTGTGCTCCAAGGTATTCCCATTGAAGCGGACATGACGGTGTTCTAGATGAGTCAAAAAGTATGGTGTTGGAAAAGATCAGCTGGTGAGGCAGCAGCTGACGAGTGGGAGAGGCAGCATTTCGAGAATAAGCTCTTCATCAGGAAACACATTCCTGATGAAGAGCTTATGGTCAAAACGTCAACTCTTCTGCTCCTTGGCTGCTTCCTGACTGGCTGTGCTTTTCCAGCACCATACTTTTTGACTCTGATCTCCAGCAGCTGCAGTCCTCACTTTCTCCTAAACTGAACAACAGTTCCACCCAATTTGGATGATGATCTGGCTGAACTGGATGGTTGAATCAGACTGGAGCTCCAGTTGAGTTGCGCAGCATTCCAGCTGAATTGGATGGTGTTCCAACTGAATGCAGGCAGATTGGCAGATAGATGGCTAATGTTCCAGTTAACTGAGACAGGAGCTGCAGTCTTGCATCATTGTGTTGACTTCTATTCGAGGACACTCAGGGAAGATGAAAAACGCACTGTAAAATACCAGCACAAAGATGTTATCATCTGGCCTGGCGTTGGAAGGAAATGGCTGCTGAGCTTCTGTTTTCTGATCACTATTTAGTGAATTCCTGATGATTGAAGATTAAATTATACTGGATATAGACAAGCATGAACCTAACCTTTCTCAGCACTTAGGTGATGTAAGTTAAAAGTGGTTCTTCTGATACTTGGCATATTACTGTTTGTCCTTTTCCTGCATGTGCTAAAATCAGCTTTGGCTGGTGGTAGCACTATGGAGAAAGACTGCAGATGCTGGACATCAGAGTCAAGAGTGTAGTGCTGGAAAAGCACAGCAGGTCAGGCAGCATCCGAGGAGCCGTAGAATTGATGTTTTGGGCATAAGCCTTTCATCAGGAACCACAATATCATGCTTTCAACTCCAGCTACAGGGCTTGAGTGCACAAAATACCAAGGCTGATGTGAAGGAGCACTGCAATGTTGGAGATCACTGATGAGACATTAAGCCAAGACAGTGTTCAGCTGGATGGAAAAGGTCCAGTGACACCATTTCGAAGGCAAGCATTGGAGATATCAGGAAAATCCTACAAGGTTCTGCCAAACATCTGTCCCTCAATCCAACATCACCAAAAACATTGGTATAATATGGCTATTAGTCTGTTGATGTCAATTCAGTGGAAGCAAAAGCAGAATACTTTACTATTCAAGCACATCAGCTACGAATCTCCTAGGAACAAGTTCCACTCAGCACTTGTAGAGAGGGTTTCTGCTACGTTTTCAGTAGCAGAGTGGGAGCAACTCTGATGAAATTCCCAGGCTACTTGCTTTGGCTGCCAATGATCCAAATATAAACATTGGGATGGAATTACAAAGTCATTTACTGTGAGTGTAAAATGGATTCCCCATTTTGTAGTTGCACCACTTTTCTGTATTAAAACTATTAACAGAATGTTTTTCTTCCCTCAATGGTCAGGGAAATGAATAACAGAAGGCTGGTACTGTACCCTATCAAAGCTTAATGTGTAAACTAGAGTCATCCTCAGTGTAGCGTAAGTGGTGTGATAAATACCACCTGGCAAAATGGATATTCAAACAGTTGGTCAAAAGAAGCATATCAAGAATAAACACTAAAAACCACATTCTCTTTATTGAAGTTGCCAATTATATGAAGCTCTAAACTATTTAGACATCTAATTGGATTCATACCAAAGAAAGTAAGTTAACAGCTAGCATAGAGACATGAACCATGTTTTGTCGGGTCATTTCAATCATGTCATAAAACTAACTTTCTTTTAGAGTACTAACTTGGCTCAGTTGGTGTTACTTCTGATTTTCCACACCTTCCAGGCTAACATCATGAGGCTAATGTTCAATATCACATTAATCACCATTACTATCTAATGAATGAACACTGATTGGCCGAAATGCTCATTTTCCCTGCTTTTCATATATATATACATGAGTTGGTGTTGGCTGGCAGTCAGACAAAATCACATGGAATACCAGTGCAGAGGTAAAATTGAGTGTCAGAATTGAAGCTTAACCCATTGTCACCAAGGGGCAGGAGTTAGTGGATGTTGGGAAATATTTGAGGCAGCTGCAAGGACACATTGGAGACTTTTGACACTGGGAAAGGTAAGAAGTGATAGGGAATAGAAGGGATGTAATGGAATGATAAAAGCCACAGAGAAGTCAAAGAGGGACACCCTGTTTTAGGATTGGAGTGATAGCCAGTGAATTCAACCATGTCTGCCTCACTGCTGTGGCAGGAGCTGAGTCCAGTTTGCAACCATTCACACAGAATTTGAGGTCTCTGATGGGAAGGGGTCAGAAGTTGGAGATCCAGCAGGAATAAGAAGGAAGAGTGAATGATTGATGATGATGAGGGTTTTGACAGAGATGACGAAAAGTAGCTGAGGAAAGAGCAAATGTTGGCACATAACTATCCAAGGCAGATAATTTAACGGACAGGGATAGGTTGGGAGAGAACTGAAGAAGCAAGTGATGAATCTTGGAAGAAATGAACCAAACAAGAGCTGGAGGCCAGAGGAAGAATGATGGAGCTTTGCACATTTGGAACTGGCAAAGTGGGCGGGCCTGGAAGATGGCAGGTGGAGATGATGGGTGAAGGGGAGCTGAGCAGTGGTGGATTGGGAGGTTGTGTTCTTGGGGAATTACTCAGGGAAGAGGAACAAAAGGGGTAACTTCAATCTTGGATAGAAAGAACTTATGAGTTCCTCTCGCAGTACCAGAAGTAACTTTTGGTGTCAGTGTCAGTGAGGGTTATGAACAAAATCAATGAAGCAATTATGTAGTCACACACTTTAAGTGATAAACAGCAGCATAAATTTACTTCTGATTTGTGCTGAGCTGCAAAACTGCAATTTGTGTTTCACTGTCCCGTGGTGTAAAGTAACTCACCAATTAAATCAGCTCAAAAACTTACATGCATGTTCATAATGCAGGACAAAATTATTTTTGATTATTCTAAATAATGTTGGAATACACAACGAATTAGAATTTTAACTTAAACTGTGTAATATTGGGATTGACTGCAGCTGTTATTGTCACATCAGAACAGTGACAGTAATTGAATTAATGGTTGGAGCTTGTCCTGGTGCTTGTGTGCACAATAGAGAGCTCATTTTTTTGGCACGCAGCAGGATGAAGGCAAAGGGCACGACAAAAACTGCACGTGCATGGAGCTGAGAGCATACAATGACAGGGAGAGTTAGAGAAAGACTTTGTATGTGTGTGTGTGTGTGAGAGAGGGAGAGTGAGAGAGAGAGAGAGAGAGAGAAATGCAAATTAGAGCCATGAAGGCAGGTGTATTATCAGCTAGAGCTAGATTTAATTCACATTGCTTTAAGTAAAACATATGACAGGAGTGTTAGAAACCAAACACTAGTCTTTGTCATTTTTTTTTCCCATTCTCACTTATATGCCTGACCATAACTCACTCTTGGAAATAAAAACCATATTACACAGGCTGCCATTCAGTTTCCTCTATTTATTCAGTACTGTGTTTGGGGAGTATATCATTTTGACAGCCTGCCTGCTTCTAGTGTGTCTGTAATGTACTTATATTATCATTCTTTTCTTTTCGCTAGTAACAATAGCTGATTATAAAGATTGCTGCCACAGTTCAAACCCGGTTAGATGCTGTTCTGTAAGTCTATTAACACGGAAGACATAAACTACCATTATTTAACACTGATTAAATTTGAACTTAAATTCGAATTAACTACATACAACAATATTTTGGCACCAAATCAATGTGGTTAAAATGAACGACTAAATCCAGGTGGATTATGTTGCTATAATGGCTTCAGCTTTTCACGCTGTTATAATTTTGAAATATGTTTTCAGTTGCCTGTTTGCATTTCTCTGAGGTGCACTTGAATTGGACAATTCCTGAGTGATTCAGTTCACTTATAAAACACCACTTCGGGAACAGAGATTTGATTGTGCCTAGATACCCATTTCACTGGGTCCCAGGTGGGTGCCAAAGGAAGTGGCATAATAAGTGACATCACAGAAATGCAACCACCTACTACCTGACCAGACTTTAGTTGTTATAAAAATTACTAGAGAAACTCAACAGGTCTGGCAGTATCTGTCTAGAGAGAAACACAGATAGCATTTCAAGTCCGTTATAACTCTTCTACATTCCAAAGAAGGTCACGTGGAGTCAAAATGTTAGCTCTGTCTCCCTCTCCACAGACGGTGCTATGCCTGCTGAGTTTCTTTCGCACTCACTTTTTATTTCAGATTTCCAGCTTCCACAGCACTTGGCTTTAGTTGATGGTCTGTGAGTACTGATAATGGGCCACAAAGCCAGAATTCTCTTTTACCATTTGGTTTGATGTCACACTATTAGTTTGGGTTCAAGTCAGACTGATTGAGGAGAAGGCGAGGTCAAGAATTTTCTTCAGGTTTAGACATTAAGTAACATTATTTCTTGTACTCTAATATTGATGACTGCTCTAAACAGAATGGTGGATAAATATACCAGCTTCAGATCTTATAACTCCATTATGCAAGGATTAATCTGTCATCGTTTTATGTTCATGTTCAGGTGTATTAAGCCTCTCTAATGTTCTCATCTAATCTTGTGTAGCTGTGTCTAATTCTGCCCTGACTGTCCTATATATGTTCAATGATTTTCAACTCCATAATATTATCACAAACTTGCTACAGGGTCCTGGAGCCCTTACAAAATGGATTTGACCTGACCTTGGCTGTTTATGGGATCCTGAACATGTTTGCCAGTTGACCAGCAACTAACTAGTTGTTGATGATACTTCTCTAAATGATCAGTACCTGCTTACTGGGCTGGCATCTCATCAATGCCACTGGGTGTGATGGTCTCTGGTGGGGTTGGACATTGTTTTTTTTAATTTTTTTTTAAGAAAAGGGAAATGCTGTGTGATCAATCTCCTGTTTATTTATTTTTTTCTCTTCTTTCTTTTTTTTTTTCCTTTTTTTAATATTTAACTCCCACACTACCACCTAACTGCGGTAGTGCTTATTTTTTCCCCAGCACCCATGGTGTGTGTGTGCAGGTGTGAGACACAGTGAGAGACACAAGGTGCACAAATCTTTATTCAATTTCCACCACCAGGAAGATATGAAAATACCTAGGTGGCTAGTGACAAGCAGTGCCCTTCACATCAAAGGGCAGTGCTGTGTGATCAAAACAGTGAAGGGGAGGGTAGGGAACTAACTCAAAATAGAGTTGGAGGGGGAAATAATGCACTCCACTCCCTGCGGCGTCCACCTCTCCCTGAACAACGCCAGGGTGTTGGTGGACACCGCGTGCTCCTTCTCCAAGGACACCCGGGCTCTAACGTAACCACGGAAAAGGGGCAGGCAGTCGGCCCTAACGACCCCTCCACGGCCCGCTGCCTGGAACTGTTGATGGCCAGTTGGGCCAGGCTTAGGAGCAGAACCACGAGGAGGTCTTCAGACCTGCCCTCCTTCCTCCGTACCGGGTGCCCGAAGATCAGGAGCGTGGGACTGAAGTACAACCAAAAGCAGAGGAGGAGGTTTTTAAGAAAGTCAAAAAATGGAGTGCAAACGCCCACACCCAATATATACGTGGTCCACGGACTCCACAGCGGCACAGAACAAGCAGTTGGGCTGGGAGTCCGTGAACCACCGCAACCTGCGGTTGCAGGGGACCACTGCGTGCAGCACCCTCCACCCCAGATCCCTGAGAGAAAGGGGGAGGACTCCCGCGTAGAGAGCCCTCCACTGGGGATCCCCACCGCCCGGTGGCAAATGGGCACGCCAAGGCGTGTCCGGACGGCGGATGAGGGAGAAGAGGTGGACGGTGTGCAGCAGCAGTCTATACAGGGCCCGCCTTTTTACATCCTTGAAAGGGATAAAATTAAAATTCCGGAGGCGGCTCAGGTTGTGGGGCACAGGCTCCTGCAGGAAGTACAGGACCTTGGGGCCAATTTGAAATTCCGTCTGGGCTGGGGTGAGCGCAGACGGGATCCCACCGCACACCTGAGCGTCCTCCAACTGGTGCACTACGTCGGGTCCGAGCACCGCCGTTTTAAAGGTGTCGGATGGCGGTGGCCACGTACCGGATGCCTACCACTGCCCTGCTCGCTCTGTCCTGCGGCAACGTCCAGCCCAGGCCCCCGGCACCCAGCACGTCCCCGACCCTGGTCCCCCTCGCTGCCACGGCCCTCCCCTCCGACAGCCACTCAAACCCGCAAGTACGAAGGTGCAGATTCCTGAGCAACGGCTCCCTGACGACAGCCGCTACTCCTGCCGGAGGGTAGGCGCAGCTCGATTCGACCATGTTCCAGACAGTGATCAGGTCCTGGTAAAAGACAGGCAGCGTCTTGAGGGCGACCTCCAAACCGTCACGGTTGACGAACAGGAGCTGCGTGTCGTAGTTGAGGTTACGCACCTGGCGGTAAAAGTACGTCACCAGGGCGCACCACCTAGGAGAAGGCTCGACGTAAAGGTATCGCCGCATGGTCTGAAGGCGGAACGTCGCGACCTGGGTGCGGACGCACACCAGCGACTGACCGACCTCCTCAATAGGGAGACTCAGAACCTGCGCAGTGACCCAGTGCATCTTTTTGTCCCAGAAGAAGTCGACCAACGTTCTCTGGATGTCAGCGACAAAGCCAGGAGGAGGGACCAAAGTGACCAGCCGGTACTACAGCATGGCGGCCACCAGCTGGTTTATGACCAGCACTCGACTCCTGTAAGATAGCACTCGGAGCAGTCCTGTCCAGTGGCCTGGGCGAGCCGAGACTTTGGCCTCCAGCTCCTGCCAGTTGGCCGGCCAGGATTCCTCAGCCGGGCTGAGGTAGACCCCCAGGTAGAGGAGGTCGGTGGTACTCCAGTTCAGGTCGTCGGGTGGCAGAGGCTCGGGGCCCCACTCCTCTCCCGACACCGGGACGCCCGGCTCCTCGGGGAAAAGGTCCTCTCCCAGGGCCAAGGCCCCCGTAACTCCTCCGGCAGAGAGTCCACCCGCCACGGACCGACAGTAGTCCGGAACATTTGGCCCAGTTGATCCTGGCGGAAGACACTGCCGAGTACACGGCCTGGCACTCGCGCATCCTCCCCAGGTCAGTGAAAGTGAGGAGCACATCGTCGGCGTAGGCCGAGAGGACCACCCCCGCGCCCGTGCCCGTGCAGCGCAGAACCAACCCCGACAAACTCCTCCGCAAGAGGCGCAGGAAAGGCTCCACGCACAGGGAATACAGCTGGCCTGACAGGGGGCAGCCTTGATGAAGTGAAGGGGCGCCGTCAGGGACCCGTTAACTTTAACCAGACACTCTGCGGTGGTGTGTACAAAAGTGGGATCCGGGTGGCAAATTGAGTACCGAGCAGGTACTCGTGATCGACCCTGTCGAACATCTTCTCCTGGTCGAGAGACAGGAAGGCACTCGGCAGACCAGCCAGTCGACAGAAATGGATCAGGTCCCGGACCAGGTGGACGTTGTCATGTATCCTCCGGCCCGGGACCATGTAGGACTGGTCCGGGTGAATCATGTGGGCCAGCACGGATTCCAGGCGAGAAGACAACACGCTGCGAAGAGTTTGTAGTCAGTGCAGTGGGGGGGGGCGTGGGGGGGGGGGGGGGGGGGAGACCGGATGCCAGTTCTTCTAAGAACGAAGGTCCCCCTTCTTTGGCAGCAGGACAATGAACCCCCTGAAGAGCTCCACAGTCAGCCCGTCCAGCCCCGGGGTTTTGCCCCTCGAGAGCCGGTCGAGTGCGCTGGTCAGCTCCTTTAAGGGGACGGGAGCGTCAAGCCTTCCAGCGTCCTCCAGGCCGAGCTGCGGCAGGTCCTCCCACAGAACTCTGCGAGCATCCTCGCTGGACAGATCCGGAGAGAACAGAGCCGTGTAGTAGTTCCGGACGTGGGCCCTGATGCCCTCTGGATCCGAGATGAGGGACCCGTCGTCGGCCAGCAGCACAAGGAGCTGCTGACGTGTGCCACGCCTTTTTTCCAGGCAAGTAGAAGAAGGAGGAGCCGTGGTCCAGGTCCTGGAGGAGCTGGATCTGCGACCTCACATATGCACCCCGAGCCTCGACGAGCTGCAGGTCCCGGAGCGCAGCCTTCTTCTCTTCGTACGCCCCGCGCACGGCCGGGTCCGCGTCGGGCTGACCGAGGCGTGACTCCAGGTCGAGCAACTCCCTCTCCAACTCCCCAATCCTGGATTTCCGCCTCTTTGTCGACCCCCTCGCATACTCCTGACAGAAGACGCGGACGTGAGCCTTGCCCACGTCCCACCATAGCCTCAGGGAGGGGAAGCTTCCCCGCTTCCTTCTCCAGCCGGCCCAGAAATGACTAAACGAGTCCCAGAACCGCTCGTCCTCCAGCAGCAGGTTGTTAAAGTGCCAGTACGCGGAGCCGCGCCTGGCGCCGAATGGAAGGAGTTCCACCCACACTAGGTGATGGTCCGTGCACGACACCTGCCGCGTGGAGGCCTTCGGAAAACAGGAGGCATATGCCCGCGAAATGTACAGGCCGATTCTGGACTCTCCGACACCAGGCCTCACAAAGGTGAAGGTGATGGAGTCGGGATGGAGATTCCCCCAGACGTCCACCAGGTTGAAGGACTTGACCAAGTCCCCCGACGCCCAGCCAGTGCGGGCACCGCCGTGGTCCCTGCCCTCGAGGGCGCAGTTAAAATCTCCCCCGAGGACGACGCACTGGTTCTCGTCGATGGAGGCGAGATGAGCGGACACTTCTTCGAATAAGCTTGCTTGCCTCGGCCCAGCCAGAGGAGCGTAGACGTTCACCAAGTGAAGCACCGCTCCCCCCAGCCGAACCGTCAGGTGAAGCAAATGGCCTGGTACGGGCTCCCTGACCCCCAAGATCTCTGGCTGAAAATGCGGGGCCAACAAGATAGCCACCCTACCAGATCTGCGGGTGAGGTGACTCATGTAGACCCACCCCTCTCGCCATGCCAGGAGCCAGGTGGCTTCGTCTCCCGGGGTAGTGTGGGTTTCTTGCAGGAAGCACACCGCATACCTCCCGTTCCAGAGGACCGAGAGGGTCTGGAATCTGCGCTGTGACTCCCTGCTGCCGTTGATGTTGAGGCTGGCTATAGTTGTCTCCATGTCGGAAGCGTTGTGCAACCACCACCAGTACAGTTAAAAACCGATATATATATTTACTGGGAGGATGGGGGAGGGGCACAGAAGTCCCTCGCCCTCACCAGGAGTGCCCCCAGGAAGTTCCTGACTCGCTTTCGCTCATTGACATCGAGCCCAGGCGCCTCGTGAGCAGCATGGGCCGACCAGTAAACTCTTTCAAAGGAGCTCCAGCTGTCGAGCGCCAGTTGGGCTCTATCGCGGTGACTCAGAGTTTCCTCGACAAATTCCCGAGTTCCTCGAGGAGGATGAGGGGGAGGACGGGTGGGGGGGCACCTGGGACTCAAAAATGTCGCTGCAGACAGAGTCCGCATCATCCCCGGTGTCCGCCACCGATCCTAAACCCTCCTCTGGGAGGTCGCCCTCGGTCACCGACCCCTCCCCCACCGAGAGGATGGGGGCTGGTCCAGCACAGCCAACTGGCCTCAAACCCCAAGCGACCCCACCCCCAGGGTCACCGGCAGTACCTTCCTCGGCGCACCCCTTCCCGGAACGCCCAGAGTTCAGGTCGTTGGGTGGCAGAGGCTCGGGGCCCCGCTCCTCTCCCAACATCGGGACGCCCGGCTCCTCCGGGAAAAGGTCATTCCCCCAGGGCCAAGGCTCCCAGAAAAACCAGTCTGGGAGGGAGGAGCGAGGATAATACCTTCCTCCCCTCCACCGCTCGACGACCCAGCAGAGGGTCCTCTGTTGTCGCCCACACCACGGCCCGTGTGGTCATGAAAGTCACCCCCAGGGGCCAGAGCAGTTGAGGCAGCAGGAGGCCCTGCTGTAGCCCCTGGGGGGTTTGGGTAGTCGGGCCGCGGTGCGGGACAGTCTAAAGGCACCGTTGGCTCGTCCCTTGGAGAAGGGCAGCGCCGCTGGCGCGCTGCTGGAGTGTCTCTCTCCTCCAAGGGCCAGTGCCTCTTCCCCAGAGAGGCAAGGGGGAATTTATGGGCCTTCCCCTCCCCGCCCGCCTCGGTGGTCATGGGGCCCAAGGTCCCACCCCCCCCCCGGGACGGACAAAGGGTTGACGGACAAATGTGTCCCGCCCACAGTGAGCCCCCTCTCCACGGTCAGGTGGACCGCCTGCTCGGTCTTAAGGAAAAAGACGGCCTTCCCGTACATCCGGGCCGCAGCGACGATGGCCAGTGGGCCGACCACACTAGCCATGGCTTTACTGCAGGCCTCAATGGACATGTTGGGGTGGGGATAGGCTTTTACCCCCAGGCGTTTAGGCAGGTGCCTGAAGGGGGTCGTGGTTGCGGCCTGGGTTGGGACAGCCGAGCCTAAGGCAGCGGCTACCCCAGCGTAGGTGCGGCTGGGCCCCGCGACCTTCGGGCTCACCATATTCTGCTGCTGAATATTAGTAGGCCCCAGGCAGCAGCGGTGGAGATTGTGGGGAGGGGCCCAAGGCGAGTCCCAGGCAGCGACGGTGGAGACCGGCCTCAGGCAACAACAGCGGTGGAGGCAGGCCTCAGGCGAGTCCCAGGTAGCCCCTCTGTCGCAGCAGTGGGGAGGCAGACCTGTGGGGAGGGTCCCCAAGGCAAGTCCCAGGCAGCCCCAAAATTGAGTCCCAGGCAGCAGTAGTGGTGAAGGGACCCCAAGGCGAGTCCAAGGCAGCGGTGGTGGAAGTGGGCCTCTGGCAGCAGCAGTGGTGGAGGTTGTGGGGAGGGGCCCAAGGCGAGTCACCCAAGGCAAGTCCCAGGCAGCGGTGGTGGAGGCAGGCCTCGGGCAACAGCAGTGGCGGAGGCAGGCCTCTGGCAAGTCCTAGGCAGTTCCTTGGTCGCAGCGGTGGGGGGCAGACCTGTTGGGGAGGGTCCCCAAGGCAAGTCCCAGGCAGCCCCAAATTGAGTCCCAGGCAGCAGTAGTGGTGGAGGGGCCCCAAGGCAAGTCCCAGGCAGCAGCAGTGAGGCAGGCCCCAAGCAGCAACAGCTGAGCCAGGTCCGGGCGGGGTCCCAGAGACCAGCAGTGGGAGTGGGCCCCAGGTCAGCAGCAACACTGCCTTGACCTGGGTGAGGCCCAGGCTGCAGCTCCAAAACTAGGCCCCAGACTCAAAAGTTCTCACCTCCTTCTGCTTCTGCCTCCTCCTCTTCTTCCTTCTTCCTTCCTTCCTCTTTCTCGATGTGGGGCAGCTCATCCAGAGACAGTCGCCTTCAAGGAGGAGAGTCCTTGCACGTACAAACACACTCTCACACTGATCCAACTCTCAAGATAGACAAACACCCAAGTGGCCAGTGACAAGCAGTGCCCTTCACATCAAAGGGCAGTGCTGTGTGATCAAAAACAGTGAAGGGGAGGGTAGGGACTAAATCAAAATAGAGTTGGAGGGGGAAATAATGCACTCCACTCCCTGCGGCGCCCACCTCTCCCTGAACAACTCCAGGGTATTGGTGGACACCGCGTGCTCCTTCTCCAAGGACACTCGGGCTCTGACATTCCTGTTCTTTTTTTTTCTTTTTTCTTTTTTTTTATTATTCCCCAGACACTCCTGGTTATTTTTTTCTTTTTTTTTCTTCTTTTCTTTTTTTCTCTTTATTTTTACCCCCCCGCACACTACCGCCTAACCGCGGTAGTGCTTATTTTATCCCCAGCACCCATGGTGTGTGTGTGCAGGTGTGAGAATCCCCTATTTATTTTTTTTTCTTTTTTTGTGTGTGCGCAGGTGTGAGACACAGTGAAAGACACAAAGTGCATGAATCTTTATTCAATTTCCACCACCAGGAAGATAGGAAAACACCCGGGTGGCCAGTGACAAACACTGCCCTTCACATCAAAGGGCAGTGCTGTGTGATCAAAACAGTGAAGGGGAGGGTAGGGACTAAATCAAAATAGAATTGGAGGGAGAAATAATGCACTCCACTCCCTGCGGCACCCACCTCTCCCTGAACAGCTCCAGGGTGTTGGTGGACACCACGTGCTCCTTCTCCAAGGACACTCGGGCTCTGACATTCCTGTTCTTTGTTTTTACACCCGAGTGGCCAGTGACAAGCCGTGCCCTTCTCAACAAGGGGCAATGCTGCGTGATCAAACAGTGTACAGGAGGGCAGGGATTAAATTAAAATAGAATTGACACTCCAGTTTATTTTCTCCTAAGTGCGGTAACACTCCAGTTTTTTAAAATTTAACCCCCACACTACTGCCTAACTGCGGTAGTGCTTATTTTTCCCCAGCACCCATGGTGTGTGTGTGCAGGTATGAGACACAGTGAAAGACACAAAGTGCATGAATCTTTATTCAATTTCCACCACCAGGAAGATAGGAAAACACCCGGGTGGCCAGTGACAAGCACTGCCCTTCACATCAAAGGGCAGTGCTGTGTGATCAAAACAGTGAAGGGGAGGGTAGGGACTAAATCAAAATAGAATTGGAGGGGGAACACTCTTGTTTGTTTTTTTTTCTTAAACACCCGGGTGGCCAGTGACAAGCAGTGCCCTACTCAAAAGGCAATGCTGTGTGATCAGTTTTTAGATTTAATTTTTTTCATTTTTTTAATCCCCAGTTTTTTTTCTCTTTTTTTTCTTTTTATCCCCACACTACCACCTAAGTGCAGTAGTGCATATTTTTTCCCCAGCATCCATGGTGTGTGTGTGCAGGTGTGAGACACAGTGAAGACATTCCTGTTCTTTTTTTTTTGTGAAGGGGAGGGTAGGGACTAAATCAAAATAGAGTTGGAAGGGGACACTCCTCTTTTTTTTCTTTTTATTCAAATTCCACCACCAGGAAGAATCCCCTGTTTATTTTTTTTTCCATGGTTATATTTTTTTTTCTTTTCTTCTTTTTTAGACGCTCCTCTTTTTTTTTCTTTCTTTTTAACCCCCACACTACCAGCTAAGTGCGGTAGTGCTTATTTTTGCCCTAGCACCCATGGTGTGTGTGTGTAGGTGTGAGACACAGTGATGACATTCCTGTTCTTTTTTTTTAAGGGCAGTGCTGTGTGATCATCTGATTTTTTTTTCCTCTTTTTTTTTTCTTTTTTTATAATTTAACCCCCACACTACCACCTAAGTGCGGTAGTGCTTATTTTATCCCCAGCACCCATGGTGTGTGTGTGTGCAGGTGTGAGACACAGTGAAGACATTCCTGTTCTTATTTTTTTTTTATTTTTTTTTGCACCAATCTTTATTGAAATTCCACCACCAGGAAGATAGGAAAACACCCGGGTGGCCAGTGACAAGCACTGCCCTTGACATTCCTGTTTTTTTTTTTATTTTATTTTTTTTTCGGGTGGCCAGTGACAAACACTGCCCTTGCCACTCCTGTTTTTTTTTCTTTCTTTCTTTTTTTTTTCAAACACTGCCCTTTACCTCAAAGGGCAGTGCTGTGTGACCCTCCTGTTTATTTATTTATTTTTTTTCTTAGGTGGGAGACACAGTGGAAGACACAAAGTGCACGAATCTTTATTCAATTTCCACCACCAGGAAGATAGGAAAACACCCGGGTGGCCAGTGACAAGCACTGCCCTTGACATTCCTGTTCTTTTTTTTTTCTTTTTTTTTTCTTGTGTTTTTTTTTTCTCTTTCCCCTTTCTTTTTTTAACCCCCACACTACCACCTAAGTGTGGTAGTGCTTATTTTATCCCCAGCACCCATGGTGTGTGTGTGCAGGTGTGAGACACAGTGAAAGACACAAAGTGCACCAATCTTTATTCAATTTCCACCACCAGGAAGATAGGAAAACACCCGGGTGGCCAGTGACAAGCACTGCCCTTGACATTCCTGTTCTTTCTTTTTTTTTTTTTCTTTTTTCAAAACAGTGAAGGGGAGGGTAGGGACTAAATCAAAATAGAATTGGAGGGGGGAAATAGACACTCCTGTTTTTTTTTTAATAGAATTGGAGGGAGAAATGATGCACTCCACTCCCTGCGGCGCCCACCTCTCCCTGAACAACTCCAGGGTCTGAACTGTGTTTATTATTATTATTATTTTTTTTTCTTTGTCTTTTTTTCTTTTCTTTCGCAGGTGTGAGACACAGTGAAATCTTCTGGTTATATAATTTAACCCCCACACTACCACCTAAGTGCGGTAGTGCTTATTTTATCCCCAGCACCCATGGTGTGTGTGTGCAGGTGTGAGACACAGTGAAAGACACAAAGTGCATGAATCTTTATTCAATTTCCACCACCAGGAAGATAGGAAAACACCCGGGTGGCCAGTGACAAGCACTGCCCTTGACATTCCTGTTCTTTTTTTTTTCTTTTTTTTTTGTTTTTTCTTTTTTTTTTCTTTTTTTTTTCTCTTTTTTTTTCCAGATTATATTTTTTTTTCTTCTTTTTTTTTTGTTTTAACCCCCACACTACCACCTAAGTGCGGTAGTGCTTATTTTATCCCCAGCACCCATGGTGTGTGTGTGCAGGTGTGAGACACAGTGAAAGACACAAAGTGCACCAATCTTTATTCAATTTCCACCACCAGGAAGATAGGAAAACACCCGAGTGGCCAGTGACAAGCACTGCCCTTGACATTCCTGTTCTTTTTTTTTTTTTTTTTCTTTTTTGGAGGCAACAGCAGTAACAGTTGTACATTAGACAGTACTGTTACATACAAAAGTGCAGACAATACAGACCCAGCAAGCCCCCATCCCTCCCACCTTCTGGTAATCCCTGTTGATTTTTTTTTTTCTCTTTTTTTTAGTGCTGTGTGAATCCCTATTTATTTATTCTTTTTTTTCTTTTTTTTATTTTTTTTTTCCCCATTTTTTTTTCTTTTTTCTTTTCTTTTCTATTTTGTTTTTTATTTAACCCCCACACTACCACCTAAGTGCAGTAGTGCTTATTTTATCCCCAGCACCCATGGTGTGTGTGTGCAGGTGTGAGACACAGTGAAAGACACAAAGTGCACCACTCTTTATTCAATTTCCACCACCAGGAAGATAGGAAAACACCCGGGTGGCCAGTGACAAGCACTGCCCTTGACATTCCTGTTCTTTTTTTTTCTTTTTTTTTTTTGTTTTTTCTTTTTTTTTTCTTTTTTTTTCTCTTTTTTTTTCCAGATTATATTTTTTTTTCTTCTTTTTTTTTGTTTTAACCCCCACACTACCACCTAAGTGCGGTAGTGCTTATTTTATCCCCAGCACCCATGGTGTGTGTGTGCAGGTGTGAGACACAGTGAAAGACACAA
Source organism: Chiloscyllium plagiosum (assembly GCF_037043375.1). Lineage (NCBI taxonomy): Eukaryota > Metazoa > Chordata > Chondrichthyes > Orectolobiformes > Hemiscylliidae > Chiloscyllium > Chiloscyllium plagiosum. Next base: position 37,846,352 of record NW_028270163.1, read on the forward strand.
AGTGCACCAATCTTTATTCAATTTCCACCACCAGGAAGATAGGAAAACACCCGAGTGGCCAGTGACAAGCACTGCCCTTGACATTCCTGTTCTTTTTTTTTTTTTTTTATCATGTTGACACTCCTGTTTATTTTCTTTTAACCCCCACACTACCACCTAAGTGCGGTAGTGCTTATTTTATCCCCAGCACCCATGGTGTGTGTGTGCAGGTGTGAGACACAGTGAAAGACACAAAGTGCACCAATCTTTATTCAATTTCCACCACCAGGAAGATAGGAAAACACCCGAGTGGCCAGTGACAAGCACTGCCCTTGACATTCCTGTTCTTATCTGTCAGCCAGGGAACCCTGATTGGAGCAGATTAACAGCCCCATTCAGGGAATTCATTCTGAGATCTAAGTGAGTTACAATCACTACATCTCTCTCCCTGAGTCCCAGGACATAAGTTTGTTCTGCTCTTTCTGCCAGACCATTGGATGAAGGATGGTATGGAGCTATCCTTATTTGCAAAATACATTTGACTTCAAGAAATACTCAAAATCCCTGCTGATAAACGATGGCCCATTATCTGTGACCAACACTTCCAGGAGTCTTCGAGGAGAAAGTGAGGTCTGCAGATGCTGGAGATCAAAGTTGAAACTTTATTGCTGGAACAGCACAGCAGGTCAGGCAGCATCCAGGGAACAGGAGATTCGACGTTTCGGGCACAGGCCCTTCTTCAGGATTCCTGAAGAAGGGCCTGTGCCCGAAACGTCGAATCTCTTGTTCCCTGGATGCTGCCTGACCTGCTGTGCTGTTCCAGCAATAAAGTTTCAACTTCCAGGAGTCTGTATACTGTAAAAGTTGCATGCAGTTTTTACATCGTTGTCCCCATATTTGATGAATGAACTCTATGTACATCCAGCTACTTTGGGTGGGCACCCACAGTGATTAAGAACATCGAGTCCAGGAAAAGACCTGCATCGTCGAAGCATAACGAGTCCAAGGTTTACCCAACCATTCCCACGAAGCTGCTGGAGGTAATTTTTCTCCTTGTTGGCACTCTGGACACTGCCCCACCAACACGACTATGCCTGCATCCAATCCTGGTGACCAGACATAATGTCTCACCAGTGCCTTCATTTTGGAAACCCCGGGATTACCCTGGTGGAGTTCAGCCAGTATCTGGCGGCGACCTTTGCTCAGGACAATCACTCTTGTTCCCCATAATATGCCACCGTCTACTGTGATCTGGTCTCTCCAGGTCCAAAAAGGTTTCAATTCTGGTTGTAACAGCCCTTTGGTTTGCCCCATCGCTACCAGCTGTCTCAGTTTTGCCAGGCCTAGACCTTTCTGCATCCAAAGTCTGATATTTCTACTTTGACTGGAAGTGTTTCCAGAAAATTCAAAACCATTACGGATTCTCTGTGTTGGTGCCATTGATGGTGTATCTGACAGCAGGAGGTGGCTCAATGGATCCGGTTTTGCTACTTAACCTCCCAGTGTTCCAACTTGTAATAATACACGCTTAGGATTAGAACCCACCGCTGAATTTGGCCTGAAGCTATGAGCGGCTCTTCTTTGTCCTCTTTAATAGACCAAGTCAGGGTTTGGGGTCTGTTGTTATTACAAATTTACATCCATAAAGGTATTGGTGTAATTTCCTGATTCCAAAATGACCGGTAAACCATCCTTCTCTATCTGGATGTATTTATGCTCTGCATTAGCCAAAGTCCTGAATGCGTACACTATAGGGTGTTTCTTTCCATTGGGCTACCTATGAGCTAATACTGCCCTGATGCCATACGGGGAGGCATCACACGTCAATACCATATCTTGCTTGGGATCATAGTGTGCCAACATCTTAGACGATGATAGCTGTTTCTTCTCTTCTCTGAAAGTATGGCTTGACTACACGACCATTTCCAACGCTGACTCTTTTTTTTTAAAGAGTTGATGCAAGGTGCCAGGATGAGGGCCAGGTCATGTATGAACTTGCTGTAATAGTTCACCAGCCCAAGGGAAGACTTACAGATGTGGGAGCTGCTATCTTGGATTGTGTGCACTTTATCTACCTACAGGTGTAACCTGGTCTTGTCAATTTTGTAGCCCGAGTAGATTATTTAAGGGTGCATAGAACCCACGTTTTTCCCTTCTAAGGTGAATGTCTAACTGGGAGAAACATCTAAGGACTATGTTCAAGTTCTCTAAGTTCTCCTTATTAGTTTTCCCTGTTATTAGCATGACATTTAGATAAATGGAAGTATCTATCTCCATTAGAACCCAGCAGCTCAGTGGTTAGCACTGCTACCTCACAGCGCCAGGGTCCCAGGTTTGATTCCAGCCTCGAGCAACTGTCTGTGTGGAGTTTGCACATTCTCCCTGTGTCTGCATGGGTCCCCTCAGGGTGCTCTGATTTCCTCCCACAATCCAAAGATGTGCAGGTTAGGTGAATTGGCCATGCTAAATTGCCCCATAGTGTTCAGAGATGTGTAGGTTAGGTGCATTAGTCATGGCTAAACTTAGGGTAGGGGAATGAGTCTGGGTAGGTTACTCTTCAGAAGGTCAGTGTGGACTTGTTGGGCCAAAAGGGCCTGTTTCCTCACTGTAGGGATTCCATTATTCTAGAACCAGGTGACTATTTAGCCAGGCAATTATTGGATTTTTCTAAGCAATTTCCCTGTTTCAAACCAGATGTAGGTGGACTTTCCAGGGTGCGCACACTCTTGGATACCAGCCTATGACCTCTCTTACTTAACTTAGTTCTTGTGGGACTCTTTTGTTGCTTGTGTCTGCATACCAGCAGCAACTACAATGGCTTGTTGGCGTGGATCCTGAAGGAAATTTTAGCCATTTGGCTAAGGCTTGGCTTTGTTTTGGGTTTTTCTGTGGGTCTCTCTTCAGAATATGTCCTGAGTGAGGCAATGCAATTATCAAGTGGTGTTTCCCAAACTCTGTTGGACTGCTGAGGGAATCCACTTCCATCAGAATACATATGTTCCAGTTGCTGCATTTTTCAATGATAAAGCCAGTTTGAAGTCCAGTTGGGCTTCAGCTCATAGGCGCTTTTTCATAGTAAGATCATTAATCCCACAGACCAAATGGTCTCTCAGCATCTCATTAAGGGTGAAATCAAAATCAAATCCCACACCAGCCGTCTTAATCTAGTCAAAAATCCCGACATGTATCCCACCTGGTTCTCGAACTGCTGAGTAAAACCGATAGCATCTCAGAATTAGAGGAGGTTTGGAGTCATAATATTCCTCAACTAAATCCATTAGCTCTTGAAAGGTTTTAGTATCTGGTGCCTCAGGGAAAGTCAAGCTTCTAATACCAAAAAAGCTGCAGGTTCACAAGCTGTCAGGGGAATTACTCATTGCTTGTCATCTCCCCCAGTGTCATTTGCCCAGAAAAAACTAAGGCATTCTTTCCGCTTGCTAGGCCCAGTCTTCGACAGCAGGATCGAATATATCAAGTTTCTTAAATAACAGCACGTCGCCAGAAATGCCAACCCCAACTCAAAGATGATTGTTGCAAGCAAATCTTCTTCAGGAGCATGCTTTTCTCTCATCGCCATTGAAATTACTCCACCAAGGCTGTCACCAAGAAACCTTTTATTTGCATGTGGAAAGTCCTTGACACTTATACAGCTGCCTCAGAGCTCATACTCTGAGGTTCATCTGGTTGACCTTGTTACAACCACCACAGACTCCATCTCTCACACTTTTACAAACCCATCCCCTCCCACACTGCCTGCCTCTCAGCCTCTGCTCAATAGTTTGGAAAAATCTAGGTGAGTGTGCCCTCCAGTTGAAAGTTGTTCCCATCACATCCTGCTCATATCCTCTGTAGGTTGTACTTTTAACCCAATTTTTCATCCATTCTTGAGATAAACTGCAGATTCCCACCATTCATGCTGAAGGTTGTCACTGCTATTCTGAGAATCTCGACGTCAGCAACATCCTGGTGTGTTGTGCAGTGGAAGACGACAAGGGCATTGGGCAAGAGGGAAATTCGCCCTGTTGATGACAGAGGTCAGCTGGTCAGGCACTAACAGGCAGACAGGATCTGACTGACACTTGCTTCCCATAGGTGGGACCCCAAGCAACAAACCATTTTGGACCGTAAACCATTCGTTGGTTTTGAAGCCGAAATTTGGGTTGCACTGCTTTGGGGCAAACTTTGCCCTCTATTTCTTTAATTTGTGTTCCCTTTTGCTCTCTGTGAGTAAAAGCTCTTGTTTGTATGTATGTGATGTTCCTCCACTGGACAATAACAATTGGGCACTGGGGCAGTAGAGCAGGTGTTCAGATAGTTGTACCCACCGACAGGTGATCTGATGGTTAAACAGTGACCAGGGTGAAAACATGGTGTGTGGAAGAGTGTTAGCCATGCAGGAGGTTGGAAAAACACAGCAAACCAGGCAGTGCAGAAGTCAACGTTTCAGGTGTAACCCTTCTTCAGGACTGCAGGGTCTGGGGGGAACTGCAGATAAAGGGAGGGGGGGGACAGGGTGGTGAAGTGAGGATAGGTGAAGACAGATAGAGGGTATTACCTGGTTGGTCAATAGGAGGAATGAATCTGGTTGGTGGCAGGGTGCACTGGAAGGGATTGGGGAGTGGCTGAGAAGGGAGTCAGGGGATGGGAAGGGAGTTTATTTGAAATTGGAGAACTCAGTGTTGAGTCTTCTGGGCTGTAGGTTGCCCAGGCAGAAGATAAGGTGTTGTTCCTCCAATAGGAGATGTGGTTTGTTTTGACAATGGAGGAGGCCAAGGATGGTCATGTCAGAAAGGAAGTGGTTGGGGGAATTGAAATGGGCAGTGACTGGGAGGTCAGGTCGGCCCCTGCGGATCTGGCTGCGATGCTCATTGAGCCATTCCCTGAGGCTACGTCTGGTCTCCCTGATGTATAGAAGACCACATAAGCTATGGATGATGTGGGCAGCATAGCATTGTAGCCATATTTCTCCGGGTGCACGTTGGACTTTCGAAATTGGTTCAGGTGCAACAGCTGCTGGACTTTTTGCGGATATTGTTGAGTGTCACATTGTTGGTCACATTGGCAAGATGCCTTCTGGTGCGTTGGGGCCAGAATCAGATATGATGAATGCCATGAGGGGGGAAGGTAGACAACACAATACGTTTGGTTAAGATACGACAGGAGAACCCACTAGGCTGCATGGCAGAAATCCCTCCAAAAAACTCCACAGAACTTGGACTTAGCCAAAAAACAAAACCATAAGGTTCAGTCCTTCGTGTCTGAATCATGAGATTCTAGGACCAAATTCCAATCCAAGAGCTGAGAGTAAAAATCAAGCCTCCGGTGTAGTTTTCACAAAGCACTGCATTGTTCAATATATGACCTTTTAAATGCAATACGAAATTGAGGCCACCTTTGCCTGCACCTACTGCAGATTTTCTAATGATACTGATTTGAAGAACAGAGAAGTTACCCTCATATTTCGAGAAATATTTATCCCTCAATCAACATCACAAAACAGATTATCTGATCATAATCACATTGTCGTCATTGGGTGTTTGTTATTTATATTTGCTTTGTATCTGACATTGTAACAGTGACTACAATTCAAAATGTATCTAATTGACCGTAAATTGTTCTGAAAAGTATAGTGGTCATGAAAAATGCTATGTAAATGCAAGTCATTCTTTATTATACCATGGAAAAAATAGTCACCTATCAATTGAGGTAGCTGTTAAATTAATTCAAATATTGGTGACGTTGTAAAGATGTTAAACGATATTTATATTTTTCTGTTTACCTGCTGAACAGCAATCCTTGAATATCTGAAGGATTCTTCTCGGGAAAGGGCATCTCTCAGGCACTACCCATTGTTGTACTTAACCATGACCTGAACTTCAAACTTCATATCTAGTCTGTCATTAAAGTATTTTTTGTTCCCATCCCCAGTTCACCTACACTTGCCACTGAAACCTTCATCGATATTTCCCGCAGGACAATATGTGCCATTCTCTCCCAGTTTGCCAGAGATTCACTCCGCAACAACTCCATTACCTTAACACCTAAGCTGCCCCAACTCTGTATCATGCTAAATATCACCCAAGCAAAATCCCAGACATTGCCAACTTTCACATGCTTCCTGTACATTGAAATTAAATGTTGCTATCCTTGCTTAGGAATCTCTCGTGTCCACCTTAACTCTGAAAAAAAATCCCAGTACTGTGTCTCAGCTTACTTTACAAATTTGTATTTCTGTGCAATCCTCGGCTTTCTACTCGACCGTCACTGGTGGAGGTAATGACCCTGAACTCTGCTGTATTCTCCTGAAATATCTATGCTTTCCTACTGTTGTATGTGCACACCAGCCTGTGCATATAAGTTACTGACACCATTCTCTTTAAGTGTAATAAATGACAAGACCTGCTTGTTTAGTATGATAGAGAAAAACCTCTTCCTGACCTATTTAGTTAACAAGACAGAGTTTATTTCATATTAGGAATTAGTTACTTTGCTATGACAGACATCATTACATAGACTTTGACGGGGAGCTGAATGTTATGTCTCATTCCTCTGAGAGTCCATAAGACATCATCACAGTGGGAGCTGCTTTTGGTACTATTTGGTATTAACTCTTTCAGACTCGTATACCACACCTTCCTTAACTCTGAAATGTCACAACATTTATTTCTTCAAATAGTGACTTTTGCAGCTTTGCTTGGCATCTTTTCATCCCAGCTCAGGTTTGATGTCTGTTGTGAAGAAGGGCTTATGCCCGAAACGTCAATTCTCCTGTTCCCTGGATGCTGCCTGACCTGCGCTTTTCTAGCAACACATTTTCAGCTCTGATCTCCAGCATCTGCAGACCTCACTTTCTCCTCAAAGATGTCTGTCGTTCCCTTGTTCCATTTTCTGAAAAAGTTCAGGGCATGCCATGTCCGACAAGCGCTGTGGTGCTGTATAATTTTTTTATTTATTGTGTTATTGTTGTTTTAGAGGCTGACTCTCATATTTCATCCAGGAGACAGCTCTTCTTCATCTCCTCTGGTAGTTGCCGTTGAAGACTTAGCAGGTGACCTACAAAAACAAGATGATCCCCGGGAGAAATTAGACATAGTTTGTGTTGCTTACAAATTAGATCAATGTTATGCCTCATTTTTGTAATATTTACACTTGAGTTTCTTGGCTTAGCATGCCTTTAACAGCATGTAGGACTTCCAGATTTTTGGTACTTACTTCTTTCAGAGCAGTGGAGAAGGTGCAAGAACAATCAGTGGGATATGTCTCGCAACTGTTTAATATCCATGGTGCCTGGAACAGTGCACAATTTTCAACTTTCTCAGCTTACATTGTAGAGAGTGTGGGTGAGAAGTCGAGAACAATAATAGGTCACAGCTCCTGGATAATGGGTTTTGCCAGGCTGTAGGGAATGGCAGTAAATTATTTTTGTTATAAAACATACATTGAGCCTTTCTTAATTTCTTTTGAATTTCCTTGAGCATTGGGCCTCTGTTCAAGCTCTCTGTCTGCAGTCATGTGTATATAGTGCGGTCATCTGTTCCTGCCAAGTCGGTCAGGGGGTGATGACCAGATACTGAAGAATTTCTCTCGATTGTGTCTGAGTGAGCACATATGTTTTCAGCCTGAGCTGTCTCCCACAGTACTTTGACCCACTGTGGCTGGGTGAGAGAGTGCCATCTGCTTCCGCTTCAGGGGGAGGGATCCTTCACTGAGCTGTGGTGAGAAAGTACAGATGTTTCCCCGTGTTGGGGGATTAATAAAATTACTGTGGGAAACAGTGAGTTGGATCTGGTATGAGGGAGATCTGGATGCAATCGTTTATTGTTTGCAATTTACACAAACAGTAATGTTGATGTTTTGGGCACATCTTGCCAGTGTGCAGAATGGCATAAACTCTTCTCATTGTAGATCTGTTCCATCCCCACCACTGCAAATTTTGATTGATGATGCATGAAAGAAAGACAGGGAAAAGTTTATTTTGATGACAGAATTCATTGGATGCACTACTTGTGCTATGCCCACTGCAGGATCAATGTGATACTCCGGGCAAAGGTGTACCAGGTTAATCTATCATACACTGTATAAGCTACAAACAGCTGCCAGCTCTTTCTGGGAGCTGTACTCTTAAATCTGTTTTTGGCATTCCAAAAGTGTTCTTCTTCAAATGCAATTTCAGATTGTATTATGCTTCAAATGATGAACTACATTTCAACAGTGCCATCAAGTAAAACTTTGTTCTTTAGCATTATTGCCTATCAGCCAGCCATGCAAGCTGTCTTGCTGCATCTAGATAAAGCTACTAATGACAGAATCAGGGAGTCATAACAGACTCCCAAGACAAACATATGAGTGGTGATATGTTGATTCATCAGCTACCTGCACGTTCAGAGTTAAAACCACGATGAAATTGTGGTAGCTCTCTCTGTTAAAAACACATGGTTCAACATGCCAAAGTGCCCTGTTAGTCCAGAGCATTTTGAAGAATTGCAGTTGTTATTTTGTTGCTCGGGGCTTCTTGTTTTAAAAATGTGAGAATCTGCTGCTCTACTTCAGACCCTCAGATAGCATGGAATGATTGTACTCATGAGAGAAAGTGAGGACTGCAGGTGCTGGAGAGTCTGAGTCAAAAACTGTGGCGCTGCAAAAGCACAGCAGGTCAGGCAGAATGCAAGGAGCAGGAGAGTCAATGTTTTGGGCATAAGCCCTTCACATTCCTGATTCACAGCCTGACCTGCTGTGCTTTTCCAGCACTACACTTTTCAACTATGATTGTATTCGTGTAATGTTTGATTAATAATCTGAACTTTATTAATACCTAGTTACTTAATACAAATTTTAGCATTTCCTGTTACTATTTTACAAATACACTTTATTAATGTGTCAGGGAAGGGAGACAGGTATGAGAACCCTGAAGATAGGGGCAGTGTGGAAAGAGCAAGTTTGGAATTGAAGCTGTCAGGATCAGTCCAAAGCCTCACTGTGAATGTCGTGGGGCAGAGTGGAAATGTTGAGGGGGTGTGCCTGATTGCAGGAGATTGCCCAGACAGACTTCCAGAGTAAGCAGAAAGGCAATCAAAGAATCGTACAGCACGGAAACAGACCCTTCGGTCCAATCAGTTCACGCTGACCATGTTCCCAAACCAAACTAGTCCCACCTGCCTGCGTTTGGCCCATATCCCTCCAAACCTTTCCTACTCACGTACTTCTCCAAGTATTTTTTCAATAATGCAACTACATCTGCATCCACCACTTCCTCTGGCAATTCATTCCAATACGAACCACTTTCTGTGTAAAAATGTTGCCCCTTGTGTCCTCTTTAAACCTTTTCCTCTCACCTTAAAAATATGTCCCCTATTTTTGAACTGCCCACCATAGGGAAAAGACCGTTGCTATTCATCTTAACTATGCCTCTCGTGATTTTATAAATTTCTATAACGTCACCCCTCAACCACCTATATTCCATTGAAAAGCGCCCCAGCCTATCCTTATAGCTCAAATCCTCCATTACTGGCAACATCCTGGTAAATCTTTTCTGAACCTTCTCCAGTTTAATAATATCCTTCCTATAGTAGGATGAACAGAATTGCACACAGTACTCCAGAAGAGACCTCACCAACGTCCTGTGAAACCTCAACATTGACGTCCAACTTCAATATTCATAGGTCTGAGCAATAAAGACAAGCGTGCTAAATTTCTTATTAACAACCCTGTCTGCATGTGACGCAAATTTAAAAGAATATGTACTTGTTTCCCTTGGTCTCTGTTCTACAAAACTACCTGAGGTCCTCCCATTCATTGTATAGGTCCTGCCCTTGTTTGTTTTACCAAAATGCAATACCTTGTACTCATCGAAATTAAATTCCATCTGTCATTTCTCAGCTCATTGACTCAATTGATCAAGATCTGTTTCTAACCTTAGATAACTGTTTTCACTGTCCACCACACCATCAATTTTGGTGTCATTTGCAAACTTACTAACCACGCCTCCTAATTTCTCATCCAAGTCATTTATATATGACAAACAAAAGGGGACCCAATACTGATCCCTGTGGAATACCGCTGGTCACAGGCCTCCAGTCTGAAAAACATCTCTCCACTATGACCCTCTGTGTCCTACTGTCAAGCCAATTTTATATCCAATTGGCAAGCTCTCTCTGAATCCCATGATCTAACTTTACTGACTAGTCTACCATGTCGAAACCTTGTCAATGGCTTTACTAAAGTCCATGTAAACGATGTCTACCGCGCTGCTCTCATTAATCTTAGTTACTTCCTCAAAAAACGTAATCAGGTTTGTGTGGCAATGCTGACTATCCCTAAGCGGCCCTTGCCTCGACAAATGCATGTACACCAATCCCTCAGAATCACCTCCAACAACTTACCCAGTATTGATGTCAAGCTCACATGTCTACAGTTCCAGACTTCTCTTTACAGCCTTTCTTAAATACAGACACAAAATTAACCACCATCCAGTCCTCTGGCACCTCACCCAAGTTATAGATGATACAACTATCTCAGCCAAGGGCCCCACAATTTCTTCCCTAATTTTCCACAACTGGGATACACTTGATCAATCATAGCCTCCTAGACCCTCACTTGTATTTCACTGCTGGATATCTGAGACTTTGGAAATCTAGCCAGAGTTAAACTCCAAATGATGAATAAAGATGTGATTTGAATGCTCTCTGTGATATACAAAGTGCCAATCATCCTCCTGGGAGCAGCTGGACTACCTGCTCCATAACCCTCCCTTCTCATTAAAACCTGAAGCACGCTGGTTGGGATTCAGAATTTCAGCACTCACCTGACTCACACGTGCCCCAATATTTATGATCAGCATTTCCCTCAGCCCCTGAACTCAAAGTATATTCATTGTGTTGTTGAACTGTGTGGTTTTGTTTTTGTGGTTGATATAGATCTGTGCCAAAGTGAAATGTTCCGCACCTGTGGAAATTATCCTATGGTTATAAATTAGCTTGCTAGCTCTCATTAGTAGTGTTTATTTAATCAGTCTGGTAGGTACTGCACTGGATGGAGGACTAAAGAAAACTATTTTCAATTTGTGAGATCTGTAAAATAAATCCAATTTTAGGTACAAGCTCCTCCAACATTTATCAAGTTATACCAACTTAGTGGAAAACAGCCAACCACACATTCAGAAGATACCTGCCTCAGTTAAAGACCCTGCATTTTTAAAAAAGTGTTGCCTTTAAGATCATTGTTAAGCAGTTGATAGCTAATTCAAATGGTCAGTGAAATGAATCTTCTATTATTTTATTTCTAATGCCATTTTCACCTGATCATTTTCACCATGTCATAAAATCCTTTATAATGGAACTGACCTGTTCAAATGTCACCTTCCTCCACTTGGTGGTATTGCATGTGCCCGTGATCTCTGCGAATGTGCCTGTATCATCTCTGCAACCAGTCTTCCCCGTTCCCAGACTGAGGAAGGGGAAAACAAAACATAGTAATCACAGGTAGGAACTCTCTATGTAGTAGCTTCATGTGAACACATTAATAGATGGTAGGATTAAACAGAGGTATGCCTCCCATGGTTAAATATTAAGTTTCCAGTCAGTCTCCAGCCACTTATGAAGAATAGTCACTTGGGAAACCAAATACAGAACTGCCAGAACTAATAGAAACATACAACACCAGCACAAGAAAATCAAGGAGAGGAGATAAACCTCTGTGTTACTGAACTGAGTTACAGCTAGTTTCATTCTTAACCACACAGTCAGTGCGAATTTATGAGCTGTAAACTTTCACAACAACAACCCTGCTCTTTCTTCACAATCTTTGTATTTGCGAGCAGAAAAGAGTGCTATGCCAATTGGATTACAATTTTACTTCACGACACCAATAAGTTTCATTGACTTTACTTCTGAAACTTCCAAAAATATAACACACACATACACAATAAAACTGACAATCCTTACATCGTGACCTCCTTACTGGAAGTTCACACTGCAAACTAAATGTAGGATCTCGCTTGGAATCACAAATAAAATCTGAAAAGTCAACATTCATTATTACAAACCCAAGGGCAGTTCACTTCTCCAACACATTTATTTATCTCAATCAGTGAGATTGTCCTGCTGCTAGCTATCTGTGGCCTGGAATTTCCCCATCCTCCCACTGAATAAGAGCTTTTCAATTTAAACGGGCATGTACGAACAGTATGAGGCAACATGAGGAAAGTCCATCACGGTAAAAAATGAGGAAGGAGTTTTATGTCACATTCATGCAAATATGGCTATGCCTGAAAGGGTAGGAGTGGCAGAAAACATTAATTCATTTTTTAGATATCTGGATATGAACCTTGAGTTCCATAACTGTTATGACATGGAGACAGACAACTGAAACAAATCAGCCTTCCCACATCTCTATTCACAACACAGCTAAATTAAAACCTTCAAAGATGTCCAACATTCACCCCAATGGTTCCTAACCAGATCTTTTTAAGAACTAAACTCAGACTCTGCAAATAATCAATCCTGGATGCCAGATTTGTAGCTTCCACAAAAGAATTAATGATTTATTAAAAACACAGTAACTTTAGCTGAGCAAAATTAACTAACAAAGTAACCTAATTGATGATTATGATTTAAACCCAATAATCTATGTTTTCAGTCCTAGTCACACAAAAGTTGGACAAACAAATGCAGTTAAGGAATAAATAAAATAATAAAGCTGGCCAGATTACGTAAATGAAATGTTGTTCCACAGAGATGTGTGATTGTTTCTTGTTTGATTTTCTGAAGGCCTTGATTAATGCTATTTTTTTCCAGTTCACTCAGGAAATGCTTATAATTTTGTTTCTATTCTCTGAACTTTCAATAGCTGATAATGAGAGGTTAGGTAGGGACCATTCAAACCTTCATGTTACAACAACAACAGTCAAACTCCTCTCAGAAAACACAGTCCATAAACCAGTACAAAACTTCCCCTGTTTGACCAGGATCTTCGCTTCCAGCCTTGCTGGTACCAGTTAGCAGGTACTGACCTTGTTTATGGCCAAACATCTGCTCTCAGGTTAAACATACTGTTTTCCCTCAGTGTCAAGAGTCTATGGAAACATTTTGGATCAGGAACCAATCTTCAGTTAACTTCCAGGATTGATCTCCCAAACAAATGACAGTTCACAGTTCTCAGCTCCAAACCAAAAACTGATGAAAGAATAAGTTCCTATGTGCGACGGTCAAGAAGGCACAACAACACCCCTTCTTCCTCAGGCAACTCAGGAAAGTTGGTATATCCATAAGGACCCACACCAACTGGCCTGGGACAACAACTGCTCTGCCCAGGAGCATCAGAAACTACAGAAGGTTGTGTGCACAGCCCAGACCATTACAAAAGCCAATCTTCCATTCTTGGATTCCATTTACACGGCCCATTGCTGTGGAGAGGCTGCCAACACCACCAAAGAGTCGAGGGTGTGGTGCTGGAAAAGCACAGCCGGTCAGGCAGCATCCGAGGAGCAAGAGAGTCGATGTTTCTAGCTCCTCGGATGCTGCCTGACCGGCTGTGTTTTTCCAGCACCACACGCTCGACTCTAATCTCCAGCATTTGCAGCCCTCACTTTCATCTAGTTGATTTTAAAGCCACCAAAAACCAGTTGCACCCCAGTAATACTCTCCTCCAATCTGTTCCATCAGGCAAAGGATACAAAAGTTTGAACACACTGACCACCAGCTTCAGGAACGGCTTCTGTCCTGCCATTATTAGGCTAATGAATAGACTCTCCAACTTCAAATAACAGTGATCTTGTTAGTGTTGATCTTGCCTAGTGCACACACTTTATGCCTCTGTCCAATTTTCTTGTTCAGCCTATGATTGATATGTCTTTGCTCACTGTCATCTGTCTGTACTACTCGGAAACAAAGCTTTTCACTGTGCTTAGGTACACGTGGCAATAAACCTATCAATCAATCAATCAATCAAACCAAAGTAATGAAAAATCAGTGGGTCGAACAACAACCTCCAGAAATACAAGCCAAGGGCTGGAAAGCAGGATGAGGCAGGGTGGTCGATGCAGACACGTTGGGCAGAACGGCCTCCACTCGCCCATAACATTTTTTGCATTTCCTAAACGGTCCAAATATCAGAAGAGGAGGGATGTGCAGAGATGTGGTGGGAATGCAGGGTAAAAGTTGTATATAAATTGCTCCTTTGAAAGAGCCAACACAGAGATGATGGGTCAAATGGCCTATGTCCATCTTGTAACAATTCTATAGTCTAAATCTTATGTTTTGTTTTGGATAAGTTGTGGTTATTTGCAAAATCCCTTGCTGCAATCCCTAGTGGGTTTTCTCATCACATCTCATCAAACGCACCGCATTATTGACTAACTGTGTCCATATGGTGTCTCCTAGATCTGATTTCCATCCCAGCTTACCATGTGCCAGTCCCAGAACAACTTGCCACTCAGCGGATATCCATCATAACACTGGCGTCACGTGCATCCACACCACCTTTAAAAAAGCTGCAGTGCACCCACACAACATTTCAAAGCTGTCCCTGCTCATTTATAGACACAATCTAAACATGGCACTGCAATTCTCCAACAGGGATCTGCAGGTTATGGTGGATGGGCTTATGCAAACGGGAGGAGTTCTCTTTCCAGAGAACTGGCAGAGGAGCCCATACCACAAGATGCTGCCAACCTGGCCTAGTGTTACTACCCAAGTCAGTGCCATCTGCAGAGGTATGGCCAGCAATACAGAGAGAAGGTCAATGACCCTGTCCTCTGTGCCAGGGTACGTGGCACACTCTTCTCTCCAACACGTCACTCTGACTCTGCTCCTACAGGTTCTGTAAAGCTCCTGAGGACACCTGTAGAGGAGCTGTACTCAACCGGGGAGGAGCACGCTCCCAGAAGTCTGAGGCCTCAGAGGAAGCGTTGGCATGTCTGCTTCCTGCACCTAACCCTCAATCTTCCCTGCACAGGTCCTGACACCTCGATAGGAATTCTGGGCTTAAAAAACTATGCACACTGGTGAGCACCTCACTGAGGCAGCTCTGCAGCTGGCAAGGGAGAAATGCGCATGCCGCTGGCACTCAAAGGACCACCAGAGACCAGCACCAGCTCATCCCCCGGCTGGAGAAAACTCTGTGGGTTCACCCAGATGCACAGTGAGGAACATCGAGCAGGCCTGTGAGGAGCAATGGCCCTCTTTGTCCAGAGGCTGCAGTAGTACAGAGAGTTGTGCGACTGTCAGACAGGTCGTGGACAGGTCAGTGGCTACTATGAAGAGCAAGATCCAGTGCCCTCGGCCTCCTCGAGGGACACATACACCTGCTCTTTGTCAGGCACTGGCCATCAAGAGTGGTAACGGGGCAGTCCAGGTGCCCTTCCTCACAAGGAGATAAGGCAGCACCTAGAGGCATCCAACCAGAGTTGGAACCACATGCAGACCCCCTTGGTGATTTTTACATCAGATTAACCTGTATATTTGCTGTTTGGATAAATGTGGTTGAGCTTCGACATCACAAAGACACCTGTTACTGCCTCATTTTCAAACTTCTGTTTCATCTTCTTAACACCCATCCATATGGTTCTCAGTGAGACTGTCAACTTAGTGACAATTAGTGCTGAATTATGTGCAATTTTGTGCTGTGGAATCACTCACACTAAGAACTAGATTGAGACAGCTCAAACCAATTGAATACTCATTTTTGTTAAGCTTGCAATGTTAAATTCCATTTTTAGGTGTGTTTCATGAAAAATGTGTTCTTGACAATTTAACCCAGGGCAGAGGATAAACAATATACAGAATGTAATTTCTTTTGTTAAAAGCTACTCATTATAGTTCTTCATCCAATGTAAATACTTAAGTTGCATACTGTCTCCTAATGGGCTTATAACTGTTCCCACCCTTTCACTTTTTAAGTGGATGCAAAGGTGGTTTTTCCATCTCTTGTACAATCCCCAAATGTAAAGAAAAATCACTTTTTGCTGAGTGAATGAATGTTTATTTCTCATTGTAGTTTTTTTCTCTTTTGCCTGCGTTCACAGTTCCATCTGCAGATTCCATCCTGTGCAAATTCACAACTTATTTAAATATTCAATTTGCATCTACAATTTGCAGTTTGCAACCTAATGTAGAAAAGTGTAAAGTCACACTTTTCAGTGTACAGAATCAGCAGTGGGATTACATGGTTAATTAAAAAGAAAATCTTACAAAGAAGGATCAGGAAAGGGGATCTTGGAGTTGTAGTAGATGGATACCTCATGCCATCGAACCCTGGTCCAGCTGCTGTCAGGTGCTAGCCAAATGGGACCTTGGGTTGTACTCTGGAGAAAAGCAAAATATTGAAAGCTTTCTGAAGTTATGAGCCTTTCTGCAGAATAGGCATAGGCAATTATTTGGATTAAAAGATCACTTAACAATTTTGGTGAGCTTTTGACTGTGCTGTAGATGGAACAAATTGGCATAACAATTGCTATCATTAAACTTTCTTATGACATTTATTACATGAAAAATCTATCTGAGGTCAGTTAATTAGTTAGATAGTATTAGCAACCATGTGCTCCCAATTTAAGTTATAATATTATAGAAGTGCTGCATTTAAACATAAAATATTTCGCCAATACTTTTAAGAAAACATGTAATTAATTTTAACCATTGGAGTACAAATCTCCTCCCACTGTTGCTTTTGTGTTAAGAATAGAGTGGAAATAATTATTGATCTATAAACCATTAGATTTAGAGCAGCATAACTGTCTGTCAGATCGTTGAAAATATTTGATAGGCAGAGTTATGGGAAAATTTTATAATCTACCGATAAAATGTCCAATGTCACTTAAACCACTTCAATTAAATCTGGTCCCATGTTTAGCACCAAGTGAGCAACATTCAGGAGACAATCAGAGAATTGCTGACATGATACACCTTTGTGCTGTTTCCACTGCACCTCTGCCTGTGTGCTTTCCTTTCTCATGTGGCAACAGTATTCACTTCTCGCTTTGCAAATTGACTCCTTTGGCCACAGACCTTTGACTTAGCAAATAAAAAAAAAGGATAGCCTTTGCGATCAGGACTCTTCTGCTGAGGTAGGGTTGTGGTTTACTCAGGGCTGCAGAGGTTCTACTGGGATTGTTTGATTTGGCTCAAAACTACGGAGCAAAGAGACATTTACTTATCTGAGGTAGATTCAAAAATATTGTTAAAGAAATAACTTTACTCAGATGTTAATTGGCCTTTTGAATATCTTATTGCGAAAGATGCAGTTGTAAGTAGCAAAGATTTCTTCAAGTTAAGAGCTTCTAAAGAAACACATTAACAGTTCCTATTTCTTGGATCAGCTGGTTGATGGTGTTAATGGACCAATGATACTTTCCAACGGTGAGATCATGTATGTTTCATTAGTTTTGATTGATCCTTCTATACGTCAATCAGTTTGCATCCACGTGCATCATATCCTGTGAAGTAGGAGATTTGAATAAGGGTGCTTCAGCTTCATTTACTTAAATCAGCATGACCGCAAAGAGAGAGAGAAGTGACCATAGAGCATATTGTGCAAAGTCCAGTATTGTGGATTCTGAAAGTCTAAAGTAAAAACAGCAAAAACTAGCAACACTCAGCACCTCTGACAGCATCGGTGGAGAGAGAGAAAGGGTTAACGTTTTAGCTCTGTAACCTCATTTCTTTCCACCAGCGAAGGTGAACGACAGAAATGTTTTCACCAGTTTGTTAGTCTGTTATGACTGGAAACAATATATTTTGAAAATGGATGGATTTCAGAAAACTTGGTATACAGATAGAGTGCGGTTCAAAGAAGTATTAATTTAATTTTGGTGAAGATATTGAGTTGAATCCTGTAATTTTGTTTTAAAGAATCTATTTATATTGGCAGATAGTATGGACTTTGAGGGTTATTTTAATTAGAATATTGTGCGTTGTCTTGGCTGCTGTGGTGGAATTTGTTACTGTATCAAAATATAAGCAGAGTTTTCAGAGCAAGTAGTTGGATGTGAGGATTAGCCTGAAGCCTCCTCAGTGTGTTGGATGATCGAAATGAAAAAAAAACTCTTCAAGTTTGTGGGTACAGAACATCAACAATATGTCTGGTGTAGAGAAGAATGTCTGATTGTATATTCTACGAGTACAGTTTATGGGCTGAAAGATTGGCTAGAAACACAAGAATTTTATACTATGATTTAACATTGAGTTAATACAATATGTCAGAGCATTCTACTGAATATGTCCTTCACTGATTTCAGAATCGTTTACTTTACCCCATTTCGTCCTTCTGGGGAGAACTCAATTAGATGCGTTCCTGCATGCATCAGAAACTTGGACAACATATTGACAACATCTGAAGGCGCTTGAAAAGTTCCATCAACACAGCCTTCTAAACATCTTGAATATCAGGTGGCAATGTCGAAGAACCAACAAGTGTTGAAGCCTATGTCAACAAGAACCGACTAAGATGGAATGGTCATGTTGTTCGAATGAAAGACAAATGTCTGCCAAAACAAGTCTTCTACTCCCAGCTTAAAGAAGGCAAACGCAAAAGAGGAGGACAACAGAAGAGATTCGAAGACGTTTTAAAAGCCAACATGAAGAAATGTAACATCGACATCAACAATTGGGAAACCCAAGGACAGGAAACTCTGCCAAACCATCATCCAAAAAGGAACAGCAACATTCGAAGCCAACAGATGTGCAGAACTAGAAGAAAAGAGAAGACAATGGAAACCGAGGCAGCAACACCCAAAGCCCAATCTGCCATCTGGAACTACATGTCCTGAATCCAGAAGAACATTCAAAGCAAAGATTGGTCTCATAAGCCAACTGAGAGCCCATAAATAGGTCAACAGAACCAAGACCATCATCCTTGACCTCAAGGGATAGCCACAAAGACATTTCTATAAGGTCCCCCCTCAGTCTCTTGCATTCCAAAGAAAAAAGTCCTAGCTTATCCAACCTCTCCCGATAACTCAGACCCTTGAGTCCTGGCAACATCCTTGTAAATTTCTTCTATACTCTTTCCAGTTTAATAACATCCTTCCTATAGCAAAGTGACAAAAATTGAACACACTACTCCCAAGTGCAGCCTCACCAATGTCCTGTACAACTGCACCATAACTTCCCAACTTCTATACTCAATGCCCTGACTAATGAAGGCCGGTGTGCCAAAAGCCACCTTCATTGTCCTGTCTACCTGTGACTCCACTTTCAGACAACAGTGTGACTGAACTCCAAGGTCCATTAAGGCCCTACCATTCACCATGAAAAAGGGACTTCAGTGAATCAGATGGGCTTTTCCCAACAATCAACAAAGGATTCATGGTCATGATTAGACTCTTAATTCCAGACATTCATTGAACTCAAATTCCACCATCTGTCGTGGCAGGATTGTAATCTGGGTTCCCAGTATATTACCTGGCTTTCTGGATTAACAGTCCAATGATAATACCACTTGGCCATTGCCTCTCCAGCAAATTCTTCCAACTCTGAAATTCTTGGCAAATACAGCCTTGGAATAATAATAATATTTTATTGTTTCCCTTAAGTAATATTCCAGTAACTAGGAACCCCTGTAGTGTTAAATGCATTACTGACAAGACCATAAGCTATAGGAGCAGAAGTCTGTCATTCGGCCCTTCAGGTCTACTCTCTCATTCAGTAAGACTCCTTTCCTGCCATTACCTCATACCCCTTGATTCCCTTACTGATTAAAATTCTGTCAGTCTCAACTTTGAATATGCTTTTACAACCTTCTGTGGTGAGGAATTCCACAGATTCACCACTCTCTGAAAGAAGGAATTGCTCCTCATGTCTGTCTTAAATGTGAAATCCTTTGCCTTGCTGAAATTATACTCTGATTCTAGAATTTTGCACAAGGGGAGATAACTTTTCTGCATCTACCCTGTCTTGCCCCATCTCTCATTTTCAATAAGGTCTGTTACAACACGACAGTGAGCCCTTCTGCTAATTGTACCAAACACCCAGAAAAGCTCACCTCGCCTTGTAATCTGTAAAAGTATGAATGACAGAGAATTCCCAACTTCCACTATTTAAAAGAAAAATATCAATTTGTTCTTTAATCCTAAAAGTGAACATTAAACAACTATTTACAACTCTAAACCACCTTCCTCTTCAATGCTTGTTATCTACCTCTCACTTGATAACAATATACTGATCAAATAAAAGTTTCAATTAAAATTACATCAACTTAAGTTTCAAAACCAGGCAGCGGCGGTTATCTCCCCTTCCACTGGCTGTACATATCCCTGAATCATCTTCAGTCTTTTGCTGCAAAGATGTTTCATATGAAAAAGGTACGTTTGATAAAAGAGTGTTTGGCTGGCCTTTACTCTGACAATGGCAGTTGGTCACTTTCTCTAGCTAACTCTCAAAATACCTGCTTTCATAAATCTCAAACATTGGATCATCTCATTGGTTCGATGTTGTCAAAACAGTAAAATTCCGATTCAATTGGGTTTTAGTATCCTGGGGCATAACTTAAACTGGTTAAATTTGAGTTGCTGGAATGGAGCAGCATGGTGGCTCAGCGGCTTGCACTGCTACCTCACAGCTCCAAGGTCCCAGGTTCAATTCCTGCCTCGGGTGACTGTCTGTGTAGAGTTTGCATGTTCTCCCTGTGTCTGTGTGGGTTTCCGCCAGATGCTCTGGTTTTCCCTCACAGTCCAAAAATGTGCAGGTTCGGTGAATTGCCCGTGCTAAATTGTCGATAGTGCTCAGGGATGTATAGGTTAGATGCATGAGTCAGGGGTAAATATTGGGGAATGGGTCTGGGTGGGGTACTCTTCGGAGGGTTGGTGTGGACTTGTTGGCCTAATGGCCTGTTTCCACACAGTAATGATTCTTGTTGTGAAAACATAGGAACCAAAATCAGGTATTTGTTTCACTGTCAAATGTTACATATTTTCATTTTTCCAGTACACTCTGAGACTGCTAGTCAGTCACGTGACATGTGTCTGCAAGCTCTGCGAAACAGAGAATTAAGGAGAATCCAAAGGGTCTTTACAAATACATTATGGACAAAAGGATAACTAGGGAGAGAATAGGGCCCCTCAAAGATCAGCAAGGCGGCCTTTGTGTGGAGCCGCAGAAAATGAGGGAGATACTAAATGAGTATTTACTGTGGAAAAGGATATGGAAGATATGAAAGTAGCAAAATAGATGGTGACACCTTGCAAAATATCCATATTATAGAGGAGGAAGTGCTGGATGTCTTGAAACGTGTAAAGGTGGATAAATCCCCAGGACCTGATCAGGTGTACCCTAGAACTCTGTGGGAAGCTAGAGAGGTGATTGCTGGTCCTCTTGCTGAGATATTTGTATCATCGATAGTCACAGGTGAGGTGCTAGAAGACTGGAGGTTAACTAACGTGGTGCCACTGTTTAAGAAGTGTAGTAAGGACAAGCCAGGGAACTACAGACCAGTGAGCCTGATGTCGGTGGTGGGCAAATGGTTGGAGGGAATCCTGAGA
Organism: Chiloscyllium plagiosum; assembly: GCF_037043375.1. Classification (NCBI taxonomy): domain Eukaryota; kingdom Metazoa; phylum Chordata; class Chondrichthyes; order Orectolobiformes; family Hemiscylliidae; genus Chiloscyllium; species Chiloscyllium plagiosum. The sequence continues at coordinate 37,867,797 of NW_028270163.1, forward strand.
AAGAGGATGTATATGTATTTGGAAAGGCAAGGACTGATTAGGGATAGTCAACATGGCTTTGATTGAGTTTTATGAGGAAGTAACAAATAGGATTGATGAGGGCAGAACGGTAGATGTGATCTATATGGACTTCAGTAAGGCGTTCAACAAGGTTCCCCATGGGAGACTGGTTAGCAAGGTTAGATCTCACAGAATACAGGGACAACTAGCCATTTGGATACAGAACTGGCTCAAAGGTAGAAGACAGAGGGTGGTGGTGGAGGGTTGCTTTTCAGACTGGAGGCCTGTGACCAGTGGAGTGCCACAAGGATCGGTGCTGGTTCCTCTACTTTTTGTCATTTACATAAATGATTTGGATGCGAGCATAAGAGGTACAGTTAGTAAGTTTGCAGATGACACCAAAATTGGAGGTGTAGTGGACAGCGAAGAGGGTTACCTCAGATTACAACAGGATCTGGACCAGATGGGCCAATGGGCTGGGAAGTGGCAGATGGAGTTTAATTCAGATAAATGAGAGGTGCTGCATTTTGGGAAAACAAATCTTAGCAGGCCTTATACACTTAATGGTAAGGTCCTAGAGAGTGTTGCTGAACAAAGAGACCTTGGAGTGCAGGTTCATAGTTCCTTGAAAGTGTAGTCGGAGGTACATAGGATAGTGATGAAGGCATTTGGTATGCTTTCCTTTATTGGCCAGAGTATTGAGTACATGAGTTGGGAGGTCATGTTGTGGCTGTACAGGACATTGGTTAGGCCACTGTTGGAATATTGCATGCAATTTTGGTCTCCTTCCTATCGGAAAGATGTTGTGAAACTTGAAAGGGTTCAAAAACATTCACAAGGATGTTGCCAGGGTTGGACATTTTGAGCTGCAGGGAGAGGCTGAACAGGCTGGGGCTGTTTTCCCTGGAGCGTCGGAGGCTGAGGGGTGACCTTTATAGAGGTTTGTAAAATCATGAGGAACATGGATAGGGTAAATAGGAAAAGTCTTTTCTCTGGAGTGGGGAAGTCCAGAACTAGAGGGCATAGGTTTGGGGGTGAGAGGGGAAAGATATAGGGGGAAGTTAAGGGGCAACTTTTTCACACAGTAGGTGGTGTGTGTATGGAATGAGCTGCCAGGGGAAGTGTTGGAGACTGGTACAATTGCAACATTTAAAAGGGATCTGGATGGGTATATGAATAGGGAGGGTTTGGAGGGATATGGACCAGGTGCTGGCAGGTGGAACTAGATTGGGTTGGGATATCTTGTCGGCATGGACGGGTTTGACCGAAGAGTCTGTTTCCATGCTGTACATCTCTATGACTCTATGTTGAGGTAAACTTCCACTGAAAAGGTCTCAGCAGATTTGCAGCTTGGTTTAATGTAATTGTCTCAATAGACAATAGACAATAGGTGCAGGAGTAGGTCATTCTGCCCTTCGAGCTTGCACCACCATTCAATATGATCATGGCTGATCATCCTTAATCAGTATCCTGTTCCTGCCTTATCTCCATAACCCTTGATTCCACTATCCTTGAGAGCTATATCCAACTCTTTCTTAAATGAATCCAAAGACTAGGCCTCCACTGCCCTCTGGGCAGAGCATTCCACACAGCCACCACTCTCTGGGTGAAGACGTTTCTCCTCATCTCTGTCCTAAATGATCTACCCAGTATTTTTAAGCTGTGTCCTCTGGTTCAGCACTCACCCATCAGCGGAAACATGTTTCCTGCCTCCAGAGTGTCCAATCCTTTCATAATTTTATATGTCTCAATCAGATCCCCTCTCAGTCTTCTAAATATAAGCCCAGTCGCTCCAGTCTTTCAGCGAAAGGTAGTCCCGCCATTCCAGGAATTGACCTCATGAACCTACGCTGCACTCCCTCAAAGGCCAGAATGCCTTTTGTCAAATTTGGAGACCAGAACTGCACACAGTACTCCAGGTGTGGTCTCACCAGGGCCCTGTTCAGCTGCAGAAGAATCTCTTTGCTTCTACACTCAACCCCTCTTGTTATGAAGGCCAGCATGCTATTAGCCTTCTTCACTACCTGCTGTACCTGCATGCTTGCCTTCATTGACTGGTGTACAAGAACACCTAGATCTCTTTGTACTGCCCCTTTACCTAAATTGATTCCATTTAGGTAGTAATCTGCCTTCCTGTTCTTACCACCAAAGTGGATAACCATACATTTATCCACATTAAACTGCATCTGCCATGCATCTGTCCACTCACCTAACCTGTCCAGGTTACCCTGTAATCTCCTAACATCCTCCTCACATTTCACACTGCCACCCAGCTTAGTATCATCAGCAAATTTGCTAATGTTATTACTAATACCATCTTCTATATCATTAACATATATTGTAAAAAGCTGCAGTCCCAGCACTGATCCCTGCGGTACCCCACTGGTCACAGCCTGCCATTACGAAATGGAGCCGTTTATCACTACTCTTTGTTTCCTATCAGCCAACCAACTTTCAATCCAAGTTAGCACTTTGCCCCCAATACCATGCGCCCTAATTTTGCTCACTAACCTCCTATGTGGGACTTTATCAAAAGCTTTCTGAAAGTCCAGGTACACTACATCTACTGGATCTCCCTCGTCCATCTTCAGAGTTACATCCTCAAAAAATTCCACAAGATTAGTCAAGCATGATTTCCCCTTCATAAATCCATGCTGACTCTGACCTATCCTGTTACTACTATCCAGATGTGTCGTAATTTCATCCTTTATAATAGACTCCAGCATCTTTCCCACCACTAAGGTCAGACTAACTGGTCTATCATTTCCTGCTTTCTCTCTCCCACCTTTCTTAAAAAGTGGTACAACATTAGCCACCCTCCAATCCGCAGGAACTGATCCCGAATCTATCGAACTCTGGAAAATAATCACCAACACATCCACGATTTCTCGAGCCACCTCCTTCAGTACCTTCGTGGGCGGCACGGTGGCACAGTGATTAGCACTGCTGCCTCACAGCGCCAGAGACCCGGGTTCAGTTCCCGCCTCAGGCGACTGACTGCGTGGAGTTTGCACGTTCTCCCCGTGTCTGCGTGGGTTTCCTCCGGGTGCTCCGGTTTCCTCCCACATCACAAATATGTGCAGGGTCAGGTGAATTGGCCATACTAAATTGCCCGTAGTGCTAGGTAAGGGGTAAATGTAGGGGTATGGGTGGGTTTCGCTTCGGCGGGTCGGTGTGGACTTGTTGGGCCGAAGGGCCTGTTTCCACACTGTAATCTAATCTAATCTAAAAGTACCCTGGGATGTAGACCATCAGGCCCTGGGGACTTATCAACCTTCAGACCTAACAGTCTCTCCAACACCAATTCCTGGCAAATATAAATTCCCTTAAGTGCAAGTCCTTCAGCCACTGTAACCTCAGGGAGATTGCTTGTGTCTTCCCCAGTGAACACAGATCTGAAGTAACTTTGCCGTTTCTTTGTTCCCCGTAATATATTCCCCTGTTTATGTCTTCAAGGGCCCAATTTTAGTCGTAACAATTTTTTTGCCTTTCACATACCTAAAAAAGCTTTTACTATCCTCCTTTCTATTTTTGAGGAGAATGTGAGGACTGCAGATGCTGGAGATCAGAGCTGAAAATGTGTTGCTGGAAGAGCGCAGCAGGTCAGGCAGCATCCAAGGAGCAGGAGAATCGACGTTTCGGGCATAAGCCCTTCTTCCTGAAGAAGGGCTTATGCCCGAAACGTCGATTCTCCTGCTCCTTGGATGCTGCCTGACCTGCTGCGCTTTTTCAGCAACACATTTTCAGCTCCTTTATATTATTGGCCAGTTTACCTTCGTACATCATTTTTTCTCTGCGTATTTCCTTCTTAGTAATCCTCTGTTGTTCTTTAAAAGCTTCCCAGTCTTCCGTTTTCCCACTCATCTTTGCTATGTTATACTTTTTCTCTTTTAACTTTATATGTTTCTTAACTTCCCTCGTCAGCCACGGCCACCCATACCTCCTCCTAGGATCTTTCTTCCTTTTTGGAATGAACTGATCCTGCACCCTCTGCATTATACACAGAAATATCCGCCATTGTTCCTCCACTGTCATCTCTACTAAGGTATTGTACCATTGAACTTTGGCTTGCTCCTCCCTCACAGCTCCATAGTTCCCTTTATTCAACTGAAATATTGTCACTTCCGATTGTACCCTCTCCCTTTCAAATTGCAGATTGAAGCTTATTGTATTATGGTCACTACTTCCCAATGGCTCCTTCACTTCGAGGTCCCTGATCAATTCTGGTTCATTGCACAATACCAGAGCCAGAACTGCCTTCTCCCTGATAGACTCCAGCACCGGCTGTTCTAAGAATCCATCTCAGAGGCACTCCACAAAGTCTCTTTCTTGAGGTCCAATACCATCCTGATTCTCCCAGTCTACCTGCATGTTGAAATCTCCCATAACAACTGTAGTAACATCTTTGCGACAGGCCAATTTCAGCTCCTGATTCATCTTACATCCGACATCCAGGCTACTGTTGGGGGCCTGTAGATAACTCCCAGGAGGGTCTTTTTACCCTTAGAATTTCTCAGCTCTATCCACACTGACTCTACATTCCCTGATTCTAGGTCCCCCCCCCCCCCCCCCCCCACCCCGCCCACCCCCTCCGTGCAAGGGACTGAATATCATCCCTTACCAACATGGCTACCCCACCCCCTCTGCCCATCAGTCTGTCCTTACAAAAGCACATGTAGCCTTGAATATACATTTCCCAGGCCCTGTCCACTTGAAGCCACATCTCAGTTCTCCCCACAATATCGTCTCTGCCAATTTCCAAAAGAGCCTCAAGCTCATCCATCTTATTTCTAATGCTTCGTGCATTCATGTATAGTATTTTTAATTTGTTACTGTCCTCACCCTTCCCATCAACTCCTATTTCACTCAACCTTACAGCATGATTCCTTTTTGAATTTTCTGCCTCATTGATACAGTTGTCTTTCTTGACTTCCCTTGTTCTAACTTTCCCTTCAATTTCCTTCTTAAACATCCAGTTTGTTCCCTCCCCCCAGCTACTTAGTTCAAACGTAGCTGTGTTGCAGTAGGCCTGCCTGCAGGATGCTGGTCCATAACCTATTAAGGTGAAAACCGTCTCTCTTATATGATTTATACTTACCACAAAACATTCCCCAGTGATCCAAGAATTTAAATCCTTGCTTCCTGCACCAGTTCCCCAGCCACACGTTCAAGTCCATTATCTCCCTGTTCCTGGCCTCTACAGCCCGAGGAACTGGAAGCAAACCGGAGATAACCACCCTGGACGTCCTGCTTTTCAGCCTTCTTCCTAGTTCTCCGAAGTCCTGCTGTAGTATGTTCCTCCTCTTCTTCCCGACATCATTTGTGCCGACATGTACACCACCTCTGGCTCTTCACCTTTGTCCTTGAGGATTTCCTGCACTCCGTCTGTGATGTCTTTAACCCTGGCACCAGGAAGGCAACACACCATCCTTAAGTCCCGCCTGCTGCCACAAAAACCTGGTTCAGTTCCTCTCACTATGGAGTCCCCTATCACCATGGCTCTGTGCGATGTCCGACTCTTCCGCTCTGCCTCCATGCCAACTTTTGATTGATAGACCTGGCCGCCTCACGGACTGGCAGTGTCATCTGTCTCTACTGTTTCCAAAAGATTCAACTTGTTCCTGACAGGTACTTCCCTCGGCGTCTCTTGCACCTGCCTCCTCTCTGCCTTCCTCATTGTCTGCTCTCTTCTGCTCTCTTCTGGTATGGTTGGTTTAATAACCTTGCTGAAGGTCTTGTCCAGAAAGATCTCATTCTCTCGGATGAGCCTAAGGTCCTCGAGTTCTTTCATCAGTGCTGCATCTCTTAAACAATATTGTGCTAACTTTCTCCTGGTGCTGGAATAAAGTCCAGAGAGTAAGATTTCTGTCATAATTTCTCTAAGCAACGTTCTTTCTGGATGCCTAGACTGATTATAATGTTGTTTCTGGATTAGTGCAGGCAGCATCCGAGGAGCTTCGAAATCGACGTTTCGGGCAAAAGCCCTTCATCAGGAAGGTTTATTATGTAGCCGACTCTCTTATACTAATAGTTAGGACCAGTTTTTATTTTACTAACTATTTTTATCAAATGAGGCATGGACCCTGCACAATATGTGCATTCTATATTTTGTCATTCAAACTTTATTGCCACATTAACGTAAAGACTGTGTTCACATCCCTGCAAGTTCATTTGATTTGCAGTCTTTACTTTCTAATTAATTTGATTACTTCTTAGCTCCTTGACACTGCAATCCTTACATGGGGATTAAATTTCGTTTTTTAATTCTGAGCAGCAAATTTATTCTGCTAGAATTTTATAGCAGCGTTACAGTAACTGATGGAGTATAAGTGGGGGAGACATTTATCTTGTTTAAAGCCCAGAGCTGGTCATGGTTGGAATTCAGGAACTTCATATCAGTGGAGTTTGTAGCAATCAGAGCAAAACTCCTGCCACTTCATTTAAAAGTTAGTGCATGGGCTAGTTCAGTAACTCAATCTGTGCCAGTCGTGAATTGACTCGAGGCAACCATCAGAATAATCCAAATCCAAATTGGTCCAATTTAGATCAATGTTAAAATGAGAAAAACAAAATGTTTTGCCTCACTGAAGATTTGAAAATCCATGCTAGGTAAATATGGTCGTGCACAGATCTCACTTGTTTTTTCTTTGAAGAGATATGACTAAAATGTTAGGAACAGGAGAAAGCCATTCAGCCCCTTTCTATGTCTACTTCCCCATTGATTCCACTATTGATCAAGAATCGATCAGCCTTAAACATACTCAAGGAGTCTGCCCACAGCTGGCTGCACCAAGCAGTTCTAACGACTCACAACCTTCTGAGAGAGGAAATTGCTCCTCATCTCAGTCTCAAATTGGTGCCTGTTTATTCTGAGACTATGCCCTCTGGTCTTACACTCTCAGCATTTACCCTGCCAAGCCTCTTAAGAATCCAATATGTTTCAACAAAATCACCTCTGATTCTTCTTAATGACAGTGCATAGCATTCCTAACTATTTAGCCTTTGCTCCTAAGGCAACCCCTCCATAATGGAGATCATTCTAGTGAACTTTCTCTAACTGCCTGCAATGAAATAATATTGCTTCTTAAATATGGAATGGAGATCAGTGTTGTGCAATAGGGGAGAGTTTGGATTTGTCAGATTGAATGTGAATGGTCACATGCTTTTCAACACCACCTGCCAGAGTTAAGTTCACTCACTTAGTCTGTTTGTAGCCTCCTCCAGTCCACACATTGTGCTGTGCTTCTAGTGTCACCTGCTAACTTTGATTTACAACTCAACATTCTTAGTCATCCAAGCCCTTAATATACTATTATGAACATGTGTTACCTAAAATATCAATTCATAATATAAGTGACTGGATCATATTTATCTCAATCTTTTGGATATAATAATTTGGCTACAGTAGCAACAAGCTGCTTGGATGGAGACGTCAGGGAGAAGTCACATGACTCAGTTTGTGGGCATGTTAAAAAAACGTTTCCAAACACAGAAAGTCAGAAAAAGCATTTATCCTCCCTCTCTTTCTGTGAATACACCCTCATTGAAGTTTATCAGTTGAAAACCCATTGGAAGGTCTCATCATTATAAGTGGAGGTTATTAAAGGAGAAACTTGAATCTACACCACTGTCACCAGCAAAAGAGAATTCAACCAGCCATAATAGATCCAGGAAGAGACCGTGGTAACAACAATTGTGTTGAAAGTGACTTCAGCTGCAGAATTGGCTTCGAAAATTTTCTTAAGTTTAACTATTTCTTGGCTGAAGTATTTTTAAGATAACTCTCCACAGAGAATTTTTTTCCGGCTTAGGAGTTTTAAGTGTGTATTCATTTTTTCAAGAAGGATCATTGGACCTATTTACACATTTTAAAATGGTTTGCGAATAATCTTTGCATCTTTGTTTAAACAAGGTCTGTTTGCACTAGTTCTTTGTTGTTAACTAAGGGAACCTGGCTGACGTGTTTCTGATACTGAGCCATATATGCTTTAATGTATAATTGCCATATCATTTCTCCTTTTAAAACAAACTTTATTCTGGCAGTGATGGAGTGAGACAAAGAACGGATCTGTCCCTTTAATAAAAGAAACAACTGCTGATACTGGAAATCTGAATCAAAAACAGACTTAATGAGTGAGCATAAATGGCAGATGGTGTTGAATGCAGAGAAGACATGTGGCCATTCACATTCAATCTGGAATATTCAAACTTTCCCCCCCTTACGTAACTTTGAACATTTTAGATCTCGGTGTCCATACCCTTTTTTTTTAATTGTTGGAGGAACTCAGCAGATCTAGCAGCATCTGTGAAGAGAAAACCAAATTAACATTTTAAGTCCAATGGCTCAGTGGTCCGCACGGCTGCCTCACAGCACCAAGGACCCAGGTTCAATTTCAGCCTTAGGTGGTTGTGTGGAATTTGCATGTACACCCCGTGTCTGTGTGGGTTTCTGCTGGGTGCTCTGGTTTCATACCCCAGTTCAAAGATGTGCAGGTTAGGTGGATTGACCATGGTAAATGTGGGGCTATAGACCGTGTGCCCAGACTGCTGGGCCTGGGTGGGATGCTTTTTGAGGGTTGGTGCAGATTCAATTAGCCTCTTTCTACACTGTTGAGATTTTAGGAATCTGTTGTTAAAACTGAGTGTCCTGTATAAACACAACTTGTCAGATCCCACTGATCAGAAAATATGTTCTTTTTCTATGAATATAACTTATTTAAAAAATATAACACTGCAGATACTGGGACGTGAAATAAAAACAAAAGTTGCTGAAAATGCTTATCAAGCCTGGCAGCACCCGTGGAGAGAAAAGTTGCAGATTGCAGATGGACATGAGCCACAGTCCCTCGAACCTACCCCATCAATCCATACAATTATGGCTGATCTCCTGCAAGCCTCAACTCCACACAGCTCATCATAGTCCTCAATTTCTCAATATTTAAAAGTCTATCTCTCTCCTTATCAAATTTTTTCACTGAGCTAGCCTCCAGAAATCTCCGGGAGAAGAAATTCCTCCACATCTCAGTCTTAAATGAGTGTCCCCTTATTCTGCAATTATGTCCCCCAGTTTCCTTCACTAGGAGTAACCCCTTTTCAACATTTACCGTGTGAAACCCCCTCAGAGTCTTGTCTGTTCTTATAAATTCTAATGAATAAAGAGCTAAACCTTTTAGCCATTTTCAATGAGTCCATGCCTTCATCTCAGGAATCAATCCAGAGAATCTCTTTTGAACTGCCTCCAATGCTAGCATTAATCTTCTTAAACACAGAGATCTAAACTGTACACTGTGCTCCAGGTGCAGTCTCACAAACACCCTGCACAAGACTTCCCTGTTTTTAAACTCTAATCCCCCTAGCAATGACTCCCAAAACTCCATTTGCCTTCTTAACTACCTGCTGCACCTGCACACTAACATTTTGAGTTCCATGCACAAGAACACACAGATCCCTTTGTGCTCCAGTTTGTTGGGGTGCCTCTCTATTTAAATAATATTCTGCCTTTCGCTTCTTCCTACCTAGGTGCCTGACTGCACACTTTCCGACATTAAATTCCACCTGACAAGGTTTTGCCCAGATTGCTGACCTTAATTGGGCTAATGTCTTTATCCTTAATCCCCATTTCCCGTCTTTCAATTAACTACTTATAAAGCCATTTCCAATTCCGCACACTTAATTTTTGCTAATAATCTCCTGTGTAAAATATTCTCAAATGCATTAAGGAAATTCATACATGTCACAACTTTCCGATCCACCAGGGTAATGAACTCCTCAAAAAACATCAGCTAGATTTGTCAAATACAATGTGCCACAGATCTGATGCTTTCTGATCAGCTCAAACTTGTCCCAAACTAGTGCTGAGTCACTTTGCTCCTGTTGACAGATTGCAGGAACCTCCCCACAACTGATGCTAATCTGACAGTTCTGGTTACCCCTCCTCTCCCTTCTTAAATAATTGGGTGACATCTGTAATTTTTTTCAACCCAGACACTAAATTCCTCAACTGAAAGAGAATTAGAAAATTATAAATAATGTCCCTGCTACTTCCGCACCTATTTCTTTCATTTCTCTGGAGTGGAGATCATTAGATCCTGGAACTGTGCCTTTTTTAAAACCTTATCCATAATCAATTTTAACTTATGTTAATTCCACTAAGTTTATCCTTATGATTTACTTTAAAGTTCTTTTGGAAAATTGGTATTTTACTCTCATCTTCCACCATGAAAATGGATGCAATTATCTGTTTAAGAAGTCCACCATTTTATTTTCAACCTTTATAAGCTCACTTGTAATTGTTTTCAATGGTTCTTCACTTGGCTCAGAACACAATCAAAACACGTTTTTCTTGTTTTTTCTGAAGATGGGTCACTGGATTCGAAATACTAACTCTGTTTTCTTTTCACAACTGCAAGATCTGCTGAGTTTCTCCAGCAATTTCTATTTTTGTTTTTATTTAACCACCGACCACCAATGAAGCACTTGCTGAACTCAGTCTTTTCATGACGTTTGAATCACTCAATCAATAGATTTCATGTCAGGTGATGATTTAATCTCCTAATCTGCTCATGGCCCTTCATAAGCATTAGGCAGCAATGGAAGCTGTCACATCATTGTAATAAACACCACATCGATGAACTGAATCGCTCTCAAACATTTTATTAATCACTAAGGGCTTATGCAGCACTGAAAAGAGTTTATGGAGTAAACATGAAATAAGTCTCACATGCTGGGTGAATGCCAAGGCACAAAGGGATCTGTGTGTTCTTGTGCATGGAACTCAAAATGTTAGCTTGCAGGTGCAGCAGGTAGTTAAGAAGGCAAATGGAGTTTTGGGAGTCATTGCTAGGGGGATTAGAGTTTAAAAACAGGGAAGTCTTGTGCAGGGTGTTTGTGAGACTGCACCTGGAGCACAGTGTACAGTTTAGATCTCTGTGTTTAAGAAGATTAATGCTAGCATTGGAGGCAGTTCAAAAGAGATTCTCTGGATTGATTCCTGAGATGAAGGCATGGACTCATTTTTACAGCACATTCAGCCCTTTCAGCACATTGCTTTGTTACTCAATAAGTACCTGTGTGCGGGATCTTAAATTTAATGGGATACACAACACCTTTCTTTCTGCAGTTTAGAACAGTTGAACAGAATTTTCAGCACATTATGGATAACTTTCAAGAATTAACATTGGGGTAATAATTAGACAAGGCCCAGCAATGGGAGAGAGCAGTCACAAAATGGTGGCCCTGGTATATCAGAAGCAAGAAGACCTGGTGCTGCTCATGCTGAAGGGTGAAGTGTTTGGAAGTTTGTGGACTCCCTCCGACACTTCACCACTGCATGCTGCCCTGCCAAATACAGAGGAACCTCGATTATCCGAACGAGATGGGCAGGCAGTATTTCGTTCAGATATTTGATTATTCGGTTGATTGATTCAATGCTTCGCCTCTGAGACTCAGAGTTTTCTGAAGTTTCCTTTTTCCCTGCTCTGCCTGCCTTGCTCCCTCTCTCTGCCTCAGGGTTTGTTTCTGAGCAGACACACGCTTGTGTGTAAGGGCCCTGCAGCATTAGTGAAGCCTCCACTCCATCCCCTGCCCCCACCCCCGCCAATCAGTTCGATGGGGTTGATTATAGAATTAAAGATTACATTACAGTGTGGAAACAGGCCCTTCGGCCCAACAAGTCCACACCGACCCGCCGAAGCAAAACCCACCCATACTCCTACATTTACCCCTTACCTAACACTACGGGCAATTTAGTATGGCCAATTCACCTAACCCTGCACATCTTTGGACTGTGGGAGGAAACCGGAGCACCCGGAGGAAACCCATGTAGACACGGGGAGAACGTGCAAACTCCACACAGTCAGTCGCCTGAGGCGGGAATTGAACCCGGGTCTCTGGCGCTGTGAGGCAGCTGTGCTAACCACTGTGCCACCATGCCGCCCACGCACGGTTGACACAGCAAGCACTTGCTAAGTCCTCTCCCTGTTCAGGAGACGATGCAGCAGTACGCCGCACACGAGGCCCAACCCCCCCAACCCCCTCCGCTCCCCCAACCTCGTCCAACACAGACCCCGCCCTCCACATCCACCATCCGCACCCACTCCCTGAGTCTGCTCCCCCACCCAACCCCCAGGGCAGCAGTACGAGACACCAACAGTAAGACTGCTGCTGCCTTTCGGGGGGCATGAGTCTCAAAATAGCAGCGCACACTCTCGCAGCCACAAACACAACTTTTTACTCCAACATTTTAACAGGTTCCACCTCTGCCCTGTACAGGACAATGTTGGAGAGATTATCTGGGGAAGCGGGGATGTGTAGAACTCCAGGGAAAGTGTAGGGAGAGAGAGAGGGCAGGCAATCATTTGGAGATGGTGCCTGGGCTCCCATTGATGTCCAAGACAGCTCTCGGCAGCATTTCAATAAGCAGAGTTCATTTTTAATCATTGTAATCAAAAGACACAATCAGTGTTGGAAACACATCTTTGGTGTAATGTTTCTATCAGGAACTTGAGATATTATTTGGATAATCTGAAATTTGGATAATTGGTATTTGGATAATTGGGGTTCCTCTGTATATGCTTTCCCCGTTGTAGTCAATGACAGTTCAGGGATTCCCTCGACTCAGTGGGTAGGCTTGGCCCTTTCAAAAATGCTGTGAGGACCCCCTAAAACGTTTCCCCTCCAGGAGTCTCCTGCCCCGATAAAGTCCTGAGTGGGATAGTTAGCTTTGGGAGTCTGGTACATCAGCAAAATGTATGTAACCCAGGTGCCAAAAGTGCCAGTGAGTGGCCACATGTGTCAGTATGGGGCCTAGGTTCATGGCAGGCAAGGATCGCTGAAAGCTTGGAGAGTGTATTCTGGCTGCAACACGCCCTGACATGGCCAGGAAATTCCTGAGCAGGAAGAATGTTAGAAGCAGCGTAACAAGATGGATAGGATGCTGCAGTGTTCTCTGGTACTGCACTACAGGCCTTGGTGCTAGTGGTGGACAGGAGCAGATTGGTCCTTATTCCACACAGAAGCTTTCTAAACACATGCTGAAAAGCACTGACAGCACGGTGGCTCAGTGGTTAGCACTGCTGCCTCATAGTGCCAGGGACCCAGGTTTGATTCCACCCTTGAGTGACTGTCCATGTGGAATTTACACATTCTCTTCGCGGGTTTCCTCTCACAGCCCAAAGATGTGCAGCTTAGGTGAATTAGGCATAGGGAATGCAGGGTTACAGGGAGGGGGTGGGTCTAGTGGGATGCTCTTCGGAGGGTTGGTATGGAATCCCACACTGTAGGGATTCTATGATTCTAAGTAATTCAATGCCCAGGAGCTGGGCACAGTGCAGGAGAAAGTCTCACAAGCAGTCAAGATCAGGAAATGCATCTTCAAATACCAATTCTGTACATGTGAGCCATAGTCTCAGACACTGTACAAATCACCACTTCCTTTTCGCTCATGCTTCCAGCAACCTCCATCAAACCTCCCTGGTATCAGGCTTTAATGTCTCAGCTTTCCCTCACACACATACACTCCAGCAAGCCTCACACACCTCTTACAGCTTTTCTACTGGCAGTTGTTCAAGTATAACTGTCATATCTACCAAACACATTACACAATCAACTGACGTCCTTCCTTCTCTCTTACAGGACCAGGGTGTACATGGGCTGGCCAAGATTTGATGTGGGTGTGTGAGGGGCAAGAGGAGCAAGTCACATGTAGCATCCAGTGACTGATGTGTCAGCTCCCATTGCTACACAAACAGTAATCACCCAGTGTCTGAGTATTACAGTAGAAGTGCAAACTGAAGACATGTAATCTCAGCTTGTTTTCATGCTGATGCAACCTCAACCTGTTGCCATTGTGACTATGGATTTTTAACATTTAATCTTTCATGAAATGTAAATGTCACTGGCTAAGCCAGAATTCCTTGTCTATCTCGAGTCGCCCGTGAGAAAGGGTGATGCACTAGACCCACCCCCTCCCTGTAACCCTGCATTCCCTTAGCCTAATTCACCTAAGCTGCACATCTTTGGGCTGTGAGAGGAAACCCGCAAAGAGAATGTGTAAATTTTGAACCACTACAATGCATATGGTGTAGGAACATCTACAGTACTGTTCAGAAGGGTGATCCAGATTTTGATTCAATGTCAATGAAGGAATGCTGATATATATTCAAGTCAGGATGTCTTGTGGTTTAGAGGGGAACTTGCCTGTGCTGATGTTCCCATGCATTTGCTATGTTTGTTCTCCTAGATGGTAGAGGTCATGGGTTTTGAAGATTCTGTCAAAGGAAGCTTCACAAGTAGCTGCAGTGTATAGTCTATATAATGCACATTGATAATGCTGTGCACTAGCAGTGGATGGAGTAAATGTTAAAGTACTGGATAGGGTTCTAGTCAAGTGAGCTGCTTTGTTGCACTCTCACAGTATTTATACCATTATTCCAGTTCAGTTCCTGTTCAATGATAAACCACAAGGATGTTAGTGGGGTATTCAGCGATGGCAATAGGTAATGACCACAGATCATAACCTGGAATCACCCATGCATACAAAATATTTTAAATGTAAGATGTGTTTTTCTTTATTAGCATCTGATAGGGGCTCTCTTGTGGAACAGTGATAATGTCTCTACCCCAAGACCAGGTGACCTGGGTTCAAGTGCCACCTGTTCTGAAAGTGTGTAATAACGTTGATGAACCAGTTTATTGGAAAAATAGGTGAAAGTTTTACAAAAGGGTTTGATAAAACAAATTCAGTGACATTCCAAACAGAGAGATCCTAAATTGTCTCTCTCATAGAGTCATAGAGATGTGCAGGAAACAGACCCTTTGATCTGATCCATCCATGAGACCAGGTACCCCAAACTAATCTAGTCCCATTTGCCAGCATTTAGCCCATATCCCTCTAAACCCATCCTATTCATATACCCATTCAGATGCCTTTTAAATACTGTAATTGTACCAGCCTCCACCACTCCTTCCGACAGCTAATTCCATGCATGCACCACCCTCTGCGTGAAAAGTTGCCCCTTAGGTCCCTTTTAAATTTTATCCCTCTCACCCTACATTTATACTCTCTAGTTCTGGACTCCCCCACCCCAGGAAAAAGAACTTGTCTATTAACCGTATCCATGAATGCCTTCTTCACTGTCCTACCTACCTGCGACTCCACTTTCAAGGAACTATGAATCACTTGGCAAGGTTTCAAGGGAGTTTCAAAGAGATAGATTTAAAAGGAGAGAAAAACACTGCAAACCGAACAGTAATTCCCTATATCACAGACTGTGAATGGAATGATAAAATAATACAGCAGACTGGGTAGGAGCAATAATGTATTTTCCCTTTGCAAGGTACACAGGAATAGGGATTACAAGCAAGCTTCAGACCTGATTTGTGTGTGTTAGTGGTTTGACCTAGTGTACTGTAAAGATCACAACTTTAAGAAGAACCATTAAACACCGCTGTAATTCAGGTAAAGAAAGAGAAAATACACTCTTCATTCTCAGTGTGGGAAATCAATCAGTCAGCAAGCCAGTTTGAAGGAAACAGGACAACAGAAAGCCTATCAGGATGTTGCCAGGAATGGAAGGTTTAAGGAAAGGCTGGATGGGCTCGTACTTTTTTCACTGGAGGTTTATTAAATCATGAGGGATATAGATAGGGTAATGGTAGGTGCCTTTTCCCTAGGATGGGAAATTTCAAAATGAGGGGTCATATTTTTAAGGTGAGAGGAGAGATTTAAAAAAGACATAACGGGCAAAATATTTACACAAAAGGTCGTTCGCATGTGGAATAAACATTCTGAGGAAGTGGTAGATGCAGGCACAGTTATAATGTTTATGAACCACTTAGGTAAATACATGAATAGGAAAGGTTTGGAAGGATATGGGCCAGGAGCAGGCAATTGGGATCAGTTTAGTTTGGGATTGTTTTTGGCTTGGAGTGGTTGGACCGAAGAATCTGTTTCCGTGCTGCATGACTCAATGGCTCTCGCTTTGAGTGCAGCAGGCCAGGGGGCCAGCAAGCCAGTCAAAGAGAAATAGGACAACAAGACTTTTCACTGTACTGTCAAGCCAAGAATCCCAAAATTGACCAACTATCAACATTCCACCATCTGGTCCTCACCACCAATCTGATCTGTATATCTCTTAACTTTTATGGGGTTTTTTAAATTCTCATTTCCAATCTGTGTATGTGTGATGTGTTATTATTTGTTCTCATGTTCAGCAAGTAATAAATTCATTCTACTGCTAATTTAAGAATAAATTGACTCTTTTTAAAACATAAATTCACTTGATTCAGGAAAATGCTCCCCTGAAGGGAGGGATCCCATTGTAGACTAATCTTCTTGTGATCAACCTCGGGTCAAGTGAATAACGAATGGGAGCCAGTTCCCTCCTCACCCAGGAGCTTTCCAATTTCCATCTGGAGTCATTATAACTGAGGCAACATTGCTGGGTTCTGGTCATAAAATGCCATTGCACATGAAGAGAAGAGAAGAATTCTGTCCAGTTGAAGAGGGGCATTTATGTCGTGTTAATGTTACTTGCCAATTATTAACCCAAGACTGGATGCTGTCCAGGTCTTGCTGCAGATGGTTATGGACTGTTTCAGTTCATGAGAATTTGTGAATGGTGTTAAACTTCATACAATCATCAGTGAACATCCTACTTATGATCATCTGTTGGAGGGTGGGTCATTTATGAGGCTGCTGAAGATGATTGCATCCTGCACATTACCTTGAGGAACTCCTGCAGAGATGTCGTCAGACCTCCAACACCTACAACCATCTTCCTTCATGTTGGATATGAATTCAACCAGTGGACAGAATATTCCTGATTCCCATTGGCTGAAATTTTGCTAGGGCTCTTTGATACCACACAGTCCAATGCTGCCTTGACATCGAGGTGAGTTGGTCTTGCCTCATTCTGATACTCTAAAAGGCTTGTAGGATGTTACACCATCCTGCAATTTGTCAGTACATCAATAGAATTTCTGAGGCACTATCGTGAGGATTTGGCTGTGGCTCCGGGGATCACAAACCTGCTGCCCTTTTCTCAGGAAGACAACATTTGTCTTCCCACCTTAGCCACTCCTCCAGCATCACCATCCTTCGACTCTGCGTATTTTTGTTACATCCTCCTCACACCCACACTACTGACTGCACCAAACATGATGTTTGGCACAGGAAATATGTTCAGCGTGGCACTGAGGTCATTTTGGGAATGCCAATTCTGTGGCCATTGTCTGCAATCATAATTTCTATCAGTTAATGTTGATTTTGTTAGAACTTAAGAAAAAAATGAGCAGGTTCATCTAATGCCGTTTATCCCACTTCCAGTGCATGATGGCAGCAGAGAACATTCCGTTGCATGTTCCCTTATGTAATGACTTGCTGCAATTGATAGGTTGGGCCTCCAGAGCAGAATTCTGATTGATTATCCTGATGATAGAGTGTCCTTACAATATTTCGTGTTGAAATGTAATCAAGTGCATGGATGCTGAGAAAACATTGCACACAAGAAAATATGATGTCTGTGCTGCAACAGTTGCAGTTATCTTGGAGATTAGTGTGGGATGAATGAGCACAGTAACTGAAGCTTTAATTTTCTCTGATAGATCATGAATTAGCACAATAATGTAAAACTTATTTGCAGAATGTTTTTATGCAGGTTTTGGCTGTACTTTGTCAGATGCATAGAAATACATACTAAATGTATATTGTATATCATATTTATTGTTTTATTTCTATATATATAGAATTTTGTATGAAAACATCACTTTAGGATGTTAGACATCTAATAGGATTGTTATGAAATCTCTGACAATGTCAATTATTACCATCTACCTGCGAAAATAAATGATCAGTTTCTAATTTGCATATTTGAGTTTGATTCCTTTGATGTTGCCAATGCAATATATAGGATTGAATTTGCTTTGCCTATTATCATTTAATAACACTCAACTCTGACTGCAATCCCTTGATAATAATAGCAAAATATTTAGTTTAAATATTTATTCCACCTCAAAGAAGCATTATTTAGTTTATTTTTTTCTCTGCTATTTCTCCCACAAGTTCTGTCTACTTCCTTCACTGAGATTTAGAATGGTAAGCCCAAAAAACTTTGATGACCCCTTGGGAGTACAGAATATTGCTGAAAAAAGAGACATAGCCAAAGATTTTTGTCTTGTACTCATCAGGACAAATACAAGAATGCCAAATTTAAAATGGTCACTCATTTATATCATAAGAGAAAAGAACAGAAGATTGTTTGGAAGTTGACTCAGCATTACCAATGAGAAAACAATGGGAAAGTATCAGTTCCCCCAAGCATAAGATCTTTTTTTCAAAAATGAAAAGCTTGAGCATATTCCTTTTGTTTGCAAAGAATGGGTTCCTACTTATGAATATATGTCACTTCTAGCAATTGCAAATTACTATATATCACATTTTGTTTGATAACACTTCTGCAAAGTAGCTTGAGACATTTTACTAAAGATGCTATACAAATGCATGTTATTGTTTCTAAAATCTGTTCTCAGGTTGCTCTGATTAATGGCAGCTTTTACGCATCGTGATTTGCATATGCGTTTGAACGGAAACTTGAAACACTGTGAAAGTAGCTCAGTTTTGGACATTACTTGCAAAGGATCACTGATTGCACTAAAGCAGAAGCTCTGCCCTGTAGCATTTTTGTTTTCTGTTTTTATTCTCAAAGATTCCTGATTGAGAATGATTGCACAAATAACTGCATTCAGTTGAAGTGACTCTTCTACAATAGGAAGATCAATCTAATTAACAATATTTCTGTCTGGAATGCAAACATTAGTTATGAAATTTCCTAATGTGTGCATTCTGTGTTTGAAGTGGAATAGTGCATTGGACAAAGTTTCTTTTGTTGACAGCACGGTCGTGGCAGGGACATTATCCATTGTTCAGTGACAGGTGAGCTTGGTGCTATTTGCTGAATGTTGAAAGAGAGAGCTCTCTGTTCTCCTTCCTTTGTTTGTTTTGTGTAGCTTCAGATAAATCCTGATAAACACAGTCTCAGTCCAAGCCATGCAGCTGCAAAAAGTCTCCAAGGCTCTGAGGCCCCGAGTGGCCCAAAATGAATTTGGTTCCAGTTGAAGACTGTTGTGCTTTATTCCACGGAGTAGCTGAAAGATTCAGAGGAAAGAGAAAACCAGTACTGGAATTACGATATCACTACAGGCCTTTGCACCAGCATTGTGCACGGATCCATATTCTTACACCTCCATCATGAATAAATAGTGACAGTTAGGATCATTTCTCTGACAAGATTATTCATTAGACTGATGCACTTCATTCAGAGTAAAATGTTGCGCATCAAGAATTCACATTTAAAGATATATGAGAGACACTCTGTCTCTTAAGATCATTTAGTGTCATATGGAAAGGGGCTTATTGGAAAGTGTGTTTACCTGAGCAGGACACATAACACGTCCTTCATGGTGACCTTTGAGCTCCATTACATGTGCATGTAAATAGATGGTTTAAGATGACCATAAAGAGCACATGACCAAAGTGGAGTAACTGATTTCCTTTGACAGATGGAATCCATATAGTCTGGTTGCTGCATGTAAATGTCAGTAATATTTAGATACTGTATTACTGACTGCAACTAATGCATTCACTGGGCATCAGCTGATTTGTTGTTGCAGGTTTATGGCATTCAGTCAGCTCTTGTAGATGTAGTACAACAAGTATATATTTTTTTAAAATGAACTCAATAATTAGTGCAAAGGAGGGAGTTGAACTGTTGCCTAAGAAAAATTAGATATTTCACTATGTTTATAGATTTCCCCACCTTTACTTCTTTCTTGCACTTATTGAACACATCTGGGGATGTAAGAAATTTTCTAGAGCAAGGTTGTAAAATAATTGATTTTGGTTTCAAAACGAACAAGATTTCACAGGTTTATAAAAGAATACCAGAAGTAGCAAGATGGGCAGAATCTTATAGGGGCCTGAGCACCACAGGCTGTGGAGAGAAAATGTGGCAGCATTGTGTGAGACCTATCTCAATGTCAGGAACAACTTCTTTCACCTTTTAACGAAGTTCCAGGCATTAAAGTGAGATTTTCAAACAGAACAGCACAAGTCACTGGAGAAACTCAGCAGGTCTGGCAGAGACTGAGGTGAGCTTTTCACTAGGCAGCAGCATTTTCCTATTAATGGGGACCATTGCTTGGAACAATCTCATTATTGCAGACCTCACCTCATTTACATGCAAGTTTCTATCTTACTACCTGTGTGAGCACACTGAGAATTCTCAGCGTGGAAACCAGACTGGGTACCTGGTAACCTTGGCATCCTTGACTGCTATACTAAGCCTCTTAGTGTGTCAACACTTCTGTTGGAGCCAGAGGCTACCAATCCTGCTGCATTAAGGTGCTGTTTTGTGTCAAAGCATGGTCAGGTCACTTGTCAGTAGGGATCTGCCCAGTGTTGGGGAGGGGTGGAGAAGGGATGACCGATACATTGGTTTCCAACCTACATCATGTGCCAGCTGCCTATGTGGCAAACACACTGCACAGTCATTTAATCAAATGCCCAGGTCAGAAATGGTTCAGGCAGAGTGTGCCACAGCACCCTGTACAGTACTCTGCACAAACAGGCAGCAAGGTGATATAATAAAAGGTGAGGTGCCAGAGGAAGATGAAGCAATTATTGAGGAGACAGATGTGGACACTGAGCAGGAGAAAGCTCTCCTTATGGATGACAGAGCTCAGCTACACCAGCCAATACAAAGCAGATCAGATCTGACTGACACCCGCTTCCAATGGACGTTCATGGACTGTCAAGGTCAAGATGCCAGCATTTGATTCACAGTGTGGAAGGTGAACTTTAGCCTGTTTCCTTTCTGTTCTCCTTTTGCTGGCTGTCAATAAAACCTCATGGTTGGACTTGTCCAGAAGATTCCCTTTTTTACTATGGTCCCTTAGTGCACAATGACAAGATGTGGGTGACCACTAGACATTGGGGAAAGAGAGAAGGTGCTTATATGAGATGTATTGAAGGACAAGGGTGTGGCTTGCTGTTAAGTGGCAGCCAGGTTGAAAGAACAGCATCACAATGCAGGGAAGTGTTAGCCATGTCAACAATGTGCCATGAGCAGCGTGGTGTTGTGGCTACAGTGCCATGATGTTGCCAATGAGGGGCAATACACAGCAGCCTTCCAAAGATGATGCAAGTGTAAGGAGTAGCAGTCTTTGAGCAGATAACTGATGAGTGGCAAGTTGATGTGAGAATGGTGAGGTGGGCTAGAATTGAACATAAGGAAGGCCATAAGTGTTAATAAGGTAGTTAATAAGGTAAGTTTGGTAAGATACAGTGAGGAAATCCAACTTGACTTTATGGAAAGAATATCTCTGTAAAATCTCAATATAACTCTCTGAATTTAGCCAAAATAAAATTCAGCCGACAATATATATAAAATAGGTCATTGTCTGAAATATATCTGCGGTGGTACACACTCATCAGCCTCAAACATGAGTTAGTCTCCACACCTCATAAAGCTGACCAGAAGTTCCCAAATAAAATTGGCCACTGATGTATTTAAGTTTAGTCTAAGCTGTTCCACCAGACTTCCAAGGAACTCTGACATCATGCCATGGGAATTTCACATCCATAATTGGACAAGCAGGGAATATACCACCAAAAGGTGGATACTATGTGAAATTCACAAATGATTGTTCTTAACCTATCAGCCAGAGAGTATCAAAAGTTCTAAAATCAGCAGTATATAATTCAACAACATGGAGAAGATCATCCATTTGAAATTGTTCAAAGGATAGTGTCAGAAATTTATTTGGCTGCCATCTTCTTTCCTCAAGTGCACAAACGTGATAGGTTAAATGATTTTATTCTCGGAATCTAAGTAATGCTGACAGGAAATATGAGGGTTAGGGCAAACATGGAGTGAATCAGAGTTCATCACTCCCCATCCATCCTACACCACCCAATTGATTCAACCATGATCTCACCTACCCTTGCATCCTGGCTGTTTGGATACTGCAGACAACTTGAGAAATATGTTCATTATTGGTAAAATCGCATGACCCTGAGGTTTCCTGACACATATTAAAAGTTCAAAATTAGAGCAATTCATTGAGATAAATCATTCTTACATCCCATAAACAGCAGAAAAAAATTGATAAGTTGCCTTCAAAATGTCAGTGAATGTACAATGTACAGGAAATTATGCAACGTTACATGATTTTGCTTTCTCTTGCAGTCTTGTGGCATGACAAAACCACGGTAAGATGTTTCTTAAATAAAGTTAATGTTTTTCTTACCTCATTAGGCACTGAAAATACTCTTTAGCAGCCCAATGAGACCAAGAAAATAACAGTTTATATGCAGAATTGAAATTTGGAATAAAGGAATAAGTTCTTGCTTCTTTAAAGGGTTATTGGACACAAAGCCACAAACAATTCAGGTACCAATGTCAAATTATATTCAAAGTCACTACACGCACTGGCGAACTTATTGAGATGTTCAAAATTATGAGCAATTTTAACAGAGTAATGAAGGATATACTGTTTCCATTAATTGGCATGTCAGTAACTAGTGGTCACAATCTCAAGATGTCAGCAAGACAGCTAGGAGAGAGATGAGGAGAAACATCATTAGTCAGAGAGTTGTTAGGATTTGGAATGTGCTGCCAGGGAGAATAGTGGAGATGGATTCCGTAGAAGGTTTCAAAAGAGAGCTGCATATTTAGTTAAAAGTGATGAAATTAGAGGGCTATGTAGCAAGGACTG
Source organism: Chiloscyllium plagiosum (assembly GCF_037043375.1). NCBI lineage: Eukaryota > Metazoa > Chordata > Chondrichthyes > Orectolobiformes > Hemiscylliidae > Chiloscyllium > Chiloscyllium plagiosum. The sequence goes on from NW_028270163.1 coordinate 37,890,570, forward strand.
GAGAATGGAACCAGCAAGGTAGCTCTTTTAGGTGCCAGTATAGACACAATGGGCCAAATTGCCTTCTTCTGTCCTGTAAGATTCTGTGATTCTATGTATTAGTGTGCTTTCATCCAAGCTACAAGCCATTCTGTTATAAAGCATGTTTCCTTTATGCAAATTTGCTATAACATGACTGAAGAATTGGGGATACTAATTCTAAAGCGCGAACGTTTAAAGCATGTATTGGTTATAACATGATTCCAGTTTCATTAGTTTAAACTGTGCTGCTTTTATGCGATTTTCTTATAACACGGGATTGCACAAGAATGGATCTGCCGCATTATAGGAGAACTGACTGTACTCAGGAGAATGTGATACAGCAGGCAAAAACTTTTCAAAAAGAGCAAATCAGAAGGGTTTATCTCACTGCACATATAAATTTCCTAGCTGACAGCTGGAACCTAAACTCATCCCCTTTCACAGTTGGAAACGGAAGCCCAGGAATCCTTTGGCGAAATGGCGAAAAGCGACTTGGAGGAAAAAAATTGGCACAGAAGGAAATCTTCAGGCTTCCTTTAACAAAATGTGGGCACATTCAGGCATGTTCTGAGCCAAAGACTAGGGGGCTGTGGGCAATGTTAGCTATTGAAAGAATAGTCAGCACAATAGACATGAAAAGCAACTGCTAAAATTTAGCTGAACTCAGAAAAAACATGTCTTGCTGTGTGATCCGAAATGTTGAATGGGGAGGGCTTTGCCAAGAGCTGTAATTGGTCATTTCTCAAGAAAAAGTACAAAACAATTGTCTTTTTTAAACTGCAATAATGTAGAAAGCTTGTGCCACAATGCATTGATTTTAGGAATGAAACTGGTTTTCTCTGGGAGTGGAAATGTGCAGAATCAGCGGACCATTTTAAATTCTGCTTGATTTCGCTTCTATGTTAATGATAAAGAAAATGGAGGAGGATGTGCAAGGTTTGCTGATTCACAATTACCCATTTTGCGCAACTGTTGAATGCATACTTAACCCACGTCTATCTCTTAGAGACTTGTTGATGGAGATCAGTCACGCATTTGAATAAGTCTGTTGATAGATGAACACCCAACCCAATTCCAAACAAAAATACCTTTGAATTAAATGTGAACAAGCTGGTCTGGGGTGCTCACTCTGCGGTGAGGTTTTTTTTGAGAACAAAACCAGAAAATGCTGGAAATGCACAGTGAGCCTGGCGGCACTTATAAAGAGTGAAGAAAAAGATAACAAATTCATCACAAACACTGGGAGAAGTTGTCAACTGAACAGCAGTGGTTAGCGCTGCTACATCACAGCACCATGGACATGGGTTTGATTCCAGCCTCGGGCGACTGTCTGTGTGGAGTTTGCACATTCTCCCCATGTCTGCGTGGGTTTCCTCTGGTGCTCCAGTTTCCTCCCACAATCCAAAGATGTGCAGGTCAGGTGAATTGGCCAGGGTGAGTAGCCCACTGAGTTAAGGGATGTGTAGGTTAGGTAAATGTAGGGGAACGGGTCTGGGTGGGTTACTCTTCGGAGGATCAGTGTGGACTTGTTGGGCTGAAGGGCCTGTTTCCACACTGTAGGGATTCTAGTTCAAGTAGTGTTTAAGCAAGTACAGAGGGAGGAAATCTTTGAATAAGTCATATTGGACACAAACATTAATTCTGTTTCTCTCTCCACAGCCACATCCACTCAGTTTCTCCAGCATTTTCTGTTTAAGATTTCCAACATCCACAGTATTTTCCTTTTACATGAAATTCCCAAACTACGGTGCTAACTACTTTTGGCTACAGCATATTTTCCCTTCCCAATCGTTTGAAACAATTATCAACATTCCATTAGTGAGCGGCTGCCACCAGTTTTTGATTGACCCAATCAATCATTTTGGTCAGAAGGCAAGTGGAGTCTACAAGGTGTCATGGAAGTCAGAGATATTCCTGTTTAGTCACCGCATTAAAATAATTAAATGGAATCGCTGAAAAAAAAACCCAAAGATTTGCGAATGCTAGAAAATCAGAAACAGAAACAGAAATTGCTGGAGAAACTCAGCAGGTCTGCCAGCATCTGTGGAGGTCTCAGCAGAGTCAATGCTTTGTGTCCAGTGATCCATCTTTAGATTTTCAGCATTCTTACCTCTTGCACTAAACCTTCTTTTCTCAATGCAAGACAGTCCTGACTTCTCCAATATTTCCAAATTAACTGAAGTTCCTCACCCCGAGGACCCATGAATCATGAATCATGAATCATGATCCTGCTGTTCATGTCTACATTTCATAATGTGTGCATTACAAATACAAATAGCGACTAATGAAATGCTGATCACCATGATGCCCAGTTTCCATTTTGTGTTTGGTTGTATCTCAGTTAAAGTAGGCAGAGAGAAGAAGCAGAGAACAACAAAATGGCAACACAAGGTTATAGCTGAGAATGTGTTGCTGGAACAGCGCAGCAGGTCAGGCAGCATCCAGGGAACAGAAGAATCGAAGTTTCGGGCATAAGCCCTTCTTCAGGAATGCCCGAAACGTCGATTCTCCTGTTCCCTGGATGCTGCCTGACCTGCTGCGCTGTTCCAGCAACACATTTTCAGCTCTGATCTCCAGCATCTGCAGACCTCACTTTCTCCTCCAACACAAGGTTATACTACAGGAAGACGTTTAAAGCTGTTCTGAAAGACACAGGGCATCTTCTCAAAACTCGATAACAGGGCGTTTTGTTAAAATGCAAATCAAAATATAAAATGTGAGGTTATCCACTTTGGTCGGAAGAAATGAGATGTAGACTATTTTCTAAATAGGGAAAGGCCTCAGAAATCTGAAGCACAAAGGGATTTGGGAGTCCTAGTTCAGGATTCTCTTATGGTTTACATGCAGGTTCAGTGGCGGTTTGGAAGGCAAATGCAATGTGAGCATTCATTTCGAAAGGACTAGAATAGAAGAGCAGAAATGTATGGCTGAGACTGTATAAAGCTCTGGTCAGACCACATTTGGAATATTGTAAGCAGTTTTGGGCCCTGTATCTGAGGAATGATGTGTCGATGTTGAAAACGATCAGAAGAGATTTACAAGAATGATCCTGAGGATGAAGGGCTTGTCATATAAAGAAGGGTTGAGGACTCTGTGCCTGTAGTCAATAGAGTTTAGAAGGATGAGGGAGGTTCTGATTGAATCTTACAGAACACTGAGAGACATGGATAGAGTGGATGTGGAGAAGACATTTTCACTGGTAGGAGATCCTGGAACCTGAAGACACAGCCTCAGAGTGAAGGAGGAACTTCTTCAACCAGATAGTAGCGAATCTGTGGATCTCACTGCTGCATTAGGCTGTGGAGGCCAAATCATTGAGTGTATTTAAGACAGTGATAGACAGGTTCTTGATTAGTAAGGGGATCAAGGTAGAAGGCAAGTGAATGGAGTTGAGAAACATATCAGCCATGATCAAATGGTGGAGCAGACTTAGAGTCATAGAATCATAGAGATGTACAGCACAGAAACAGACCCTTTGGTCCAACTCGTTCACGCCAACCAGTTATCCCAAACTAATGTAGTCCCACCTGCCAGCACCTGGCCCATATCCCTCTAAACCTTTCCTATTCACATACCCATTCAGATGCCTTTTAAATGTTGTAATTATACCAGCCTCCACCACTTCCTCTGGCAGCTCATTCCATACACATACCACCCTCTGCATGAAAAATGTGCCCCTTAGGTCCTTTTCATATTTTTCCCCTCTCACCCTAACTCTATGTCCCCTAGTTCTGGACTCCCCCACCTAAGGGAAAAGACCTTGTCTATTTACCATATCCATGCTCCTCATGATTTTATAAACATCTATAAGGTCACCCCTCAATCTCAGACGCTCCAGGGAAAACAGCCCCAACCTAATCAGCCCCTCCCTATAGCTCAAATCCTCCAACCCTAGCAACATCCTTGTAAATCTTTTCTGAACTGTTTCAGATTTCACAACATCCTTCCAATAGGAAGGAGACCAGAAATGCACACAATATTCCAAAAGTGGCCTAACCAATGTCCTGTACCGTCACAACATAACCTCCAACTCCATAACTCAATGCTCTGTCCAATAAAGGGAAGCGAACCCAACACGTTCTTCACTATCCTATCTACCTGTGACACCATATTCAAGAAGCTATGAACCTGCACTCCATTGATGAGCTGAATGGCCTAATCCTGCTGCTATATTTTATCATCTAAGACCTGCATGCCCTAATAGAAATTTTGCAGAAGCTGTCAGAATACAGACCACAATAAACCCGATACAAATATACCCCAGTTCACCTTTTGGTTCCTAAACACTAACGTTGATTTAATAAATGTCCTACTTTCCTCTTCTCCTCAGCTTAACCATTTAACTAAAAATGCTTTTGTATGAAATCTTGTGACCTCTCCATTTTGAAGGTCTATTCTAATGCAGATTTTTCTCACACTTTGCGCTGAAGTCTAACATAAATTCAGAGAAAAACAGCTAGATATTGTTTCAGGCAAAACTATAAAACTCTGTGATGCCAGGAGGCATATAATCATTACACACTTCTGAACATAATTAGGTAGTAAATATTTTGCGTAAGTGAGCTGCTGCTGCTTGAACTGTACATATGTGACTGCTACTCCTATACAGCTGTGAGCACTCACTGGGGAGCTGGGTGAACCTAATTGCACACTCCTGCTCCCTCCCTGCTGTCAACATCTATGGAAATCACCCCATTCACCCCAAAAAGCAGGTACATGGGAGGCAGATATTTTTATTTCAAAAATATATTTCATTCATAAAAATATTTTTATATGTATACATCGTCACTAAAGCAGTTCGCTTCTGTACAGTTGTATATGAATAAATAAGCAAACATTGGAGTTTGATTTTATCCAGCAAACAAACCAAAGGCATTTCTTACTTGTACAAGACTATATTTACATACATTTGAGGCACTAGGAGGGCCCATAACCGAACAGACTCCCATTTAACTTCAGCAGGAAGGCCTCAGACAGTGGTCTTTCCCCACTGCACCTTGGCAGCAGTTACCCCAAGCTTTAGTGTATCCCTCAGCACGTAGTCTTGGACCTTGGAATGTACCTGTCTGCAATACTTGCTCAGGGTCAATTCCTTGTTCTGGGAGACTCACAGGTTTTTAGCAGACCAAAGAGCATCTTTCACCGAGTTGATGGTCCTCCAGACACAGCTGATGTTTGTCTCTGTGTGTGTCCCAGGGAATAGACAGGAGAACACAGAGTCCTGTGTCACGGAGCTGCTTGTAATGAACCTCAACATAAACCATTGCATCTCTCTCCAGGCTTTCTTTGCAAAGACACATTCCAACAGGAGATATGTGACAGTCACCACCCTTCCACCCACCCATAGCTGGTTCGAGGGCAACGTGCGGTGATGCAGACTGACCGGGTGTAGATAAAGGACCTCACAGGTAGTGCCCTTCTCACTACCAGCTAAGTGATGTCCTGGTGCTTGTTAGAAAATTCTGGTGATGAGGCATTCTGCCAAATGACTTTCACAATCTGCCCAGGGAACAACTTGATGGGATCTACCCGCTCCTTTCCCACAGGGTCTCGAGAATGCTGCATGCTGACCACTTTAGATTAGATTAGATTAGATTAGATTACTTACAGTGTGGAAACAGGCCCTTCGGCCCAACAAGTCCACACCGCCCCGCCGAAGCGCAACCCACCCATACCCCTACGTGTACCCCTTACCTAACACTACGGGCAATTTAGCATGGCCAATTCACCTGACCTGCACATCTTTGGACTGTGGGAGGAAACCGGAGCACCCGGAGGAAACCCACGCAGACACGGGGAGAACGTGCAAACTCCACACAGTCAGTCGCCTGAGGCGGGAATTGAACCCGGGTCTCTGGCGCTCTGAGGCAGCAGTGCTAACTACTGTGCCACCGTGCCGCCCACTTCCTGAAGGACTCATGGTCAAAAGTGTTTTTTTCTGCAAATTTCTCAACAAGGGTCAGGTGGTACAGAACGTCCAACTTGGAGTCTTCCACAGCAACGAGGCCAATACCATCTTTCACAACACTGGGGACAGAGAGAATCTCAGTACATAGTGACATTTAGTCTTTGCGTACCAAAAGTCTACACACAACTTGATGTAACCACACACAACGGTGGCCACGAGAATGAGGGTGGCTTTGGGTATATCCTTATCCAGAGTTTTGTACATGCAGTTCCTGCAGACCCAGTCCATCTAGGTGAAGTGGAAGACAGCTTAAGTGACTGCAACAGCACAGGTTCTAGGAATGGGCCAGACCAGTGCCAGATGCTACAAAAGAGAGAGTGCCTCACACCTGATCACCAGGCCTTTACCTGCAATAGAGAGGATGAGGTGCTCCCGAAGGAACAGGTTTTGCCTCCCCTTGGTGATGTGCTCCTCCCAAGGTTGTGCACATGCCCTAGCCCCTCCAAACCATATTCCCAGCATCTTCAGCTAATTGGCCCTGACAGTGAAGGGGATAGAGGATTGGTCAGCCGAGTTCCCAAAGAACATGGCCTCATTCCTGCCTTGATTTACCTTGACTCCTGAGGCCAATTCAAACTGGTCATAGATGCTCATGAGCCTGTGCACTGATAATGAATCCGAGCAGAAAGTGGTGATGTTATCCATGTACAGGGAGGCTTTGACCTGCAACCCTGTGCTGCCTGGAATAGTCACCCCTTCCTGATGGACTCAGCAAAAGGCTCTAGGCCGCACACAATCAGAGCAGGAGAAAGTGGGCAGCCCGACTCATATGAGGCAGATCGTTGGATGACTTCCATATACCCTTGACAAAGGATATCACAGAAGGAACGTTTGTTTTACCATTTTTAAATGCCTTTATCTTCCTAAGCCTCCATAAGGTTCTTCTAAATTTCCACAGATGCCCTCCCAAAGTGGATTCCAAGCTCAGAATGCTGAGTGTAAGGAGGCTAGGAAATTTGGACCCCCTTATGCAAATGAAGAGAAAGAATCAGGCTGTTGACCAACAGCCTAAGAGAGGACAGCAAGAGGACAGCATTTCTCCTCAGGCCAATAAACAGTCTGCATTGAATTCGATAAAATATCTGGAGTTAAGAATCTAACGATGACCATGAATCCATTGCAGATTGTCTGGAAAAACCCATCTGGGTCACTAATGTCCTTTAGGTAAGGAAACTCCCACCCTTACCTGGTCTCGCCTCCATGTGACTCCAAACTCACAGCAATGTGGTTGACTCTTAACTGCCCTCTGGGTAATTAGGGATGGATAATAAATGCTGCTGAGCCAACAATGCTCTCATCCCATGAATGGTTAAAGAAAAGAAATTTAAATACTCCCAATAAATGAACAGTGCTCTCAGCATTTCCATAGATAGGTGCTCAGAGTCTATTCTTTATTGCAAGATATTTCATCTATAGACAGTAGCCTCAGGATGATATGAAAGCAAACAGTTAGTGTAATACTTTTAAAATACTGTCACCATGGGCAGAAATGGGATTATTTCAAACATTACCCGTATTATCTTCAGGGTTAATTTTGCATGGGGATTTTTCATTCTCTTGGCTTCAAATACAAACTGTACAAACTTAAAACAAGTGACAGATACAGGAAACAAATAAATCTGCTAATTTAATATATTTTTTACTTGAACTAGAAACTAGCCAGAAGTGAAAGTGCTAGTCGCAACTTGAAATAGAGAAGAAGGCAACAATCAAAGTCAATATTGTTGCACAATGAAATTGGCTACTTGATGGCCTGGAGTATTATGAGAAAAGTTGAACAAAGCATCTGTAACGTATGAGTTCTGTTTATGGTGTTCGACACCAAGATGTTATAATAATGACTGAATGCTCCCTGAATGATCGCACAATTGCAAAAGACGAGCTCAGGACATATCTTAAAGGCAAAACTCACAACAGCATTAATACAATATACTCTTGTTTATAAAAACATTATTGTGGCATGCCTTCAGTTCACTAATTGCTGAACTCTGGAATTCCCTCTCAGAACTTCTCTACACTTCAACCCTTCTTCTTTTAAGCCTCTGTCTAGTACCTTTTTTGCCCAAGCTTTTGACGATCTGTCCAATCACTACTTTGGCTTGGCGTCTATTTTACATCATAACTCTTGTGTGTAACACTTGGAGACAGTTTATTAAACATAAAGGCTCTATATAACTGTAAGATGTCATTTTGCTGAGCAACAAATAACTTTTCCAAGAGATTTTGATGCTTCTAAATGCTGATATCTATACTTCACATGTATGCTTTTGATTCTTAAGTGTTCCATAAGTATCAGACATTAATTTTGAATGCCAAAGATGTAATTGTGAATAAAAATGCTGCCTTTCACAAGGCCATCCCTTCAAATTGTGGTATTCTTTGTGTCTGCCTCTTCATGGGAAGACAAAGCTATGATTGTTATCTCTATTCCTAAGGGGTTAAACATGGGAGTTCAGAAAGGTGAAGAAAGAATCACATGACCTATGAACCCTCTGGTAAGGTGTCATTTGTGTCTCCCTCTCCTGTAATCAACTGAAGGTCAATGGCCCAGGCTCCAAAGAGTCTGCCACATGTCCTACCATGCGCCTTTTGTACTGATAAACAACCATTGTATAGTTTTTACAGCCACTCTAATAACATAAGTCTGCTGACAAAAGTTCTCTTTCACTGCTATAAACTGAATGATGCATGGATTACTGAAAATCAACCAAAATTAGAAAATAGTTGAATGATCACATTTTTAAAAACTATTTTCAAGTTAACTTGGAAAAGAAAGGCTATACGAAGCAAGGGCAGTTAAAGAGAAGTGGTTAAATTTTAGTGCTGATTCAACTACAGCTGCACCTGTGCTGGATTGACTGATCCTCATAAAAATGTCCAGATTAATTACTCTTAAATGCAGCTAAGCCTTAGGCATGCTTAGTAGAATGTTGGATGGATTTTATCATTGTAGTTTCTGTTAGACAGCTTTACGTGTATTCCAGCAAGCTGGGGAAAATGTGTAACAATTGATGGGAAATAATACATTTGACTCTGATTATAACTGAATCTACTTTCCAGTGGATGAGTTTCGATGCTTTTGCACAAGTCACTCCTGCTACAAAAACAAAAGGCAAGGATATTTTAGCTTCAATTTAATGGTGCTGACGTACTTCTCGCCAGGAAGTTGGCAAAAAGAGCTGCGCATTCTCGGCAGCCATGCACCAGGAGTGGATAAGACTGTAGGAGTGGCTGGTTGTGCCATGTGAGGTCTCTTGATCGATGGTAGTGTTTGCAGTACAGGTGGGGCACAATCGTGGTGACACAGGCCTAGAACTTTGTCCGGGGACCCTGCAGAGTGCCTACTTCTGACCCCACTAGGAATAATTTTTAAAATGAAGCTGCCTTTCTGGGTTTTGTGCCTCTGGCCCTGAAATGGTAGCAACCGCTAAATAAATTTAGAAATTTGTATTTGTATTTGCATTTGCAGATACATTCTATTCTGTTCAAAAAGCACACAATATGTACGCAGTCAGTCCATAAGGCATTTTATAAAATCCTACTTTGAAAATAGAGCCAGTTTGACTCAAAGCTGGGATACACACAGACAGACTCTGACCTCACACCATTGTCTGTGCTGAGACGTCACCTTTCTTTTATAAAACTTTAAGTTATCTCAGAAATGTGATTTGGAAGAAGTTCTGGGGTTTACATATTAATTAATCAAAGCCTGCATCCACATTTTAAGTGATTAAAGACTTAACAGCCATCTAGGTTTGTTTAATGCATTGCATCAATTGTATGACACTTTGATCTTTTACGATAAATTCTCTGTCCTATGATCCTGCTCCACTGTCTACCTGATGAAGGAGCAGTGCTCCGAAAGCTTGTACTTACAAATAAACTGTTGGACTATAACCTGGTGTTGTGCAATTTTTAACCTAGTCCATCCTGGTCCAACATCGGCACCTCTGCATCATAAGTTTGGAAAGACATCCCTATCCATTTGCCCCTCACTACTACCACAAATTGGAGTTGGGTCTCGATACTATGAGCAGCAGAACTTTGCTTTGCGTGAATCTTCTTGTGCTGACTGTATTGAAAGTCCTAGCAGGTTAACTGTAGCAGTACAAGCTAGAATTGTTTCAATTGCCACCTCCTCCCATCCATCTCTTTAAGATGGGTGGGATTAAAATCTCCTCTTTATGAGACACAAAGTAAATAGCTACTTACTCAAGAATTTGTTTGAATGATTTAGAATGCTTAAGACACAAATGTATACTTTTGCCAGTGCAGATGGGAACCATCTCTATCTGAGTTTGAAATATGTCAGAATCCTATCACCTTTGGATTTCGGATTCAAATTCTACCTCTGCGTGATGTGAGCTCACTCTACAAGTGTGAACCATTTTTAGTAATTTAGGTTTAAAGCATCTGGTCTTCCATCAGTGTAACTTAACACATTTATTAAACAGTTGCACTAAGTTTAAGGGTTAAAAGAAATAGGCATTTATAGTATCTGTATCCTATTTTTAAAATTTCCATCACAGTATGAGTCTTCAACCAGTCACACATTGTAAATTATTGTGTAAATCTTTCATTAAGAGGAAGGTGACCCAGTTCTGTTATGCAAAGGTAAAACTGTGGATGTGAACACCTAAAGGGAAGTAATTATTATTCATGTGAATCAAACCACTTTAAATAGAAACTAAGGACACTGATAGCAAGGAATGTTATTTAGACTTGTGCACCCAGAACAATACATAACTTGGATTTTATTGCATTGCAAAGTAATACCATACTTGGACCCTGCAAGTTCAAAAGCCAACAGCAATTTTGGAAGCAAATTTACTATGCTGTATCTTAATACAGTGATGCAGTTAGGAAAATTTGACAAGAAATACAATAGTCATCATTTTGGCATCAAGCTGTTGTGACACCATGTAATTCATTATGAAAAGTGATGTAAGAGTGAGTGCATTGTAGTTCACAGAGAACTGAAGTGACAGACACATCCATGGGATGTCTAGTTACCTTTAGAAATATAGAAATGGATTAGACAAAAAAGAAAGATAAAGACCCATCAAACTGAATGGTTCTCAAACCTTTTCAACCAAGGACTTCCTATCTGGGAAAAGACTCTACAGACCACCTATCAGTTCCACCCTACTGGCTTTCAGTTGTCACTGTGATAATATTAATGAAAAATTAATAGAAATCATAAATATTTGCTGCTTCTTAGACACTAAAAAATAATACATTTAATAGTATTCATTCATTAGATATCAAATGCATAGAAACATTTATATTACAAATATTAGTTCTACAAGGGAATATATTTATTTGGAATGCTCTAATAAACGATACTGAAAATGTGTTGCTGGAAAAGCTTAGCAGGTCAGGCAGCATCCAAGGAGCAGGAGAATCGACGTTTCGGGCATGAGCCCTTCTTCAGGAATGAATCCTTCGACTGACTGAACTGGTCCTCACTCATTCATTCCTGAAGAAGGGCTCATGCCCGAAACGTCAATTCTCCTGCTCCTTGGATGCTGCCTGACCTGCTGCACTCTTCCAGCAACACATTTTCAGCTCTGATCTCCAGCATCTGCAGTCCTCACTTTCTTCTAATAAACGATACAAAACCACCACAAAACCACCTGAGAAACTAATACATACCTTGTACCTATACTAATCAAACAAAGTCAGCCACAACATTGCATCTTACTGATAAAACTGCATTGTTGTTCTTGGCACAGATGATAATATATGTTGAACACGTTGGAGTCAGTCTAGTTGTGTGACCTCAGGTGAGATGTGGAGATTGGAGTTCTCACCTACTTGTTACCATGGCCTCAGACTTGGTTTTGCACATTAATAACTGGCATTCTATGCCAGCCCACAGACTGTCCATGAACACTCTTTAAGACTCAGTGCCCTACCTCACCTTCAACCGTCCCGGCAGTAGCACAATACAATTATCATGTAGTTGTTGACTGATCATACCAATCGAATTCTATTAATGCACAAAAGACTCAGATATTACATGAGGAAAAGCCAGATATCAAAATTTGCAAACAATGGGCTGAAGCTTACTAGAAATTAGCTAAGTGTTATGTTTGGTGAGTTTCATGGAGGGTTTCTCTGTGCCAACACTAGCACGTTTTCTCACAGTTTCTTTCTAAACTTGCTTCATTAATTATGCAACATGTCTCTATGGTGACCTGCTTATCATTGATGGAAGAGTTGACCATTGTTAGGAGGCCTCCTGGGACTCCTGGCACCAGCATCATCTTTAAAGCCCAGCTGTGCACCAAGTCAAGTGCTGGCAGTCCACAATTGCCTTGCATGGTTCATTTCTCTTTGCCCCAGACATGTTGGATAGAGGGTAATTGGGCAGTACGGTGGCTCAGTAGTTAGCACTACTGCCTCACTGTGCCTGGGACCCAGGTTTGATTCCAGCCATGGGTGCTTGGCTGGAGTTTTCACGTTCTCCCCATGTCTCCGTGGATTTCTGCCAGGTATTCCAGTTTCCTCCCACAATCCAAAGAAGTGCAGGTTGGTGGATTGGTCATGCTAAATCATCCATACTGTCCAGGGATGTGTGGCCTCAGTGTGTTAGCCATGTTCAATGTGGTGTTGTAGAGATAGGGTAGGGGGCTGGATCTGGGTAGGATGCCCTTTGGAGGTTCAGGTGTAAGCTCAATGGGCTGAATGGCCTCTTTCAGCACTGTAGGGATTCTATGATTCTATGAATCAGCACCCTACTTTGCCGCGACAAACCTGGAGATCCTGCCAGGTGGGAGATGTGTGCAGCTCCTGCCCATGGCGCGTGTCTTATGAATTTGGTGACTGTTGGAGGTCTGGAGGAGCAGGTGATGAACTGGCATCACCAGGTTCTCTGGGACTTAAATATTGGAAATTGTCACAATCCACTTTCAAGTGAAGGGCAAGAGAATCAGAAACTGCATACCACTGAAACAAGATAATGTAATAATAAGATGTTGATGCGTGTTATCAGTTATCTCGCTTCACTATTTAACACTGGACTTTCTGTGGCGTGGGGGGAGGAGGGGTGGTGGTGGTGGGGGGAAGCCTCCCCCTCCTGACGTTTTGTGATTCTCCCAATTTTCTTGCCAATGCTTCTGTAGGTCAGGGGTGGGCAATGTTCCACCCTACGTGTCCACCATTACCTGTTAGTCCCAAACATACTATGCTTACCACATGTCATGTTTCAAATTACTTACGTACTACATCGCGAATAGTGATCCTAACTAGGATTAAAAAGAATATTTCCTGATAGAGTAGTTAGTAAATATGTTGCTCTGTGTCACCTTGCATAATGCAATACAGTAAGAGATTTAGGTTCACTCTGGTTTGAGGTGACGGATCCGAGATGTGATGGTAAATGAAATGTTACAGTCATTCCCAAGGAGGGCTGCTCCTGAACCATGGAGAAATCCTCTCAGTCTGCTTATTGTCCAGTGGATCCTAGTGAAAAGTCCAATTGCCTGTCTGGTATAGAACACAGTGGCCAGTCTCCAGTGCCATCCAGTTACGCTACATGAACTAAGAACTTCTGTTTAGAAGCATGCATTTCCTGTGCACAATCTCCAATGTTGCTTCATTTTAAATTGGCAGTGCCTGTGCAGCAGTAGAGCTCAAATGGGCAGCTGTCATTTTAAATGTCGAGCATTGACTGATACTGCTCCAGGCGCAGCATGAACAGAATATTCAACTCGAGATGGGTGTATTGTTCCAGAATTCCTTGTAGTGGATGCACTGCCCCAGCTTGCCCTAACCACGACAAACCTGCAGGCAATACTTTGGAATAGTGAGGCTTCCTGGAGTCCCACCGTGACCCTGGCAGAGTTTCCAAATGGAGCATTAAATTCCTGACTTCTCTCAACAGCTTCATTAGCTGCAAAAAGGTTCAAACCCCGGCCAGCACGATTGTGTTTAACTCTGAGGGGAATTGTGACTGTCACCATCAGTCCCAAATGGTTGCGATCATTTTAAGTTCCCTTGTCCATGCCCTCAAGCCAACAATCCCCTCCTCCACACTTACCATCCCTCCCATCCTATCCTCCCCCCACAAAAACTAATCCATTATAGTTAAAACTTAACTTGACAGTTTGGAATTTTTTTCTCATTTAATGCAAACCCGGAGGGTTCGTGCGACAAAATGAAGGCAGTCACCAGAAATATGGCTCATGTTAAGTGTATGCCTGATGTGGTAAGATGTGGTAAAATGTGGTTAGGTTAAGTAACGGGATTAATTTGGCTGAGGTTGTTGTGTTGTGACACAATTAAATGGAGAAATGGCACAAAGAAGTAAAATCTGAATTGCATCATCAGCATGAACGGTGTCTATCCAGTTCATGCAAGTGGATCTGCCCAAACTTGTTGTATTACAGCAAGGCTTATTGTCAAACATTGCTGAGCTTTCAGAAACTCATGTTTAGGATAGAAAGTTGGAAGTGAGTCAACTTTGTCTGAAAGTGAATTCACTTTCACTGTCAATTGGTTTCCTGCTCACGATCTCTAACTGCTTGTTTCATTGCTTGATTGCTCCATTTTTTTGGTGGAAAAGATCTGATTCATTTACACCTCTATTTGCCACTGAAGGCACTAAATTTTCCAGTTACAAAATCGCACTGACATAAATGAGACCCACTTGAAGTAGGCCTCATGTGGATTTGATGCTGAGATGCTTGCCAATCTAACAGTAGGGATGTCACATAATGATTATTTAAACCAACGTACACCTCCTCAATGACCCAAGTTAGTTTTTAATGGCAACAAGCATTGAGACTGAATCATTATCCATTGCTCTGAAGAATATTCTGCAGCAATCTGAAGGCAATAAATTAAACTTTCGCTCTCCTTGTTGCTCTTTTTGCCAACAATGCTGCTCTAGACTCACACCAAACTGAAGAAAAAGCCATTTCTAAACAGGTGAACACCCCATTTAAACAACAAACTGAAGGATATCATATGCATGTGGTTCTTAACTTAGTTTTATTTTAAATAAACAATTAAATAGGTTATAAACAAACAACCATTCACACACTTCCAGTTCCCCTCTTTATCACTCATTCTCCATGGTTACAGCATATTGCTCGTAGACATCATTATTTAAAAAGAAGCTTACAAAATGGAGATGATGCTCCATTCCTCTCTCCAAGTCACAGAACTTCAGTAAATAAACACAAGACTTTTTCTCAAGTCTAGTTTTCATTTGCTCGCAGACATAAATGATAAAAGTGAATTTGTAACATTATAGACAATCACGAAATAACATTGGCACATTTTTTTTTAAATTGTCACGTCTGAAAAAAAACAGACTTGTCTAAGCTCTGGGAAATAAGTCAGATCCTGATGCCTACAGCCGAAACATTTTCTCTCTATTGGAGAGCCATTTGCCAAAATATATGCTTCAGGAAAAGTAAGTTAGGGAGCAGGAATAATTGGAACCTGGTGTACTGACATAAATCAGTCCTCATTTTAAAGTTTCACATTATATCTTACATTATACAATATACATTATGTGATTTTGATATTATGGCTTTTGCTCAAATATCCAACATACCACAGTTTCCCACAGTTCCTAATGCACGTAGATGTGATTTAACCTTCTCTGCAATATCAGCTGAAAGTTGGAGAGGAACAAAACCCGAGGTGCTTCACTGACTCAACTGGTTGAATCATGTAATTACAGTGTGACTAGAGTTCCATGAGCAATTTATATAATAGGGTTGAATTATAGGAATTTAAAATAGAAATGTTGCCAGGAAATTAACACAGTTTTAAGATTTAATATGTTATAAATTAACAAATAATGTCAAATAAGCTGTTTATGTTACTATGGCACGACAAATTGACAACAGGTCATGTGATCTGAGTCTAGGTGCATTTTTATTCTTGACATTGACTCTTTAATTGTCAATGCCCCTACTGCGGGGCACAGCAGCCATGCACGTTCATAAAGAGCCGCAGTGCCTGGAACAGAGATGGCACTCCCACATAATCACACTGCTGGGTGATTCAAGGTGACAGGTTACCGAAATCAATGGATATTTCACCTGCTGCTGTAATGATCCTTAAATGCATCTCCATACGAAATTTCTGAAAAGTTATTCATTCTGATGTGATTGGCACTATCTATGCAGTGGGAAGCAGCTGTGCCATCATTTCCAGTATTGTAAACATACACTCCAATTCTCGTCTGATGTTCTTCATGTCCTGCAGCCTCCATGGGGAGCTCACACTGTACCTGGGCAACATTGATGTGATGTATGACCTCAAAATCCATGACTGCACATACAGGGTGTGCCTGTCAATCGCAGAATCCAGTGAGTAAAGTGGGAAATCATGCCGACAGTCAACACCAAAAACCCAGCTTCTCAGCTCTGTGAGAGAGTCATAAACTCACATGGTATGGAAACAGACTTTTACGTTTAACCAGTCCATGCCAACCATAATCCCAAAATAAACTAGTCCCAACTGCCTGCTCTTGGCCCATATCCCTCCAAATATTTCTTATTCATGTCCTTATCCAAATGTCTTTTGAATGTTGTAACTGTACCCACATCCATCACTTTCTCTGGTAGTCATTTCACACACAAACCACTCTCTGTTAAAAGAAAATGCCCCCATGTCTTTTTCAAATCTTTCTCCTCTCATCTTAAACATATGTCCTCTAGTTTTGAACTCCCCTGCCCTGAGGAAACGATATTGCCATTCACCTTATTTATACTCCTTATGATTTTATAAATCCCTATAACCTCTCAACCTCTCACGCTCTAGTGAAAATAATCCCAGACTAACCAGCCTCTCCTTTTAACCCATACCTTCCATTCCCAGCAATTTCCTGGTAAACCTCTTCTGAACCTTCTCTGGCTTAATAGTATCCTTCCTATATCGGGAGACCAGAACTGGATATAATACTTCAGAAGAGGCCTCATCAACAACCCGTATAACTTCAACATAACATCCCAACTCCTACACTGAAAGATCTGAGCAATGACGGTAAATGTGCTGAACACTTTTTAAACCAACTTCAAAGAATTATTTATCTGAACCCCTAGGTCTCTCTATGACACTACCCAAGGCCCTACTTTTATTATATAAGTCTTGCTTTGTTTGTTTTACCAAAATGCAATACCCCACATTTCCCCTTGGTGATGTGCAGTAATACTCACCTCCATCAGTTAACAAAATAAACTTCTCAAGGTCTCAAATGAAAAGAAAGATTTGCATTTGTGTAACCTCTTTCCCAGTCTCAAAACATCCTAAAGTTAATGAATTACTTTTGAAGAATAGCTATTGTTATAAGAAATGAGGCAGCCAACGTTCACACAAGGGATAAATATTGGCCAGAATGTCATGGAGAGTTCACCTACTCTCCAATGAAAAGGGCCATGAGGTCCTTCTGCCTTCTTGAAAAGGGAGACTACATCTCACTTAAAATCTCATCTGAAAACAAAAATTTTAAACTTAAAGACAGAACCAGAGAAAGTGGTGGAGGCTGGTACAATTACAACATTTAAAATACATCTGGATGAGTGTATGAATAGGAAGAGTTTAGAAGGCTATAGGCCAAATGCTGGGAAATGGGACGAGGTCAGGTTGGTATGTCTGGTCGGCACAGATGAGTTGGACCAAAGGGTGTGTTTCTGCGCTGTATGACGTTGGCTCTATGAGAAGCTGTGGACTGATAATTTCATCCATAGCATTGAAAAATGTCATTCAACCCATCGTGTCAATGCTGGCCCCTCTAAGGAGCATTTGTCTTGGTGCATTATTGATTTATGGGTAGCCCAGAGTGGATCATGTCGGGTTGTGTTTTTATGTATTTGCAGCTGCACTAAGAGACCGATATCTACAGAGAGCATTTTGCAGACTGGCGCATAGGAACAAAAGTAGGCCATTGTGCTTGCCCTGATATTCACTACAATCATGGCTGATCAGTGCCTTTTCCCCAACTCCTCTCCATAAAACTGAATGTGACTGGTAATCAGAAATCGATCAATTTCTACCTTAAACATACTCAAAAACTGAGCATCTACAGCCATTTCCAAAGGCTCACATCACTTTGAGTAAAATAAATTCTCCTCATCTTGGACCTCAGTGGTATCCATCTTATTTTTAAATTGTGCCTCTGGTTCTGACTCCCCAAGGAAAACATCTTACCTCCATCAACCTTATCCCTTCAAGTAGTTTATAAGTTTGTTTTCCAAAATGTATCACATATTGGATGACAACCCACTGTTCTACAGTTCTGCAAATATCTAATGCTTCGTACCTATGTGTTGGCACGTTTGCAGAACAGTACATTTGAAATGTTTTGAGGCAGGGAAGAACATTCATTTTCTCAAAACATGTCTGATAACCTTTGTTCAGTTAATATCACAACCCTACAGTTCACTAAGCATTTTTTTTGCTGTTTGTGTCATACGCAACGTTGGGCCTCTACTACCTACAATAGCTACCCTAACAGGATGGTGAAGGGCTGTGTTATAAAGTAACTTATGGAATGATATGTCTTTGGATGGTGGCTTTTTATTTATTCATTCATAGGTCGTGGGTGTGGTTGGCTGAGCCTTTGAAAAGATGGTGGAAAGTAGCATCCTTGAATTGCTGCAGTCCATTTGGTCTAGGTAGATCCACAGTGCTGTAATTTAGGGTGGGGAGCTCCAGGATTTTCACTCAGTGTTACTGAAGGAAAAACAAGGTATTTTCAAGTCAGGAGGGATGTGGCTTGGAGGTGATCTAGCAAATGGTAGTATTCCCATATATCTACTGCCCTTGTCCTTCGAGATGGAACTAGCCATCCAAGGATCTGTGGTGAATTTCTGCAGAGCATCTAGTAAATGGCTCACATGACTACTACGGTATGATGGTGGGGGAGGGGGTTGGGGCTTGGAGGAGTTGGTGGGGGAGGTGTTTGTGGATGTGGTCCCAATCAAGCAGGCTGCTTTGGCCTGGATGGTGGCAAACTTCTTGAGTTTGTTGGAGCTGCACCCATCCAAGCAAGTGAGGTATTCCAACACACTTATGCCTTGCCCCTTGGGGATGGTGGACACATTTTG
Source organism: Chiloscyllium plagiosum (assembly GCF_037043375.1). Taxonomy (NCBI): domain Eukaryota; kingdom Metazoa; phylum Chordata; class Chondrichthyes; order Orectolobiformes; family Hemiscylliidae; genus Chiloscyllium; species Chiloscyllium plagiosum. Next base: position 37,909,629 of record NW_028270163.1, read on the forward strand.
GGGAGTCAGGAGGTGAGTTAGACACAGCATGATTCATAGTTTTAGACCGGCTTTTGTAACTACTGTTTTTATCTACCTCGTCGAGTTTAGTTTCTGGTCAATAATGAAAGTATAAAGGTAAAGTTGCTGTAATCCCACTCTCTCATTAGAGAAATGATGTGAAAGTGCTGGTGTTGCATTGTCTGCACCTTTTGAGCTGAGATGTCACCTTTTTTCATAAAACCTTAAGTTACCTCAAGAATGAACCGAAACCTGGAACCCATTCTAAAAGGTGAAAGACTTCTAGCAATCTAGGTTTGTTCCATGTATCATTTCAGTTGCATAACACTGTAATCCTTTGCTATAGATTCTGTGTCTTATGATCCTGCTCGACAGCTACCTAATGAAGGAGAGGTGCTCCAAAAGCTAGTGCTTCCAAATAAACCTGTTGGACCTGGTGTTGTGTGATCTTTAATTCATTAGAGAGAAAGAGAGAGAGAGAGAGAGAGAGAGAAAGGACCTTTGATGATTTAAACTGAGGCTGACCACATGTCAGGTGAGGAGAGAAGTCTCCATAGTAACCTCAGCCAGTCTAGAAATTGAGCTCACGCTGTTGGCATTATGCTGTGTCACAAATGATAGCCCTTAGGATGTTCATAGTAAAAGATTCAGTAATAGCAAAACCATTGAATGTCAAAAGGTGATTGTTAGATTCTCCTTTCCTGCAAATAATTATTGCTTCGCACTTATGCGGTGCAAATGTTACTTACCACTTGTCAGTCCAAACCTGGAATTGTCAAGTTTTGCTGCACTTGGACACAGAATCAAAGAGTCATAGAGATGTACAGCATGGACTGCTTCAGTATCTCAGGAGTTGCAAATGGTGCTGAACATTGCATAATCATCAGGGCACATTTCCACATCTGACTTTATGGTGGAAGACTGAAGATGGTTGGGCCTCTGACACTACCTGAGGAACTCATGCAGAGATGTTCTGGAGCTAAGATGACTGACCTCAAACGTGCACAACCATTATCTTCTGTGCCAGGTATGACTCCAAACAGTGGAGAGATTTCAGCCTGATTCCATTTGTTGTAGTTTTGCTGGGCCTCCTAGATGCCACAATCAGTCAAATGCAGCCTTGATGCCAAGGGCTGTCACTTTCATCTCACCTCTGAAATTCAGCTTTTCTGTCCATGTTTGAACAAAGGTTGTGATGAGACGGCACTGAGTGGCCCGGTCAGAACCCAAATTGAGCATCAGTGAGCAGGTTATTGCAGAGCAAGAGCTGCGTGATTATACTGTTGATGACGCCTTCTATCACTTTAACAACAATCAAGAGTAGACTGATGGGGTGGTATTTGTTGGATTGGACTTTCATGTACAGGACATACCTGTGCACTTTTCCACATTGTTAGATAGATACCAGTGTTGTAACTGTACTGCAGTTTGGCTAGGGTGTAGCAAATAATGGAGCACACATTATCAGTACTAATGCATACTCTTGTCAGGGCTCATTGGCTTTGCAGAACCCAAAACCTTCAGCTGTGTCCTGATGTCACATGGAATGAATCAAATTGGGTGAAGACCACCATCTGTGATGCTGGGGACCACTGGAGGAGGCCAAGATAGATTATCCACTTGGACTTCTGCTAAAGATTATTGCAAATGCTGGAGTCCTTTGTGGTGCTGTTTTGGACACTCCCATCATTGAAGATGGGGCTATTTGTGGAGCCTTCTGCTCTGGTGAGTTGTTTAATTATTCATCACCATTCACGACTGGATGTGGTAGGGCTGAGATTAGATCTGATCTATTGGTGAAGGAATCACTTAACCTTTTCTATCACCAGCTGCTTATGCTGTTTGGCTGCAACAAGCCCTGTTTTATAGCTTCACTGGTTGACATCTCATTTTCAGGAAGGCCTGGCATTGCTCTTGACATGTCCTCTAGCACTGTCCATTGAACAAGGGTTGATCCCCGATGGTAATGGTTGAGTGGGGAATATGCTGGGCTGTGAGGTTGCAAATATTGTTGGAGTACAATTTAGCTGATGCTGATGGCCCACAGCATCTCATACATGCCCATCTTGAGTTACTGGATTTGTTTAAAGTCAATCCCATTTGGTGAGGTGATAGTTCCACATTACATATGGAGAATAACTTCAATGTTAAGGCATGACTTGTCTCCACAAGACCTGTGGAGGTCCAATCTTAGCAATACTGTCAGTTGCATCTGTGACAGCAGATTGTTGAGGATGAAGTCAGCACGCTTTTCCATCTTACTGATTCCTTCGGTATCTATCATAGACCCAGTCTGGAAGCTACGTCCTTTAGGATTCAACCAGCTTCCGCAGTAATGCTGCTGTTGAGCCACTCTTGGTGATCGTTACTGACGTTCCCACCCAGACTAAATTCTCTGCTCTTGTCACCTTCAGGGCTTCCTCAAAGTGGTGTTCAACATGGAGGAACACTAATTCATCAGCCAAAGAGAGGGTAATATCTGATCATCTGCAAGAGATTTCCTTCCCATGTTTGACCTGATACCAGAGACTCCATGGGGTCCAGAGTCAATGATAATATCTCCCAGGAGAACCCCTTCCTGACTGTATACCACAGTGTCACCACCTCTATGGAACAGGACACCATGCAGGTGTCTCACCTGCTAATACCTCAGCACCAGGTGGAGATCTCACCATGTGGACGCCCCAGATGTAAACATTATCAGCACTGCTTGCTTTTGGGGAAAGGTTTCTCATTCAATGGTACTCAGTGCCCTCCTCACCTGATCTGGCCCACATGAGACTCCAGATCCACAGCCATCTGATCAATTTGGATGGGCAATGAAAGTGCAAACCTGGCCAGTGATGTCCACATCTGATGAATGAATAATTAAAACAATATTAAGTGGTCTGCAATTCTCGACAGGAGTCTTCCACTCTTGGGGATGACCCACCACTGTTTAATGTTATGCACTGTTTGCGTGCTTTCCCTGAAAGAGATAAAGCAAAGCTTTTGCCAGTGGGTAAAGCCTCTAACATTTCCATTAAATATTGTCCAAGGTATAGAAAGTTGGAATCTCAGTTGAAAATCTATGATATGTAAAAATCATTCATAGTGCTTGACCTGGACTTTCCACTGGCCAGATAGCCATTGTCATAGTCAATGTGGATTCCCCATCACAACACAGTCCAAAGGAATTCCCAAGAAATCAAGGAACCCACTGGAATATTTGCCCAAACTTGAAACCTTCTGAAAGTATCCATTTAAATTGGAGATTTTGGAACGTTTCGATGAAAGTAAGTAAGTAGCTGGGGTGTAGAATATAGGGGCAGGGAAGTCTCATTGCAACTTCATAGAGTATTGTTTACGCCACAGATGGAATACTATGTGCAGTTCTGGTCAACACGTTATTGAAAGGATGTGTTTGCAGTGGACAGGGTGCAGAGGAGATGTATGGAATGCTCTGCCTGAGAGGGTGATGGAGACAGGTACTCTCTCAGCATTTAAGAACCATGAGTACTTAATATCCAGTAGGCTAAGGACCAAACGCAGGTAATTGGGATTAATGTAGTTTGGTGTTTAGTGGTCAATATAGACATGTTGGACAAAATGACCTGTTTCTGTATTATATGGCTCTATGATTCTATATCCAATGCCTAGGGCATTGTATGAATCTGTGAGTATGACTATGTTAGGCCATTCCTTGACAACTCTAAAAGACAGCTCTCCCAATCTTGGCAGTAGCCCCCAAATGTTTTCAGAAGGACTTTGTAGGGTCGACAGTGCCTGGGTCAATGTCAGGTGGAGCATCCAGTTCAATTTGTTTTGTGAAAACTTTGCGTGGTTTGATATAACAGAGTGACTTACTTGCTATTTTAGATGACAGTTTACAGTCAAGTAGATTGCTGTGGGTCTGGAGTCACATGTAGGCCAAACCAGGTAAGGATGGCAGAATTTCTACTCTAAAGGGCATTAATGCAATAGGTGACTCTTCACAAAAATCAACAATTTCATTCATTATTGGACTTTGAATTCAAGATTTTATTGAATTAAAATTCCGTCATCTGCCAGAAGTCAGCACGCTTTTCCATCTTACTGATTCCCTCGGTATCTATCATAGACCCAGTCTGGAAGCTACGTCCTTTATTCCTTGATCTTTGATTTGGAGATGCCGGTGTTGGACTGGGGTGTACAAAGTTAAAAATCACACAACATCAGGTTATAGTCCAACAGGTTTAATTGGAAGCACTAGCTTTCGGAGTGCTGCTCCTTCATCAGGTGGTTGTGATGAAGGAGCAGTGCTCTGAAAGCTAGCGCTTCCAATTAAACCTGTTGGACTATAACCTGGTGTTGTGTGATTTTTAACTTTGATTTTTGAATTATTAGTGCTACAACAGAAACCCTATGTTTCTCTTTAATACTCCTGCACAATGATGACAAAGTGACTGTACGCTGGGCTGATTAAAGTGCAAACTCTTGGATTTTAGGAATCAGGATGTAAATATTTAAAATTTGATAGTCAACATCCAAGATGCTAGACTTGTCGAGTCTCTCATGCTTTGTTGTTATGCACTAATGTCTACATTCATGTGCAAAGTAATCCATTCATTAAACAATGCTATCTATCCACCACACCTGGGATAATACTCCCACCTGGTGACTTGTAGATATTGCATTATAGTCAACCTTAAATAGAGTTGATTGTAAGATAAATATAGAAGTGGCTATTAAAGGAGAACTCAAAGACTTTAAAGAGGCAATATCAACCAATGAACTGTGTATTTGTGTGTTCTGTCAGTGTGTAAACTGCATGTCCCATACATTGTATAAAGTATACAATTGAACAAAAATAATATCATTAGCATCTGCCTGTTATTTACTTAGAAACAACAGCATTCAGCCCTTTGAGCCTGTTCCACCATTTTATTAGACATGACAGTTGTCTCTTTAATCCATTCTCCCACTTTTCTTTCATATTTATGCTTGGCGTCTCACAAAAGCATCTTTTTTCTACTGTACATCTCTTTTGAGTCCGAATCTATGGGCTGAAACAATCTTTGATTTCACAAACCTTTCTTATGGCAAAATTATTCTTTGATTAACGTTTAGTTGGTTCAAAACTAATTTGTATTATTTTAGTATTTCTTGTTCTGTCTTCACAAACTACAGAGGAAAATCTTTCTTGTGGATGTTGTCAGTTTCCCTCCTCATATAGAAACCACTATCAGAATAGCACTCACACTAGCAAATATAATAAAGGTGTTTACTTTTTTCTTATCATTGCTGAGTTTCTTTACCTGGATCATGTCTAGAGTATGGAAATTGTCACCACAGGGAGTAGTTGAGGTACTATGGCAGAGACATAATTAAGTGGGAGCGAGATAAATAAATGAGAGAGAATTAAGTACTGTAATATCAAAGTATGAGATTACATTTAGCTGAGTGGAGTGTGAAGAATATGAATGTAAGGAATATTAATGTATAATTTCATCAGTTTATGTATGTATTGAAGCTTTTAAAAATAAAATGCTTTTGCTAATCCACTGACTTGAAGCTAATGCGCACCTCTGAATTCACAATCCATTCCATGGAGACCTCACAAAGGCCATGGCATCCTCTGGAGGCATGAACATCTCCCTTCTGTCTCATCAAATGGAATGAGGATCTTTCAGGAGTTAATGCCCGAAACATTAAAAGTTTCAATTGCATTGCTAATAAACAATCACTAAAAGGAAGTCATGTAAGATATGAGCTCGTCCTCTCTCTCTTATACAGCTGACATGGAAAGAGGTGATGTAATACAAATGTTTTGTGTGGCTGCAGGAATTCAGATCTGGACAGAGAACAACTTTGGTCCCCTTTTCTAAAACAAGATATACTAACATTGGATGCAGTCCCAAAAAGGTTGATGCCAGGTATGCAGGGATTGTTTTATGAGGAGAGGTTGAGTAGTCTGTCTGTGTGGAGTCTGCACATTCTCCTCGTGTCTATGTGGATTTCCTCCATGCATTCCGGGTTCCTCCCACAGTCCAAAGATGTGCAGGTTAGGCAGATTGGCTGTGTAAAAATTGTCCATAGTGTCTAGGGATATGAAGGTTACATGGGTTAGCCATGGTCAAAATCCCATGCAGGCTTTTGTGGATGGAGTGGGTGGGTGTGGATGGGATGGTCTTCACATAGTTGGTGCAGACTCGATAGGCTGAATGCTGTCTTTCTGCACTGTATGGATTCTATGGCCCTACGATACCAGATTGGGCCTGTACTCATTGGAATCTAGAAGATGAAAGGTGACCTTATTGAAACATACAAGATTTTTCGGGGACTTAACAGGAGAGGTTGCTTCCCCTTGTGAGAGAATTTTGAACCAGCTGACATCATCTCAGAATAAGGGGTTGTTCTTTAAATCCGGGATCAGGAGGAATGTCTTCTCTCAGAGGGTTGTGAATTTGAAGAATTCTTTAAAGCGGAGAGCGGTAGAGGCTGGGGTCATTAAATATATTCAAGACTGAGATACACAGATTTTTAATCAGTAAGAGTACAAAGGATTCTGGTGAAAAGGCAGGAAAGTGGTGATGTGTGTTAGCAGATCAGCTATAATCCCATTAAATGGAGGAACGGAATCGATGGGCTGAACGGCCTGCTTCTGCTCTTATGTCTCATGGTCTTAAGATGTAAAGGTTGCTGGAGTAAACATTTCTCCATTTCTCTTCACAATTTTCCACCTAAGTTCTGAACTTTGCTGACTAAAAGTAGCTGCAGATAGAAACTTTCTATTAAAAGTGATTGGATTTTCTATATCCAGGATTTGAGGAGGGAGGGGAATAGCTGTGACAAATGGAGTGCCACAAGGATTGGTGCTGGGTCCTCTACTTTTTGTCATTTACATAAATGATTTGGATGCGAGCATAAGAGGTACAATTAGTAAGTTTGCAGGTGACACCAAAATTGGAGGTGTAGTGGACAGTGAAGAGGGTTACCTCAGATTACAACAGGTTCTGGACCAGATGGGCCAATGGGCTGAGAAGTGGCAGATGGAGTTTAATTCAGATAAATGCGCGGTGCTGCATTTTGGGAAAGCAAATCTTAGCAGGACTTATACACTTAATGGTAAGGTCCTAGAGAGTGTTGCTGAACAAAGAGACCTTGGAGTGCAGGTTCATAGCTCCTTGAAAGTGGAGTCGCAGGTAGATAGGATAGTGAAGAAGGTGTTTGGTATGCTTTTCTTTATTGGTCAGAGTATTGAGTACAGGAAATGGGAGGTCATGTTACATCTGTACATGACATTGGTTAGGTCACTGTTGGAATATTGCATGCAATTCTGGTCTCCTTCCTATCGGAAAGATGTTGTGAAACTTGAAAGGGTTCAGAAAAGATTTACAAGGATGTTGCCAGGGTTAAAGAATTTGAGCTATAGGGAGAGGCTGAACAGGCTGGGGCTGTTTTCCCTGGAGCGTCGGAGGCTGAGGGGTGACCTTATAGAGGTTTACAAAATTATGAGGGGCACGGATCGGGTGAATAGGCAAAGTCTTTTCCCTGGGGACGGGGAGTCCAGAACTAGAGGGCATAGGTTTACGGTGAGAGGGGAAAGATATAAAAGAGACCTAAGGGGCAACTTTTTCACGCAGAGGCTGGTACATGTATGGAATGAGCTGCCAGCAGATGTGGTGGAGGCTGGTATAATTGCAACATTTAAAAGGCATTTGGATGGGTATATGAATAGGAAGGGTTTGGAGGGATATGGGGCGGGTGCTGGCAGGTGGGACTTGATTGGGTTGGGATATCTGGTCGGCATGGACGGGTTGGACCGAAGGGTCTGTTTCCACGCTATACATCTCTATGATTCTATGACTTTAAACAGCCACAACAGAAAAGGAATGGCCTCAGTGAGAGCCAAAACATCTGATGCAATCCATGCATCTTTATTAACTTTAATGTTTTACCTACATCTTACTTGGCCAAGTTAAACATGTGTAAAGTTTGTATTTCTTTTTTTGTCTATTTGGAAAATGTATGTTTGCATACTGACAGACTACAAACACACACATTTTATAATATCCAAATTTTAGTTTATATTGTTTAATTATTGACTTTCAGTTCTGCTTTAGTAGTCCACTCCTCTATTTGTCTAACAATCAACTCCATTTAAGGTTGATTACAATGCAGTATCTGCAAGACACCAGCTGGGAGTATTATCATAGGTGTGGTGGACAGATAGCATTGTTTAACAAATGGATCACATTGCACATGAATGGAGATATCAGTGTCCCACAACAAGGCACGATAAGCTTGACAAGCCCAGCATCTTGGATACTAAAATAACAAATTTTCAATATTGAGATTCTGATTCCTAAAATACAAAAGTTTGTTTTCACTGTACAGCAGTGAATAGAGTAATACTCTAATGGGCTGAATCATACCAAAGGTTGGCTAAGTGTCAATTAAGAGAAAGTGAGGACTGAAGATGTTGGAGATCAGAGTCGAGAGTGTGATGCTAGAAAAGCACAGTAGGTCAGGAAGCTCCTCAGATGCTGCCTGACCTGCTGTGCTTTTCCATCACCACTCTCTCGACCAAGTGTCAATTAAGGTAAGTTTCGTGAAGGGGCTTTTCTCCAAGGCCTGGTGATTTGCCTTGCACTATCTTTCCAAACTCACTTCATTAACTATGTACCATGGCCTTATGGCACCTCATTGATAATATTCACCCACTCACTACAGGTGGAAATGCTGGCCACTGTCAAAACCTGTCAAGATGCCAAGCACTGGTGCCATCTTTAAAGCCCAACTATGTACCTTGTCAAGCAGTGGTGGTCTGTAGTTTCCCAGCACGGTTTGTTTTATTTGACCCAGATATGTTGGACAGATGGTAATTGACAGCTTGCTTTGTCGAGGGCTACCTGGACGTATGGCTGGACAGGGGGTGCATGCACTTATTGTCCATAGAGCGTGTCCTGAGATGCTAGTGATAGAGAGAGGTCAGAGGAGCAAACAGTTAACCGGAGTTGCCAGACTTGCTCTTGCTCGGAATTGGCAGTTGGGAGAATTAGAAACTGCATATCAATGAGATGAGTTGACATAATAATGAGAATAGCTGCTCGTTGGATGCTGCCTGAATTGCTGTGCTCTTCCAGCACCACTGGTTCAGAATAATAATGAGAATGTTAATGCATATTAGTGCAAAAAAAAATGCACATTATTGAGAGTCTGGGTTGCCATTCAACACTTAGTTGGAGAATGAGACCTTTTTCAGTCAATAGCAGAAATCTCCTGAATGATGATTTTATATACCTTTCCCAAATTTCTCATCAATACCTACGTTGTTCAGAGGCCAGGCAGATTCCACCTTGTGTAACTAACCAGTATGTACTTGTACATGTTTAATATTTTTACAGAGATCGGTTTTAACAATAAAACTATTCCCTGACATGTTTAACTCAAGTATGCCTATGTGATTTAATTCTGGCATATATAGCAAATTACAGCATAAATAATCTGTACAGCACATAGAGAATGGGCAATCCAGCTTCCTCTTCAAATTCAAAACCTCTGCTGCAATCAAATGTGGAGTGGAAAAAGAGGAAAATCATTCCAATCTTCTTCATCTCATCATAACAAGAAGGAGGAATGTATATATGCACATTGACAAGCATAGAGCAATTCGTCCAAATGGTTTGTTTCTGTACTGTATATCCTCTGAAACTCCATGTAAGTCTCTACAATCCAAATTAAAACAGACCAATGCTCTGTAAACTCCATGAGTGTTCTATATATTTTTCACCATTTTTGCTCCTCCGTTCATCCATCCCCCCAGTATGTCACCATTTATATTTTATTCTCATTTGCCATTTTTGAGTATAGTTTCTTACCTCATTCTTTGTTATACTGAAACTGATATTCTTTATCAATTTTCTATATATTTTTGCAAAGTTTATTATATCTGTTAATTTAGATATATCTGCAGATTCAAACTTCAATTTACCTCCCTCTATTACAAAATCTAGCTCATTTATTTATAAAATGGTAAACTGCAGTTTTAACATTGACCTTAGGGAAGACTACCTGCTCCTGTTCATTAGTCCAAAAATTTTGTTTTAATCCCATTATTCTTCTTCCTTGATTACAACTAGTTTTCCATTTTTGTTGTTAATTTCTATTTAGGTGACTGAATCGTCATTCTTGTATAGAATATCCATTGACTATCATCTGTCTACTGAATTCTAATGAAGTATTCCATTGAATGTGTTGAAAATTTATGCTGTTCTGAGTGATTACAACAACAGACTGGCACAGTCTGCATGCAAAGGTGAATAAGCGATGTGTCAGTGTATTCCGCACAAAGTGTAAAGTAGAGAAGCAATACATTCTTTTACATGTATGTAATGTGTACATCAGCAGTATGTCACTTCGCAACCAAATCACTGAAGATTGTGTGAATAGAACTGAGAGCAGAAAGTGTTCCACACCTGAAGTATGGGAGTGTTAAAAAACATTGAAGTCATATGACACCAGGTTATAGTCCAACAGGTAACCACAAACCTTTGGAGTATAACCTTTCATCAGTCCAACACCAGGACCTCCACATATTATGAAAACCATTGAAGTACATTTTGTAAAATACTAATATTGAACTGAAAAAGACTTCCAGAAGAATTTCATGGGATGCAATGCTTGTGAATTATTTGGTTATATAATGAGCGTTCAATTGATGTGCAGTACAGTGTTAACAAATGAGAACTGTCTCTACTGATGGACTGACATGCCTCTCCATTTCCACTGGAGTTCAGACGAGTATTTTCAAGTGTTCTGAAAATTACCAAAATAGTAGGTCTTGGATGTTGAAGCAGTAGGTTTTTTTAATGATAGACGTTCTTCAAAAAAATTAAAAGAAACATTGAGTTATGTGATGAAGACAAAGTGCTTCTTATTGCAACTGCTGAACAAAGATAAATTATGACAGTGCACATCTTTGATCAATAAATGTGATGTTCTATCAGGTACAAATGACAAGAAGGGATGAATGCAATTAATTTTTAACTACCACAAACCAATGGGGAACTTTAATTATTCATTAAACAAGGCCCTGCATCTTCTCCTAATGAGATGTGAGGGAGTTTTTCATTAATGCTAAACTCACTCCGTGTTTCATGTCCATGTTAGTTAAAAGTCAGGGTCATTCTGATGGGCCAGTGGAGGTGGGATTAAGCACTACTGTATAAATGTAATTTATATCCAAATTAAATGAAAAACATTGTGTACAACACTGTGCATAATGCCAGTACCTTCTGATGTAAATTGTCAATATAGTATGTCATTGGGCCATGCTTTGCCTTCATACAGACTCATACAGACATCGATATCAATACCAATGCACCAAAACAAAACACTGGGATTTAAGTTCAGTTTTGCCTTGAAAAAATACAAAGCAATAAAACATTTGGTCAGCCACATTAATAAAGTGCCTATACAGTAGTTGAGGTACTGATTGTTCTTCATGTTGTTATCATTACAGAGATCAAACATTTAGAGATAAATGCTAATTATGGATTGAGTTTAACACATCGCTTTCAACTACTTCATTTACCATTTTTCGATATGCAAAGGATGGGGAGTTGCTTTCCCAATAATTACCATAATGTGCATAATGATGGTTGTTGTAGGAACTTTCACTGACATCTTGACGCAGTTGCCTCCTCAGTTTGTACTAATGCATAGCATAGAGACAGTGTTAGCTCGGCAATGCCGCTAGTACCTGGGCTGGAAGTTTCTTATACTATCACTAGAATTGCTAGAGGGGAAGAGGTCTGAGTCTTTGCCACTATAATTTTTATTATAGCAATAATTTGGAGAACAAGAGAGAAAGTTAAGTGCAGCGTATTCAACAGTCAGGATTTTTTTTATGTGCACTAGTTCTCTCAAGCAGAAAAAAAAGTAATTTGTAATCTTATTCTGATGGCCAGAAGCCAGACTTGTGACAGCCTGTATTTAAGAAAGCATTCATTCCTTCCAGCCGCACCTATCCTTTTACTGGTATTTTAATCTGAGATGCATTGTTTGTTATGGTTTATTTTACCTTGTAAGCAAATAAATTGTGATCTGTGTGAAGTAGCTATCAATCTGACCTTTCAGCAATATAATACTACACCTGTGTGGGAGTTTGTTCATTCACTTGACTAAATGGCTAGAATGCGATTCAGAACAACACCAATAGTGCAGGTTCAATCCCCAGCAGTGGTAATTCAGGATAACTTGTGGAATGATGTCCCTTAATCTAGTTGATTGCCTCTTTTAAATGGAGAGAGAGAGCTGCCTATGGCCCTTTGGGACAATGGCTAATCAATTCATTGACTACATCAGTGTAACTTAATTGAATGTGTTGCTTGGACTAGTTATGTTTAATAAAGAGGTATTAAAGTGGTTCTCCTTTGATGGTTCCCTGGGTCATTGTTTTCAGTCCAGACAGATAATTAAAATTTTTCAGAATTCCTTTTGGAAGTACATAGTTTCTGAGGCTTGGTCCAAAAGGGGTTGGAGTCAGGCCTGGTAAAATTCCACACTCCACACTCTGTCCAGCCATGTTGGCACTAAGGTTAGCTAGAGGATGGTTACTGGAGCCCATGAAATTATGGGATCAACACCTTCAGAAGAGAAGTCAGAGGACAGAACTGAAGGAAATGTAGAGGAAAGTATCAAGAATGAATATCTGGGTTTCAGTGCTTAAGGAACCATCTCCAGTATAAGATAATGCCTTTAGTAGAAAAGATGGAAGAAGGAAAAAGTTGGAAGAAGGAAAAAAAATGAGATAATGACAACTTTTTCTCTGATAATTTTAGGGATTATGTTTGAAACAAGTTGGGTAGTCTCAGATTAGTTTCAATCAGGAGATTTTCATTTCTCTGTTCAGATGTTAAATCACATTAAGTCATTACAATTTCACGTACTCCATAATTAATTAAAGTGTACTTATGAAAACATCTTCCTCACCTTGTATTAATGCACACCTCCACCGCCACCCTCCTATTTATCTCTCAGTCCCCTTCCCCACCTCCCTACCCAATCCTCCCCCCCCCCTCCCCCGCAACCCTCCACATGCCTGATGAAGGTCATAAGCCTGAAATGTCAACTCTCCTGCTCCTTGGATGCTTTTCCAGCACCACACTTTTCAACTCTAATCTCCAGCATCTGCAGTCCTCACTTTCTCCTTGTGTTAGTGTATGCAAATCAAAAATGAAGAGAAATACTGAACAGCATACACTGTCCTCATTAACAAGAATAGGGGTGAAATGATTGTCATCTTTGTGACTCTGGTTCGTATATGGAACTCTTAACTACTATGTTTCAATGTAATGCCAAGCTTTTAAGTTTTCAGAATTGAGAAAGATGCAATAATATTCTACTCCGTCAATTATTTTGGGGTTGCCTCAAGCCTCTCCATGTGCATCAGTGAAAGCCTTTGAATCTGCTGAGATGTTAATTGATTTCTCATTTGCTGATTTCTTATGGTTGCCCTGTTAAGATCAAGAAATTACTGTATGAATTCTCAGGCTTAGTCCTAGTTGCACTTACAACATTGTGAGTTCAAGTGATTACTATGTGCGCCAACTATAGCCAAGATGCTGGAAGTCTTGCATTTGAGCCAGAACATTTGATATTCAAGTTGATCACAAAAATCAAGGCTGATACTGAGGGCATGCTGTATTGTTGAAGGTGTAATCTTTCAGACAGGACATGAAACCAAGGCCTGATCTGGATGTAAAGGATCTTATGGTGCTATCTTGAAAAAGAGAAGGGGAGTTATCCCTGGTGCCATTACATATGCTCCAATCACCAACACAAAAAGTGATTATCCTATTAGTTGGAGATTACTGTTGCCAAATTGGTTAGCACTTTTCTTCAATTACATAACAATTATATTTCAGAAGTATTTAATGAGAATTAGAATTAGATTTCATTGTCACATGTAATCAAGTATAGAAATCCATGAATATGGGCGGCATGGTGGCTCAGTGGGTAGCACTGTTGCCTCACAGCACTCGGGTCCTGGGTTTGATTCCCGCCTGTCTGTGTGGAGTTTGCACATTCTCGCTGCACATTCTCCAGCGGGTTTCCTCTGGGTGCTCCGGTTTCCTCCCACAATCCAAAGATATGCAGGTTAGGGTGAATTGGCCATGCTAAATTGCCCACAGAGTTATGTGCATTAGTCAGGGGTAAATATAGGGGAGGGGAGTGGGTTTCTCTTCAGAGAGGCGGTGTGGACATGTTGGGCCGAAGGGCCTGTTTCCACATTGTAGAGAATCTAATCTAATCAAAAAGCGTACAAAGTCACCAATCTCCAGTGCCACCTCGGTTAAAAAAACAGAATTTTTTTTAAAACCACTAGAAATAAAAGAAAGCCAAAAGATAAGAAAACATCCGGATCTTTAACTCTATGCCTTATCTCGATAAAAGTGTTCGGAATCAGCGGTGCAGCCACTCGGGCCTAGCCATGGCCTGGAGTCTCGTTCAGCCTGTGAGTCTCATAGCAATCACCAGAAGGAGCCATGTTCCTGCTGTGTCACCGCTGCCTCCAATCACTGGGAGGAGCCTCATTCACCGCCATCGCCATTTCTGATTAACCCACTACAAAAGGCTTTAAAGAAAAGAAAAACAAAAAAAAAAGAAAAAGAGCAGAAGTTTAAAATGAAGAAAGCAGATGGGAGCTGATGACTGCAGGCTCAGGAACCCAAACACAGCCCTGCTAGTCAGCTGTAAACGGTCTACAAAATACTATGAGATGTCTAATGGTCATGAAAGGTACTACGTAAATGCAAGTCTTGCTTTCATTTTTGTCATTATATTGTATCCCCATCTCACTCTGAATAGTAATATTACCCACAAGCTTGAAGCAGTTGTGTCATCACTACTTTGTAATCACTTTAACACACAACATCTTGTAATTATGGTAACGTTTTGCACAGTCTGTTACTGTTACGAGAATTTGAAGTAACACCAGTTTTGTAACTTAATTGGTGACATTTCGTGACTTGGTCAATAGATTTTTGGTCTTTACTGGGAACACAGGAGCATACGATTGGAAGTAGACCTTTTTTAGCCCTTCAGGCCTGATTTGATTGGATCATGGCAGATCTTTACCTCAACTCCAATTTTGCACCTTAGATCATATATTTGAGAGCTTTATCTAACAATATTATGTTTTCAATTTAGAACGCCAAATAAGGAATAATATATCTTCAATAAGTACTTTTGGAGTACTATGTGCAATTCTGGTCACCCTGCTATAGGAAGGGTATTATTAAATCGGAAAGGCTGCAGAAAAGATTTACAAGGATGTTATTGGGACTGGATGGTTTGAGGTATACAGAGAGGTTGAATTAGGCTGGGTCTTTTTTCCCTGGAGCTGAGGGGTGACCTATAGCAGTTTATAAAATCATGAGGGGCATAGACAAGGTAAAGTACAAAGTTATTTTCCTGAGGGTAGGAGAGTTTAAAACTAGGGGGCATAATTTTAAGGTGAGAGGAAAAGATTTAAAAGGAACCTGAGGGTCAATGTTTTCACACAGATGGTGGTTGACATATGGAATGAACTGCAAGAGGAAGTAGTTGATGCAGGTGCAGTGACAACATTTCAAAGACATTTGGACAGGTACATGAACAGGAAAGGTTTACAGGGATATGGGCCAAATGCAGACAAATGGAACTAGGTTAGTTTGGGAAACCAGATCAGCCTGGACAAGTTGGACTGAAGGGTTTGATTCCGTGTTGTACAACTCTATAAGAGGGCACTTAGCAGAGTCTTATTCATATCTAACCATGTTGTGTTAGTTCAGTTTTACTGCAATTCCACAGTTGTTCTTTGATGCTATTTGCTGTCTGCTTGATGTTCTCCAACTACAGTTCGAAAACAAAAGTGCCATTTTAAAGAGCTTCCATTGTAATGAGTAGGCATCAGGCATATCTACATTCAACAATCTGCTCTGAAAACTCTGCTCACATTTGATGATGGTGACAAATGCCACCACAATAACTGAGACAACCTACAAATAGAAGTTAACATAATTCTTAGCGAGTTTTGAGAAGATTTGTAGCTCAGGTTGAGCTACATCCAAAAGTTAACATAGTAGTAGTGTCACCAGGTTAGTAATTGAGTAGCCCTGGCAAGAGCACAAGGATAAGGGTTCAAATCCCAGCACAGCAGCAAATAGAATTTAAGGTGAATTAATAAAAGCTGGCAAAGAAATTAGTCTCAGCAATGACTAATGTTCCCTCATAGCTGTGCAGCCACTCCGATGTTCTATGTACCATGATCAGCTTCAGCATAGTTAATTTCCTATTCTAGAAGTCACTGCTGTGCACAGACCTTGGAGGTCCTTGCAGGCAGAGAGAAAATGTGGATGGAACACTGATCATGAGATGGTTATTAATTAAAAATTTGCTTTACCATTGTCCTGTAAAGAAGGAAACATGCACCCTCGCCTGATCTAACAACAATATGATTGTTTTTTAACTGCCCTCTGAAGGGTCCTGACAAACCATATAGTTCCAGGCAATTAGGGATGGGCAACATGTTCTGGCCTTGGCAGAAATGTCCATTTCCTTTGAAAGTAACATTTTGAAAGAATTGACAATATTCTAGAAAAACAAACGCAACATTCCAAAAATAAGTCAATTTCCCCCATTTCTTACAATAACTGGTACTTTCAAAACATTCCAGGATCTGGATGCACATTTTTGCCAAACTAATTAATTTTTTCTTGGGCCATATCCATGTGCCATGTTTCATTGAAATCAATTGTCACAAAGCTGGTTTCTTTTTTCTTAAAGCAGTTCCTTCTCTCAAGGATGCTTTTCAGAGAGGTAAGAAACCGCTCTCGGTGCTGATCAGACTGGTTTGGTACAGAGATTAAAGTATATTAAGAGGCTTTTTGTTGTTTATATGTAAACAGATGAGATTTCAGGCCAAAGTGGTCATGTTTTAGAAGTGACCTTATAATAGAAGGGGCGTGGTCAGCTCTCTGGCTGAGCGATTTAGTTCAGTCCAGAGCTAGTTGAGAGTTCAACAGTGAGCTGTGTGGAAACAAACTCTCTCTCTTTCTGCTCTTCTAACTTCAACCTGTAAACGTCTATTACATTTTTTTAAACTGCGTTTAAAGAGGATTACTTATTAGGACTGTGTATATTCGGAGCAGCATAATTAAGTCTCGTTTGGATAGTCTGAGTGCTGCAGGGGTTCATTATTCTGTTTTTGTGTTTCATTGTGTAACCTTCTGAGTAAATTTTTGTCTGTTTTAAAATCTGATAATCAACCTAGCCACCTCAATCTGGGTAATTTTCACTGTACACTTACCAAAACAATTCCAAAGTTATGGTTTGGGCTGCCTGCTTAAGAGTGTTCTGAGTGGTCTGGCCTAGTTCATAACAGATTGGGGGCTCTTTGCAGGATTTTAAACAGCGAGTAGAAGGTGCCTTTATTTCAGGTGTTGGTTTGGTTCAGTAGAGACAGTAATTGCTCTTTCAGTCGTCAAAGGTTTTCTGGAAGTGGATGCGGTGATTTTGGAAGGTTTGCAAAAGGTGAATAAGACCAAGTTGCAGGAATTAGCAGAGAAGCTGGAATTGGAACTGCCTGCTTCTGTGAGAAACGGAGAGATAATTACAGCAGTAGCTCAGCATTTAAACTTGCTGGAGAAACCATCAGAATCTGTAGAGATGGCAAGAATTCAATTGCAAATGAAGCAGCTTGAGTGAGAGGCGAGAGATAAGGAAAGGGCAGCAGAAATGAAACAGTTTGAGTTAAGATTAAAAGCAGAAGAGAGGGAAAAAGAGAGAGCTTTTGAACTTCAAAAACTGATACTTAAAAAGGAAAATCAGCTTAAAAGGCTGGAGATAAAGGCTGATGGTCGGCTTAGTGAGGAAGAGAGTGAGGATGAGCAAGCCCCTGGTCATCAGAAGTCCAGTGAGAAACTGTTTAAGTATGTTCAAGCATTGCCTACATTTGCTGAGAAGAATGTGGAAGCCTTTTTCATCTCATTTGAAAAGGTAGCTAAACAAATGCAGTAGCCAATGGCAATGTGGGTTTTGTTGATTCAAACGAAACTTGTAAGTAGGCCAGTGAGGTATTCGCATCACGATCAGAGGAGGTATCAGGTGAGTATGAGGAGGTGAAAAAAGCCATTTTAAGTGCATAAGAGCTTGTACCAGAAGCCTATAGACAATGTTTCAGCAACCTAAGGAGGGACCCAGGTCAAACCTACATTGAGTTTGAAAGGATCAAACAGAGTAATTTCGTTAGATGGATAAGAGCTTTAAAAATCGAGCAAACCTATGATGCCATTAGGGAGGTAATTATTTTGGAGGAATTGAAACATTCACTGTCTTAAGTAGTGTGAACTCATGTGGAAGAGCAGAGAGTTAAAACAGCAAGGTTAGCAGCCAAAGTGGCTGATGATTATGAGCTGGTCCATAAAACATGGTTTGGAATCCAGAATCGATTTCAGTCCATGAGGGATAGAAACTGGGGCAAAGAGAAATCCTCACGTGGAAAGGGAAAGGTACATCTCAGTGAAGATCATAAAGATAATTTACCACAGGATAAAAAAGAAGCCCTTGAGGGGGACAAAGAAGTTAAAAAAACTCCCATGTTTTCATTGTAATAATGCGGACCACACAAAATCACAGTGTTAGTGGGCTAGAAAAACCAGACAAGCCTGGGAGTTTTGTTGGACTAGTAACGAAAAGCACAAGGGAAGTTAGACAACTGCCTCAGAGTGTACAAGATGTTCAGTGGTTGATTAAGGAGGAAGTGCCAGATCTGTGTAAACAATATACATGCAAAGGTAAAGCTTATTCACATAGGCCAGGTAAGGAGGTTACAATAATAAGGCACACAGTATCCTCTTAGTCTGTAATGCTGAAGGATGAGGAGATATGTACTCCTGAGGCACTATTGCCACGAAAGGTATTGGTAACAGAAATTCATGGTGAGACAAAAAGTGCTCAATTATGTAAAGTGAGGCGAGAGAGTCCAAAGAAGAGTGGACATTTTGTGTTAGGAGTACTGGACAAACTCTCAGCTCCAGGAGTACAATTTGTCTTTGCGAATGATATAGTTGATTCACCGGTAGGCATGCTGCCAACTGTAGTTGAAAAGCCAGTGGAGACACAGGCGACTGAAGAAATGAAAGATTTTTTTTTAGAAGTCTTCCCAAATTGTGTGATCACAAGATCACAGAGTCACAAACTGAAGCAGGAGGGATCAAAAGGCACAAATAAGGAAGCTGGCATAGCGTTATCTGAGACATTTTTGATCAAATAAGTGTGTCATGTGAATATGTTCAAAAGGTATTTTGATGGGGAAGGAAAGCAAGAGGAGAATGTGTTATTGATTACAGCACAGAAGGAAGAATCAATTCAAAGGATTCTGAATTGGACATTCCTCAAATCAAATTGGACAACAAGGAAGTTGTCAAAAATTGGGATAAACTATTGAGCTACCTTCCACAAGAAAATCTTAATGACCAGAAAGAGTTATTGCTATCACGCGGGGAGCTATGCGGAAATAAACTGGGAAATACTAACCTAATTGTGCATGATGTAGATATAGGAGATGCTGTTCCGATTAAGCAACCTCCTTATAGGCATAATCCTCTAAACTTGGCACAGGTTCAGTAGGAGATAGAGTGCATGCTAGAAGTGAGTTACAGTGACTGGAGCTCAACGATAGTCATGGTGCCAAAGCTAGATGGTACCCAAAGGTTATGTGTGGACTATCGCAAAGTCAACACCATTACAAAGACTGATTCACATCCAATTCTACAGTTGGAAGACTGTGTCGAAAAAGTGGGACAAGCAACTTAAATTTCTAAGTTGGACTTGCTCAGAGGCTACTGGCAGGTACCTCTGTCAGAGAGAGCAAAGGCAATTTCGGCTTTCATAATGCCAAATGGACTATATCAGTTCAAAGTCACGCCATTTGGTATGAAAAAGCTCCAGCCACTTTTCAGAGACTGAAAAGGTCATTGCTCGATTACCCAACTGTGTGTTAGTTAGATTTTTAGTCTCTCATGGAAGGAACATTTATAGCATTTATCAGATTTGTTTGATTAACTTCAGAAGGCAGGCTTGGTGGTAAACCGACCTAAAAGTTATTTTGCCAAAGCCCAAGTCATCTTCCTGGGCCATGCTATTGAACATGGACAAATGGCCTCATGGGATATGAAAAAGAAAGCAATTGAGGAATTTCCCACACCGTCGACAAAAAAAAGCAGCACTACGGTTCCTGAGATTGAGAGGATTTTACCGAAGGTTTGTGTCGAACTTTAGCAGTGTAGCTGCTCCACTCACCGAATTGTTAAAAAAGGTCAGGAAGTTTCAGTGGACAGCGGACTGTCAAAAGGCATTTGATAACCTAAAAACTGTTAACCACTGCCCCAGTATTAGCCAACCTGATTACACGAAGTCTTTCAAGGTGACTATCGATGCCCATGATATGAGTGACGGTGCGGTGCTCCTGCAGGAGGATGACAAGGGAATAGAAAGACCCATCGCGTATTTTTCCAGGAAGTTGAGCATTCATCAACAGAAATGTTCAATAGTGGAGAAATGGACTTTAAGCTTGGTGTTGGCCTTACAACATTTCAGAGTTTATATCACCAGCAATGCATCTGAGACAATCGTATACACTGATCATAACCCATTGACATTTGTGGAGAAACTTAAGGACAAAAATGCCAGACTGTTGAGATGGAGCTTGTTGTTGCAGCCATTCAATTTAACAATAGTGCATGTGGCAGGTCACAAAAACATGATTGCCGATGTGTTATCGAGACTCGAATGAGATATCGAGGCGTTCAGTGGCAGGTGTGCCGAGGCCTGAATTTGCATGTGGTTGTGTGTGTTTGCAAGTGTATAGTTAGTATAGAGTATATGTGTGTTTCGGCTACTAACTGAGTCTTTGAAGGGTTTTAAAAATGAAGCCATCTTTTGGTATTGATGGATCTTTTTTTTAAGGGGTGAGGTGTCACAAAGCTGGTTCCTTTTTTCTAAAATCTGTTTCTTTTCTTAAGAATACTATGTCCTTGGTTTTTCTCAGAGAGGTAATAAACTGCCCTCAGCGTCAATTAGACTGGTTTGGTGCGGAGATTAAAGGGTATTGAGAGGTCTTTTTGTTGATATGTAAACAGATGAGTTTTCAGGTCAAAGTGGTCATGTTTTAAAAGTGACCTGTATAATGAAAGGGGAGTAGTCTGGCCTAGTCCATAACACAATTCATTATTTTTTTGGGAATGTATTGGCCCAGCTTTTCCTCTGGCTGGATAATCATCTGTGAATTATATTTGGGAGTTCTACATGGGGACCCTGAGGAATCCCCAGTGTAACAGACCCCAAAGGAATTGCCCAGGAAATTGAGATTCTGATCAATTCCCTATGTTGGTGACCTTTCAAAAATATCCATAAAACTCAGAGATTTTGGAGTTTTCCACTGCTGTTAAGCAAACGGTTTCTCAGGAAACATTCAACTACTAAATAGCTAGTCTAACTCTTTTGGAATTCACTGCCTCAAGGGCTATGGGCCAAAAGCTCGAACTTGGGATTAGTGTAATCAGATCTGGATTAACCAACATGACATGATGGACCAAATGACTTCTTTCTGTCCTATAAATGTCTATGAGTAAATGACACCTCTAAAACTATTCAAATATCCCCTAGTATGCCTTATATACCCTCAACTACACTTTCCCAAAACACATAACTGCTTTCAGACTCTGACCAAGCGTCCCACTCTCCTCTGGGAGCTGACAGTTCACCCACACCACCAGAAGCTGACACTCTATTCCCCGTTAGCTCCTGACACTCATCTTCAATCGGCCCGGTAGCTCAGTGGTTAGCACTGCTGCCTCACAGCACTAGGTGATTGTCTGTTTGGAGTTTGCATGCTCTCCCAGTGTCTGTGTGAGTTTCCTTCAGGTGCTCCGATTTCTTCCTACAGTCCAAAGATGTTCAGGTTAAGTAAATTGGCTATGCTGAATTGCCCAAAGAATTCAGGGATGTGTAGGTTGTGTGCATTAGTCAGGGGAATGGATCTGGGTGGGATGCTCTTCAGAGGGTTGGTGTGGACATGTTGGGCTGAATGGCCTGCTTCCACACTGTAGAGATTCTATGATATTCTATGATAAAACCTACCACCCCCACCAGCCTCAGCAGCTGAATCCCTACACACATGGCACCCTAAACCTACTGGCACCTTATTTATCTGATACCTACACCTGGGCACTTTACCTATCCGGCACCCTATCTCCCCACTATCTATATGGCACCCAACACTCCCAGTACTCTAACCTCACAGTTACCTTTTTACTTACCCTTTCATGGGAACAGCCAAAGTGGCTGACTGTGATTCCTGATTTTGAAATGACAGATTACATCACTTGACTGCTGTGAGAAAGGGAACAGGAGTGTGTTTGCCTTCCCTGACTGTTCTGCACTACCAGAGACCTGTCAGAATGGAAGTAGTGCTCCACATTTCTGCCGGAACCCTGATCTCCCAGAATCTCCTGCCTACAAATGTGGCGCTCCTTCATTTCACCTAAAACAAATGGATATCCGGGGCAGACTAGCAGGTGCAAAAACAGTATCTTAGCCATTCCAATTGCCCTAATACTTATACACTCAATCTTAGATATACTTCACATATTTTCCATATATGGCTATCCTTCATTCAGTGACAATGTAGCAAAGTTGCCATAGTCTTACCAGACCATAGGACTGCCTTTCACTAGAGACAGACAACTGGAGATGGTTTAATTGGAGGTCACCATACACCAGACAAAGGGAAAGGTTGAAAAGGAGAGTCTTTCATGGTAACCTCAGCCAGTGTGGGAATTGAACCTACATTGTTGTAATTAGTTTGTATTGCAAATCAACTGTCCAGCCAATTGAGCTAACCAACCCCCATTGTGACAACATCGAGGTGTCGTTTGTCTGGTTAATTTATTTTGTTTAAGGTTGTATAGGAACCAATGCATTTAAAATTGCTTTGTATTGTACCATCATTATGCTTCAAAGTACTTTACTTCCTGTGAACCTTTTTGAGGTGTTTTTACAAAGTGAATACAACACCGATCTGAGCAGTGCAAACATAATCAAGATTGAGCAAAATATATTACCTCAAACTAATGAAAAAAAAACATGTGAACTATTCCAATGGTTGTAAATGCTTGGAGTGCACAGATTATGCAGGTCCCTGTTACATGTGAGCTAGGAGCGGGAGTAGACCATTTGGCCCTTCGAACCAATTCTGCCATTGAATAAGATTGTGATCGCTCTGATTGTACCTCAGCTCCACATTCCTACCCATTTATGAAAATTCTTAAATGTTAAATGCTGCAATTCTCTGATGAAAATAATCAATAACCATTAAAATAACCAATGAGATAAAGGTGTTGAATTTGATATAAAGGTGTTGAATTTGATATAAAACATTTCTGTCTTCTCCTTATCTTTTGTGTACAATAGAAATAAATGTGATTCCCCACTAGATGGTCATTGTATTCCCAGCACTTATTCAAAGACTCATTGCAAACATTATAATCACATCTACAGCGAGTATGAATGAGAATTGAATGTTGAGCAATACTTACATAATGTTATCTGGCATAATGCTGAGTTGTGTAAATGGAGAAAAAAATTGATATTTAATATTGAATCAGCCTGTCTAAGACATGGAGTGCCCCATTGTCTTTTGCTGTCTTTTTAACGGGTCTACCAGCACAGAGGCATCCTCAATCTGTTTCGAGTAAGAATTCACAGCAGATTCAACCCAGGTCTGAAAGGGGATATTGGTGCTCATGAAATAAAAATCCTGTAAATTGATAAATTCATTCAAGGTTGCTAGACTGGGAAGGAAATGTGCAACTCCCACTGGTAAAAGCAAAGGGTGCTATTCTGCTGTTAGATTTAGATCTCAGTAAAGCAAAGCCCTAACCCAGGAACATCTGATAATACTTGGTTCTGTTGCTTTAAGTTCTCATCCTCACTGCAATGTGCACAAATAACAAAAGAACTCCTGAATACTGATGTTTCCTCCTGCGGATTATTTATTTCCTAGTGTGCCCCTTTATTGAGAGGATACATAATCCCATATTACACAGCTTGTTCAATAACTGTTAAATATGAGTGCACAGCCTGGAAGTTATTTTGAAGATTGTATAATTTTTGTAGACACCAACCAAGGATTAAAAGCCACTGCAGGATGCCAGGTTGAATGTGCCATTTGTAATCCAGCTGCCTAACAATAAAGATTGCCTGTCTGAGCTGTTGAATGGTTTGCTTATTCCCTACTATTTAGTGTTAACTCATCAGAAACATTATTGCATAAGTGGAAATGTAATTTTAAAAATTCACATTTAGCGCAGAATCAGCTTTTAAAGAAAAATATTCATTACTATCATATCTATAAATAACTTACATTGAACAAAGCAATTTTCTATCTACCATTCAATCGTGAAGGAAACAAGGATAGGTGTATATTATTGATTTCTTATCTGAACCGACTCCACTCCCAATTCACTGATATGTTTACCAGAAAACTTTTGGTGACATTTCATTAAATGTGAAGCATTTCCGAAGATTTCAGGGTTGTGAAAGGTGCTAAATACTTTCTTGCCATCTTTCTTTCAGAAATTTTCAGTTTGACCATCCCTGGGATTTTGAGATAAAATTAGAAGCCTCAAGCAGCAGCTTTTGCGACACAGAACTGAAAACAGAAATCAGCACCAAATCACTTTTCTTATTAACATTGCAACATTATGCAGGTCAGAGCCAAATTAGAACCGGTAAGTTTATAAATCCAGCTCCAAAACTCCAACCCATTTCTGAGAGTGTTAGTACTTTTTTGCATTTGACACCCTTTGCTTTGCATCTTTTACACAGTGTATAACTGAGCTGTGATACTCAAGCAGTTGTCAGCCACTGATGGTTGAGAGGGTGATATGGGGTACTGGGAAGTGGTTGATATGGTGTACAAACTCCAGCATAGCCCTGTCAGGTAAAATACCTGCTTCTGTGATGGTAATATAATGTACTTTAGGCACTTTGGGTTTAAACCTTTCAACCATATCTGGTAGAGCATAAATTGTTTCTTAGATAGAATATTCTACAAACACTATTTCTGTTGCGTGTTAAGCTACCTACTGCTTATAACTTGGTACTTTATAAATTCCTGTTGATATTCCCAGTTGTTGTAATATCATGAATGCCAATAACAAATTGGTGTATGTAGTGAACAGTGCTGTTTACATTTGAGGCATTGTGGCTAAAGTACCATACCATCCAACCCATACATACAGGGAGCATTGATTCAAATGACCATTAGTGTAACAATATAATTTTATGCATTTAAACTCTGGGCAACCTTCATAAAACAAATATGCACAGATAATGACATACAAGAATGAAAGATTCAGCACTGTTTGTGTTTGTATCAGGTGAACAGAATAAAAATGATCAGAAGGTTAAACCTTTTAGTTAAATTCCTAATGAGGACATCTGAATGATGTAATATTTATCCAAGGTTAAATCCAAAAGCCTGTTGTAAAATGCTTCACGGGATTAAAACTCAATATATTTACAAACTTTAACCAAAGCCAAGAGGGTGACAGAAGGTATTCCTGTTGATATTTCCCTTTGTTGCAGTGCACCAATCAGAATTTACCCATAAACTGGAAAAATAAGATGGGCAAAAGTACCTTAAAAGAAAAATTCATTGAATGTTTTCAGTCTTGATTTCTCAAAATAGCACTTCCTGGAGCTGACTGGACAGCAGACTATATTAGAACAGATACAGCAAATGCTGGGGAAACTCAGCAGGTCTGGCAGCATCTGTAGAGAGTGAAATAGAGTTAATGTTTTGAATGTGACTTTTTCAGGAGTGAAGATCCAAGTGGAAAGGTAAATTGCGAGAAGAGATAAGGAAGTCACAAAAATATATTGATTGGAAAGACCTGGCAAATGGACTACAGGTATTATGTGAGTAAATGTGAAATTGTCCATTTTGGCAGAAAGAATGAAACAAAAGCATATCATCGAAAAAAGAGAAATTGCAAAGGTCTGAGATGGAGAGGAATCTGGGTGTTTCTGCGCATAAATTGCAAAAGACTCGTATGTAAATAAGAATAGCTCAGAATGGAAGAATTGCTTTCTGAGAAAAAGGTGGACAGTCTGTATCCACTGAAATTTAAAAGAGTAAGAGGCGATTAGTTTGAAACACATAAGTTCCTGAGGAGCTTGGCAGTAATGTGGAAAGGATGCTTCCTCCTTTGGGAGAATGTCGACTGAGGAGGATCACCACTTTAAAAAAAAAGTCACCCATTAAATATAGAGATGAGGAGAAACATTTTCCCCTGGAGAGTCATAAATCTTTGGAACACTTCCTCGAATGATAGTGGAATTACTGTCTTTAAATATTTTAAAAACAGAGATGGTTAGAATCTTGGTGATCAAAGGGGCAAACGGGTTAATGGAACAAAGTAAGAATGTGGTCTTGTGGTTACAATTAGTCATGGTCTTATTAAATGGTGAAGCAAGATGAAGGATTGAAATGGCTTAGTCCGCTTCTAACTTGCATGATCGTAAGTGTCAATTGTCATAAGGCCACACCTGGTACACTAATGTCCTTTACGGGAGAAAATCTGACCCTGGCCTGGCCTACATGTAAATCTAAACCCAAAGAAATATGCTCTTGACTCTTAATGACCTTCTGAACTGATGGGGCATGCCATAGTTCAAGACCAAAAGGGGAAGTATTACCTGTCCTGTCAGCACTGCCCAAACTTCAAGAAAGAATAACATTTTAAAAAGTTAATTACTGTAAAAGCTGCCCCTTCTGCCTCAGGCACATTGTATTGCAGTTTCCTTTCTACTGTGGAGAGAAGTAGACTGATAGTCAACTTTGTGACATTTCTTGGCTTTTTAACTGAAATAAGTCCACAGGCGCCGGTATCCCGTCACTAAGTCATTCTTTAGTTACACATAGAGTGTCCTTTGACCCGGATGCAGTTCCCTAAGCGTCTGCTCTCAGAAAGTCAGGATATCTGCCCCTCCTGTTTAAATCTATTATCCAGGGTCCCTGATTGGACCAGATTAAGGAACTCATATTCTATGAGATCCACCTGGCTGATCCCTTTGCAATCATTACATCCTGCCTCCTCTGAGTCTGAGGACATAGGCCAATTCTTTTTTGTAGCTCCCTCTGGGGTGTTTTAGCACTGGGTCAGGTTCTCCTGAGTCTACCTTGGATACGGGTGGTGTTGTAACATGCAATAGCTCGCCTTTCATGCCTGAGGCCTCCCAGAAGAAATTCATTCTCTTCAGGTGGCAAAGGCATTGAGATGGTGACATTCACCAT
Source organism: Chiloscyllium plagiosum (assembly GCF_037043375.1). Taxonomy (NCBI): domain Eukaryota; kingdom Metazoa; phylum Chordata; class Chondrichthyes; order Orectolobiformes; family Hemiscylliidae; genus Chiloscyllium; species Chiloscyllium plagiosum. The sequence goes on from NW_028270163.1 coordinate 37,936,999, forward strand.
GTCCATGTCAGAATCCAAGGTCCCTTTAACACTTGACAGGAAGGGAGAACCCATGGATTCTGTCAACCTTACCAATTGCAGCATGGAGCTGGGCATGGCTTGCTGCCACACCGTTTGTGAGTTTGCAGATTTCGTATGGTCCACACGTTTGGTCAGGACTGTCTCACCTACCAAACTTTATACGTCACGGAACCTGACCTTAATAAGACCATAAGACCGTAAGACCATAAGTCACAGGAGCAGAAATTAGGCCATCGAGTCTGCTCTGCCATTCAATCAGGGCTGATAAGTTTCTCAACCCCACTCTCCTCCTTTCTCCTCATAACTCTTGATCCCACTGATATTCAAGAACCTATCTATCTCACTCTTAAATATATTCAATGACCTGGCCTCCACAGCCATTCCATGGCAATGAATTCCATAGATTCCCCACTCGCTGGCTGAAGAAGTTTCTCCTTGTCTCCATTCTAAAAGGTCTCCCCTTTACTCAAAGACAAGGCCTCAGGTTGTAGTCTCTCCTACCGATGGAAAGATCTTCCCAATTTCTATCTAGATATCTTCATCTAGATCATTAATGTATAAAGTGAAAAGTTGTGGTCCCAAAACTGAGCCTTGCAGAATACGACTTATTACCAGGTGCTATCCTGAGAAGGGCCCTTTTATTCCCACTCTCTGCTTTCTGCCAGATAGTCAAGTTTCTATCATTCTAGCACATTGCTTCTAACACCATGGGTCCTTATCTTACTCAGCCTCCTGTGCGCACTTTGTCAAAGGCCTTCTTGAAGTCCAAGTAGATAACATCCATTGGTTCTCCTTGGTCTAACCTGCTCATTACTTCCCCAAAGAATTCTAGAAGATTTGTCAGGCATGACTTCCCCTTGATGAAACTATGTTGACTTTGCCCTATCTTACCATATACTTCCAAATATTCAGAAATCTCATCCTTCACAATGGATTCCAGGATCTTACCCACAACCGAGATTAGGCTAATCAGTCTGTATTTTCTGTCTTTTGCTTTACTACCTTTTTAAATAGGAGTATCACATTTGTGATTTTCCAGTCCTCTGGGACCCTTCCAGATTTTAGTGATTCCTGAAAGATCACCACTAATGCCTCCACTATCTCTTCAGCTATCTGCCATAGAGCTCTGGGGTGATTTATCCACCTTCAGTTTTTCTCCTTGGTGATGGCCACCATACTCAGCTCTGCCCCCTAAATCTCTTGAATTTTTGAGATATTACTCGTGTCTTCCAACGTGAAGAATGACACAAAGTAATTATTCAGTTCCTCGGTCATTTCCTTATTCCCCACTACTATCCCTCCAGCATCATTTTCCAGCGACTCAATGTCTACATCTGCCTCTCCTTTGCCCTTTATATATCTAAAGAAATTCTTACAATTTTCATTTATATTACTGGCTAGCTTACCCTCAATTAATCATCTCTTTTTTTTGTTGTCCTCTATTGGTCTTTGTAAGTATCCCAATCCTCTGGTTTCTCACTTTCTCTTCAGCTTTTATGCTCTCCCTGATTTCTCTAGTCAGCCATGGTTGCCTCGTCCTTCTTATACCATGCGTCTTTTTTCTAGGGATGAGTCTCTGCTGTGTCTCCTGAATTACTCCCACCTTGTGTCAACCAAGCCTCTTACCCATCCAGGGCCATTCCTGTGGTTCTCGCAGAAAACTTCGACCCCCGAAGGAAACTGTCTCTATCGATTAGCAGAGTCTTGTGTCCAGCATTGGCGTCCCTGATACCATTCCAACCTCCCTTCCCTAGGTCCAGGAAGATCAGATTTAATCTAGTGTGGAGTCTTCTTCCCATATATTGTGTGCACTGCTGGTCTCCTTCCTATCGGAAAATGTTGCAAAATTTGAAAAGGGTTCAGAAAAGATATACAAGTATGTTGCCAGGGTTGGAGGATTTGAGCTATAGGAGAGGCTGAATAGGTCGGGGCTCTTTTCCCTGGAGTGTTGGAGTTTGAGGTTTATAAAATCATGAGGGGCATGGATACGATAAACAGACAAGTTTTTCTTTCCTTAGGGTGGGAGAGTCGAGAATGAGACGACATAGGTTTAGGGTGAAAGCGGAAAAATTTAAAAGGGATCTAAGAGGCAACTTTTTCACGCAGAGAATGGTGCGTGTATGGAATGAGCTGCCAGAGGAAGCGATGGAGGCTGGTTAAAGCACTTAAAAAGCATCTGGATGGGTATATGAATAGGAAGGGTTTCGAGGGATATGGGCCAAATGCTGGCAAATGGGACTAGATTAGGTTGGGATATCTGGTCGGCATGAACAAGTTGGATTGAAGGATCTGTTTCCGTGCTGTACATCTCTATGACTCTATGACTCTAGTAACTCTGCTGTAGCTATCCCTGTAATTGCATAAGGGGTGGTTCTAATATCAAATTAGAACTGTGACGGTTTGGTATCTAGTGAAGCTGTAGGCTGTTTCTTTGAACTTGCATTCAAAATTTGAACTGCTCTTTTCACCAGACCACATCATGTACTTATATGACGAATGCCATCTGACTTTAGGAAATACTCAAATTCTCTGCACAGTTTTACTAGCATCACCCCCGTATTTGACAAATGAACTCTACGCACGTCCTCACACTTTTAATGAGAGTCCACAATGACTAAGAACATTGAGCCCATAAAAAGACCTGCATAGTAATGTGTAACTGAGTCTAGGGTTGACCCAGCCATTCACATGAATGTGGAGAAGCTGCTGGTGGTAATCTTTGTCATTGTTGGCATTCTGGACCATACCCCATCAAAGCAGCTATGTCTGTTCTCAATCCTGGTGACCAGACATAACTTCTCAGCAACATCCTCATTTTCGAAACTCCTAGCTGACCCTGTGGAGTTCAGCCAGTATCTGGACTCCTTTGCTCAGGACAATCACTCTTGCTTCCCATAGTTATATGCCGTCCTCTGTTGCAATCTGGTCTCTCTGGGTGCAAAACGTTTTCAGTTCTGGTTGCGATGTCTCTTTGGATTTCTCCATCGCCACCAGTTTTGCCGGGACCGGATCTTTCTGCGTCCAAAGTCTGACATTGTCAGTTGTAACTGGAAAGGTGTTCAGCACGCTTAAAACCATTACCAGCTTACCCCAACTCCAAGACAACTGTTGTGAGTGAATTTCCTCAGGAGTGTGCTTTTCTCTCATTGCCACTGAAATAACTCCAAAGAGGCCGGTATCCTGTCACCGAGTCACCTTTTATTTATACGTGGAAAGTACTTGACACTGATCCCGCTCCCTCAGGGCCAGCTGTCAGAGTAAACAGGATGTTTGACATGCTTGTTTTCATTTGTCAGCCAGGGCTCCCTGATTGGACCAGATTAACAGCCCCAATGAGGGAACTCATCTTCTATGAGGTCCACTCGGCTGATCTCGCTACAATCACTACGTCTGTAAGTGTACCTGTGAAGTTCAAATAGCTTCCCTGAGAGAGCTATAACCCTCCCAGTCCCATTCAGACTTATTTCTCTTTTTCCTCAGATATTTCTCTCACCTAGGCCGATAGAGAATTTATGAGTGGTTAACTATATTTCTGCTTCATATGGTCCAATTCATTTTCTGTTTCAAATGTATTGACTGTGACCAGGATTATCCTATGCATTATATTTGGTATGAACCAACAATTAACAAACAGGTTATATCTCTTAATGTTCTTTTAGTAATAAGAGCTAATAAAATCTGAATTGTCTTTGACCTTTGGATGGCCAATTGATGAAGTGGGCCAGCACTGAAGGGAAGACCTGTGCTTTGAGATCCTGGCTCATGTGGGTTTAGAGCTGCAGGCACCACTCTGGGTCCTGATTACATGGCATTAGCTCTCAGTCTGGGCAAAGTTGGCAAAATCTTCCAGGTTCTGAAACAAAAAGAAAGCAGCAAAACATTCTGCCCAAATTTCCTGATTAAGTTAGGGAAGAACACATGCATTAAATGCTCCATCCGTGTATCCTTTAAATTTACAATTGGTGCTTTGGTAATGTCAGTGAGAAATGGGCCTGCATCATTGTTTAAGGGAGGCAGATCATCTCCCCATAAAGGCCTGTCAGCAGGTTGTGATGGCTGCTGAGCCCATTCTTAGATATGTCAATCAACTTGTTCAGACATGCTACGACGTACCTCTAGAGAGGTGGGTCTTCGATACAGGCCTCCTGGCCCAGAGGTTGGGACATTATTACTCTGCTAAAACCGATGTTTACACTGTTGTGATCCCTTCTTGTTGAATTTTCTAATTAATAGTCGGTCCCTTGACTTATCGCTTTTTTGCTGAGTTTTCTCCCAAAAAACACTCCACCAAATGTCTACTTTAACTGTGCCTGAAATATTTATCTTTTTATGTACAAATGTTGACAGATTTGGTCAGACTTGAAGAATGTTCCTTTTTTTTCATAACGCCAACAGTTGTGTATTTTCTGTCTGCACTAGGGTGACTCAACAGAGTGATATTGTCCTTGTAGCCTGTACCAAATACCTGTTGTGTGAATCGACTGCTGGGCCTGTGAAAACATCTGCAAACAAGAGGAGGTAACATGATGGAGAGAACTGTCTGTGAGTAATGGGACTTCAACTTTGAGGTGGGGGTGGGGGGGACGTTGAGGTTAGGAAATAAATAAAACAATAAATAAAAGAACACATGAACATGTCTCAATTTTTCCATCAAAGGAGGTTTTTGACCTTTCATGAGTTTTTTTTCATGTAGAAATGTTGATTGTCTCATCAGTTTTTTATTGATAATGATCTTCCATTTTAGAGTTCCTGGACACCCTTTCTTTAGGTCAAGACACTGACTGTTCCTGTGTGCCTCTGTCTGCTTTACAGTAGGTTCAGGAACAAGAGGGCTGGTGTGTCCTGGGGAAAGGATCACCTAAGCTCCTGATATAATGCTTGCAGGGAAGCAAATGAATGGAAGTCAGTTTGTGGTGAGCTGAAATGGCTTTACTTCGATTAAATCTTTTCAGAATTTAGAATAAACCTTCCCTATCTTTCAATGAAAATTAGGAAATAAAATTCCAGCTGGTGCCTTGTGTTGACGGTCCAAGTACTTACCTTTGGACCACATGTAGCCCTGAGTCTGAGTTAGCAAGTCTATTTTAGATTAAGCAACTTATTGATTTAAAAGTCTTGCCCTCTATTTCAAAGGTTTCTGTGGACTCACCCCAAGCAACAAATCTAAACAACTCCACTTCAATTTGGGATTATTTTCCTTACCCCTTGATGTGGCCTGTTCGAAATTCATGAAGCTGAAGATTTGAGGAAAAGGCATGTTCTTTGTAGATGGATAAATCCTAAATCAGAAAACCCAGGTCAGATAGTATGAACATGTTGTGTTACACAATAACTAACAGAAATATCTGTTGCAACTATAAATGTGATGGTCACATGTCCACAGTACACATCCAATGTTCCACAAAGAGACTTCTGTGACGAAAGGTGCCATTGTGTGTAGCATGCTGATGCATTCAGTAGACCTGAGGTTCAATGTGTGCTAAGTTAAGACATCAAAGACAGTGCAAGCCTTATGTTACTTTAGCTAGTAAGAGGGAGAAATCGGTCAAGGTATCCAGTCACTGTCTAGTGCTGGTAAGTGGCAATATGAAGCATGAGATGTCCACTTCACTGGATTTGATGGGGATGCTTTGTAGAGTTGAATAAGTATCCAATGGTCACAGGCCCCATTGTGAACTAAGACACAGGACAACTCAGGTCAACGAATGTAATATTGCCAGTGAGCAAAATGGGCAAAATCGGGTCCAAATCCATTTCTTGATGGGTGGGTGAGATTATAATAGTCCCCTCAATGATTGATTGTACTTGACCTTGGGGATGAAGTTTAAAGGTGGGCATGTCTTGTTATAATATACAAGATGTTGGTGAGACAACACGCAGAGCGCTGAGTACCATTCAAGTATTTACTTGAATTGGAACCAGTTCAGAGAAGGTTCACTTGGCTGATTTCTGGGATGAAGGGATTATTATTTTATGAGGAACTAATGGAGACTTGACAGGTTAGATGCTGAGGTAGATTCCCTCATGGGGGAGTCGAAAAATCATAGAATCATAGCATCCCTAGAGTTTGGAAGCATGTCCTTCGGCCCAATAAGACCACACCAAACCTCTGAAGAGTAACCCACCCAGATGCCTTCCCTACTCTATTATCCCACATTTACCCCTGACTAATGCACCTAATCCACACACCCCTGAACACTATGGGCAATTTAGCATGGCCAATCCACCTAACCTGCAAATGTCTGGATCGTGGGAGGAAACCGGAGCATCCAGAGGAAACCCATGCAGACACGGGCAGAATGTGCAAACTCCACACAGGCAGTTGCCCGAGGCTGGAATCAAACCCGGGTCCCTGGTGCTGTGAGGCAGCAGTGGTAACCACTGAGCCACCATGCTGAATATTTCTCATCTGTGTCTGTAATGAAAAGCTTCATATCTGGAGATTTCAGTTGGGATGGTGAGGTTCTAAGAACATGTTAAGGTTAATACAGAAGGAGGTATTAGATGTTTTAGTGGGCATAATTGTGCATACCTTCCCAGGATCTGATGAGATGTATTCCAGGCTGCTATGGGAGGGAAGGAGGACGATTGCTGAGACCCTGGCAGAGATATTTAATACTTCGCTGGCCACAAGTGAAGTGCCAGATGACTGGAGGATAGCTAATATGGTTCCTTTGTTCAAGACAGGTTTAGACAATGGATTTGGATCAATTCGGGCTTGGAGGACCGAAGGACCTGTCCCTAGGCTGTACACTTTCTTTGTTCTTGGTTCTTTCTTTGACCTTAGCTGAGCAGCTATTGTGGGGACAAAGCGGTGGGGGGGGGGAAGGCATAACGAAGAAGGTCTGTGGTGCACAGCAGAAGATTTATGGGTGGCACCTACCCCTTTGTTGACCATTCTCACCTCAGAGGCACATGGGTTGGATCACCATGCTAGAGGGGAAGTGCTGATGTAGATAGAAATGGTTGGCCTTTGGTCACCTTACTTGCAGGCTTCAGTTGGTTATATATTATCGCAATGTGATGTCTATTCACAAAGTAATGTCACAAAGGGGATAGTGACCCCTATAGGACATATGCCTGTACTTGATGGGCCATTTAAGCATTTAGTGATCGACTATGTAGACATGACAAGGACAGTGAGAAAAAAGGAATATCTGTTAGTGGTCATTGATAGGTTTAGTAAATGGGTAGAAGTGACCGCGTCGAAAGATTCAGGGGCAGGCACAGTGGTAACACTTTTAACGACTGAAGTTATTCCATAGTTTGGCCTACCATCAGAGATCAGTTTGAGTAATGGGTCTGCCTTTATCCAGATGGTGGTTAAGTTGGCGCTGCAGATTAAGCTGAGGTTTGGCTGTGTGTATCATCCCCAGTCAGAAGTTATGGTGGAATGGATTAACGGTACTTTGAAAGTTAAGTTGAGTAAGATTTATCAAGCACCAATCTTAACTGGGCTGATGTGCTGCTGCTGGCACTAATGAGCTCCCGTGTGCAAACTAACCGCATGACTAACTTGGCGCCGCATGAAATGCTTACCAGTAGACCCAAGCTAGTGTCCAACTGCAGAGGTCTATGTGATGGGCCTTGCTTGGAACAACTGGAACTGAACTTAAGTAATACATGCAACAGCTAAGTATGATACATGAGTCTATCCATAGGAAATACTGAGGGAGCCAATGTCTGGTAACAGAAAAAGGCCTATTGGCGGACCTGGCAGATCTCTCTTGGTAGTGCCACCGCCCTATCACAAACAACTCTACACTGCCCTAAACTGGAGTATGTCCCTGATCTGGCAATACACATTCTTGGTATTGGTTAGCCAATGGGTATCCCCAATATGGTTTGGGCCAGGAGTGAGATTGCCGTGGGCTGGGACTCACTTATCCCTGACATTGGGATTTGCATGAATGATGGGTGGGTTAATCATATCTGTTAAGATCAGCAGCAATTTATTGATTAATCTGCTGATGTCCTCCCCACATTGGGTGAGCAATTGGATGTGACTGGTGGGGTGGTGTGGCAGACTCAGGAGGCCTTGGGCTGGTTCGATGGTGTTTTGGGTTAATGGGGGACTTGGTTCGCTGCATTTAGGATTGTTGTCGGTTTTGTGTTGCTTGTTGCTGCCGTTGTCTTTTGCTGTGCTCTTCCTCTTGTTGCATCTTTTTTCAGTGTGTCTTGCTGCGCGACGGTTCCCCGTTGTTCCAGTGGACTCTGGACCAGCCACTTCTTCTGCTGCAGGTTTGTCGCTCTGCTTCAATGATCTGATGTCTGCTGTGGTGCTGAAGCCTTGTTCAGATGGAGATGCCTGACTTGCATGTGTTGCATGCGCGTTTAGATTGTGTGGGGTCTTTGGGTCCTTTTTTCCGGTTCCTGTTATTCTGGGACGAGTTTTTGACCTGTGCTCTAGGTGTAGAGGGAGAATCCTTTGAGGTCTGGACCTGGAAATTGTTATTGTCTGCTTTTGGGGCTCTGTAGATCGATTTGGCCTTTGGGTGGTCGGCCTCCCTGTATTCTTTCTCTGTGTGAGACCTGTTGGTCCCAAAGGGGGGACTGTATGGAAGTTATTCTGGCAGTTATGTAGTTAACTTAGTGTTTCAATGTATGCCCAGGATCATGTTACAGGGCTCCAGTAACAAGTAATGGTAGTGCATTGTGATAGGGTAGTTAAATCACTGGGAGATGAGCTAATGCTGAAGATGATGGTGTTGTAATGTGATAGGTTAAATGTGATTGAGAGAACGAGTGTAGCAGACGATGATTAGGTTAGAAAGGGAAAGCAAGGTATAGGTATGTGAGGAATAAAAGGATGACTAAGGTAGGAATAGGGCTAGTCAAAGACAGAAGTGGGAAGTTGAGTGTGGACACTGTGGAGATCGGAGAGGTGCTAAATGAACATTTCTCATTGATTTTCACTCAGGGAAAGGAGAATATTGTAGAGGAGAAGAATGATGTATGAGATATTAGACTAGAAAGGATCGAGGTTAGTTCCAAACAGGTGTTATCAATTCTAGAAGGACTGAAAGTAGACAAGTCCCCTGGGCCGGATGGGATTTATCCGAGGATTCTCTGGGAAGCTAGGGAGGAGATAGCAGGACCTATGGCTTTGATATTTGAGTCGTCATTGTCTACAGGTTTCGTACCAGAGGACTGGAGGATTACAAATGTTGTGCCCTTGTTCAAGAAGGGCAGTAGAGATGACCAAGGTAATTATAGACCAGTGAGCCTTACTTCTGTTGTCGGAAAGGTTTTGGAAAGGATTATAAGAGATAAGATTTATAATCATCTAGCAAGCAACAATTTGATTTCAGATCGTCAACATGGTTTCGTCAAAGGTAGGTCGTGTCTCACATACCTCATTGAGTATTTTGAGAAGGTGACCAAGCATGTAGATGAGGGTAGGGCAGTTGACGTGGTCTACATGAACTTCAGTAAAGCCTTTGATATGGTTCCACATGGTAGGCTGTTGGAGAAAATGCAGAGGCATGGGATTGAGGTTGATTTATCAGTTTGGATTAGAAACTGGCTTTCTGAAAAAAAGGCAGTGAGTGGTGGTTGATGGAAAATATTCAGCCTGGAGTCCAGTTACTAGTGGTGTGCCATAAGGATCTGTTTTGTGACCACTGCTGTTTGTCATTTTGATAAATGACTTACACGCAGGCATAGATGGGTGGATTAGTAAATTTGCAGATGACACTAAAGTTGGTGGAGTTGTGGACAGTTTGGAAGAATGTTACAGGTTGCAGGGGGACTTGGATAAACTGCAAAATTGGGTTGAGAGTTGGCAAATGGAGTTCAGATGGAATGCCAGATGTGAGGCGATGCACTTTGGGAAGAATAACAGGAAGGCAGAGTACTGGGTCAATGGAAAGATTCTTGGTAGTGTGGATGTGCAGAGGGATCTTGGAGTCCATGGACATAGATCCCTGAAAGTTGCCACCCAAATTGATAGTGCTGTTTAGAAGGCATACAGTGTGTTACGTTTCATTGGTAGAGGGATCAAGTTCCAGAGCCGCAATATCATGCTGCAACTAGACAAAACGCTAGTGTGGGCACACTTGGAATATTGTGTATAGTTCTGGTCGTCATATTTTGGGAAGGATGTGGAAACATTGGAAAAGGTGCAGAGGAGATTTACCAGAATGTTGCCTGGTCTGGAGGGAAGGTCTTATGAGGAAAGGCTGAGAGACTTGGGCCTGTTCTCATTGGAAAGAAGAAGGCTAAGAGGGGATTTGATAGAGACATACAAGATGATCAGAGGATTAGATAGGGTAGACAGTGAGTCTTTTTCCTAGGATGATGACATCAGCTTGTACGAGGGGGCATAACTACAAATTGAGGGGTGATAGACTTAAGACAGATGTCAGAGACAGGTTCTTTACTCAGAGAGTGGTAAGGGCGTGGAATGCCCTACCTACCAATGTAGTTAACTCAGCCACATTAAGGAGATTTAAACGATCCTTGGATAAGCATATGGATGATGATGGGATGGTGTAGGGGGATGAGCTGAAAATAGTTCACAGGTCGGTGCAACATCGATGGCTGAATGGCCTGTTCTGTGCTGAATTGTTCTATGTTCTAAGAAGGGCAGCAAGGTCAGGCCAGGTAATTACAGATCAGATAGTCTGAAATCAGTGGTGGGCAAATTATTGGAAAAAACAGCCTAAGGAACAGTACTAATCAAAACATGGAAAGGCATCAGGGATAGTCAGCATGGATTTGTTAGAAGGAGATCCTGTCTGTTTAATTTAATTGAATTTTTTTTTAAAGGTGACTAAATTCATTGATGAGGGTATAGAATCCCTACAGTGTGGAACCAGGCCATTTGGCCCATCAATTCCACACCAAACCTCTGAAGAGCATCCCACCTAGACCCATCCCTCTACTCTATCCATGTAACCCTACTTTTCTATGGCTAGCCCATCTAGCCTACACATCCTTTGTCTCAATGGCCAGCCCACGTAACTTCGGACTGTGGGGCAAAACTGAAGCACCCAGAGGAAACCCACGCAAAAACAGAGAGATTACACAAACTCCAGAGAGATAGTCATCCAAGGGTGGAATTGAACCCAGGTCCCTGGCATTGTGAAGGAGCAGTGCTAAGCACTGAGCCATCATGCTGCCCCAGTTGATGTTGTTTAAGTAGACTTTGGTGAGGCATTTGACAAGCCTTCACATGGAAGAATGGTCCATACAGTAAAAGCCCATGGAATCCAAGGCAAGTTGGCAAACTGGATCCCAAATTGACTTGCAAACAGAAGGCAAAGAGTGATGGAGGAGAGTTGTTTTTGTGTTTGGAAGCCTGTGGCCAGAGGTGTATCACAGGGATCAGTGCTGGGACCCTTACTATCTGTTATTTATATGAACGACTTAGATGTGAATGTAGAAGGTATAATTAGTAAGTTTGCAAATGAAAATTGGTGGGTGTTGTTGATTCTGAGGAGTATGGTCTCCATATTGATCAGCTGGTAAATTGGGCACAGCAACGGCTGATGGAATTTGATCCTTATAAGTGCAATGTGGGAGGTCAAATAAGGGAAGGATATACACAATGAGGGGAACTTGGTATACAAGTCCATGGATCCCTGAAGGTGTCAGCACAGGTAGACTGAGCAGGGAAGAAGGCATATGGGATGCTTGCCTTCATTAGCTGAGGTGTAGAACATAGGAGCAGAGAAGTCTTTCACAACTTTATAAAACTTTGGTTGGGCCACAAATGGTATTCTGTGAGCAGTTCTGGTTACCGCACTATTGAAAGGACTGGTTGCACTGGGGAGAGTGCAGGGGAGATTCACTAGGATGTTGCCTGGGATGGAAAGACTCAGTTATGAAAGAGACTAGATAGGCTGGGTTTGTTTTCTCTGAAGAAGAGAAGGCTGTGCAGGGATCTGATTGATGTATATAAAATTATCAGAGATATAGACAGAATAAATGGTGAGAACATTTTCCCCACGGCAAATGTGTCTATGACCAGACGGCGTAAGTTTAAAGAGAGAAGCTAATGATTTAGAGGAGATCTGAGAAAATAATTTTTCACCCAGAGGGTGGTAAAATATGGGCCAGTTTCTGTGCTGTATGACTCTTAACATGATAGAGTTTAGCATTCAGTTTGACTTGGAAGAATTTTGGTCAGAACAACTGTATTAAGCTTAAATAAGGACAGTTACCAAGGACCCAGATGGAGTGGACTCAGAAAGGAGTTTAGTCATAAAGACAGTTTAGGAACAATTACAGATGTTTAAGAAATTTATTTATGGCTTCATAAGAAAGATGGACCCAAGTGAGAAAGAAGGATTCTAGGAAGTCAACCTTGGTTAACCATAGAAGTTAAGGACAGCATTACATTGAAAGAGAAACATGGAAAAGATAAATTTTGAAGGTAACATTGCTAGTTATCAAGACAGACAGCAAAGACTTCTTTTAAACCTATAAATAGGAAAAGACAGGCCAAAGCTAACACAGGAAATGAGGCTGGGCAATTGGTAATGGTGAAACAGGTAATGGCAGATTATTTATTGCTCATCCATAGTTGCCCAGAGTGCAGTTGAAAATTAATGATATTGCGATGGGCGTGGAATCCCGTGTAGGCCAGGCTCAGTAAGGTACAGATTTCCTTCTCTGGAAAACATTATTAAATGAGATGGGCTTGTACAACACCATTTAATTCCATATTTTTGCTGAATTTAAATAGCACCATCTGCCATGGTGGCATTTGAGCCCTTGATACAGAACATAAGCCTGGGGTTCTGGATTACTCACCCAGTGACATTACCATGATGCCACTGCTTCCTCTGTAACAGAGAAGGCAAATGGTACAGAGTATGAAAATAGGAAGGTCTTGCTAAAACAGTACAATCCATTGGTCAGACCACAGCTGGAATACTGTGAACAGTTTGGTTCCCTTATCCTAAGGAAGATATAATGGCATTGGAGGCAGTCCAGAGAAGGTTCACTCGGCTGATCCCATGTATGGAGGGACTGGCGTATGAACAGAGCTTGAGTAGATTGGGTCTGTACTCACTCAGTTTACAGAATGAGAGGAAACCTTCTTGAAATGTACAAGATTCTTAGGGACTTGGCAGGGAAGGTGTGGAAAGGTGGTTTCTCCTTGTAGGAGAGTCCAGGACCAGAGGGCATAATTTCAGAACAAAGGGGCACCCATTTAAGACAGCGATGAGGAATTTCCTGTCTCAGAGGGTTGAGAATAAGGATTCTCCCATTTATGATGGGGATAATGAAACATTTCTTCTCTCAGAGCGTCATTAATCTTTGGAACTCTGAACAACAAATACAAGTTGGATCATTGAATATCTTCAAGGCTGAATTAGACAGATTCAACCCAGAAGTCAACCCAGAGGGAAAAATGAGGAAACAACAAGTTGCATGAACATATTGCTCATACAGGTCCTCTATTTTGAGTTGGACCAGTATATCTTCATCATCTATCTTACCATCTGGGACGGGTTAGGTAGGTGTTGGAGGCTTGTAGGAAAGTGGAATTAAGTCTGAATCAGCTAATTCCTGATCTAACTGACTGATAAGCAGGCTGGAGGCACAGTATAGTTCACTCTGCTCCATTGTATGATAGTTGGCCACCTTTTGTGAGCTTCTGTCATTCGGAACCCAAGTTCACCAAGTGTCAGGATACCGGGTGTCTCTCTTGTCCCTAAACCAGGGACACTGAGAGAGGTGTCCCAAGAGAATCCTCCAGGAGACACCTCTGCTGGACTAGCTCCAAAGGGACCAATCAGATGATTGAACTGGAGATCATCCTAATCCACGCGAACTCTGCTGCTCACTCACTAAACTAGCTGAGGCACTGGGAAAGTACTTTAGATTTCCAAACAGGAAATCCTGCAGCAGGCAATCAATTCAGCACTAACTGCACAGGGTAATGTGGTTTATTTTTTTTCAAGCTTTGTTGTCAGATTTCCAACCACAAACAACTGAAACTCGGGCTTTTAATGATCTTATTTTGAATTGGCTGTTTTCAAGATGTGGGAGACGTTGACACAGCCACAGTTATCACTCATCTATAGAGGGGGCTTGTTTTTTACTTTGAACCATTGCAGTCAATGCAGTGTCCCTGTTCCTCTGTTACCCTCACATGTTAGCTCCTGAGGCCTTCTTAGAGTCAGGAATCAAATGAATCAAATTAGAAAAGTTCATGTGTAAGTCCTTTGTCTCCAGAAAATATGTCCTGTGCAAATGGTTTCTGCTTCCAGCCAGGCTTTTCTTTTTGATTAGGTTTCTGCTTGTGCTCTTGTTAGGAATGAATAAACTCACACTGTTCCTGATGAATCCAGTCACAGGGAGTATTTTCCTCTGGACATTTGACATCCAAATGTTGGGGAGCTGTAGTTCTGGTGCCAATTCTTATCTCATTGACCTGATCTCAATTTCTCCCAGGAATGCAACACTTTATTTTCCTGCCTGCTGCCTGCAATTGGTTAGAGACAAAAAAAACTGCAGATGCTGGAATCCAAAGTAGACAGGCAGGAGGCTGGAAGAGCATAGCAAGCCAAGCAGCATCAGGAGGTGCAGCCTGCAATTGGTCACAGGGGAACAAGTCCTGATGTGTTCCTATTCATCACTGCTGCTTCCCAGAGCTGCTACAGGGGAAAGTAGCAACGTACCACAATGTACCACTAATGGACCTTGCAGCAACCTCCACTCTCTCCAGTTTCTTGCTGGTGACCGTTGTCAAAGACTTCTCCCCGCACACAGTTTCTAAATCCTTTTTGTTGCTTTCGTTCACCTGATATTTTAATTGTTGTTATTTTTGCTTTTAGACAGCTTTGTAAGTACAACGTTTTGTTTCTTTCCTTGCCTAATCACCATTCTCTTTGGACCTGGGCAACTTACTCTCCTCCTTCAATCTCCCCTGTCTTTGGAGGTCATTTGTCCTGTCCTCCTCACTCAAAACCCATTGCTCCTCCAACTTTTCCTAGTGGTTGGAAGGTCATAGACCTGAAAAGTTAATTGTCTTTATCTATCCATCCACAGGTGCTCCCTGATCTGGAATTAGCATTTCCAACATTTTCTGTTTTTAATGCAGAATATGTTCGATTTTTTAAGAGTGTGAATATCATTATTCAGAGCAATTCATTAGTGCATATTTTTACCTTCCATTTCTAAAATAAGTGTGACATTAATTTATTTTTACCTTGTATTTTGATGTTAAAAAAGTAAAGTTGAAATGACCTGTTTGATTTTTCCAAGCTTGCTTTTCTTGTGAAAACAATACTTTATACCATATTCCAAGTATATAGAACAAATCTATCTGACAAGCCTCCAGTCAGTTAATGACTAAAAACCGGTACTGGCTTGTAAAACTAGGGCACATGCAAATCCTTTGTATTGAGGTGTCTTAAAGTCAGCAGTGAGTACTATATTTGGAGCAGGAGTTTCAGTTCTAGGGACAGCACAGGGTCACCTCACAAGCACAGACTAAAGTATGCTGCAGCAAAAGCCTATATTATAAAGTAGTCAGAAATAAATGCTACAATTATACCGCAATCTTTAATACGAAGCAGTCGGAATTGTGCAACAGAGTAAAAGTGGCAGAATGTTTCCTTAGTCTGGCTCCGGCACACGTTGCAGAGAAGAAATGTGGGATTCCTCCAGGAGGCAGAGCAATCTAGATCAGAATTTGCCACCAAGTACAGTGTGACTGTTGTCCAATATTTCATGGTTTGAAACACACATACAGTTCAATGCCAGCTGTGCTTTATATTTTGCAGCTACCTGTTCAAGCTGATGGTGTGGTATAACAGTACTCACATTGAGGTTAGTGTGATGAGATTTATGTGTATGGAGCAACGGTTAAGAATGGTTTGGTAGTTTATCATGCTCACATACAATGTGAAGACCACTACAACATTTAACTGTTCATGTCTGGGTTATCTGTTGCTGTGTTGCTGAACAAAGAGACCTTGGAGTGCAGGTTCATAGCGCCTTGAAAGTAGAGTCGCAGGTAGATAGGATAGTGAAGAAGGCGTTTGGTATGCTTTCATTTATTGGTCAGAGTATTGAGTACAGGAGTTAGGAGGTCATGTTGAACCTGTACAGGACATTGGTTAGGTCACTGTTGGAATATTGTGTGCAATTCTCGTCTCCTTCCTATCGGAAAGTTGTTGTGAAACTTAAAAGGGTTCAGAAAAGATTTACAAGGATGTTGTCAAGGTTGGAGGATTTGAGCTATGGGGAGAGGTTGACTAGGCTAGGGTTGTTTTCCCTGGAGCGTCAGAGGCTGAGAGGTGACCTTATAGAGGTTTATAAAATAATGAGGGGCATGGATAGGATAAATAGACAAAGTTTTTTTCCCTGGTTTGGGAGAGTCCAGAACTAGAGGGCATAGGTTTAGGGTGAGAGGGGAAAGATATAGAAGAGACCACAGGGGCAACTTTTTCACGCAGGGGGTGGTACGTGTATGGAATGAGCTGCCAGAGGAAGTGGTGGAGGCTGGTACAATTGCAACATTTAACAGGCATCTGGATGGGTATATGAATAGGAAGGGTTTGGAGGGATATGGGCCAGGTGCTGGCAGGTGGGACTAGGCTGCGTTGGGATATCTGGTTGACATGGACGAGTTGGAACGAAGGGTCTGTTTCCATGCTGCACATTTCTATGACTATGACTCTACCAATGTTCAGGTTTTGAACCAAATAAATGCTGTTGAGAAGATTCCTCAGCATTTTGTATTATGTGAACAGATATAATTTATTAGGAATTTTAAAAGCCGAAGGATAAGTTACAAATTTATACATCGATCCAATATTCACCTGAAACTCAACGATGAATCTTTATTGATAGCACTCAGCTGAGTGAATTACAGGTGTTATTAAACATAACTGTATCCACAAGATGGGGGATTGATTGGCTCAGTTGGCTGGATGACTGATTGTAAACCGGAAGAACTGCATAGGCTGTAAATCAGAAACAAAAACAAAAATGGAATTTGCTGGAAAAACTCAGCAGGTCAGGCAGTATCTATGGAAAGAAATCAGAGGCATTCTGAGGAAGGTTCACTGGACCCGAAACATTAACTCGGATTTCCCTCCACAGATGCTGCCAGACCTGCTGAGCTTTTCCAGCAACTTCTGTTTTGGTGGCTGGATGACAGATTTCCAATGCAGAATGATGCCTGACAGTGTGGGTTCAACAGCAACCAGCCGAGGTTGTCCCAAAGGACTCTCCTTCTCAACCTCTCTCCTTGCCTGAGGCATGATGACCATCAGATTAAAGTATCACCAATTGTCTTAGTCTAATGAGAAAATGCCCCTATGGTTCAGTAGGGCTATGGCAATTTTTCTCATGCAGAAGATGATAAACATTGTATCCAGAGCCTAACAGACTCAAACTTCAGTACAATGAGATCAGAAGTTACGATGACTTAACTCCCTAGATATCTCTAGAGTAATTGATCTTTATTCCACATCACTCCCTCCATGTCTATATTCCCATGGACTATATACCACATTTACCCAATGTTCCACTCTTCCACCTCCCTGTCCTCAAGGGAAAGTTTGCAAGATATTTTGACTAACAAACAAGTGTGGTGTTTCATTGGAAGTTGTGGACAATCAATGCCAGCAAACTGCAGTCTCCATCATTGTGTTGCAACAGCATCCTCCAGAGGCCACCCAGTTACTGAGTCCTCCTTTGCCAAAGTGAAAGCACCCCTGTTACTTACTGATGTCATTTTATGTATGCACCCAGGTATGATCTCAGCTGCTGGAGCTGTGCCACAAGCTGCTAGTCCCAAAGCCATACATGGGATGCTTCCATCCAGACTGGGCAGGTTGTGAGCTGTGTGTAACTGGTTTAAGGTATGAGCTTGTTCTACCTACAGCATTCCTCCTTCTTTTGTACTTGTTCGTTGTTCAATAGCAAGTGCCAAGGAAAGAGAAGGAAGGTAGCTTCATGAACTCTGGTTCATTAAAGCTTGACATGCAGTGAAACCATTCGGGAGTGCTGTGCAGCTGTAGTTTTGTAGGGGTAAATGAAAATTGTAATTCTTTCTCAGGAGATTTTTAATGGTTTGTATCACTCTCCCTTGACTTCAGTGTAGTGGTATAGTTGGAGACCATTTTCTCAAGAGAAAAGAAAAGGTAAAAGTGCTAGACTAAATCATTGAGCCCTACTGCAGCACTTGGTAATAAGCATGTGGATCTTCTGGAAAATGTCCTGATGGAGAGCTCCTTGTATGCCAAATGGTGACCAATAATACTGACATCACTATGGTGCAACGAGGTTGTTTCTTCCTGGGCTGACTGATTAGAGGAATGAATGTTGTAGTGCATCCTCCTGAAGCTATGTAACTCTGTCTGACAAAGCACCAACTGCAGTCCTTGTGTCCAACTTAAAGTGTGCGTGGTGGACATTGATAGCGAGTTCTGAGCTCTAGTGTTTGCAATGTAAAAAAGACATGGATCTTTTCATTCTTTATTTGAGTCTCTGTGATGAACAAGGGATGCGATAATGGCAACTGTAGCTTTCTACAGTGTGAATGAGCCTTCATCCGGTGAGTAATATTTCTTCTTGCCATTTGGGGATGTTTATGAAATAATGGATTGAACGATTTCTGCACGCTGAGATGCACTGTTGGATCGGCACCTTCTATTGGTAGCTCCATTACTGTTCAACACTGTGGGACCCTGCAATGTCAATAAAGTGTCTGTGGCTCATGGCTTGCCTAGGTCAGAGTAAGTCTCCAAGGTGCTTGGTCTAGTGATCGGGTTATCGT
Organism: Chiloscyllium plagiosum; assembly: GCF_037043375.1. Classification (NCBI taxonomy): domain Eukaryota; kingdom Metazoa; phylum Chordata; class Chondrichthyes; order Orectolobiformes; family Hemiscylliidae; genus Chiloscyllium; species Chiloscyllium plagiosum. The sequence continues at coordinate 37,955,768 of NW_028270163.1, forward strand.
CACTCACCCTATCTTGCTGCTTATACCACTGTGGTCCTTAAAGCCACCTTGCTGTAATATTTTTTCTCCCTCCAAGGTTCAGTATTTGGAGGGACCGTAAAGTCCATCATTCTTCCTATGTTTTATATTGTGGGGCTGATCAATATTTCCAATACGTGGGAAAATAAGGTCCACTTTAATCTGAGTGAATGTTAACAGGCTTTACGAAGATAACAAATACAGAAAATCGTAGGAGGAGTCCACAGCTTTCAGACCCAAGCATCGGTTCCACATGTTTGAACATCACTATGACATAACTCCCTCTGCACATTCTCAGTAGTTAGTACTCCAATAAAGGCTCAATTAATTCTTTAATTCAAATTCTAACATCCTCTCCCATGTGTTAGCTATTGTTGCTCCCATTGTTGTCCCAGCATTCAGTTTATTCCTACGTTTTCTTCAGGAAAATATTCACAATTTCTGTCTGGAGCCACCTCTTAAAAGAGAGAGATTCTAGAATCAAACTTTCTCTTTGCATTAATTTTAAGCAATAGTTATATCCATGGAGGTTTTTTAAAAAACTTTATTCCTTTTTTCACAAAAAAAAGTAATGGAAAGGGATTTTGGTACATACAAGCTCTAGCTTAGTATTTCTGGTGCCACCTACTGGGATCTGTTAACAGAGATGCAACCATAAACAGTATCACTAACAGGAGAGGACATTAAAGCTGTTCCAAGGTTAGAAACTGGGAGAAGAGGGAGGCTGAACCTTTGCCAGAAACAGTGAGGGGGATTTGGGTTGTGCCCTTGCCTGTTATGTAACTCTGGTCATCATTACAGTCATCACCTCCCTTGGCTGTTGATGGGTTTGCAATGGTCTAGTTGCATTGTACACTTTGATATTATGAAATGGCTGCATGCCATGCGTATTTCAACATGTTTAAAGTTTTCAGCACAATAAACTTTACCCATATTTGTCTATATGCTGTGAAATTGAGATTCAACTTCAACAAGGTGCAAGAGAAATGGCAGAGCATTTGCAGCCCTTCACTGACCCTAGCTGTCCAACCTCTTTGTTGGATGAAAAGAAGATGGAGCGGTCTGTGTCTAATACTATTCAATCCTGACCATCTATCTTCCACCCTCCCCAGCTATTAGCAGCTTGGTCACAAATACAGCGAGGCAGTTTATACTTTGCTTTAATTGTAACTGCAGATTACACTCAAAATGGGCACAGAAGAATAATTAACATTCCCTAAGGTTGATTGATCATGACAATTAAAGATACATGGTGCCTATACTTTAGAGAGTAAGGAGTTAGAAATAGCTCAGGTCTAAAGCATCAGTTGTGTTGTGTTTGACACCAGGGCAAGTTTATGAAAGTCATGACTGCTCCAGGACATTTTCTCCACATTAGCCTTTTAATGTTCCCTACCTGACAGGGGACAAATCATGATCAGGAAGGTGGTTCTCCCAGGACGATTCTGAGCTGAGAACTTTCAACATCAGAAGAATTTGAGATCATCACCGGATCGTGATTGAGAGTAGAACTAGGAGGATCGTCAGTTGAGCTAAACTGCAATTGATGGATCTTTATGGCCCATTGCCAGAACCTGCATTATTGCAGTCATCTGAGTCATCTTCCACTTCTTCTGGGGACCTGAGATGGACTGTCTCCACAGGGATGCCATGTACAAAGCTCTGGATAAAGGAGGAAGAATGTACCCAACGCCTCCCTCATCCTGATGGCAACCTTTTGTGAGTGACCTCATCAATTTCTGGATTAGTGGTGCTGGAAGAGCACAGCAGTTCAGGCAGCATCCAAGGAGCAGCAAAATCGACGTTTCGGGCAAAAGCCCTTCATCAGGAATCAAGCTGTGTGTAGACCTTCAATACATAAACACCAAGTGTCACTACGTACACCTATCCCTGGTGCTATGAAGGATGGGACTGGCCTCATTGCCGCAGAACATTCTAAGCAGTTGGACCCTTCTGTATCACGTGTCCTTGGGGAGACATTTGCAAAGAGAAACACCTTTGACGGCGAGTCCTTCAGAAATTGGTCGGTGCACAACATCCTTGAAACCGTGTGGGAAAAGGAGAGAGTGGATCCTGTTCAGTTATTCCCTGATCAAACTTTTAAAGTCATTTGGCAGAATGCCTTGTCACCAGAACTTTCCAACAAGCACCAAGACGTCGCTTGGCTGGTAGTGAGAATGGCACTACCTGTGAGATCCTTCATGTACACCTGGTCAGTTTGCTTACTGCATGCTGTCATTGAAGCACCTGTGGGGGTTGGGGGTTGGGGGTTGAGACAGTCACACATCTCCTGTTGGAATGTGCCTTTGGAGAAAGATACAGTGGTTTTTGTCAAGATTCTCCCAAGCAGCTCCGTGACGCGGGACTCAGTGTTCTACAGCTGTTCCTTAGGATATACACCAAGACAAGCATTACCTGCACCTGCAGGACTATCAACTGAGTGAAAGATGCTCTTTGATCTACCCGAAACTTGTTGGTCTTCCAGAAAAGGAGTTGACCCTGACCGAGTTTGCAGACTGGCACATTCCAATGTCCAAGACTACGTGCTGAGGGACGCACTAAAGCTTAGGGCAGCTGCTGCCAAAGTGCATTGGGAGATACCACTGTCTGAGGTCTTTCAGTCAAAATACAATGGGGTTCAGTTCCATTATCAGACCCTCCTGGTGCCTCAACTACAATGTTCATCCAGTTATTAAGAAAAATCGCAAAAAATGCTTTTCAGTGAAGGTAAACATTTCTGAACGGTTCACTTGATGCTTTCTGCCTTTGCATCAGGTGATTCAGAAAACACACCATTAAGCTTCCATTGCCAAATGTACAAAATATCTCCAAGGGAACCCCTGACAGGAAGGTTAAGCCAGCTGGTTTTGATTCATCACTAATGGTAGTGGATTTACCTGAATTAAGTAGCTCTAGACACAAAATATTCAATCCAATGATGCTACTGTTTATTGCTAGAGCCCCGGCTGCAGTAATTCCGTTCCACAAACATAAGAAGCATAGCTCTTCTGTAATGCTTACTTGTTGTCACATTTTGGTCTGGGACCTAAAAGTGAGTACTAAGATCAAATGACATTAATGTTTTAAAACAAATAAAACCAGGGGCTGGAAATCTGAAACAAAAACAGAAATTGCTGGAGAAACTCAGCAGGTTTGGCAGCATCTGTGGAGAAAAAGCAGAGTCAACCAGTCAGCACTGAAGAAGAGTCATTCGGCTCAAAATCTTAACTCTGCCTTTTCTCCAGAAATGCTGCCAGACCTGATGAGTTTCTCCAGCAATTTCTGTTTCGACATTAATTTTCTTTATGTTTATCATATAAACTCATATAACAATTGAGATAAGCATTTCATTACAACTGATGAGCCTAAATTACTACTTAAACACTTTGTTGTTGCTTCTTATTGGTTCCTAGAATTTGGAAGATACTGGAAAGGTTTTGATTCATGGGAATGGGAGGGCATGGAATTTTAATTTTGAGAATTCCTTGACTGTTGGAAAAGGAAATCTTGTTTCCTCCTAAGATAGTCAAATTTTAAGCTAGCAACTTGGAAGGATTGTTCATTTCACTGTCATTTTATCAACCAAAGTATGCAAAATTCACCACAACTCTGGCTTTTCAGATTGTTGTAAAATCTCCTCGAACCTCACTTGGAGTCATAGAGTCATAGAGATGTACAGCGCAGAAACAGATCCTTCGGTCCAACTCATCCATGCCGAACACATATCCTAAACTAATCTAATCCCATTTGCCAGCACTCGGCCCATATCCCTCTAAATCCTTCCTATTCATGTACTCATCCACATGCCTTTTAAATGCTGTAATTGTACCAGCCTCCACCACTTCATTTGGCAGCTCATTTCATACACGCACCACTTCTTTCCTGCTGACTTAATACTCGAAGCAGTTTCCTGTTTAATTTTCTCCCGACCTTCTTCTGAGACACGAGGGGATGGGGTGAAGCTCTGACAAAATGGGTAGACATGGAAGGGGATGCCCAAGCTTCCTTTCCATGAACATTAATCAAATGGATACATGCTTGGAAACCAATTTGTCCCTATTTGTAGCCTCTGTGCAGTTTGCCTATAGTATGGTGCCAATGGAGCAGTGTGGCCCCTGGTAACAAGCTTTTACATTGAACACTTTGGACTAGCGTTAAAACCACATAATTCCACCCTTGCTTCAACATCCATCACAGCTGCATTAATAGTACAGTGGCTGAGTTAAATGCAGATTAAGGATGTTTGTGAGCTGGCTCCCGGCAGTTACACTGCTAAATCCATCTTCCTTACCCTGGCAGCAGACTCTTAGACTCATGAAAATCCAGATATACAAGTCTGTCATTGCAATAAGGTTTAGTTCTGAGAACCATTGCCAAGAAGCAGATATTGGCACCTGTCTCCTAGAATCCAGAACAAAACAAGAGCTGCTTACTCATGCTTCATTTTATTGAGATTAATTTAGGTATTAGATCACGAGAGTGAAGTCATGCAGTCTTGGCCTATGAAGTAATTTGAACCCCTGGAACACATTTCAACCTTCTGGCTCTGCATCATTCTGAATATGTGTATCTCTATTTCAAACACTTTTTGTAAAGTACTTCATAGGTTGTGAAGCACTTTACAATGTCCCACAGTCATGGAAGATGCATAAATACAAGTTTATCTTTTTTTTTCTTTTTACAGTAAAATCATTTTGCATGCAGGGTACATTTTTATAGCAGCGTTAAGTGAGGAAAACATCCCAAGAAATGTCAAAGGGATGTTCTCAAACACAGTTTAAGGTCAAGCCATATATAGCTACATTAGCACAGATAGTCAAAGATGGTCAAAGAGATAGACATTAAATTAGCAAAGAGAAGAAGGGCAGCAGAGAGATTTAGGAAGAGAATCATGCCCAGTCATGCCACCAATAATGGAATGATAAAAATCAAGGATGAACAAGAGGCTGGAATCTGAGAAGGAGAGATTTCTCAGTGGGGTGCACAGCCAGATGACCTGCAGGGAGAAACTAGCCCAATGAGAGATTTGAAGGCTGTGAACTTTAAAACTGCAGGATTGTTTTAACTGGGAGCCTGTGTAGGTCAGTGAGCACAGAGGGGACAGATGAATAGGAAATGAAGGAGGTTTTCACAACAGACAAGCTGAAGCAGGGCAATGCAACTCGGTGGAAATAAACGTTGAATTTGTATTGAATCCCAGCAACTTTATTTGCAAATTATTCATGAATATCAAATATGGTAATCTTTTATTGCTGGAAGAAAAATGTGTACTTTGAAGAAAAGTAGTTTAGTGTCAAAGTATGTTTTGTTTAACTGTAAAATACAAGCAGAAGAAATGTTGGAAATCAACCTCTGAAAGAGGAAATGCATCCTATTGATATTTTGAGAGTGCGTTCATTGCCAGAATTGATGAGAGGAAGTGCCCTAAGTAGCAGCAGTCCGGTGGAAAGATTAAAATGACAAGGGGATAAAGCATGCAGCGTAAAACAATTAATAACTGCAGCTTCCAGTAAGACAGGCAAACCGGAAATCCTCAAGTCTTGAATTCATGGTCATACCCAGAAAATAATCAAAAGTCTAATGGAATTTTGGTCTTTATATCTGGAGAACTAGCCTACAAGGAGATTGAAAGCATGCATCAGCTGTGCAAAGCCTTATTCACACCATAAGGTCACCTGTGGCTGAGCTGATGGCACTGTCAGAGGATTGTGGATTCAAGAACAAATCCTAAGGCACAAACTCAAAAAAAAAGCTCCTGAGCAGAACTAACGATGTGCCACACTGTCAGTAGTGCAGTGTCCGGGATAGTTTTCTACAGTAAAATATCCTGGATGTAGCAAGGGGACAAGCAATAATGGATTTAATCATGAATAATTACCTAGATTTAATTAATAACCTAATTGTGGGTGAACATTTGTGAAATAGTGATCATAACATGGTCGAATTCAATGTAATGTTTGAAAGCAAAAGGCATGAGTCAGCTATTAGGGATTTAGGTAATGTCGACTTTAATGAGATGAGACAAAGGACTGCTGACAGTAAACTGGGAAAATATGTTAATGGCTAACATGACTGAAAAACATTGGGAGATTTTAAATAAACATTTAACACAATACAAAACTAGTTCATATCCCTGAGAGGGAAAAGCTCTGCTTCACAGAAAAAACTGTGATGAACTACTAAAGAGATAGGAAACAACATAAAACTGAAAGAAAGGACTTACAAAAAGGAAATAAAATAGCACAGATCCTGCTGAACAGCAAAGGTGCAAAAGACCAGAAAAGTGCCATAAAGCAACTTATAAGAGTGACTAAAAGCGATTATAAAAGGAAACTTGCCAGGGACACCAAAACCAAATCAGAAGAAATTTTATAGTTACATAAAAGGGAAGTGGATAGTCAGGAGCAGTGTTAGCCCAGTAAAAACTGAAAGAGAGGATATTGTTAAAGGTTATGTGGAAATGGCAGACATGTTGAACAATTACTTTGCCTCAGTATTTACAGTAGAAAAGGAAATGAATAGGATCAGGATCTGAATAAAATGAATGTAAGCAAAACATTGATAATGAGAAATTTAATGGAATTAAAGATTAGATTCCATACAGTGTGGAAACAGGCCCTTCAGCCCAACAAATCCACACTGACCCTCTGAAGAGCAATCCACCCAGAAACATTCCCCTATATTTACTCCTGACACTACAGGCAATGTTGCATGGCCAAATCGCCTAACTTGCACATCTTTGGACAGTAGGAGGAAACCCATGAAGATACGAGGAGAATGTGCAAACTCCATGCAGACAGTTGCCAGAGGCGGGAATTGAACCTGGGTCCCTGGTGCTGTGAGGCAGCAGTGCTAACCACTGAGCCACTGTGCCACCCCATGGTGACTAAAGAGTGACTAATTCATGGGACCTGACAGTTTCCATCCAAATGTATTAAAGGAAATAGGGAAGCACATTGTAGATGCCCAAAATATAATCTGTCAAAGTTCCCTAGATACAAGATACAATCATCTGGATTGGAAAAATTGCATGTTACTCTGATTTTTAAGATGGCAAAAAGGAAAACCAGGGACTCTCATACCAGTTAGCCGAGCATTAGTGTTGGGGAAATTGTTAGAGTCTGTAATCAAGGATGGGGTTACTGAACACCTTGAAATTTTTCAGTTAATCGGAGAGAGCCAGCACAGACTCATGACATGCATGTCATGCCTGAATTTTGAAGACGTGGCTCAGGTAATGGAAAGGGATGCGTCAATGGATGTTATTTATATGGACTTCTAGAAGGCATTTGACAAAGTCCCACATAAGAGACTGTTAACTACGGTAGAAACCCATGGATCTGAGGGCAAATTTCTGACATGGCTGGGAAATTGATTGAGTGACAGGTGACAGAAAATAGAGATAATGAGTAGATAATCAAATTGGCAGGATGAAGCAAGTGGTGTCCCTAAGGATCTTTGTTAGATCCTCAATTATTTGCATTATTTATTAACAACTTGGATAATAGAAAGTCCTGTATCAAATTTGCTGCAAGTTAGGTAACATTGTAGACAGTGCAAATGATAGCATAAAATTACAAAGAGCTGTCGACAGACTAGGTGAATGGATAAAACGGTGGCAGGTGTAGATCAAGTAATTGTGAGGTTGTCCATTTTGAACAAAAAAGGATAGACCTTTTTGTTCAAAATGGTACGAAATTAAATTCAGTGGATGTCTAAAGAGACTGGGGGTTCAGCTGCATAGATCTTTAAAGTGCTATGAACAGGTGCAGAAAATAATCAAGAAAGCCAATGGGATGCTGACCTTCATACCTAAAGGACCAGGGTACAAAGATGCAAAAATTATGCTGCAGTTATACAAAATCCTGGTTAGACCCCACTTCGAATACAGTAAGCAGGTCTGGATACCACACCTTGAGAAAGGTATATTGGCTTTGGAGGGAATATAGCATAGGTTTACAAGAACGATACCTGGACTTCAGGGGTTAAGCTATGAGGAGAAATTATAGTTTCCTCTAGAATTTACAAGGTTAAGGCCTGATCTGACAAAAATCTTCAGGATATTCACAGGAGAAGACAAAGTAAATAAAAAGAAACTATTTCCATATTTGGGGATTCTAGAACTAGGAGGCATAGTTTGAAAATTAGGGCTAGCCAGACTGTACAGGAGAGAGGTTAGGGAACACCTCTACACACAATGAATAGTAGAAGTTTGAAACTCTCTTCCACAAATGGTGACAGATGCAGGATCAGTTGTTAAATCTGAGATAGATTTTTGTTTTATTCAGCAAAGTTATTAAGAGAAATGGGCAAAAGACAGGTATATGGAGTTAGACCACAGATCAGCCATGATCTCATTGAATGGTGGAACAGACTCAAGGGGCTGAATGACCTACTCCTATACCTCTGTTCCTGTATGTTTCAGGTGATTGTGAAAAGTCCCATGATAGTATTTTGAAGAAGAACACAAGATTTATTCCTGATGGGTTGGCCACCACTTAACCCAGCAACATCACATATTATTCAGTCACTGTGAGACTGCTGTTTCTGGAAGGTGATTGTGCACAAATTGCCTGCTGCCTTTCCTTTAGCACAGGTACACCGTCTCAAAACCAACTGCCCAAAAGACTGGAGATCTCCAAGTACCTGGCATTTTTAGCCTGTGCTATGTGCCACTATTTTTCATTTTACGCAATTAAAATTAACTTACCTGGACAATTTAGCCAGACATTGTATGGCTGTAGGCTTGTTATCTGTTTTGCTACTTACACACTGGTCGATTCTCATTCTTCAAGTGACCCTTGACCCCACAACTCACTCATTGCACAAAGCACCTGAGCCTGCATCCAGGAAAATCTGAAAGCAGTACAGCCCGAGACTGCTGGTTTGACAGGGTGTTCTTTACAATATTGACTACACTTTAAAGTTATTCAATTGGCTGTAAGGTGTGGTTATGAAAAGCACTCTATAAATACTTTGTCCTTTTTTTTCATGCCTGGATTACCTGTTGTGTGCAAAACATCTTCAGAATGATATGTTGGCCTTAGATGAACTGGTTAATTTACCAGAGTCATGCCTTGTCTCCAAAGTTCCTTGACAAGGAGAAATTATACAAACTAGGGCTGTATGCCCCTGAATTAAGTGGAGAGTTGACTTGATTCCAGTTTTCAAGATGTTAAGAGGAACAGGTAGAGTTGATAAAATGAAGCTATTTTAGCTGATAAGTGTGTCTAAGACAAGGGGAGAAAAACCTAAATGAGATGGACAACATTTAGGAGTGAAATTATGAAGCACTTCACTACATAAAGGTAAGAGAAGATCAGAATTCTTTTCTGCAAATGACAATTGTTGCTAGGTTGATTGTTAATTTTAGAGTTAAGACTGGTAGATTTTTGATAGCCAAGATCGTCAGGGATCTGGGACAACGGAGTTAGGTTGCTGGTCAGTCATGGTCTGGCTGAAAGGTGGAACAATTTGCAGTGGCTAAAGAGCCAACTCTACTTCCTATAGAACTCCTCACACTGCGGGTAAAGCCAGTGATCCTGTACTTTCAGTACTGAGTCATGTTCCCAGAATTAGGCTTATGGCCCTGTTGCCTTACATTTCCAAATCCATCTTCTCTTTGAACAGAGCATGAAACTGGCTATGCGGGATCACTGAATTTATTCTGTAGCGCCAAATTGACAAATGATACACTGTAATGAAGGATCCTAATATTGCACTAGGCAGGATCATTCTTCATGCTACAGTGCCCTTGTGGATCCTAAGGTAAAGCCCAGTGCAGACTGGAGGCTAGCTATCAGCATGGACTGGGTTGGAAGACGGTTGTTCTGAATTTTTTTTCACTATTTTACAATTTCTTCCTAAAATATGTGATGGTGGATTTTTTGCTTCTTTATTTTTCTAAGAACTGTAACTGAAGAAGCTGTACCTAGGGACCTTTGTATCTAAAATGGTGCCATAAGCAATGACTTGTACATTTTTCACTGTACTCGTCTGAGTGCATGTGACAGTAAAGCTAATTCTAATTTTAAAACCAGGCACCTTTTCTCTCCTTCTTTAACTAACAAGTTACTAAGAGATATTCCATATTCCACATGATATAATGTGCAAATTCTGGCCTCTCAGCTTTGACATTAGGTGCATAAACGAAAGCTTTTAACCCTGTCTCAAAGCATCATGTGGTATCCAATATTACTACCACACACCGCACACTGCATTTCGGTATCTTAATGTAAATATTATTACTGTCGGTTGAGAAACATGCTCTGTTCTGTGCTCTTCAAAACCTTTTTGTGATTCATGTGGAGATGGTGAAAAAAGATGTGTCATTGTAGTTACTGGCATCAGTAATCAATACCAATTGGTTTGGCTCCATGGCAACTGAATAACATATGAAAGTTTGGAGTTTTATTGTCGTAAAATGAAATACAGTTTTCAAAGCATTACATCAAGTATTTGAAGAAACAAAGAATGAATACCTTTCTCTTTCAATTTGGTGGGATTAGCGACTATCATACTGCAAAGACAAGTGAGTATACACAGGGTTAATGAAATAAGAGAATAGGGAATCACAGGATAGGTTGTAAAGGTACAGTAGCCTGTAATAAGTATTCTGTTGTGATGAACTAAGTACATGTTTGAGCCTGAATGACAGGATGATTTACGTCAGGCTTGGGATTGTACAGCAGGCTCCCACAGTTAGTCTGTACACAGCCAGTCCTTACAACCTTTCTCAAAGGAACAGCAACCTGCCACTGCCTTAAATTATTCAAATGTCTTCCCACAGTTTACAGCACACTAAAGAGCCAGCAATGCACAAATTGCTCAATTTTCCTTCATTTAGGAGACCACAGAAGACAAATAGCTAAAAGGGGAACAGGTTTACAATATTTTATCCCATGTGCCAAAACAAGGCAATGTTCACCTTCCCAAGCTGGCCTGTTTGGAGAGCTCTGAAGGGAAGTCTCATGCTGAGTCTGCATCCATCATGCCTTGCTTCAAGGCCTGTTACAGAAGACAGGAGTGGTGTGGAAGCCCCAGGTCAAACAGATTGTGAGATTTATAACGGCCTCTCGACAGCCTAATAAAGCAGCTGAGATGTGTTTGCCAGTGCAGGGGGTTTAGGGGTGTTCACGGAGCAGGGGGCTGCACCAAAACCTGTCTCGAAAATAAATTCATTTAGTTAATTCATCAGAACTATAGCAGTGAGCCACTCACCTCCAACCTCTATTGTATTATTTACATAGAGCTTTATAATCCAGAGGGATCCAGGACCTGATTCAATTCCATCGTAAAAAGCCAGATCAAGGCAATGTTTAGACTCCAGTAGTCTGGTGAATTTAGATCAGCATAATATTACTTCACCTCAATCCCCAGTCTATTCATACACATCAAATTGATTTGGATAAAGAAGTGTCCATGTTTGTGTAATCAGAGGCTGAAGTATTTGTCACTTTGCGCTAACTTTCCTTCTTTATTTCCGTCTGTTTAAATCTGCCTCCACCATTGCACTATAAGATCTGCCAAGCTGAGAAGCCTTTGCTTCATTGAAATACCACCACACAAGGATGAATTGCTACAGGAAGAATTGTATAGAGAGCCCTTTAAGACAATTTGAAGTTGTTAACCTGATGTGTATTTGTTCAGGAAGCCACATAACACTCCACATAGTGTTTAGACAAGAGTGCAAGCTACTGGTTTGAACCCTTTGTGATATTTAATCTGAACTATAATGTTAATGTGAGGAAGAACACTTGCAATGTTCCGGATACGGAATGGAAGGAAATACAGTTTTGATGTTGAGGCTTCAGCTGTCTTGTTTTCTTTCATTCTCCGCAGTGGTGTCAACCAATTCCAGACAGGTTTGCAGAGGAAGATCCCAATTTTATCATTTTGGTTCCTGTTTGAACAAGGATTTTCAGTATCCACAGAGTTGCAGCTCTACAAGGAATCACAAGTTTCAAGGGAGAACCAATTAGCAGGGAACAATCAGAATCTACTTAGTCTATGATTCCCTCGGCAAACCTATTCTGAAAATACAACTGAATTAGATAGAGTGCCGTTAAGCTCAAGTAAGGCTTGCAGAATGGAGGGGTGCAGCATTTTCTGTCGGCAAGTGCAGCAAGTGTGGACACACTTTCACAATCAAAATGACAAATGAATACAAGACACATTTGCTATTCCAGAAACAGGAAGTCACAGATTAGTTACGTAGTCTAAACTCTTTCAGACGTTGATTGCAGGGAAGCAGTTGCCTGCTTCAGTAAGGTACATGCAGACAATTCGGGAACTCCTGGGGGGGGGGGGGAAGTCCACCCCTTTGTAGCTTTCATGGCATAGCCTGTTATTGTGAGAACTCCTTTTGCTCACAGATTGCACAACTAAGAATGTCCTTGTAAATGCCATTTTAGTTCCTGTCCTATTGAAGATTTAACTGGAATGAAGGTGTTCATTAAGGTGCTGATGACCCTGTGACTGATATTTTAACATATACGTGAGCGCGAGAGAGACAAACAGAAAAAGAGAGATTATCATGTTTTCTAATTGGCTAAGCATGATTTCCATGGGGATGACCAATCACAACAGGGCCTCTGGTCATCACCATGGAAATCATACCAAAAACAAACACTTAATGAACCCATGTGATCACTCAATGTATCTGCGAGCTTATAATTAAGATCAAGCTCTAATGGGACTGCTACATCAGCTTTTAGTTTTGATGTTTTGTGAAATTCAGTCTCCCAGAACATAGTGCTTTCAACTGGAGGAATAAGGAAGCATCAGTGATGTGCTGTAAGGATGATCCGATTGGATTTGCGATATTGGAAACTCTGTATTCCAAGCAAGGCTATCTAAACAGCTCTCAAAGATCAACGAGAAAACTACAACATCTTCCTTTGGAGAGTACAGTTTTATGCTCTTTATCGCTTCATAAAGACAGGAAAGCATTTTGAATTACACTCACATTTCTACTATATAGGTACAAGTATAATTCAGATCGTAAACACATGCAAAAGTAGATATGGCTGACAAATAAATTACCTTCCACTTCCATTATTGCCCAGGCAGTTAGATTTCCTCTTTTATTTGCATTAAGTGCTTTTGCAGGAATAATCTCTGTATTTTCTTTCTCTCTGCTGAAGAGGCAATAAAGACTAACTTTCCTCAATTTGGAAGCAAGCTTAACAACTCCACAAGGTGGGGAAAAGAATGTCAGTCTGTCCACCGATCTTCCCAAACTGAGCATAAGAGAGAAAGACACCTGGAGAATTTGGGAGGGTAATCTGACAGGGCACTGTTTCCTCACTTCATGTGTTCAGAGTTCTGTCAGGAGAGGACTGTCTGGATTGTTTAACCCTTGATAGGATTTGATGGGTGATATGTTTAAATGAGGCACCATGATTTCAATATCATAGAAATATTAAATAACATTCCATTGGAAAACTGTCCCACCAA